>NC_088775.1:37052990-38252990 GCF_954871325.1 Gordionus sp. m RMFG-2023 | reverse complement strand
ACATGGAAATTGCGAAATGGCAGAGACTATGATTAGCAGTTGAACAAATAAATGAATGGGAGCAAATGATAAATATGAACAATATGATATATTATAAATTGAATGGTATATCAAATATATGATTTAAAAAAAAATTCGCAATTGAAACAATCTAGTAAAGAGTAACAGGTATCTAGATATATAACCGATGGATGGTCTAAGAAAATAGACGATAATAATATATATAAAATATTTATTTAAAAATGAAATTATTGATGAGAAAAAATTTCTGTGAGGTTTACGAGTGATGTCATAGGTATTACGATAATCAGTATTGAACATGTTACATCAAGGACATTCCGGCATGTAGAAAAAATAGAATTTTCAAGTACCGATAAGTCCGACGTGTCTGAGGGAATACCATGGACACGGCTACATTTAGACTTTGCATGTCCTTTTCAAGGAAAATTATGGTTTATAATTATAGATAATTATAGCTGGCCAGAAGAGTTAGTCAAGAACAAAGAGTACCGAAACTATACAATACTTAAATAAATTATTTAAATGATTCGGACCCTTAAAATCAATTGTGACAAAAACAGACCATCATTTCAGGGAAAAATATTCAAGGAATTTTTAAATCTTATTTATCAAACATATTTTAATATCACTATATCACCCAAAACCGAATAAGGATGCGGAGAGATTTGTACAAACATTTAAAAAATTTATTAGAAAAAAGCATAACTCAAGAGAAGAAATAGATATCGTTTATAGTAATACTCGGCATACAATCACAAAATCTTCACTTGCATTTATACATGCTAAAATTTTTAATACAAGCCTTGTTGGATAAAATAGTGTTGTTAATTGGTTGGTTGTATAAAACCAGACCCGGGGTTTGGGTCTAAAAAATCGACCAAACCAGCTCTGAGCACAGACCCGGGGTTCAGACCCGGGGTCCAGACCCGGGGTCCAGACCCGGGGTTCAGACCCGGGGTTCAGACCCGGGGTTCAGACCCGGGGTTCAGACCCGGGGTTCAGACCCGGGGTCCAGACCCGGGGTTCAGACCCGGGGTTCAGACCCGGGGTTCAGACCCGGGGTCCAGACCCGGGGTTCAGACCCGGGGTCCAGACCCGGGGTTCAGACCCGGGGTTCAGACCCGGGGTTCAGACCCGGGGTTCAGACCCGGGGTTCAGACCCGGGGTTCAGACCCGGGGTTCAGACCCGGGGTTCAGACCCGGGGTTCAGACCCGGGGTTCAGACCCGGGGTTCAGACCCGGGGTTCAGACCCGGGGTTCAGACCCGGGGTTCAGACCCGGGGTCCAGACCCGGGGTTCAGACCCGGGGTCCAGACCCGGGGTTCAGACCCGGGGTCCAGACCCGGGGTTCAGACCCGGGGTCCAGACCCGGGGTTCAGACCCGGGGTCCAGACCCGGGGTTCAGACCCGGGGTTCAGACCCGGGGTCCAGACCCGGGGTTCAGACCCGGGGTCGTGTCGTGTAACGATTTAATAAACAAGTTAATAATTAAATATTTTTTATTGCAATAATAATAATGACTGAAAGAGGGCAGGGCGGGTTTACTAGGTCTTGGGGGGTCAGGAATAATTTATCAAAACAAAATATCGATATATGGGTAAAATATAATCTTCTAAACTAAATATCTTTAGATTGAAAGTATTCATTTTTTATCTTGATGGGTATGAATGACTTGGTTTTGGAGGTGGATGTATGGGGGGGGGGGTGAAAGTGGGGGGGGGGGTGAAAATTAATATTTTTTATATGGAAATAAAAATATTTTTTTGTAATGATAATAATAATGATAATGATCACTCATACAGGGCGGGTATAGGTCCTGGGGGGTGGGGGTCAGGTATATTTTTATTAACACAAAATATCGATATGGGTGTTGTTTAATTGGTTGGTCTTGGTTGTGTAAATCCCAAATCCGAGGTGGGTCTAATAAAATTACTGCGATCTAAATTAGCAATATTTATATAAGAAATAAGCCAGCATTAACTCGAGTCGAACCCCATAAATAATGTTGTTTCAAATATTTTAATTAAAATTATTTATCAATAATATCGAACTTAAATAGGAAAATCCTGCAAGCAACTCAGCTTATGACTAAAAAATTTTTAATCGGGGACTCTTAGGGCTTGGAAATAATAAAAATGAATTATTATGTAGGTTTGCTTATAGATTATTTCTATACCATCCTGATCTTAGTTCAGAATTAGATACGAACTTTCTGACCGGATTTATTTAATTTCATCAACTAGATAATAAAATTAAGTATCTGTAGCTAATTTTTTTAATAAAATCCCCTATTTTCTTATGTGATAAAAAAAGTAAATTATATATTTCTATATGATTTTAAAATCTAAAATAAAGATGTGATTGATATTAACGAGTGGCTGCGTCTCTTCTATAAATATAATAAAAAATTTTATTTTACATAAAAAATTCAACATAAATATGATTAATTTAGATCTTATTAAAAATATTTCCGTCAACATTCTCGATGGAAACAGTTATAATTATAAATTTAATGAAAATTAATTTCCATTTTTTTAGATTTCGGAAGAAAAGGAAGTTTTTCAAAAAAATTTCTAAAACACATTTGTTTTCAATTATAATTTTATTCGTATTCGTAAATATCATCATCATCGTCTATAATTATAATAAGTATATTAAAACTGAAACAGAAAATAAAATATAAAAATAAAATCACATAATTAGTAATCACTATTTTCAAACTTCAAAGATATGTATTATATATAGATCGAATTTCCTTTTCGATATATCATATCGTATCCGTATGTGAGTTAAAGAGGCTGTGAAATATATTAAATCAAAAAAGTAGTAATTAATTACCTCAATTATATGGATCTTGTTTTGTTATTTGGTTTGAAGAACCATTTAAAAAATAATTATTTAAGTTAAATTACAGGAAGTTTTTAAAAAATAACAAAAATTTTCTCAACAATTTCTTAAGTTTTTAATAGTCATTTATTTTAATAAATAAAATCGAAATCCATATTTTTTTAATAATAATAATTAATTAATCATTCTGCATATTGTTATTTTTATGCACCATTCTGTTTATAAAAGTTTGCGATAATCTCTTCAGAATCTTTTTTTAGTGAATTTGGTGATATTAATTAACTTGACAGTTAACATAGCCGTAAACGTAAATTGATTTCTGATAAATAAGTAAATTTTGGTATTTCCAATAATAAATCTTCGATTTATTAATGTTAAATATTGTTTAAAATTTTATTCAAATTTCATATTATATATGTTTATTATTTATTATATATAGATTAATGTTACTTATTTATATAAAAGTTATTTAACAATAAAAATATTTTATATACTTTTAGAATTGCAATAGAATTGAATAAAAACTATAACTGATCATTATAATATATTTAAATAAATGACATAAAAATTAGATATGATATCGGATCGGTAATCGGTCGATATCAATTTAATATCGGATCGGATAGGCCTCCAAAAAGTGATATCGGTATACACCTACTTAAAACCCAAATTTATTAGTTATACCTTTAAAACCCGTGGTGATCCTGGATAGTTGACATCCCTTTAAAAATTATGACATATATATTATTGGGAATATAAACTTTAATATAATAAAGAAAAACTTTTTATTGGCCATTATTTTATCACAAATTATAAATTTACATTTCTTTTTATTATTTATACATGCATGAATGACGTTGAATTTTTATATTGGTCCTCCTCTCCACATTAAATTACAATATCAATATGTGTTAAAATAAAATTTTACTTTTTTATTTTTATTCCGTCATGCATGGGCTACTCTTTTTGAATATTTATTACATATATTTTTATTTTACCATATAAATTTTTTATCAAAAGAAAAAAAATGGTAAGAAAATAATAATAAAAAAAGCTTTATTTATTAATTTAGAATGAATAAGATAAGAAGAATAAGATTTAATTTAAGATTAGAAAATGAAATATTTTTTTTTTACTTTTCATTTATCCGAGCCCAACCCCAAGGTGTAAGTCTGGACCCCTGGTCTGAACCCCTGGTCTTAACCCCGGGTCTGAACCCCGGGTCTGGACCCCGGGTCTGAACCCCTGGTCTGAACCCCGGGTCTGGACCCCGGGTCTGAACCCCGGGTCTGGACCCCGGGTCTGAACCCCGGGTCTGAACCCCGGGTCTGGACCCCGGGTCTGAACCCCGGGTCTGAACCCCGGGTCTGGACCCCGGGTCTGAACCCCGGGTCTGGACCCCGGGTCTGAACCCCGGGTCTGAACCCCGGGTCTGAACCCCGGGTCTGGACCCCGGGTCTGAACCCCGGGTCTGAACCCCGGGTCTGAACCCCGGGTCTGGACCCCGGGTCTGAACCCCGGGTCTGAACCCCGGGTCTGGACCCCGGGTCCTGAACCCCGGGTCTGGACCCCGGGTCTGAACCCCGGGTCTGGACCCCGGGTCTGAACCCCGGGTCTGGACCCCGGGTCTGAACCCCGGGTCTGAACCCCGGGTCTGGACCCCGGGTCTGAACCCCGGGTCTGAACCCCGGGTCTGAACCCCGGGTCTGAACCCCGGGTCTGGACCCCGGGTCTGAACCCCGGGTCTGAACCCCGGGTCTGGACCCCGGGTCCTGAACCCCGGGTCTGAACCCCGGGTCGGCCTGAGCACGAAATTTGGTCGTAAATTTTACGACCAAGCAAATTAACAACACTAGGATAAAAGAAATTATATGGAAAATACAAAAAGATTTGACATACAAGAAAAAGTATGGGTCCGAGATTTTCAGGGACATCCATGGTCCAGCCAAGTTAGTAAACAGATCGGTCCGATGTCTTATTTCATAAAAGGAGATAAAAGATCATGGAGAAGATATTGAGATCATTTAAAAAACAAAGTTGATCACAAAACCTTCAGATATGATAAAGCAGGAATATATTAATAAATCGTTTATAATAGAAAACCCAACTCAAAAGCAAGTAAAGCCAAATGACCTCGTGGGAACAAGAGCTGCAAAACTCGTGACCGCAGAAGAGATAACTCACCTGACACCGATAGTAGAGGCAACCGCTAGAAAACTATATCCTTCTAGAATAAGAGAACCTTCTGACAGATATCAAAGTTGACGGGTAAAAAGGTTTTTGGTTTTAAAAAAGGTTAAAAATATCAATTTATTTTTTAAATTGTTTGTATAAAATTAATTATTTAAATTATTATCTTGTTTTTACTGTTTGAATAAAATTAATTGGTAATTGATATATAATGGATAAAACAAATAATTATTAGTAGCATTTAAGCTTTTTTCTTCCTGTATTTTTTGGGCTAAAATTTGATTCGTATATTTATTACTTTTGTAATGTATTTTATAGGTGCTTTCTTTAAATTTGTTGCAAAGTCAAAATCATGATACATCCATATTTTCATGGTTTTCATGATAATATGTCCTTTTAATATAAATTTTTGAGAAATGTTAAATATTTGTCTAATTTTAGAGTGTATCTTCAATACATTCTTAGAAACCTTTATTATGCAGGGTATTTCTTATTTTTTTAAATAGCAAAATTTACAATATATCATTTTGTTTTTTCATTAATAAAATACATGGATGAAAGGAATTCCAGCAAATATTATGGATTAAATAAAAATGTTAAAAAATCAATAACTTGGAATATCGTGGGTCGTTTTTAAAAATTTTGTTTAAACTGATATAAAATATAAAATTTGTTTTTATTTATAGTGAATATATTAACTGCCTTGCCTTTCCACATGTAAAAGATTTTACATCTGTCAATGTCACACATCCTATCAAAGTATAAGAGTTGAGGGTAAATGTACTTTTAACAGAGTGTCAATCTTTTCATTTTGACAATTTATTAAGCATGCCGGCAAAAAATAAAACTTTTAAAGTTATTAAATTATTTTATAATATATGACATTTTATTAATGTAGTTTGAATCGTTCTCTAGCCAAATATGTAAAATTAAGGTCGACATATTGAATCAACCTAGAAATGTGACAGAGCTTGATGTAAATAATTCTATATAATTTTTAATAATATAAAAAAAATTAGGAATATGATTCTTATTTCACAGAAAGTCTGGAAAATTGGGTCGAATTAAATTGCACCTTCCATTTTAGTAATTTTATAAATATGCAAATAAATATCAATATAATATAGCAAACTTTTACTATGAAGTAAGAAATTATTCTTCTAGCTTTGTACATATAGTTCATCATCAGGTTAATTTTAAATCTTGTCAACTTAAATTTATATCTCAAGCTAGAAAACAATTATTCAAATTTTAATCAAGCATTTGTCAGTTGAAGGGTCAATGGCACTTGAACCATTATTAGAGTGATTATATATTTCTATTTGTATAATAATTATGAAAAATAAAGCTTATTGATACAATTAGCACGTGATTTGCAAACGGATTTTTACCCATATTTTTACATATTTTTTGATGTCATGGTAAAGTTATTAAAATCTCAGCTGCATTACAATGCAGGAATATGTGTTGACCATTTGAAATTTTTATTTTCCACCTTATCCTACCTTATTAAATACCTTTGGCGATATTTAGTCAAAGACATTATAGAATTATATAAGTTAATATTTATAAATGATCATTATAATTTAAATACAATATAGTTATTACATATTACTTTTTGACAAAGATCAAAATGTTAATATCACTCGATTTGCAGCCGAAAGCTTCACATATTTGGCAAGAAAGGTTTACAAATATTAAAATAGTTTATATATTTTTAAAACCTTTTTTATTGGAACTAAAGGTAAAGTTTCCCAGAGAATTAATAAATCATATGCATAACAAGGCATTTGAAAATGAAAAGGTTTATTTATTATTTAATTTCTGAAGATAAAAATGTTATTAGAATCTGCATCAAGGGACAGCAATGATTATTTCTGAAACTATTAAAGGAGTTAATGGAGATATACATACTAAAGGCCTACAGGTTTATATACTTTTTTACTTATGAATTGTAGAAAATTAGTTTATAATCTCATGAAGGGGAAAGATATTTATAACTGATTATCATAAATTTTAAATGTATCTAAAAATTGTTATACTATCATCTAGTTTATCAAAGTGTTGTTAGAAACTTTAAATGCACCTGAGGATAAAGTTGAAAAACAGGGATGTGTATTTGACATTGTATATGCCACTTTTGATAACCTCAAGTCTTATTTAACCCGCAACAATTTCCATCATCTAGCAACAATATTTCTGGTAAATTATTACTATCTCATTTATGTAAATTTTAATATAAACCTGACAGAACTCAAATGAAAATACTTAATACTTTCATGGGGTTCAAGTTACCTCATTCATGAATAAAAAATAAAATAGTAATTTATATTATCTTTTTTCATTAAAATAAAACAATATTAGAATTTCTATTGGATTATTATTAAAGGTCTACAATACACAGATTTTAACCCTAAAGCCCACTCATCCTTCTTTACCATTTAGTGCTGATTTTCCAGGTTTTCTTAGGTAAGCCAGTTTCTTATCAGACTTTCCCCACTTTTTACAGTCCTATAGATTGCTATTTGTAAGACCCATTATTCTCAAAAATCCACTATCACTTTCACCCACATCTACGTTGTATTACTAAAGGCTCTGATTCCATTACTTCCATTGAAGTGCATTTATCCCAATCATCTTTCCTTTTTCATTTAACATGTCCAAATTGCCTCCTCATCATCACTCCAATCACTTCTATTAATCCTTGCAATTTGTTGCAGAGTTTGTCTCATATACTTCACACATCCATTTGACCATTAATATCTGTTCTTTCCAATTTTATTTCATGTGCCACCTTCATTACCCACAGTTTGCCACCCAGCTTACATACACTTTTCCTTTCAGGTTCAGATATATGTTTTTATCTGTAATAGACAGCATCTCTTGGAACTTCTTCCTTGCATATCAGACCCTTGCAACAACAGCAGAATTAACACCTCCATATGCATTCAATGTGTCACCCAAATGACAAAACCTTTTCACTTTTTCCAGAGTAGCTCAATTACCAATATCTAAACAACCTTTTGGACATTATCATTATGAGCCCCTTTCACACATGTTCAAGAGATCAAAGTCATGCTTGCTATCATCAGACTTCCTTTCTCACCAATACATCTTTTATGTACCCATTTATGACAGCTGGTGGATTGGACTGAAATCCTAAAACTTTCCCACACACACAACAGATCAAGTGCCTGTTTCGTACGTATTTCTATGACAAATAATGGACCCAAGACTGATCCTTAATGTACCATACTTTACCTCAAAGCTCTCACTGTCACCATCATATGTCCTAACAACCTTTCAGACATCCTTGTAAACTGCCATCGCCACCAAAACCAACCTATAAAATTAATTTTCTCAAAGTCCATTTAGTAACTTTATACAGGACCCCATGAAACACTGTCTTTCAGTCTACAAAAGAATAAGTGCCCCTTTTTTTGCCTGATATTGTCTTAATATAAAAATTGCAGTCATAGTGCTCTTTAGTGATCTGCATCGGGCCTAATTTTTAAACTCGGCCCGGCCCAAAATTTTTAATTTTTTTTAAAAAAGTTTTGCTGGTCTGGCCAGAACCCGATTTTTTTAAAGAATTGCAGGCCCGGCTTGAACCCGAAATTTTTTTTAAAAAAGTTTTGCTGGTCTGGCCAGAACCCGATTTTTTTAAAGAATTGCAGGCCCGGCTTGAACCCGAAATTTTTTTAAAAAAATTTACTGGCCTGGCCTGAATTTATTAAAATATAGAAATTAATATATATAATTACTCAAAATAAAAGACAATGGCGTTTAGTTTCAATAAATAAAATCAAAATTTTTTATTTTACATAAAAAATTCAATATAAAATTGATAAATTTAGATATATTTAAAAAAATTTTCAAGATCCGAACTAACCTGGGTTAATTTATTTTAAAAATATTAGGCCCGCGAACCCGATTATTTTAAATAGAATTAGGCCCGTGCTTGGCCCGAAGCCTATTCAGGCCTGGCCGGACTTGGGCCAGGTACGGGCCGGGTCTAACTTTGCAGATCTCTAGTGCTTTCCCAAATGTAAAATCAAACTGCATATCATCGATTTTCACTTGACTCTGATTCTTTTCTCTAGAACTCTATCAAAAACATTCATTCCAATTGCCCAGTATGAGTCAATTTTCTTTTGTAAACAAGTATAACCAAGTTTCTTTCCAGTCCACTGGACCTTTGCATAAGATTATAGTTAGTAATGACTAAAATAGGCTAATTCGGCTCAATCTTCAGGCACCTGCCAAAGAAAATACGTTAAAATTAAAGCGCTTTCATTTATAACAGTTTCTTCCAGATCTGCAATCTTTTTAGGAAAACCCCAAAGCCAAAGTGTTAGTTGTCGGCTAAAAACTTGGTTTAACCGATTTTTTAGCCTACTAAAAAATGGCTTAAATGGCTAAAAATATAATAATTACCCAACTATTACATAAGATCGAATTGCAAAAATCTGTCACACTCAAATTTCTTCAGCTGCCTTCATCAGTGTCATCATTCTTATTGGGCCTGCTGCTTTACCTCTCTTTAGTGTTTGCAATAATGCGGTCTCTTTTTTCTAAAATAAGACTGGACCGATGGACCGTTAAGTCAAATGAGACCTGACAATCGGTCCAGTCCCATCTAATTTTTTTTATTAAGCTACAAATGTTGATTTAGCATTAAATTTGTTTCAATATTTTTAATTATATCAAAATCATCTTTATTATATTGTACAATACATGCATATTACAAAAGAATATTAAAATACTAATTTATTGAATACAATTTATATCAATTTGATTTACATAATTAATTAGTTTCATATATATATTTCGATAGATATTTGATTATAAATAAATTATATATAAATAAATATTTTAATTATCTTCTAAAAAATCAAAAATTATTCTATTTTTAATCCAAGATTCAAGTTACATAGATTGAATCATCTTCGTATTCATTCTATTTCGTTTTTTTGTTATTTTATCGCTTGCTTTAGAAAATATCTGTTCACAACTACAGATGTAGCCTGCCGTGAGCTATTTTGGCTAGAATTGAAAATCGATATTGATTCCATAATCACCAATTTAGTATGTTAGAATTATTTGGATATAAAATATCAGGTAAATAGTTTTGGATTTCATTATTTGTCTGTTGATGTCCCAGTTCCCATGAGTTCCCTGGCTACCTCAAGGATATTTCCTTAAATAATAATGATCAATAAAATAAATAAATATTTTTATATACTTTGTTTGACTTCATGCCACTTGATAAAGTGCTATATAGTAAACTTATCTTCTTTAATCGGTCTTCTGTCGGACCGGACCAGACCACAGGACCGTGTTGTGGGACCGGACCGTCCCATGAAACCCAAGAGCATGATGGGACCGACTTGACTGAACCAGACCGTCGGTCCGACCGGTTCGACCGGACCATTGCAAAACCTCTCTTCATCCTCTTGAATGCTTTCCTAACTTCTTCCTTCCTGAACCTACAAGCAGGACCTTCAATTTTACCACTATCCCACTTATTTTTTCTCATTTAGTATAGTAATTCTTCCATATACTTCCTCCACGTCTCCTTGATCTCTTTGTTTTCAATAACAATTAAACATTGACCACTACATCCTATCTCTCTCATCCTTTGTTTTGCTATTATCATATTTTTTTCCCCTCATATTTCAGCCACCTACTTAATGTTTTAAAATAATTTTAACTTTATTGCCCACCTACTCATGGTTTTTTAAATAAAAATTTACCAGCCTTTCTGCCCATTCATCTAAAAAATTTGTTCAACTAACCTGCCTGCCCAAAAAATTTATTTTATTGACTGGTGGCTTTTTATTTTAATTTATTTTTACTTACGCTTATAAAATATACAATATTATGTAATAAAAAAATGATTTTAAATAAATATAAGCTTACCCTTTGTACATTTTGCCCGAAAAATATGGAATTCGTCAACCCTCCCACGCAATGTTATTTTTACCGCCCACCCACTTAAATATGGGCAGCCTAAAAACCCGCCAATTTCAGACCTCTTAGGAACACATAAATCGATATTTTATTTAACATTAAAATGTAAATGTATGTTTCTATTAAAAATTTTCAAAACTTGGGCCAAAAAATAAAATAAGCATATCTTTCTTGTAATTTAAAAGAATAAAAATTCCTTGTCATCATAGACCTAAAAATAAATATAAAAAATTTTGCTAGACTCGGGCCTTAAAATGGAAAAATTATTTAGCCGAGCAGAGGTCAGGCCAAATAAATTGAATTTACTGGGATCTCTAGCTCTATTTGCCATAGTATAATATCTTTGTTCTTCTAATATATTGTATAGAATTGCATTTTCAATAAAATTAAAAATTACTTTTAAGGATAAATTATTTAGTGCTTTAACCAATTTTTTTTAAAACGGCTGAATCTAAATATTACCTACACCATGAAATTTTCCCAAAAGATGGAAGAATCGCACTCTTTTGGCAAAATTGGTTAGATAATATTTGTTTGACTAATATCGATATAGCTTCTTTTTTTTAAAAAAAATCCACTAAATGGTGATTTTTTTTCTTCAATGCTATCTTCTCATCTTAACTGATCTCATTTGTAATAAATAATTATGAAATAAATTGTCTATAGAGAATAGAATATACCAAAAATATATCAATAAATGAATAGACATATAAAGCAAATGAGCCATTCAAATTATAAAATAATTACCATATTCTAAAAAAAAACCACTATTCAATATTCACATTGTATCCTTAAAATAATTATCTGTTTTTTAAAAAAAATTTAGAATCGGATTGGCCAATTTATTGATGGCCAATATTTTTTAAAGATACAAATAATTGAGCTAATCCAATAATAAAAAATTGGCCCATTCCTAAATCTTATATTAATAATAACATAAATGATAATGTGCTTTGAGATTTAATTTACCAAAAAGAAATGAAGGGTCATCATACATACAACCTATTTTGATGCAGAGGTACTTTTATACTTATATAATGGATTTTTAGGTTGCATTCATAGTAAAGACGGATCCGATTCTTACATCCGTTCCGTCAAAAGTCAATCTCATTAAAAATGTTATATGTGTTCATAGTGCGTCCGTTCCGATACCTTCCGTCTTAAAAACAGATCCGGCAAATTTTGAAGTCAAAACATTTTGACTTTTTGATTCGGCAAATCTTATAGAGTGTTATAACGTTACTTACAATTTTTTTATAGTCTATGAACATTTAATCATTTTTAATGAGTTTGACTTTTGACGGAACGGATGTAAAAACGGATCCGTCTCCACTATGAATGCAGCCTTAAATATATTATTTTATTACATTAATATGCATATATTTATATAAATCAATATGGCTTAAATTTTATACTGATTCTTGTCCAATAAAATTAGGAACACCTTAGATTATCGTTTATAAGATCTCTATCGTCCTTCACTTTTGAGAATTCCATGGAATCTGCTAAATTAGGAGAATATTTCGAACGTTTGCAAAGATTTCTGAAGATTATTTTGAACTTTGTGGCCTACAAAAACGGATATTTCACGTCCTTTGACCCATCCATATTCAACGTAAATTGAAGTATTATTGAGTTTGGGGGATTTTTTTTACTATTACTTACGACTTAAGATTTCGCCAAACGATAGCAGAAATGTAAAACTTTCCTTTAACGAAATCTTTAAAGTTTATAGTTCATACAAATTTGAAGCGTTTTCTTTTTAGGTTTTATATCAAGGTAAACCTTTTTTTGCGTCAAAAATACGCCGAATATTTATGGGTTTTCATATTTTTAAAACATAAAAGCGTTTATTTTATAAAGAAACACAATGCTAAACGTTTCTGCTCAGCACGCTTGGCTAGCACCTTAATGCAGTTTTTATAAGTCGGCAAATTGAGGTTTTTATATTTTATCGAATAACTGGATTGCCATTTTAAATGGATCCAATCATTTTGGTTCATGACTTATCTTAAAATCTTTAGTCACTTAATTTAAACAAAATAAACGGATTTTATAATAGAAAATGTAACAATAACCTAATGATTTTTTTTCCAGATCGTATTAGAACTTAACGCATTAGCATTAAACGTACACTCCTACGGTTTGCACGAATTTCCTACCCATTTTACAGACATTTTATTAAAAATAAACACTGAATTTTTGCTGAACTACTGGGACAAAATGGATGTCATGCAACGTCGAAATTGGATAGGAAAGGTAAATTAAGGCAGAATAGAAGGAGGAAGGGAATTAAATAAGTAAGAAAGAAAGAAATAAATAAAAAATTATTTAATTATAGAACGATATTTCACAAATAGGTTGCTACTTAAAAAACAAGCTCATATTTTATATTACCTTTATACATCTAATAATATCTATCTATATTATTAAATTATAAAACGAATTTTTTTTAAAAACGAATTGGATTTCTCTTCTTAATCCTTAAATTACATACTTTTTATTCATTTTTTTCACACAATTTTATATTATTATAGCATCTCATATGAGAGAGCGACATGTTAGGATAATGGCAGTGGTGTATTGCTTAAAAACTTGGTGGGGGCTGCAATTTTAAGATATATTATCAAAAAATATGATTGATATATATATAAAATCGACTTTTTTTTTTACAATTATGATTGAATTTTTAATTTATATGTATATTTTAAATATAATGTAGTAAATTTCACACAGTATTTTAATTTTTTAAATATACCTTGACTGGGCCTGATTTTTTTTTATATACTCAGGCGGACCTGAAATTTAAAAAAAAAAAAATTAGGCCAGGCCGTATATTTTAAAACCAAATATTTGAACGCCATTATTACCTATAAAAATTAAAAATTCGGGCCGAGCCAGTCAAATGGTACCTCTGCAGGTCTCTGATAAATTTAATAACACCAATATCTATACAAATTAAAAAATAAAATTTCCATAAATCTTTCATTTCTTCTTTTTGATTAGGATTTATTTTTCATTAAAAAGATCGAATTTGCTCGCGATGATTCCTTTTCCATACTTTGATACATGGATCTGGAATCCATTCCGATATTGTAGATCCATTAATATTTATGAACATTAAATTTGGGGAAATATTTAATCTTAATTTCTTTATATGATTAAAATTATAAGAAAACCCTTTTCACACTCGGCTATAGGATAAAGTACACACACAGTTAATGAATTTTTAAATTTTTTTATTAATATTTTCATCGATATATTGTTGAGGCTTATCATATTCATCTAATTAGAGTATTTGGCAGATTCTTTTTATTTTCTTTTCGCCAAATCGCCCATCTTGGTTCTTAGACCAATTTCTTTTTAAATAAAGTATAATATCAAAAAGAATTTCTAAAATAAAAGATATTATTAAAATTTATTATTTTTTTAAAGCTATCCATTAGACGGATCCTGCATGATGCTTTCTAGGAAATTATAAATTAGTCTATTTTTAATCTTACCAGTTTTGGATTTTTTTAAAATAAAAGTGGAATTTCTGAATCGAGCGACATCTGTAAATATTTACTTACATACAACATCTACATGAGAGAAGAGGGTAGGAGCGATTTGCTTACAATTTTTTTGAAGGGAGAGGTAGAGGGTAGGCACCTAAAGGGGGATAGAAAAATAAAAAATTAGATTGCAAATCTTATATTGCTGATTATTAACTTTAAGATTTTTCACCTAAAAATTAAATTCAATTTTATTAAGCAATAGTAACTAAAGTTTTCTATCAAAAACTTACTAACTATTTGCAGATTATAGATAAAAATAAATGATAAATTATTTTAATTTATAAATAAATATTTATTTCTCATTCATTCACAAATCCCCCTCCCCTCTACACATTTGAATAATGCACATTCAATTTGTGTTCTATTCCCACTATATCCCTTTTTACTAAAACAAAATCTATTGAAAATATATTTAAGGTCATCAAAAATTAATCACGATCCTCTGGACCCCATGGGATTTGAGGTGAATTATATTTACAAACTAATAGTAACTAAAACAATGTCTAGATTTTATCATCCTACCTCTTATATTTTTGGAGATAACAACAAAGGTGAAAAATTACCTATTTAATGGGTAAGCGGAATATGAGATGGTTATTTTTAAAAATATATTAAAAAATATATTGGGATGAAAATTTTCCTTGGAATTAGTTTCCTGCATTCATTTTAACCCTTAATTGTCATTTAATTAAAGATTTTTTTTAACCACAGTTTAAAATTCTTGTAAAAAGTTATAAGTTTCCTCGATTTTTATGATTTATGCAAATCTCTAAGACCAATCTGTATCTGTATAAAAAAAAAATTGGAATGCCAAGTTTCATAATGTAAATCATTAAAGACACTAAAAATAACAAGTCTTTTTTTTTGTTCAATAAACCTATGTAATTTATTATTTTAATATTATTTGGAGTATTTATTATGCAATTTTTATAATTTAGAAAAATCTGAGGTTGGATGGTTTGAAAAATATTTTTGGTTGGAATCAGTGCCTTAGACAAGAGGGGATTGGGGTTGAAACTAGTGATCTGCATTGGGCCTAATTTTTCATGTCCGGCACGATTCCTGACCATTTTTTTTATTTTTCCTGAAAAGCCCAGCCCAAAACATAAATTATTTGTCCGCTCAGCCCGAATTTATTTAAATATATAAAAATTTAGTTTTTTTATTGTAAAAAAATATTCTACAAGTAAAAGATATTAGCATCTTGTTTAGATAAATCTATTTATCTGACAAAATGTAATATCATATTTAAAAATTTAGCCCAACCCCCCCTCCCCCCCCCTATCTTGAAATTTTTAAACAATATTAGGCCCCGACATAGCCCAATTAATTTTTAGAAATAGACCTGGCCTGTACGAAATTATTCCCCCCCCCCCCCACCCCATCATGGATAAATCCTGTCTACGCCACTGGGTGGAATAGATTAATACATTACATGTAATTTCCTGTTTTTAAATATTTTATGTGATGTATACAATAAATCATATAAAAACATTAAAAAGAATATAAGAACAATCAGGCAACCTAAAAGGGGGGGGCGAATTTCCCCTCCCCATCGCAAATTGCCTGTTCTCGTAAAGATCATTTTAAGCTAATAAAAATGTTCTACCTAAACACCCCTCTACCCCCCTCTCCCCCAAAAATGTATACATCATATTACTACGAAGAAGAATTTGAAAGAAAAATTAATAAAAGTTAATAACTTTTTAAAATAATGACTATAATTCAAAATTTTAGAAAAAAAGTGAAAACCCAAAATTATTTTTGTAAGAATATAATAAGCTAAAGGCTTTCAATAAGTGGACCTAAAGGCTTCCAATAAAATTTATGGCGGAAACCACGCCTAATGCCCCCATAGGAAAATCTTATATGCGCCTATGGAAAGAATTTATTACATATTATGATGATAAAATATTCTTTGTTCTTTAGTGTTTTTATCGATTTTTATGTTGATGAAAAGTTGGCATTTCAATTTTTTTTATCAAATATACATTTGTCAGTCATATTTGCTTAAAACTTTTAAAAATGGAAGATATTCTTTATTTTTTACAAAGGTTTAAATTTAAAAAAAATTTAAATGGGCCGCCACTAAAACAATATAAATATTTTTAAAAAATATGTATTTATAGTTTTTAGTAAATCTTTAATTGAATGACAATCGATAAGCGTAAAAATAGATCATGTTTCATACTTTGATCCTTGTTCCAAAAATATAATGCTGAAATTTGAATAATGCCTTAGTTAATTGTACCTTAGTTTGTTTAAAATTTTACCCAAATACCAAAAAGTCCAGCAAAAATAATATTTTTTTGATCGATTTGACATGGAATGGTCCTATGAAAAACATTAAATTTCAACAATTTATAATATAGATAGATAGATAGATAATGTTAAGATATATAAATTATAGCTTTATCCTACTTTACTGCTCAGAGACTATTTTACGATATTTTACCTTTCTTTGTTTATATTTTTTTTATTACAATTATCTCAATTTATTTTATAATTAATATTTTAAACAGCTATTTGATATGTTCGAGGAACTAGACGACAAATCGAAGCCTTATTTGCTATTGGATTTAGTCTGTGCGCTTAAAGATTGTTCCATTTTTATCGAGGTGTCATCATGTTTTTTTTGTGAAAAATACATGCTAAAAGAATAAACAAATTTTCTATTAATTGTAACTTGAGCTTTTCAGATAAAGCTTTTACGATAAAATTGTAACTGTTAACTAAGAGCTTTCTTATTATCAAGTGCATATCATTTAGGCGCCAGGCCTAGGTTTTTCAAATTTTTTTAATGGGCCTCCAAAAAAATTTTCATTTAGATTTATTTAAAACAGTTGAAATTTTTTTCTTCCTCTAATAATAAATTTTAGTGTTGCAAACTAAATGATTGTCTAAATGCACTAAAATATTGCTTAATTTTATTGAATACAATAAATTAAATGTGTGGGCCAGATTTCGGAAAAATTTTTGGAACTTATTATCGGCTTAGGATTTTTTTTAATATCATATATGGGCCATGCTTGGGCCTATATTTTTTTTACTCTGGGCCTGATCAAAAAATATTCGCCCATGAAGGTCTATGGCCGCTACTATATAACATTAGACAATTTATGTAGTATAAGGAATCGATTACTCTGATTTTGTTAATCTAATCATTAATAAACTAAAGTATTTCTATATGATCGTTCTAATAGATTTGTTTATACAATCATTTTTATAAACATCTGATAAATCGTCTCAAGTCATAATCCATTAATTGATGTTAATTCATTTTACCTAGCATCTTCCACTATCTAACAATTTAATTCAATGTTATTCCATATAATAGTATAATAATTCAGCTTTACATTTTTAGATATATCATTTACAATACATTGCATAAATAATTTATATATAGGCTTAATTTATACCTAGGCATTAATAAGCATTTTTAAAATTTAAATATAAAAAAGGGAATTTAAAATATTTAAAAATTGTTGTAAAATTGTAATATACAAAAATTTATATAAAATAAGACAATTATCAATTAATTAACATTATCGATCAAAATTGATTGATAATAAATTTCACATCATTTTATAAGCATAAAATTATTAGGTTCGAACTGGTTCACAAGCATTTTGGATAGAAAATAATTTAACGGTTCTTATAAAAAAATATCGCTTTTAAAGGGTCAGATTTTTTTTGGATTCCTGCCTTCAAGGCAGCCCAATATAATTTGGTCCAGGTCCACACTTTTGCTATTGGCCACAGCTAGTAAGTTATGTTTTATTTAAAAAGGTTCTGGCAAAATATATATGTGTACAATTTTCACTATTTTTTGATGATGTACAGCATTTTTATCATAATCTGATTTAAATAAATCCGAAAACTTTTCTTTTAAAAATTTAGGAAATACTTGTTCGACACATGACATATCTGGAAGGTCGATTCCTTCATAACCATCAATTTGGCTTTACCGCCATTTTAGACCTTTCTGTCAGGATACTTCCTGAGTTGTTTGGGCTCACAAATTTACGGACATTCAGTTTTTCATCATCTTCTTTCCGACCCTGCTTGGATTCGATACTAAAGAAGTAAATGAATGATTGAGTTGAGATTGATACCACAATAATATATTTTTGAACTTTTATTTCTCCTTTAAGTTATAACCACTCTCCACTACCCAAGAAAAAGCACGTAAAAAAATTTAAATAAGATTTCATAAATCGAAAATTATAACGATACTAGTTGATAACCCATCAAGAATGACGGGAATAATAAAATCTTGAACTATTATATGAAATTTTTTTTTAAATACATTTTTTTTATAAAAAATAAATGACAAATTTTAGTGATTATTATTTCATTTCATTTTATTAAATCTAATCTAAAATATATGAAATTGTAATTAAAAATGTAGGGTAGATATTGATAAATTGGTGTTGTATGTCATTTCCAGAGTTCAAATATTGTTGTTGAGATAAAATTTTTATACTGGCATATTTTGGGGTGGTAATACTAAATATAATTTAAAAATATTTGTTAAATCTAAATTATAATAAGTACTTAAGATTAGTGAGGGAGGTTAATTTTCTGGCATGGGAAGATATTGATAAATAGGTATTTTAAACTATTTGCAGAGCTCCCATATTGTGGTTGAGATAAAAAATATTTTTACTGCCATATTTTGTGGTGGTAAATAATTTAAATTTATTTTGTTAAATCTATTTTAATATAAAAATAATTTTATAAAAATTAATAAATTTTACTTTGATTGAATATAAATACTTACGCTAAAATTAATATGAGATAAATGTTTATATTTCAATTGGCTAAATATAATTTAATTTGCTATTTTAAATTTAATAATATTCATTCTTACCATAATTTGAGGTGAGGTTAGTATTCTTTTTAAAATAACACAATAAGATCTAAATTATATAAATTAATTGAAAAATATGTTAATAGCAAAATAATAACATATATAAGAAAGATTATATTACAAAATTTAATATAGAAGATGGCTGAGTGGAAGAACATTTGCCTTTAAATCGTTAAGTCATAGGTTGGAATCCCGTGATAAAAATTTTCTTAAAATTTAACATTAGAGATATATAGTCTCCATCGATTTATTTAACATTAAGAGGATAGGAAAGTTGTTAGAAAAAATAAAAATTAACATTAAGATGATAGGAAAGTTGACAGGGAAAATAAAAATTAACATTAAGATTATACGAAAACGTTCATTTCTTGATTATGGTGATTATATATATAGATTCTAAATCTTTGATAAAGGACAATTATAGTGATATTGTCAACATGACTTTCAATAAACCTTGTTCCTCGAATTTTTAGAAGCTTTTGGTCTAAAAATTATCCTTTGAAAATCAATGAGGTTTTCAAAACCTGATTTACTCATAGTTGTCTAAAAGTTTATGTTTTATTAATGGTTTCCAATTACCACTTAGACCTTCGGGCTAATATTTAAACAACTATATGTGGATGCGCAATGATTAATATTTAAAATTTTAGACTTTTGTAGGGTAAAATATTATCGAAAATAAAAATTTGTTTTACCATAACGTCGCATCAAGCAATGGTTTAGTATATTACATTTTGTCAGATTTTTGATTAGCTTAAGTACAAATTCAATATTAACCATAAAGGAGAAAAATTAATTTTTTGGGATTTTTACCCAAATATTAATCTTAAATAATAATAGGGAATTTAAAAAAAAAATTTAATGTGTTATTTATTGGAAAGTAAGTTTTACCTCTCAACAAATAGCTAGTTAGTTATATAGCTTAAATAGAATAGACAGATTTAATAAGAAAAATTATATAGGTAAAGATGATCTGATCGAATATTTAAAAATAAATAACACGGTTACAATTGATTGAGGATAATATGGTCCAGATCTAGGAAATTTTTAGTGGGGTGTAGGCATCCAATTAAGATGAAATAATATTACACATGTAATTTAGGATAAAATACCTTAGTTGCCAGAGGGTTATTTTTATGTATCATTTATTAATTCCCTAAATATTTTATTTATATATACTTTTAAAATTTTCTTAGACCTACTCCAAATATAGATAAATTTATCCTTAGTTTACTTGTCAAAAATTGCCGTCACTCGAAAGTTGAGGACTTTTCACCTCAAATCTTTGAGGATTGTCTTGGACTATTTTTGGCGCTTCTATGGATGACTCATATCAAGTAATTCTCAACAAAAACATAAGATAGTGAATATTAAAAGGGGCTCGTTTTAAAATTATATTTATAGTTATATTTTATACTACAGGTTTGAAATGTTTTTTTTGAAATTGTAATTTATTAGAAATACAAAGCATTATTATTAGTTTACTGCTATATTTCACTTACCTTTTTCATTTATTTGTATTTGCTTATTTATACCCCATTCTTACTCTTAGATCTTTAGCAGACGATGCCTCACTCCAAAATATGAGAGCCGTTTTAGGGAATTTGATCTCTGCCAGGGCGGATACAAAATTCAACAATGCCACACTTTTTAAAAGTATTTTATAAAAATTTTCTTTTCCTAAAAGGCTGCATGGTTTTACTGCTGATTTACCATGCAATTATGTAATTGAGTGTTTTTTTCAGGAAGAGCATATAATGTAAAGATATTTAAGAGTTTCTGAACTGACACTTCTAAAAGCTTTATATAAAAGAGTAAAATTTTGATTTTTTTAAAAATAAAAATCACAATTGCTAATGTATGGGTAGATGGGGGGGGGGGGGGCTAGGAATTTATTTTTTTAAAATGGCTTGAATCATAATTATGTTTTTTCAGAATCGAGTTAATATGAAAGTTTGCGATTCTGGCCGAGACAGAGTTGTTGTAGACTAAATTTTTTTAAAAAATTTTTCTTAAACAGATTTACTCAATCTTACCATTATGTACATGTTTTATCTGGACGCACGACATAACGCTGGCTCTTCATTTTTCACCATTAACCCGTCTACCTTTATTGTTTTTCAACATACTTTGAAGTAATAATTTACAGGGGTCTGAACCAATATATATAGAGATTACGGTTCAGGAGCAAATATTTTTATTATTCTTTCATTAGATTACGTACAAAAGTCAATGTTGTTAAACGTGACTTTCAAAAGTAGCACTTTATTTTTCCAAAAATTTAGCCACTAATTGCTATTATATTTAAAAATTAGCATTCTTTACTTTATGAATATAAACATTTGATAAAATCAAGTTATTATGAATTGAATAGTGACTTATATAATATAAAATAAAAGAATTAAACGTATTATTTATTACATTATTACATTTTAATAACAAAATTATTTCTATATTCAACCTTAAGTCTTGAGCGACGATTTCTAAATATAATTTTACTGGGCTAAATAATCGCTTTACGACTAGCATTTGAGGTAATGGTGTTTTAATTTAATAAATTTATTTATAAAATAGGGAAAGTCATCGAATTTATCCATGATATTGTTTATTTGGTGCTGAAAAAGCATTTGGTGGATTTTTTGTCATATTAGTGTCATTCTTTCTAAAGAAATCAAGTGATTTCCTTGTGGGTACAACCAATCTACTTTCTTGGGAATCAAAATATTTAACCAGTCAATACATTTGGCTGATCTATAGACCTAGGAAATATATGAGTTATCTCATCCTTTTCTTTTTCATATATATTTTTTTTAATTGTAAATATTATCAGCTGGTCATAGTGGATTTAATTTATTATAAAAAAACAAAATAATATTTAAAATATATTTAAATTTCAAAATTATAAATTTAATTTTTATATTTATAAACAATTTTATTAAATATAATTTATAAGAAACGAAAACTACTTTTCAAACAAAATTAGCGTTTTAATTAACGCGCACTCAGAAATATTATATACAAAAAATCGTTAAATTTAACTTTTATTTATAAATATTCCTTAAGATTTGGTTATACATAAAATCGTAATAAAATACTTACCCAACTATAATGAAATTAGACAATGTGATATGGTTATGGCTTGAATTTATTAAGATTTCGTATTAGGCATTCAAAAACGATTACAAATCTAATAATGTATTACCCTTGTTGATTTCGAAAACAAATGAATAATTTTGAATCGAAGATAATTATTTCACTTTTCATATTCAATTATTGATAGTAAATTTTTCAATTCATTTCAATGGTAAAGTGGATAAATAACGCAAGTGGTTAGTTGGGGCATAGACCCCCCCCCCATTTTAAAATGATATATTTCACTCAGATTTTTATATTAAGTTTTGCCATTTTAGACATATATTAAGTAACAATAAATTATAAAAATTATAAGAGTACTAAATAAAAGGAGAATTTTTATGTAAGATTGACTTATAAAGACAACAAATTATTCGAGCAGTTCTTTTATTAAGAAATGGGCAGTATTTTAATTAAATAGGCAGTAGATAAACATTTGGTTGGTATTTTAAATTTTTGGAAGTTAATATTTAATTGTTAAGTTTTTTATTGATTTAGGCATTATTTAAAATAAACAGGTGGTTTTAAAATAATTTGGCAGGTATTTAAAATTTTTGGTCAGTTAATAATTTTCCAGTTTTTATATTTATTTGGGCAGTTTTAATTTTTTACTATAATTTTTAAAATGGATTTAATGGAAATATTTGATAAATATTGTTGATATTCATCTGATTACTATGAAGAATGGTAATAGTAAGGATGGGAAAATAAAAAAAAATAAAAGATTTTGCTGATAAATTCTGAAGTCCAGAAATATCTAAATAGTAATTCCTGGGTCAACCATATGCAAATGATACAGAAGAGGGTAAGAAAATTAATTTTGATGTAATTTAGTTAAAAAAAAGAAGAGAACAATTTACTGCAAGAATTTATTTCCTTTATAATTCTAATATTAATAATTAATATACACATCTCAATATCGTACTCATGAACTTTTTGAAACTAAAATTCTCAAAGTACCTAATGATGTAAAATTTGAGATAGCTACTTTATTTATGATGGGCCTCAAACTTAAAATGATTATGGAAAATTTGCAAAAAAAGAATTTAATATTACAATGTAAGGTTTAATTAAATATTTATATATAAAAATTATTTACTATAAAAACTACAATTTTATAACATTTTTGATATTTCATATAATATATTTGATAGCTCATAATAAAAGACAATAAATGAAACAATTTTTAAATAAATATCGTGCAATGCAATTTTAGTTACAATTCAACTTAATTTTTTTTTACTTGCTCAATATTTTATAAATACTGGCCAAATTGTATATATTTTTGATAAAAAAAATACTGCCCAATTTGATAAATTTACTACCCAAAAATTTATAAATACTGCACAAAAGATTAATTTGTTGATAATAAAAATACTGCCCATTTTCATTAATTTACTGACCAAAAAAATCATAGCCTAATATACTATATTTAATATTTTTTTATTCTAAAATTCTATTTAAAACATTTATTAGATATGTTTTCAAATAATGTTTTATAAAAATAAAATATGTGTTTTTGCCTCCAAAAAATGTTTATATCTTAAATATTATTCAATTAAAATGCATAAAACCTTTTAGAAACATTAATTAGCATAGAATATAGGAGGCTACTGAAGAAAACCCAGATTCATAATATCGACATGTATTTTTGCAGTAACAATGCATAGAATATAGGAGGCTACTGAAGAAAACCCAGATTCATAATATCGACATGTATTTTTGCAGTAACAATTTAAAATGTCTGCGGCATTTCTAGGCCTTAATATACAACTCAAGTGTTAAGAGAATCAAATGTGAATAATTTATTATTTGGAATTAAAATTTTTCAAATAAAAAATAAATATGATGCATTTGAAAAAAAAACACAATCATAATTATATTAAATTAGTAAAAAAAACACTCCAGAAAAAGTAAAGTATCACTTATCTAAAATAGGGTTGTCAATTATCAAAAAATGGTCTAAATAAAAATGATAAAATTAAACAATTATATCCCGTTTGGTCAATTTGGCAAATATTTTTTTAGTTATATTTTTGAACTTTATTTTCTCTTTTTAAATATAATTTCTTTTAATTCGGGAAATTATAAATGTTTTAGCTAACGGCTGGTTTGTCCCAGAATTTGATAACCAGGGAGTCAAACCTATAAGTATAACAGTTTAGTTCCATTCCGGTTTTTTGAAATTTTATACCGAGCATATCGATTATTTCCGGTTCTCCCTGTTTTTATAAGTGTTGGAATCTTTAAATTGATCATAATCAGTGTATAATTTTTTTTACTAATATAAAATATTTTAAAAATAAATATAAAAAAAATTGCAGAAAATAAATTGAATTACTTTATTTTATTACAATGTAAATAAGAAATGAATTAGTGATAAAATAAATTAAAATATATTAAGATTATACTAGTGCTGTAAACGTTACTACAAAAAAGAAACGCGTTACCGTTACTCGTTACATCTGAAAAAGGGACGCGTTACCGTTACTCGTTACCTTTTCAAAAAAGGAACGCGCGTTTCCAACTTTTCAAAAAAGTAACGGGCTACTCGTTACTTAAAAAAAATTAAATATATACAAAAATAATATTTATTTTTTTCCCACAATATATAATAAAATAAAACTATACAAAAAGAATATATAGGACTAATATAAATAAAATTATACAAAAAAACAATTTTTTATTTATTTTTAGCAATAATTGATATCAAAATTTTGATCAGACAAACGAGCGCTTAGTGCTCAACACAGCTGGTTAAATATTGGGATGTTATATATAGTATTTTAATAAATAAAATCTATAATGAAATTCTCTGTAAAATTTTGTTATTGGATAAATTCTGGTTACGCCACTCTTTCATATATATTTATTTCAAAGTTTTTTAAAATCTATTCTCTAAATTTATTAACAATTATAGTCACAATAGCAATATTAAACAAGAAATAGAAGATATAAAAAGGTCAATATAATACTTTGAACCAACATCAAGATTTTGTTAATTTTGGGTTTTTAATGTTGGTTTCCAGCCTAATACTGTAGTATAATTTAATTGCTTATATTTAGGGCTGTGCCGATCTGCATATTTTCACAGATCCGATCCGATATTGCTCCAAAACTGATGCGATACTGATACCGATACGATATTTATATTGTTTTTCACCACCCCCCTTTAAACCAAATGTAATTAAGAAATCAATATTTTTTATGCAAAAAATCAAATTATGCATTTAATTTTTTTTATTCTACAATTAAGACTATAATTTAAAAAACATATTTGATAATATATCCATTTTATGTTGGTATGAATTATAAAATTGTATTTAATATATAAAATTATAGTATATTAGATATTTTTTAATAAATACGATAGCCTCTAGATTTTCTGGCAATAAGCTTCTACGATATAGAGTATCTAAATCCCTAGCCGTACTGAGATGATTCCACAGATAACGCATTTTGCAAAATTATCTTTGTCTTTTGTAAAATATTTCCATAATTAAGATACCATATTTAAAAATTTTCTTTTATTTAAAGTATAATTAATAAAATTGGCGTTATTATTTAAAAAGATTTAAAATAATTAAAATTTTGGTTGTCCCTTTCTATTTTAATTGAAAAAGGGTGTTGTGCATTTGCATTGTTTAAAAAAAATATTTATAAAATATTATATTAATGTAAAATAAATATACATAACATAAAATAACAAAAAAAAGAATAGTAAAAAGATCGGATCGGTTTTTAGAGGTATCGGCCTGATCCGTCATTTTTCAGAAATCTTAAATATCGGTGCCGATCCGATATTAAATATCGACACAGCCCTTATTATATTTTAATTCCATGATTAAGCTTCAAAATATTATGAAAGAATATTATTCTATTATTAAAGTAATATTTAAAATAATGATATATTAATTTATCTTTTTACCTTAAAATGCTTTTTTAAGTTTGAACTGCTGGATATTTGTGTTGGGATATAAATTACATTTCCAAAGTGTAGACTTGGTACCATTAATTTTCTTTATTGGTTTAAAATATATTTCAAATTGGGGCCAGGGAAGGGTTAAATCATCTTCATCTGAAGAAGTAAGTACTATGGACATAATATTCTTAAAATAAATTATAAGAATAATAATATCATTAATATTTACTTTGAATTTGATTGAATATTAATTTCGACAGAAAATTTAACAACGAGAATTTAAAATAAAAATGAAAGCAGTGATTGATATGAATTAAAACTCAGATTAAATTATTTATATTAATAATTAAAAAATAAATGAAAGTAATTTTATAATACAATAAAATATGTTTTTCTTTTTGTTGATATTTTTAAGAAAAAATATAAAGTAACGAGTAACGTTTTGCGTTACCGTTAATCAAAAAAAGAATCGCCTTACCGTTATTCGTTACCTTTAGAAGAAGGTAACGAATGGCGTTCAAAAAGGTAATGTCGTTAGTAACGACGTTACTTTTTTGACGTTACTTCACAGCACTAAATTATACTAATCATTTGAAATACAAGATATAAAATTAAAAAAAACTAGTTTAAACCAGTTCAATATTTATGATAATTTAGTTCCCTCCTTTTGAGATTTTCTTATAATGGGTTGGGTTTAGAAAATGATGATAATTTATTTCTGTTTCGTTCGATTTGGTTTCAACACCCTTCTGATAATTAATGCATTTATTCAAAATAGAAGGTGACCAATCAGTCGCTAAATAATGGCATTTTATTTGTGCGGTAATTTAGATTGAATATCTATTTTCATACATTTCCACATTTTTTCACAGAAAAGACCAAGAAGATATCAAACTTTTGTCCATCTTACTCATGCACCTTAAACCGGAAACCGATTCGCACGTTATTTCCTTGGACAAAGAATTATTTGCTCTTTTGTCGGGGTCCAATTTAACCAGTCATGATTCACAAGTAATATATCCTAGATAGTAATTATTATTAAAGAAATCGAATTTTCAGAAAAAGTAAGCTGACAAGAGGGGAACGATTAATATCTTCAAATTTATATCATTCTTGCTATTTGGTATTCATATCTTATGTGGTTAGTCATGCCTTTTAATCTAAAACATGAAAAAATACACCACCTTGCTTATAAATGACGTTGTTAAACGACCCAATTCGAGACGATTTTTAAAAGCGACTTAATTATGATATTAGTTAAAATATATTATCTAAAGGCTTGTATTATTTTGGCTAAAATCTTAATCGGGGTGTAACAACACTACTCATAGACTTACTAAGGTAGGTAAAGAATTTAAAATCTCTTTCGTGATTTGTATTTTTTTTTGTTGACATTTATTTTTTAAGTAATATTATATTTTTAATTCCCAACGTTAAAATTATATATTATTTTTTATCATATTACCAATTCTAAGGTTCGAAATATATCTTTAGAAATAATACGTGCTCTCGGATTTAAGGCTTTCATCAAGGTAAGCAATCAAGAAGAGGCTATCAATGTAAGATTATTATTTTAATTACTTTCATGATTTACCTTTTTTTAACCTTAAATTTTATAAAAATCACATTGTTAAACATGTAGATGCTGTGTTTGATAACGATGTTATGTTATTTCAATCTTTTGATTAGTTATTCAATAGTTTTCAATCACTTTTGGCAGTTTTATGCTGAAGGATACTATTTTATAACGTTTTTTTTAAACTCAATATACAGAATATGTATACTTAAACGTAAATTATTTAAATTAATTATATAAATTCTTTACTTTATAGTAAATTAAATTTTATGGTTGATATTTTTTTGTGTCCTAAATAAATTTGTTAATATAAAATATTGTTACGGTTTAAAGAAATCAATAAGTAAAATTAAACTCAATTTTACTGGGTTAAAATAATCTTAAGTAAAATATGACATTAGTTAATAAAAAAAGACTGCAGTTTATTCACATAAATCAGCAGGACCTGATATGAAAAATTTTGCTTTCTTTTATTATTTTTCGAAATTTTTTTAGTCCGGCTTTCCAACATGATTTAGGCGTTGCTAAAAAACTTCACAGGGCTCACTTTAAAAAATTTTCAAAATTAGCAAAAAAAGAGGAAATTTTATCTAAATTTAACCAAAAAATAATAATTCTAACTAAAATTTAAAGGAAAAAAATTTTTCAGAGGCTTCACCAAAGTTTTTAGGGGGTTGAGTTCCTATGCTCCCTTCCTAACGACACTGGGTTTCGGGTATTATATATAATGGAATAAATGACTTAATTGAATTAATACAGAAAAAACAAGGACATCCTCTCCAAGTTCAATTTTTGCCTGTAGATATTAAGCTAATCTAGATCTAATTATCCTATTCAATTACTTTATCATCGTTTTTTGAGTACGTTAGATTTGATTAGTATAAGTCAAGTTCATAACATAATCAACGTAGAATCATATAGATTAAATATTTTACCGGAGTTTTTAATGGAACATAAATTATTTTTAACACTAGAATTAATATTTCATATATTTATGGCAAATTTTTAAGGACCCCAGCATTATTTCACCTAAAATGATCCTCGCCTATCAAGCCATTTTCGAGGATTGTTACAGATTTGGGGCGATTGAATCTGACCTCCAGAACTTTAGAGAAAAATTAATTTACCTTTCTCGTCTTAACGCCGAAGCATTGATCAAAAATTCTGAAAACGGAGAGCTAATTAAAATGGCACCAAGGATCTTACAAGTATATACTTTTCCCCCTCTTTTTGGCCGGATAAATCATGATAAATATAAGCCCTTCTAAAAAAATTATGTTTTTTTTCTGAAGAACATTTTTTAATTTTCATATTTATCAATTTTGTTATCCTATAATTTTTTTTTACAGACACTCAATGTCCGATATCGCTATTTTTTACACTTAGATTTATTTTGCATCCCATTTATTTTTCATTGGGTTTACAAAATAACTAATAATACAATTTTATTTTTTATTTGCAAGATTTGCCTTCTTTTAAACTCTTTAAATTATTCTTATTAATTAATAAGTTTTATTAACCAACAAAAAATAAGATATTGAAGAATTAAATTTCGTTATATAATATATCCATATCCTTCTAAATGTACCCTTATTCAGTTTGATTTATAATTAATTATTTGATATCAATCAATTATTCAAATAAATTTAAAAATTTGCATAAATTTTAAGCTGTCTGCCATATTTTGCCCGAATATTGATATTGGCCTAAAAATGGCATCGGCTCACTTCTGGTAATATGATGCCTTCTTTATTTTGTGTATTTTCTTGTTCTTAATAATTCTTAAAATATCACTCAATCCTTAACATCCATCTAGCTCCCTTCCCTCTTGATTTATTACTACCCCATAACTAATTTATCACATCTTCTCCCCTATATTCCCTTCCGTGCGTATCAGTCCGTCTTTTCATTCCTACTTGGTTCCCTCAAGACTGAAAAGATGGCTCCCGTCATAAAACAGCTCCAATCGACCCTTGCCTCATTCCTAAATCGGCATACGAATAAAACGGCCCCATTGAACAACATAACCAAAACATTCTGGAAGATTCTCCTCGATCAGCTCAATCCCTCCTGCCAGAAAGTGGATTTCCATCTTGATCAATCCGTTTCTAATACGAATATTTGTATATCAGCCGATATCGCTGACGATATGAACTCTGCGAATCATCGGATATCTGTGCTAAGAACCTCTTTTCATGAGCTCTACTTAAAGCTGGCTGATCCAGCCCCAATGGCAATTGATGGTAGGATTAGGATAAAATTGCTGGAAATTTTAAACTCAGGAGTTGAACCCGACTCATTGATCTCCCATAACCGGGAGATTGTTAGCAACTTCTTGCTTTTTTACCAGTGAGTTACTTTTATTTACGATCAATTGTTGACGAATTTATTTATAACCCACCTTATTTTTTGTATCATTATCATTTTAATCGTTTTTTATAGATGGTTTGTTATAAAACTTTTGGGGAACATAATCTTTCAATGAATTATCGCCTTATTACATTATCTAAATTTGCTATAAATGTAATTTTATTCAACCGTTATAAACCTATTAAGAACCGAATTCAGGGGCAGAGTGATACTCTTATCGAACGATCAATCCGAATTCTCAGATTCTCTTTCCGTTTCATTAAATACCAGACATGCTTCGGCCACTATTAAGTACACTTGAATTCTTACACATTATCAATCATATGATATAAACGAACATTATGATATTCTACAATTATAAATTACATTTGTCACATTTTCTTTGCTAATCATTAATAAAAACGAGTTTTTATTTCTCGTATAATTTTGAAGTAATCGCCTTACCTTATATTCATTGTGGCACTATTGCGATCGCGATTTAGTTTCGATAAATACAATATACAATAAATATCATATCGCATTTATAGTCACCTATCGCGCGACTTGAGTCGCCATTTAAACCAAAAGTTAATCGCTGCGATTTTTTTAAAATACAAATCATTTTGTGTTTATCGCTTGATTTTGAAATATTGACGTTAAATACTGCCTTTGGTAGAATTTGGACAAATTGTTTTACATTTAGCATTTTAAATAAAATCTTAAATTACTCGATTTTTGAATTGAATTCAATTACTCTTTTTTTGAAGATATCAAACTTATGAATCAATAAAATGATGATTTAAATTATAATATTTTTTGAGAAAATAGATAAAACAGTATTAATATATTCTGTAAAAGCATATATGCTTATATAATAAATAACATATTTAACTGACCTCATTGATAGTGTCAAAACGTTTGATGATAGTGTGACAATATATTTAAAGATGTAATTATTTTCAATAGTCCTGCATTAATAAAACTTGGTATTGGGAATGGTAATTTATAATATCTAAGAAAGTATAATATTTATATTTGAAGAATCTATATCCTCTGTTGAATTTCGTAGTTCTTATAAATGCTATAAGAGAAAAGGGAATGCCATTGGTAATTTAAATTTATTATATGTGTTTAAAAATCTACTAAAATTAAAATAGACAGAATTAAAAATCATTACCATGAATATGGCATATGCTGAAGGAAGAATTGGATAAATATTTAACTAATCAAATATATTAAATTATTTTGTATATATTTATCATATTTGAAATAAAATTATTTTATATATGTTGTATTCCATATCAAATCAACTGAAGATTCAACCCGACCCTCTTCGATTTTTTTTAAAATTTGCATGATGGTAATATATACACTAACTAGCAATAATATAAAATTTTAATTCTCAACTCAGCTTACTTCATGAGATATGGCCATCTTTAGAAACGCGAAAAGTTCAAAATACACCATATTTAATTTTAAATATCTCAAAAAGTAATTAAGCTAAAGGTATAATTTAAACTTTATTAAATAACTCTAGAATAACCCTTTAATATGATATAAAATTTATTATAAAAATAATTTTATTACCAAAAACCGGAAATAGAAAACCGGAAATGGTTATAAAATAAAAATTGGCCTTTTTTTTCTTTCAAAATTTTTTAACAAATAGACATTATATATCTTAATATTTGTACAAAATCCTAGATTGGGACCATTACTGGGCCAATAGTTATTACGCTTTAAATATAAATAGTATGGCTTAAATTCTATATTATACGAAATGAGTAATTATTTTTTTAACAAAAGTGATAATATTTGTGAAAGTATTAAAACTGAAATCCGAACCCCATCTTAAGATTTATATTCGCCCCCCCCCCCCCCCCCAAAAAAAAATTTCTTCTTAAATTCGAGATTTTTGACCTGGCAATTCTATGAGTGAATTATGTAGATTATTTTCTTTGCCGGATAAAAAATTATCTTTGTGATCGTCAGAAATATATTTTCATATAGATTATTTTCGACTTATAATTAATTATCAAATAAAATAATTATCATAAAAATCAAATTCAATTCCAACAGCAACAGCCGTCATTTATATTGATTAATTTTATAAAGCCATTTTTCTAAGAAAATTAAATTATAGGTATTCATTATCCAATTTATTTTTAATTTAAAATGATTATATAAATTTAGCTATCTTTTATTCCTTACCAAAAAAATTTAAATGTCTAGAAAAGATATTTCTATTCCAGTAAAGTGCTGTAATCCCTTTAGAATAAAATCTCATTCAGTACGTTACGATCTTAGAAATGTTTTACAATGGATGATAGAAGTGAATTCTAGCTTATCAATTAATCAAAAAATTTGTAGCTCTTGCCGGAAAAGATTAAAAAAATATTCAACAAATCTGATCTCACATTTTACTTCTACGATCCCGATCACATTACCTTCTATTTCTAACTTACCGTCTACCTCAACTATTAATGAAACATTTAGCGATTCTGAACCTGATCAACCATGCAATCCCGACTCTTATACAGATTTTAATACTTCAATTTCAACTTTAAATGAAACTTTGCCATTTTTAGGGGAGACACCTATTAAAAAGAAAAGGTTAAATGAAAAAAAATATCCTGTAAATTAATTTTTGAAAATTCAGGGAAAAATTAAAAAAGTTTTTAAAATAAATCTAGAGGATCAAGCAAAAAAAGATGAAGCCGAAATCATAAATCAACTGAAAGAAAAATTTGCTACAAGTTCTCGCAATGAAAAAATACAAATTTTAAAAGTTTTACCAAAATCTTGGACTCTTGATAAAATTGAAAACAATTTTCAACCACAAATTTTATGGCCCGGACAGCTTAAACAATTAGTTGAAGAAAAGGGTGTTTTGTCAAACCCAAATATCATAAAACGAAGTAGAATAATTCCGGATGACATTGCAAATAAAGTAATAGAATTTTATAATTCTGACGAAATCAGCAGACTAATGCCAGGTATGAATAATTTTATATCAATGAAAGTTAATGGAAAAGGAACCAAGTACAAAAGAGATTCGTTTTGTGTAATATAAAAGAATTATTTACCAATTTTAAAGAAATAAACAGTAATATAAAGATAGGTTTCAGCAAGTTTGCTATCATGAGATCAAAAAGCTGTATTTTAGCAGGCAGGTCTGGAACGCATACAATGTGCATCTGTACATTTCATCAAAATTTTAAATTAATTATAATTGGGGGTAAATTAAATCAGTTAACTGCAAACCAGCATAGCTATCCATTTCCTCCCTTAAAAGATTATAAACATTACATTGCACAAAGTCTACGCAATCCAGCCCAACCTTGCTGTTACTTAAAGAAATGCCAAATGTGTCCCGGCACTTTGGAACTTAAAGAAAGATTACATTTATTGTTTGATAATAATGCCATAGATTATATAACATTTAAACAATGGTTAGCGGCAGACCGTACCACCCTCGAAACCTTAACTAAGTCCGCCAGCGAATTTTTGGAGTATTTGATTGAAAAATTAAATATTTTAATTCCTCATGCTTAATGATTTTGGGATCAAGGCAGAATGGCATTTTTTTGCAACTGCACATGGCAAAACTCCTTGCGATAGTTTAGGGGGAATTACAAAGAGGTTGGCTGCTAGAGCAAGCCTGCAACATCCTTATGAAAATCATATATTAACTCCTATGGATTTATATAAATATGCGAGAATTAATATCCCGGGTATTAATTATACATTTGTCAGCAACGTTGAATATTTAAGAATGGAAACCAATCTCGTAAATAGATTTTTAACGGCCAAACTAATTCCCGGGACATTAAAATATCATTCATTTATTCCAATGGAAGGAAAAATGAAAGTCAAACGTTATTCTAAATCATTAGATAATTTAATGTATGATATTATTTAATTTAATATGTTTATAACAATATTAATTTTCCATTTGATATTCATGTAATATAAATAATTAGCTAAATAAAGTTATAAATATTTTTACAATTATTTTCTCTCTAAAATAAAATCGCTAAACTTATATGTTAAATATGTGTCTACTAGTGGGCTCACAGCCCGAAACATTTATAAAAAAAATATAATCGGCCCGATCATAAAGGAATTTTCATTTTATTTGTTTCGTAAATTACTATATATTTAATAATTTAGGATTTGAGCCATACTATTTATATTTAAAGCGTAATAACTATTGGCCCAATAATGGTCCAAATCTAAAATTTTGTACAAATATTAAGAAGTATAATGTCTATTTGTAAAAAAAATTTGAAAGAAAAAAAAAGAGAATTTTTATTTTATAGCTATTTCCGGTTTTTGGTAATAGACTTTTTATTAATAAAATAATTTTTATAATTAAAGGGCTATTCTAGAGCTATTTAATAAAATTTAAATCATCCTTCAGCTTAATTACTTTTTGAGATATTTAAAATTAAATATACTGTATTTTGGAATTTTCACGTTTCTAAAGATGGCCATATCACATGAAGTAAGCCGATTTGAAAAGTAAAATTTTACATTTTTATTAGTTAGTGTATACCAGGGTTGGCATGTCGGTCAATTGGCCGGAGGAGTATTTGACCGGTCAAATACTCTAAAATATTAATGGCGAATAAATATTTTGATATAATTAACTAGTATGCATTAAAAGCATGTTTATCAATCTTATTAGGTTACAATTATTTTAAAAATTATTTGTATCATGAATTGTTAAAAACAAAAGAATTCTTTTATTGTTAAAATATAAATATGTAATTTTTAGTAAATATAGTAATATTTTTAGTTATTTTTTTGCCTAATCATTGCCGTTTCTCGCCTTCTTTATTTTTTTCAATTCATTTTTCTTAAAAAAAATAAAAATACCCGATTTATTATAATCATAATATAATTTTTTCATTCTTATTTTTTAATAAATTTAAATTTTATTTAATATTTAGCCGAGTATAAATTATATTAATTCTCATTTGTTTTACTTACACTTGCTATATTTGGTTTTTAAAATTAATTTTCATTTTAATTGTTCTGGTCAGATTTACGGAATATTATTCAATTCTGGTAAAAAGTTATATATATTATATTATATTTATAATATTAAGAAATTATTGGAATAATTGGTCGATAATTATAAAATAGTTAAGATCGATTAACTTTACAATAATCAATCATTTTTTGTTAAATTTTAATATATTAGGGATTATGGTCAAACCAAAGCATCATGTTTGGAAACATTTTCAAGAAGTACGCGATGGTAAATCAGTTAAAGCGGTGTGCAAGTTTTGCAAGATGTCCTATATCACCCACGTTGATAGAATGGTCAAACATTTATTAAGCAGCTGTACTATGTGCCCTGTTATAATTAAGGAAAAATTTTATTCAAATTCCAAAATATCAACCTCTACAAAAAATATCACAAATGTAATTTGTAATACTTCTAAGTCTAACTCTAATGAAGAATTGGGTGAAATTAGTGAGAATGATTATCAAATGAATAATATTTTGTCGTGTGTGTTAGGAGAATTTGATTCCATTATTTCTAATCAATCTACAAGCAAGGCGATTAAATATAAATCTCAATCTTTAACACTCATTTTTAATATATGACTTGTTATATTAGATATATTTTATTATTGTAATTTTAAAATATAATATTTTCTTACAAAATTAAATTACTATGTATATTATATGTTTCATAGATAGAATTAATCCCAAAGAAAAAAATGAGCTGGATCAATTGTTTGCAAAGGCTGTATATGCGAGCAATTTACCTTTCCACATCACTGAAAATCCCTACATCCAAGAATTTTTTTAAAAAATACGTCCTATTTACACATTACCCGGGAGAAGGCAGCTGGCTGGATATCTTCTAGACAAAGCGTTAGGTGATATGGAGGTGAGAGTTGCAGATATAATAGATAAACCTCCTTACTTATCAATTGTATCAGATGGCTGGAGCAACATTAGAAACGAGAGTATTATTAATTTTATGGTGATGACGCCTGTTCCAGTGATCTACAAATTTCTAAATACTGAGGAAAATCGCCATACGGCAGATTATATTGCCCAGGAATTTAAAAATGTAATTCATGAATTGAATCCGGTAAAAGTATATTCTTTAGTTACTGATAATGCCGCTAACATGAAAGCAGCCTGGAGAATTCTAAAATCTGAATCTATTTATAATCATATACAATGTTATGGTTGTGCAGCGCATACATTGCAGTTATTCTTTAACGATTTTGAACGATTGAACGCCTTCAGTGACCATATTTCAATAATTAAAAAAATTGTTAAATTTTTCAAGAATAAACACATACCAGCTGCAGTATTTTCCCGTAATAAGAATCTTCATGGCATACCATCTACATTAAGTACAATTGCCCAAACAAGATGGGCATCGTCAATAAAATGTATGGAGCAAATTCAAATATGCAAGAAAGCTCTAAAAGCATCAGTTGTTGAAGAAGCTGTTTGTGATATTTGTCCCATAGAAATTACCAATAATATATTAAACGAAGAATTTTGGACGAAAAATTTAAAATTTTTAGCTATACTCCAACCTTTAGCTACCTCATTGTTGAAAGTGCAAGGGGATAAATGTACTTTGGCCCAAGTAAAAAACGAGATGCTTAATTTGGAAAAACACATAATACAATCATGCCATGATTCTATATTTTCTCCATCTCAAGAAAAAAAAATTAAGGTTATGTTTGAAAAGAGAAAAACTGATCTAAATACATGTGCTCACACAATGCTGCTTATTTATTGGACCCCCAATATCAAGGGGAGCATCTTACTAATACTGAATTTGATGTAGCATGTAATATAATACAAGAATTGGGTATTTTACAAGGTGGTGATAATCAAAATATTTTGAGTAATATAGTAAATTTCAGAAGCAAAAGCGGTATATTTAATAGCCATAATATGTGGAAAGTTGTAACTTCCATAAGAAACAATCAAGTTTCGGCCTCAAGTTGGTGGAATGCATTTTGCCCACCTTGCCCATTAAGAGAAGTCGCTAATATTTTATTAACATTTCCTAGTTCGACTTCTTCTGAAAGAAATTGGTCGGTTTGGGGAAATATTCACACGAAAAACAGAAATAGATTAAAGGCTTCTACAGCAGGAAAATTAGTAAGAGTGTATCATAATTTAAGATTGATTAAAAATATTAAAGAAAATAATGATATTGAATATGAATCGGAACAAGACTCTGCCACGGAGGGTGAAACATTGACTATAGAATGAATTAAAAAATATTATGATATTTATTATTATACATAGATATATTATAATATTATATAAATGCAAAATAAAGTTAATATTGGTGTAAAAAACATTTATTTGAATTTGACCATATTTGACCGGTCAAATATCGGTTAATTGACCGAATTGTATTTGACCGGTCAAACACAACCCTGGTGTATATACTACCAACATACAAATTTTTAAAAAAATCGAAGGGGGTCGGGTTGAGAATTGACTTTTTTGGTTGATTTAATATGGAATACAACATATATATTTTTTTTAAATTGTTATAATTTGAGTGATATTTAATAAAAATAAATTTACCTTTTATAGTCTAAACTCATAAAATATATATGTAAGAATGTCACTAAAAAAATTATATAGTATTAATTTTATATAAAAATATAGCAAATAGTATCTTAATTTAGGAATTTTTAGAAATCATAAAAATATATGTTGTATCCCATATTAAATCAACCAAAAAAAGTCGATTCTCAACCCGACCCCCTTCAATTTTTTTAAAAATTTGTATGTTGGTAGTATATACACTAACTAATAAAAATATAAAATTTTACTTTTCAAATCGGCTTACTTCATGAGATATGGCCATCTTTAGAAACGCGAAAATTCCAAAATACAGTATATTTAATTTTAAATATCTCAAAAAGTAATTAAGCTGAAGGCATGATTTAAATTTTATTAAATAGCTCTAAAATAGCCCTTTAATATGATATAAAAATTATTTTATTAATAAAAAGTCTATTACCAAAAACCGGAAATAGCTATAAAATAAAAATTCTCTTTTTTTTTCTTTCAAATTTTTTTTACAAATAGACATTATACTTCTTAATATTTGTACAAAATTTTAGATTTGGACCATTATTGGGCCAATAGTTATTACGCTTTAAATATAAATAGTATGGCTCAAATCCTAAATTATACCAAATATATAGTAATTTACGAAACAAATAAAAAGAAAATTCCTTTATGATCGGGCATATTATATTTTTTTATAAATGTTTCGGGCTGTGAGCCCACTAATAGACATTATGTCATATTTAACATATAAGTTTAGCGATTTTATTTCAGAGAGAAAATAATTGTAAAAATATTTATAACTTTATTTAGCTAATTATTTATATTACATGAATATCAAATGGAAAATTAATATTGTTATAAACATATTAAATTAAATAATATCATACATCAAATTATCTAATGAATTAGAATAACGTTTGACTTTCATTTTTTCCATTAACTTTCATTGATATAAAATTATTCATACCTGGCATAAGTCTGCTCTTTTCGTCAGAATTATAAAATTCTATTACTTTATTTGCAATGTCATCCGGAATTATTCTACTTGGTTTTATGATATTTGGGTTTGACAAAACACCTATTTCTTCAATTAATTGTTTAGCTGTCCGGGCCATAAAATTTGTGGTTGAAAATTCTTTTCAATTTTATCAAGAGTCCAAGATTTTGGTAAAACTTTTAAAATTTGTATTTTTTCATTGCGAGAACTTGTAGCAAATTTTTCTTTCAGTTGATTTATGATTTCGGCTTCATCTTTTTTTGCTTGATCCTCTAGATTTATTTTAAAAACTTTTTTAATTTTTCCCTGAATTTTCAAAAATTAATTTACAGGATATTTTTTTTCATTTAACCTTTTCTTTATAATAGGTGTCTCCCCTAAAAATGGCAAAGTTTCATTTAAAGTAAAATTGAAGTATTAAAATCTGTATAAGAGTCGGGATTGCATGGTTGATCAGGTTCAGAATCGCTAAATGTTTCATTAATAGTTGAGGTAGACGGTAAGTTAGAAATAGAAGGTAATGTGATCGGGATCGTAGAAGTAAAATGTGAGATCAGATTTGTTGAATATTTTTTTAATCTTTTCCGGCAAGAGCTACAAATTTTTTGATTAATTGATAAGCTAGAATTCACTTCTATCATCCATTGTAAAACATTTCTAAGATCGTAACGTACTGAATGAGATTTTATTCTAAAGGGATTACAGCACTTTACTGGAATAGAAATATCTTTTCTCGACATTTAAATTTTTTTGGTAAGGAATAAAAGATAGCTATTAATTTTATATAATTATTTTAAATTAAAAATAAATTGGATAATGAATACCGATAATTTAATTTTCTTAGAAAAATGGCTTTATAAAATTAATAAATGACGGCTGTTGCTGTTGGAATTGAATTTGATTTTTATGATAATTATTTTATTTGATAATTAATTATAAGTAGAAAATAATCTTTATGAAAATATATTTCTGACCATCACAAAGATAATTTTTTATCCGGCAAAGAAAATAATCTACATAATTCACTCATAGAATTGCCAGGTCAAAAATCTCGAATTTAAGAAGAAATTTTTTTTTGGGGGGGGGGGGCGAATATAAATCTTAAGATGGGGTTCGGATTTCAGTTTTAATACTATTATTCACAAATATTATCACTTTTGTTAAAAAAATATTTACTAATTTCGTATAATATAGAATTTAAGCCATACTATTTATATTTAAAGCGTAATAACTATTGGCCCAGTAATGGTCCCAATCTAGGATTTTGTACAAATATTAAGATATATAATGTCTATTTGATAAAAAATTTTGAAGGAAAAAAAAGGGCAATTTTTATTTTATAACAATTTCCGGTTTTCTATTTTCGGTTTTTGGTAATAAAATTATTTTTAATTTAATAAATTTTATATCATATTAAAGGGCTATTCTAGAGTTATTTAATAAAGTTTATATTATATCTTTAGCTTAATTACTTTTTGAGATATTTAAAATTAAATATGGTGTATTTTGAACTTTTCGCGTTTCTAAAGATGGCCTTATCTCATGAAGTAAGCTGAGTTGAGAATTAAAATTTTATATTATTGCTAGTTAGTGTATATGTCGTAATTTTTAAAGGGATCATGACTATCCGGGATCTTCACGGGATTTAAAGGGATAACTAAAAAATTAGGGTTGATAATTAAGGAATGATAATACGGGATGGATTATCACGTTTTAATCGTGATAGAGGAATCTTATTTTAAAAGCGTTTTCCACGAGTTTCGTTGCGTTTTTAATTTTCAATTTTGTTTTTTTTGACTTATGATATAAGATTTGTCTAGTATAGGGTATCATTCGATAGCTAATCAAAAGATTTATTCAACTGGAGGTCAATCTCTGCCCCAGTGATAATACCGTATAGTTCTTTATCCTTTAAAAAATTGAAATTTTAAAGGGATCCCTTTAAATCCCGTGAAGATCCCGGATAGTCATTATCCCTTTAAAAATTACGACATATATACTACCATCATGCAAATTTTAAAAAAAATCGAAGAGGGTCGGGTTGAATCTTCAGTTGATTTGATATGGAATACAACATGTATAATATACAAAATAAGGTAGAATTTATTATAATGAAAAAATATTTTTAAAATAAATATGGGTTTATTCTGTCAACAAATTATTTAGAAATATTTAGTAAAAAATATCATTATAAAATGTATAAACAATTTTTAAAAAAATAAAAATATAAAATTTTATTTATAGAAAATAAAATATATTTTTATAATATAAGATTATTGTATAAATAAAGGGCTACCCACACAATTAGATAAATTCCACTTCCTTTCAATATTCTTTCCTATTCTTTCAAAGTCAGTGAGAGTAGTGGTGACATATTAATGCTTAATAAAGTTTGCCATATAGCTAGGTATGGTCCTAATAAATTTTTGGATTGTTGATCCCCATTTAAAGGAATAGGCTAAGCTAGGATAGTTACAGCTAGTGGCTAAATACCTAAATAAAAAATTTATTTATTTAATAAATTATTGACTAACCATTCACTTTTCTTCTATGGTTATATTTAATAAAATTTGACTGTTGTGTAAACTGATTTTATATGTTTTATTATATAATAAAAAGTTTACTATAATAAATAGAATTAAAGATAAAATAGAATAAATAATTACATTTGTCATTCTCATACAATTGTAAAATTTAACCTTATTTTTTAAGAGTTTAGGAAAGAGGATGTAAAATTCACCTTCCCTCCTTTTATTAACATTATTTAATATTCTCTTCATTATTTTGTATAAAAATAATAATTTGATGGAAACCGTTATAATGAAATATTATTAAAATCGCTTACAATTACCAGATGTTAAATTTGCACTATGCGACCTATCAGCTGATACATTGCTGAAATTTCGCCCGCAAAAATTGCGATTGCGCTCACTACGAATTCAACTTTAAGTGCACCTAGCTTAATCACAAATTTATAACACTTATATCAATTTGCCAAGAAGGATATTAGTTTAACTATTTAATACATAAGATAAATGAAATTTTAGCTTTATAATCTAGTTATTCCATCTAAAAAAAACAAAGTTGTATATTTTACTAATCAATCTCTAACCATTTCCATATTTCTTTAAACACCTAATAATGGACAGAATTTGTTAAATAAGAATAATATACTTAACACGAATCACAAATGTAAATATTTAAAACTAAATAGATTTTATTTTTGGGATTTGAAACCTTCGACCAAAAAAAAAGGGATCGGGTTAGGTTTCAGTGATTGCATTTAAAATTATGATAAAAGAAACGATACACAATATAAAAATTATTTGAATTTAAAATACAAGTAATCGCGCTTTCAAGGTCATTTATCTTAAATATTTTCAAAGTATTGTTTTTATTTTTTCAGGACGTTGAGGCATTATCTGAACATATTTCAAGCATTCAAAAACCCCAAGGGACTTTATAAGTACCAAGAAATGAAAAATATATTCGAAACGGTAAGAATAATTTTGTTGATCTCCTTTACTCTATATAGTTAATTTGCTACAAAATTAGAGCTCTGCACGGACACGTCCAACCGAACTCGAATCGGGTGGACGTTCTCCTGCACTCGTTCCTGCCGGACCTCGATTTTAATAAATTATATTGTTTTCCTTATCACCTCTTACAAATATATTCTTTTCAAACACCAATTTTTTTAAAATCAATTTTTCCCTTTTACGCCTTCCTTCAAAAAAAAATCGTACTTTTTCACTTTTTATTTTTTTTTCAGATCGGACTAAGATGTAATTTTTTAAAAAATAGTCGAATTGGTCAACATAATTTGTAATTTTTTTCACAATATGGCGCTTTTTAAAATATTATTTTTTTTAGTTATTGACTCATTCTAATAGCGAAATCCAGGGGCAAGCCTTGTCATGTTTAGAGACTTTGAAATTACCATACCTCCTGCCTTACAAGTGCATTTAAACCTTAAAATTATATCTCACCACTCGCTTTTAGAATCATCCTTATTTTTAAAAATCTAGAATCAATCTTGTTCACAAACGATGTTAGATTTAGATATTCTAAAATTTACGTTTTCTTTTTTACACCTAAAAATTTCCTAACTTTATTTTCCCCTATTGCAGAGAAAATCTAGAGAGGCTTATTAACGACATCTCTTTCAAGTCAGAACTCGTTCTTTTCAAGTAAAACCACAATTTTTTTTCGTTAAAAAAACCCGATATTATTTTTATTTATATGTGATAAGATTTAGCATATCAAAAGTAATCAATTTAAGCCAAATGTAACTTGGTAGATTGATCCTAATTTTTTTATGGATAAATTTTAAGTATTAAATTATTAGTATCCCCTCAAAAAAATCAGGAATATAATTTATTCGAAGCTCAAAACATTTGTAAATTTCCTTAAGGACACTATTCATATTTTACACAATTAAATATATTTACTTATAATAATATAAGAATAATTAGAGCGATTAAACATTTAAAATAGATTCAAGTCATAGATTCAACTTTTTAAAAGGGGAATACATATTAGTTTTTAGATGATAGCTCTATAATTCTTTCTAATAACCTTGTATAGAGCTTACAATTGTGGTTCCTATATTCCTGAGACGATGCCTGGTTAAAGGCCAGCTTTAAATTCCGAATATTATATAAATTACTTACCCATTATAAAAATAAAAGTGGATTTGACAGAAGTATATCAATGGCCGATTTAAAGAATTAATTAACATTAAAATTATTCAGTGGCCAATTTTTTTTTTACCTACATATATAGTATAAATTATATTTTTTGAATCTGATTAAAAAAAATTTTTTATAGCACGAATAAAGAGTCTCACGTCATACAAACCATTCATAGGAAAGATGTCATGCGTTTTATTATGAGGTTATTCGATTTCAACATATTTTCATAATGAAATTTAATATTTCGTTTTGTTGTCTAATCATTGTATACAATAGAGTTTTGGTCGAAATTATATATAGTGTTAAAATATTATTCTTAATAGTAACTCCCACCTACCCCTATCCCCGTAAAATATATTCTATTAAAAAATCATTTGTAAATCATTTTTCTATCTTTAAATTGTCAAAAAAAAATTACTCAAAAAAAATAATAGACTATTGTTCGGTAAAATGCAAGTTAAAATGACTAAAGCCAAGGCTAAGGTCATGACTGGTCTCCGACGTTCGATAATTCGTTTCCTTATGAATTGCGAAAACGAAGAGATAGACTACTTTTTGAATCTGGCATTGCATCCACTCTTTCACGGTATGATCGTGGACGCACAGACTGGTTAGAGAATATAATACCAACTACTCAATTAGATTTTAATTTTCATGTTATTTAGATGTGGTTGTTTAAAGAGTCAATTCAAGAGAAGGAAAAATGATTTATTTAAATTCTCCTGGTTTTAAAAGCTTTCATTGTTAAGAGTTTCGGGATTTAAATATTTGATTTCCTTTATTTATTTTTCTAATTTGATATATTTTTCTTAGTTTTGGATGCTCTTTCAGCTGAAATGAATCCTAAATTCGATATCAGACGCTTACAAGGGTAAAATAACAACTTTATTCTTGCTCAATGTTTACCACACGAATATGATAATTATATATATTATAATCACTCTAAAATCACTTTTTTTTCGCTAAATTGAGCCTAGGTAAAAATTTGATTTAATTATTCATTAAAAAAATATTTTCACAAACGAAATCTATCAGCCTACTAGGCTTTATCAGCAACTGCTTGGCTCAGATGGGTTCTCGTCTCTCTTTCAAGGCCTCCTACATGTTCAAAATTATAATGTACATCTCCGCACTTGTCAAAGGGATGAAAGCTATTGATCATCATTCTACCGAAGCGCATTACAAAATTGTAAAGAAGGAGTGTTTTGGCGTTGTTTACAAGGTTTTGCATTAGTACTTTAAAAACATTTTTCACCTATTTTTTTAGTAAACATAATACAAAAAAACGTGTAATTTGGAAGCTCTTATACATTATAATTGTTTTTTATTGTAAAATTTTATTCGATGTTTCATGAGAAGATATTATTAGAATCGGGTTTTGGAGACATTAGAAAATAATCGAACTAATTAAAGTTTTTCAATGATTGAAAAAAATATTTTATCTATAATTTTGACACGAAAATTTGCCTTTAGTATTTTACCGCCTTCAACGACACGTATACACTGGACACTGCTGAAGAAGATATTTTATTCAGGACTATAGTTTGGGGAAACGTAAATTTTTACATACGACATTTTGATATTATGCAGTACAACTCGTTTAAATTGACTGATCACCATTTGTAATCAAAATCACTCAAATTATGCAAGATAATCTTATTGTTTGTTTGTAAAATTTGAGGTTACACCAAAAATGTTTCTCACAAAGTAGTAGAACCGATCAAATGACGATGAATTGTACAGCATAACAGTTAAGTTAAGATTTTTTTAAGGACATTGATTTTAGGTCACTTGAAAAAATTTTTGGTGATTATTTTCATATACCTAATCATAAGTAGAAAGAAATAAAAGCATATATAGTTATTTTATTTGTACATAATTTTTATTAAATTTTGTAATTTTTTGTTTATAAAATCTTTCGAAACTCATCAAGGTCGAAAAATTTGAGGTAGAATGCAAATCGGGTGCGTCTATGCTTCTAAAAATCATTTCCTACTGGAGTTCTCAAAAAAAGTTTATTATAAAAACATTAGCAAATTTTTATTACCAAATCTCTTATATTGTTCTTTCTTTTTATGAGGATTTATTTAATTATATTAATCTTAGTTAACTATAAAAAAGAGATATTTTACAAGTTTTGAATGCCATTTAACACCTAAAATATTAAAATCGTTAAAATATGCATTTTTTTTGCTTAATGGGAGTAAACTAATATATTTGCTATACGATTGAAATTTGGATTTATCTTAGCATTTATTTAAAAAAGGAACTTTTAACGATCCTATTTTCAGTTTTACAACCTGTCGTTTCAATTATGAAATTCTTATGTTCCATTTATTTAATATGGCTTTATATTTTTTTTAGAACCGCTCATTTTATGATCCAAACTAACCCTAATGACCCGGCCAAAACATTAGGACATTATGTTATAAACACATTGTCTGTCAAAAATTGTCACACACAAGTCAAAGAAACAGTTTTGGAAATCGTGAATTCTGCCCTTGCCAGCGATCAATTTGAATGTAAGTTATGGGTTTCGAGGTTATAGAAAGAAATGAAAAATAAGTTTTTGATAATTACGATATTTTTCAGTACAAAAATAAATTGGTATCTTTTGTAGTCTCAAACAGGGACCTGGAACAAAAACATTTTAGCGTTCCTGTCCCACTCTCATTCCGTTCAAATATGTTTTGTTCCCATTCCGTTTCAAGCTTCTGAATGTTCCGGAACGTGTTATTAAAAAAAATATTCAATTTCATATCTATTTTTATTAATACATAAATTGTATCTATTAATTTTTATTATATTATCAATTATTTATTACACCCAAACATTAACTCATCTAAAATATTATCATTTATATGGGTGACAAAATTAACTTTTAAGATTTAAAACTTTAATATAATATTCGTTTTATTCAAAAATTTCAAAATTACTTTAAATTGGATTTAAAAATTTGTTTTTGGAACCTGGAAATCATATTTAGAAGAAAGCGGAATGAATATTTATGAATGAACTATTTTATAAATATGATATTTATAATTATATATTGAATTTTTCGAAATTGTTCTAGAAATGACCGTTTGGTTCTCGTTTCATAATTTTTCCCAAGTTCCGTTCTAGTTTTTGAATAATTGCTCGTTTAGAGGAAGGGGGTAGGCTCACTACTTTTAAAAAATTTTCTTGTCAATAAATATAGAAATCTCTAATAAAAAAAATTTACGCCACAATGCTCAGCCCCGCTATCCGCTCTGCATTCGCATTACGCTGACGCCGTCACACGTTATGCCGCTTCAAAAATTGACCTCTCCGCGATGATCGCCAAATGCCCTTTAACGCTAGCCGAGATTTCTGCCGTCCGTCTCGCTTCAGTCCGCGTTACGCAATTATCTCCTTCTCTTTTTGCTGAGACGAGTCTTGACCGCATACGTCTTGCAGGGTGTCTCTTGGCATTAGCGCTGAACCGCGCAGGAATCTCCGAAGTTGAAACAATTGAAACGCTAAGCGCGGTAAGGGCTCTCGTAGTTAGCGGACCAGTTTTATCTATATTCACAACCGGCGCTGGGGAAGATGTCGAACTATTTGAAACCTTATTTGCGTAATAAAAGCTAATATATTAAACCTTTTTCATATTCTTCTATATTTAAATATAAAACAAACCTATATTTGTTTTTGATTAATTATTTTAAACTGAGACAAATTTTTTATCTCTCTTTTGGACCAATTTTATAAACGTTTTAAATTGAATGTTTTTGATAATTTAATCTTAATGATTAATGAATAATAATAAAAAATTCTTGATAAAACAGGATGAGATCGTCAATAGGGTTGATTTTAATTAAATTTAAAATACTAATGTGTTATTTGCATATTCATATTTATTATCAAATTTTTAATACAAGATTCTAGGTTATTATCCTCTTAAATATGTATTTGGAATGGGATAAAAATGATATAGTTCCTAAAATAATTTCCACAGAATTAAACATATCTTGGCTATATACATGAATACTATTATAATATATCCTGTTAATTTCTATAATTAACTCCCCTCATGTAATCTTTTTTCCCCCTTTTCCACAATTAAATTCAAAGAAATGTACCGCAGCTCTATTACCGTTTACGAACCATGGAATCCCTTATCCATCTCAACAATTTAATGACCGATATATCTAGCATTATTAAAGATTTACATCCAAAATTTTCAGTTCTATTAGACCAACTAGTTAAAGTACGTCAAACATTAGAAAATAATCGTATAAACACAGAACGCTGATATATCTAATATATATAACCTTTTTTAAAAAATTCTATCAGTACACATTATTCACTTTTGTCTTAAATTTTATTGGAAATATTATCTATATTTTTTCTCGACCATATCATTAAACCTAATTTTATAACACTAAAATCAATAAAGACTATTTATTTGGGATAACTATAATGCATAGTTTCATTTTAGATTTTCTTATAAAAAGTGGTTAAATACCTTTTTTAATGTCTAACATTAAACCTAATCCTGAAAGCTAAATGCCTTTGACTGCTCACGTGGCCTGCCCCAAGACCGACCTAATTATGATATCCGATCTGCCTCCATTTCCTACTTCCACTCAGCTCTTCCTGATCTTACCCCACCCGTCACCCTATTTGCTGCTTGGATACGCCTCGTTCTCGTGAACACCTGCTGTCGCGAACTCTCGTCTGCTAGACCCGACGCGGTTCTCCGCGATGAATGCCGTAATCTCATGTATGCCCTTATAAAAATCTCTGGTGCGGAAGCAATTCGCGAGAAAGTCAAGAAGGCTTTGGTACCCCTTATTGCCGCTAATCTAAAATCGCTCAATGATGTAAACTATAAATTTATATATGATATATAAAGAGTTTATAATGTCTTTTTTTGAAATATTTGCAAAAATATTTTCTCATGTAATATTTATATAATGAGCTAGTGTAACAGGTGACAGAGATTGGCAATGTTTATTCTACAATTAAATGATTTTACATTTTAGGGTCCGAACCTGAATCAAACCGTTAACCCGATATTAACTTTTATTACTTACAGAACCAAACTCGAACCGTTAATGATTTTGTCACCCGAACCCAGATCTGAAAAGGTTTGTGAAACGGTTTAATCTTTTTGATATTCTAACTCTTAAAGATTATTAATAATCAGTCTTGATTGATAAATATTAATATAAATTACTATATCTAGATACTTTTGAATATTGTTATTTGACAGTGCCAGCTTTACAAGTTAGCTTATAGTAGTGTTTCAACCATAGAGTTTATTCCCTCCTCATAGAAATAATTTGGAAGAGAATCTTGAAAATATTTTAATAGTACACGTCTCAATATTATTTTTTAAGGAAGAGTGATAAAATTCTTAAAAATATGCTTCTCTTTACATATAAATTTGTATGCGAAAAGGTTCAAACTGGTTTTTAAAAAAAAAATTTTAAACCTGAACTAAACCGATATTAGTTTCTGTTCGATCCTGTTTGAAGGTATATAAAAAATTGTCTTATTTTTGACATTTAAAAAAAAATAGATTTAAAAAAATTGTGTTACTTTTATCTATATTTGAAGTTAAGTTAAATAACGTACTTTAGAAAAAACAAAACAGAAATTTATCGAGAACAAAAAAGTTTTTTTTCAAATTTATTATTCAAAGAATTGAACTACATGTTTTTCAATATTTTAATACTAATAAATGATTTGTTTGTTTTTAAAACTCATTTTTATTTATCAACCCCTACCATTATCGAATGGTTTCAGTTGTGCTTTCGAAAAACAAATTACTAAATAATATTATTTTTCAAAATGAAATAATTTAAATAAATACTAAAAATAAATAACCTTCAGAATATATTTGAAAATTTCGTTTTGTTGCTCGAATCGCTTGTCAAAACATACCCAGAAGATCATGCGTTTTCATTTTTCGCTCTTTTAATTGACCCTGATGCAGAGAAAGATTTTTTTAGCAATATTCGACACATTCAGGTTCCTATATGACTATTGCGATATTTTTTTTATACACAAATGTAAGACTCCATGATGAGATCTACCTTTCCAAAAATATTTAATATAAAAAGAAGGGGAAAATTAAAAGAAAGTAAAGAAAATTTGAAACCTTTATTGAATTTTTTTATATTCACCTTGTGCTTCAACAAAAGATTCGTAACCGCGCTCGAGCCCTTAAACAGTTGTCGGATGTTTTAGTAAGCTATTACCAACCTGACCAGATTTCCAAAATATCTGTCAAAACTCGTAAACTTTGTAAAATCATTGCAGATCGTTTTCTGATAACGCGAAGCGGTGAGAGCACGAAATCGGATAATACGCGTACACTAACGGACAACGCTGTTGGCCTTTTAAAAGCCTTATGCTATCGATCAGAACCCCGTGAGTTTTTAGCCCTTGTTGCGGTCTACACTCGCAAAATGACGTGTGGGGATGTGGCGGACCGCAAGCTATATGTCAAGTTTATTTAAAAAAATAAATTAAGATTCCTAATGAAAAAATTACAACAGTGAGAAAAATAGTAGATCATAAAAATATAAATTAAAGGAAAATAGGAGTAGAATAAATAATTATGCATGGGAATAAACCCACGTGCTCCTGCTTGATTTGCATTCACAGGATGACAGGCACGAGTTATCGGATCGGTTTTAGTAATGTCGGGTCGGAAAAATATCACATTTAATATTTTTGGAGAAAAAATTAATAAACCTTAAAACTTTAAACCTTTAAAGAATAATTAAAGCTCTGTTGGATGCCGTTCCATTCGATTATTCAAAGCCGCAGGAATTTACCACTGGTAAAACTGATTTAGGTAAATCCTATTTTACATATATTGGAGTTGACAATCAATGCCAATAAATCCAACAAAAAAAACAATATTTGATTAAATGATGAAATTTAAGAAAATTATTTTTAGGAAATTTATATTTTTTTAAATATTTATACTTATACAGTTGGTATAATTACACTTGGCCATTTACACCTAAATATCCCTTGATTCAATTTTTAGGATATCTCGCGATGTTTAAAGTCCAATCGACTTTTTTTTGAAGTGCTGTTCTGCTGTTAATAAATATTTGTAAGATGTACTGGGCAAATTATTTTTGTTCTCATGGGTACGACAATATACTCTTAAAAAATTTTCGTTATTTTGTATCATTTTGATTTTTGCAAATTATCTGAAGGAGGAAATTGATAAATATGACCAGTAATTATCATTTAACCCTCCCTTATAAGATTTTCTTCTGGATTAATGGATATAATTTTAAAAATCGATCTGGTTTGGATTTTTAATTTTTTTAAGAAATTTTTAGGTCTGGCCTGAATTTTTTAAGTCATGCTTTTCATTTCGGAGCTTCTGGGCATGTACGTCCGATAAATATTATAATTCCGAAATTTTATTAATTTTAATTGGAAGGACATAGAGGATATTCTTGAATTTAAAGTTGGTCCAGTTACACAAAATCACATAATAATTACAAATTTTTAAAAAATGTACCAACGGGATCTGAATCATTGTTTTTAACCGCTAGTACCGTGAACCGATATAAATATATGAGGCATGAAATAGTAAAATAATTCATTATTCAAAACCGATGTTCCTTCACATCTTTAACCACGGGATACTTCTGTTGTTAATAACTAAGGCCTAATGGGCTTACATTAAATCTCCGGTATAGGGAAACACATGTATTGGGGCCATTCCACGTCAAATCGATCACGATTCGGCCGACCCCTTTTAAAATTGTTAAAAATTTCTGGAATTATTTAGATAGGTAAAAGAGTGAGAAAGCCGTTTATTTTAGCTCGCTAACACGCCTGGTTCTCGAGATATAGGGGCTCAAAGGTACAAAAAAGAGCCACTTTGGAATCTGTAAAATTTTTAAAATGCTTATATCTCAAAAAATATTTATAGTAAAAAAATATTATAATATATCATTTTGTAGGTAAAGAAATTCTCTAATGGGCTAACAAAGAATAATAAATATTGGCGCCATTATAGGCTTTTAACATCCGGTTTGCCTAAATTGCTTTACCTGTATTTTTAAGCAAAATAATGAGTTTGTTTTCGAATTTTTTTTTATTTAGACACCTTTGCTAAATATATATACAATATCAAAACCTTAGCGACGCTATCGACCCTAAAAATTGACAAAAAAATAGATGGCGCTTTATGAAATTACGGATTATGGTTAAAATTTTGCTGCTAACTTATCAATAACCAGATATTTTCACTTTTTATATTAAAAAATTTTGATTTTCTATTAAATATACTAATTAACTAAGGAGCAGAGTGGGCATATGCCCATTAGACACTTAATAATGGAACAAATTTCCAATAATAAATATCTTACATATAATTTTTTTAATTTTTAAGGTATCTACAATTTCATCGAATTTTTCATCATTTGATGAAGAAAGATAATGGTATAATTTCAGTCGTTAAAACTTTTTTTTACTCTAGATATTTTTTTCTTCTAATATTTCTTTTCACATAAGCGTTTTCTTTTAATGAGATATTCCCCATTTGATTGTAGGGATATATTAATGTTATCAATAGCCTCTTGATTAATTATATGAAGGGGAGAATCAATATCTACATTTTCATTTGAAGTATAAGAAATGTTTGATAATTTTTGTCGCCATGAAGAGCATATTAACATATCTAAATTGAATGGTAAATTTTTTTGGGTCATCCAGGGTAGAATATTTTTTAGATTCTCGCGATAATAAGCATGTCTCTATAGATTAAATGGGTTGCAACATTTTAATATTTGGTACGTCCATCTGTGATATAGAATAAAATTTTAATTGATTTACACCTAGAATACATGTTTTTGCATTCTCCAAATCCAGATTGTTATTGGTAGACAAACTATAAAATTAATCTGAACGGACAGGTTAAAATTATTTCTCAGAAAGAGAGATCGTTTTAAACAATTTATTTTGTAAAATATAATCTAATATATGCCTAATATTTTTACTGCAGCTGTTATATATTATCGAGCTAATAAGTCATTCGCTGCTATAGTAGAAAAGTTGAGATCTAAAAAATGTAAAACATTTTAATGATAGTGAGGGGGGGGAGGGCAGAACTGGAAAATTTTATCACAATTCTTATAAACGTATCAATATTTTCATTTAAAAATAATATTTTTCAACCATTAGCGCCATCTACTTTTAATGTATATTATGGAAAAGTCGATAGCGTCGCTAAGGTTTTGACATCGTATATATATTTATAAAAGATGTCTAAATAAAAAGCAAAAAAAAAATTCAACTCACTATTTTGCTTAAAAATACAGGTAACGCAATTTAGGTAAACCGGATATTAAAAGTCTATAATGGCCTCAATATTTATTATTCTTTGTTAGCCCATTAGAGAATTTCTTTACCTTCAAAATGATATTTTTTTACTATAAATAGTTTTTGAGATAAAAGCATTTTAAAAATTTTACAGATTCCATAGTGGCTCTTTTTTGTACCTTAGAGCCCTTATATCTCAAGAACAAGGTGTGCTAGAGAGCTAAAATAAACGGCTTTCTCATTTATTTACCTATCTAAATAATTCCAGAATTTTTAAACATTTTAAAAGGGGTCGGCCGAAAAAGTGCCTTTTTTAATCGATTTGACAGGAATGGCCCATTGGGACTTCACGTGTATAGACATTTTCCCCCCATCAAATAATAATTACGATCCATTAGGTATAGCGGTAAAAAAGAAATTCCAAAAATATTTACAGCTAGTCAGCAACAATATATTTACTTGTGGTTTCAACAAACTGCTCATTTGGAAAGGAGGCTAAATCCTTAATCAAACTAATTAGCCATGAGAGCCGTAAAACAACAATGAGCCCTTCTGATTAAATAATAAATCCGTTTCCAAATATTACGTTATAATTTTTAATTATTTACAGATTTATGGACCAGAAGAGGATGACTATTTTTTATAAAATTTTATTTTAATTTATTTTTTTTCTAAATACGTTTTCATATATGCAGTTTACATGTTATTCTATTTCGATTAATAAAAAGGATTGAATTAGTAAGAAAGATTAGTTAATTTAATAGCATGTAGGATAGCTTTTTGATAGAAAAGTTAAGGTATGGTGGAAGAAATCCTTTATAAAACAAAAAAATCAAGAACACCAGTTGTTTTCATTAAACAAACATATTTTAAAATAATTTTAAGCATTTGGCATATCTATATTTAGAATAAATGTCAAGATGGTTTGATTTTAATATTTTTGTAAATTCTTTGAGCTTCTGATGTGCACATGTAATATATACACTTGTAGATTCTAATACTTTTTTTAGCAAATTTTAATATGAGAAACATTTCATATTCATTTTTTAGATTAATCATTTCAAAGCTTTTCTTATCTATATCTGAAATGTCTTTTTCTATACATAATTAAAATTAGTTTAGAGAATCTCAATTAATTTACAAAAATATTGAAGACAAATGGAAATAAAACCATCTTGACATTTATTTCTAAATATAAATATATATCTTGACATTTATTTCTAAATATAAATATATATGTCACAATTATTTTGGGAGGAAAGAAATTCCACTGACTCTCTGAATGGATTCAATGTTTAAAGTTTATCAATTATATCCCATCGTTATTAAATGTTTTAAGAATTGTTTTCCTAATTTATTTAGTATATTATTTATAGAAATTTTATTAACAACGAATACGGATACTTTCTATCATAATCAATAAGCTCTGCTAGCGGGTATATCAATTAAATTTTTAAGCTTTTCGTATTAATTATATCTGTTGGTGCAATGCGATTTATATTATCAGCCTCACAGATATTAAAATGTTCATCAATGTATGGATCAGAATCATCAATAGCCAAAATATGGCCTGTCTAATAAATTGATTGCACGCATTTACAATGTAGATCTTTAATTTCACATTTCAAATCAGCTACTCGATCAGGGTTGCCATGTCTCCCCCATCAGCGGGAGACTCCCGCAATTTTTTAGTTTACACGCAGACATCTCTCTCCCGCAAAACTACCACAATTGGAAATTTCCCGCAATTTTTTAATTTCTCCCACAATTTTTTTAAAAGTATTTTAACGTTTTTAATATATAAATAATAATTTTGAGAGACAGTAATTGATTATTTTTATATTTTTAAAATAAATTTTAAATATTTATTTGAAAAACATGTCCAGTTTGTAAATTTCTTTCTATCCTGTTTTATTTTTATAAAATAATAATCAGCATCATTTTATTCATATAAGTCAGTACAGGGGAGTATATCAACATCGATTGCAATACAAAAATATTCTCTAAAAATAATAAATAATACAGATGCAACTACAGTTGCGGAAATCGTATACAACTATCATGTAGTTCAACATTCACAGAGCTATATCATCACAATGTGGGTCGAATCTTTCCCATGATATTTAACGACTCCAATATAAGTGCAAATCTTACTTGTGGTAGAACAAAAATGAGCAAGGCTATCACAAGTGTTTTAGCATCTGAATCCTAGAGGTCAATTCTAGACGATTTGAAAGATGGGCATCCATATGCAATTCTTACAGATGCATCTAATAAAGGAAATGTTTACAAGAATAAGAACATTTCAATAAAACGTTAAAAAAATTTTCCTCGGATAGTGAAAAATTTAACGATGTAGCTAACCACATAATGGTAAATTAGCTGATTCAAGGTTATCAATGATTTATATGTCAGCTTTCTGCACTGATAATGCCTCTGTAAATTTTGTCAAAAATCAAAGTGTATTTTCCGAATTGAGGCAGCACAATAATGAATTAATACTAATTGGCTGTATATGCCATATACTATATAATTCTTGCAGAAGGCAATGAATGTACTATCTGTAGATGTCGAAATAATTGTGAAATGTTTTAACGAATTTAGTTCATCAATGAATTAAAAGAGTTGGTGGAGTGGTCTGACTTAAAATGGTATGAGTTGTTGCGATATGTACCTATCAGGTGGTTACAGTGGCGTAGAGATGGGGGGGGGGATTATTGGGGGTTGAACCCCCCATAACCTCCGAAAAAAATAAATTTTTTTTAAAATTTTTTTCTTGTTGCAAATAATTTTATTTAAAAAATGGTTTCAATTTAATAATTATATACGATATGAAAATGAAATATATTTAAAAAAAACAAATAAGAATTTTTTATTTTAAATGATAACATGGTTTAAAAATATATATTAAAAATTATATGTAAAATATTAAATAACAATAAAAATATATTGTAAATTTTTTCTCGCATAGTTAAATTAGATATTTATAAATTTAATAATAAAATTTATATTGTTAAACTAATTAGATAGTTTTAAAAATTTTAATTAATTTTTTATAATTTTTAAATAAAGAAAAATCATTTAATCTCGGAAATATAATGAGAAAATAAAGGTGATCTCTAATACATTTGGGATTAAAAATTTTAAACCTAGAGTAGTTTCTAGATAGTCCTATCGCTTAAATATAGATGCATCTACGATTGATAATTTTTATAAAATAAATATTTTTATTTTAATTAAAGGAAAGGAAAGTTTTATTAGTCACAATTTTATTTTAAACAGCTTTTATTTTCTTTTGCCGGTTGAGTCAAATACACTTGAAACGCGAGAGAATATTAAGAAAATCTCAGAGTTTTATTCTGATGAATTATCAGGATCATATGATAATTTACTTTGTGATGTCGAATTTTAGTATAAAAATTTTGACAGAATAGAGTACTTTGAGACCAAAATATGCTTTGCAGGCCCTTTCCATGTATAATTGCACTTTAGATTCCCTGCATAATATCAAAACATTGCTTTTTATTACCGATTAGCACCTGCACTAATGAAAGGTCTTTTTCAACTTTGAAAAGGTTAAAAACCTATTTAAGAAATAGCACCGGTGAAAGCCGTTTAAATGGATTCGCAATACTAAATATTAATGAGATTTGATTCTAGATAAATTAGTCAAATCTCAGAGAAAAGTAGACCTCACTTTATAAATTCAAATTATAAAATTGCTATATTATTATAATATGATCTTAGTCATAAAATTTTTATATTCAAAATGTAATTATAATGAATTCTTAGTCATAATATTATATATTATACTATTTTTAATAAAAATATTGCATTTGCACTATGAATTAAGGATCTGCATCGGGCCTAATTTTTCAGGCCCGGCCCTGCCCGAAATTATTTTAAAAAAGTCCGAATTTTTTTTTAAAATGTTTTTTCTGCCGAACCCGAATTTATTTAAATATAGAAATTCATTTTTATAATTACTCAAAATAAAAGATATATGTTTATATAGCGTCTAGTTTTTATAAATAAAATCAAATATTTTTATTTTACAAAAAAAATTTAACATAAAATTGATATATTTAGATATATTTTAAAAAATTTCCAAGGCCCCATCCCACCCGGCCTGAACTTTTTTACAAAATATTAGGCCCGACCCAGCCCGATTCCGATTTTCCTAATTTTGTGGATCTCTAATAAGAATTATTTATGTTTTACTAATAAACTCATTTGTATTAATTATATTATAATTGTTAAATTAGATTTTTTTGAATACAGCACAAGAATTACTCATATTTTATTGTATTCTATTTTTTTTAAATATAGTTATTTAGAATAAATTTTTAATATAATCTGTATAAAATTTATACATTTTGAAATTTATTTTATTGTATAAATAATAAATAAAATCTATAATGAAATTCTCTGCAAAATTTTGTTATATGCAAAAATTTAATTAAAATAATTATTTTTTACATAGAATAAAATATATTGGGGGATCATAAAAAATAGGAGGTTTGGCTTTGGGGTGCGATTTTATTCTTCTTTCTACACCGAATGGATTAAATTAATTTACAATTGACTAAACATTTATATAATTTTCAGAATAATGCTTTCAGTCGCGTATTAATCATAAATTTGGCCAAAATTTTGTTACTAATATTTTTTTCATTTATGCTGGCTACTATAGTGGTTAGACACCAATAAAGCACAAAATTGGTAAATTTTTAAAATGCGGTTTGGGAGCGAAGCCACTCCTCTCAAAAAAATTTTAACCCCCCCCCTATGGATCAATCCTGGCTACGCCACTGGGTGGTTATCATTAATACCTGCCATCGATAGAATTTTAAAATTTTACAAACCCTTAAAAAAATACTTCTATAAAGATTTTAAAAGCTGTCCAAAAATTTTGAAAAATTATTTCGAGTATGAAATAGCAGAAGCATATTTGGGATTAGTTTCACATGTAGGAAATCTACTTCATGCAGTTAATATTCAGTTGCAATCAGAATATTCATTATTAACAAAATCATGCTACAGCTCTGTTCATCTCTACAGTTAAAAATTGATAAATAATTTTATCGCGCTATTGCTAAAAATATTATATTAAAATGTTCAAATAATACTCTAATTAATACATTTTTAAATGAAGCAGATATTTTTATTAAGATTTTAGAATATTTACAATCCTCTATTTACAAATGTATAATTATTATGACCTTGAAACAGAAACCATCAATTGATGGTTTTTGTAATTTAATAAATATATTAAAAATACAGAAAGACATTGATGTCTTGTTTGAGAAGATTGTAATTCACTCTATTTTTTATGATTAGCCAGAATATTTAAAGTTAGATTGTCTAAAAGCAGAGGAGAAGCGGGTAGAATTTTTTCTTAATAACAATAAATCCCCATGCTTAGAAAAAATATGCGAGTATGTCTTCTCCTTACCTCATTCTAATGCCTCTACGAGCACATTTTTAGCCTGATGAGGACTGCCTGGAAAAAGGAGAGAAATCGGATTACTTTAGAGGCCGAGCTAATGGTTAAACAAATTTATAATATGTCATGCCAGGAATTTTATAAATACCTCAATAACGACGGTAAACGTTTAGTTCCATTATTCAAATCTCAAATAAAATATAATTAACATTATAACTATTTAATTTTCCATATTTTTTTAATATTTTATATAATCTTATTTATACATTCGCATAAATAAATATATTTTTTACATTGTAAATCAAAAATAGAGAGCATTACAATCTCCTCAAGCAAGACATCGATGTCTATCTGTATTTTTAAAATATTTAAACATTTTAATATAGTTTTAGCAATGGCGTCATAAAATTTATTGTCAATTTTTAACTGTAAAGATGAATTTATCTTCAGCATAATTTTATGAATCTTTGTTAATATTCTTCTGATTGCAACTGCACATTAACATCATGTAGTAGATTTCCTACATGTGAAATCATTCCTAAATATACCTCTGCCATTCATTATTGTAAAAAATTTTCAAAATGTTAGGACAGCTTTTATAATCTATATTTAAGAAATATTTTTTTAAAGGTTTATAAAATTTTAAAATTCTATCGATGGCGTGTATTAGGAACATATCGCAACCAACATTGTGCTGACTCAATCCTGTAAATACATCTGTTTTTACCAAATTCACTGAGGCATTATCAGATCAGAAAGCTGACATGCAATTTATCGATAATCCCGAGTCTGCTATATTTATCATTATATGGTTAGCTATGTCTTTGGATTTTTCATTATTTGAGGGGAAAAAATTTAATAGTTTAATTGAAACGTCCTTAATTTTGTTGAAAAATATTTCCCTTATTAGATGCATCTGTTTGAAATGTATGCCCATCTTTCAAATCGTCAAGAATTGACCACCTGAATTCAGGTTCTAAAACATTGATGATATCCTTGCTCATTTTTGTTATAAAAGTAAATTTCGATTTATCTTGGAGTCGTTAAATATTTTGGGAAAAGATTCTACGCACATTGTAATGATAAGTAGCTCTGTGAATGTTGTACCACTAGATAAGTGATTACAATTGCAGTAACTGTAGTTGCATCTGTATTATTTCTTATTTTTGGAGAATATTTTTGTTTTGCAATAGGTGTAGATACACTCTCCTGCAGTGATTATAATAATATGATTGAACAATAATAAATAAAATAATTATCATTGAAATGAGTACAATATTACCTTATTATGTATTTAAACGTGATGCGTGAATCCCTATAATGTTATACATACACACAAGGTAGATTTCTAATTGCGGATGTTTTGCGGGGGACATTCTCATAAAATATATTTTTTACATTGTAAAATTAAAATCGTTAGTTTTTTTTATAAAATCTTATCTTGTTTACATTCTTTTATATTTAAAAAAGATCGTTAGTTTTTTTATAAATGAATATATTTTAATAAATCAAGATGTTATTTTATTTTGAAAAATATTTACCGACTTTGCATTTATATAAACTAATTATAAAAAATAATTGGCGGATAATTAAGTCAATTGGCCCGCAAAATTTTTTTTAGCAATTTTTATATTTCTACCGCAATTTTAGTATTTCTCCTGCAAAATACTAAATTTCTCCCGCAATTTGAAAATTTTGACCTGGCAACCCTATACTCGATATTTGAGGTGTGAAATAATTTCTCTAATTTTTTTAATCAGAATATTAATTCTGGCAACTTTTTTTTTATGCCATCAACTGTAAATTATGAAGTCCATGCCCTAAGCACAAATGATGCTCATAACCCCCCACTCTGACGCTTCTTTTGACATTAGCCCCAACATCAGTTATTTTGTTTTTAAATGGAATTCTTCTATACTATCGATCTCAGATAATATGGTTTCATCAGTATGCTTTTCCGAACACTTCTAGTTGCCCGGGTAAAATATTTTAAATCAAAATTTTTATTTAAATGAGCAAGACTAAACGTGATATAATTTCGACGCTTGAAATGACCTGCCCATAAATCAAAAGCGATAGAACAGAATTTTGATGGAGAATTAATCAAATTTAATACACGCGCTTTTATAGATGGATAAACATAATCTAGTGCACCACGACTAATGGGTCCTATCAGGCAATTCTGACGAGAAATCAAATATCATATTTCTATTTTTTTAGACAATTAATTTTTTTAATAATCATTTTATTTAAATTTCAACTTTTAGAGAATCAATATTCCTTTATTGATAAAATGGCATTAAATCTAAGCATCACATCAAAATATAATTTCGCCCTACTTAGATTTTATATTTATTTTATTCATTAAAAGAATATATTTGAAAAACATCAAAACTAGACCTGAATAAAACAAATTTTTAACCTTTCATTATAAAGGTTTATATAATTAATTTAATAAATCGGTTATATATTAAGTATACTCAAAAAATCAATTAGAGCTGGCAATAAACAAACTAGGGTTAAAGCATGTAAATTCATAAAACAAATTAATATGTATCAATGTTTATTTAATTTTGAAATATGATGTATGAATATGAATGAATGTAAATGATATACATTATTTTATTATATGCCAATAGAATACAATTCATAATTTAATTTTATTCGTGTAAATTTAAATAATAATGTAATATATATAAAGATAATTAAATAGCATTCTAAAAATTATGCACGCCGCGCCGCCGCCTTAAAAAAAATCGGCGGCGAGCCTGGTCGCGCCTCTCATTTTAATCGGCGTCTTTTCTTGCATGAATAAAATTGCCGATGGCGCACAGGTTGGATTTATGTTTTTTAGGTCAGCATTTTTACATTGACATTTCTTTATATGCATCAATTACTTTATGTTAATGGACATTCCATTCCTTTCTGCTATACATTAACCATAAATATGGACAAAGATATATTAGCTAATTTCATAACATTAGATTTCATGTGGTTGTTTTTCTATATAATTTTTGGATTATTCATAGCTGGAGGAAAATAATTTTTTTGAAGTTTTTTATGTATACGGTACTATGATATCCTCTAAAAGTTAATTACTTTTTTTATATTAAAAATTATTTGATATGAGACATTTCGTTTAGGTGATTCTTTTTTGGATTTGGAATTAGAAATCCTATATAATTTTTATCTTTTCCTCATATTAAAAAAGGAAAAATTTTATCACAAAATATTTAAGATTTAGAAGTGGGCCTTGATTCACGTGCCGCGATATGCGAAAAGATCAGCCGCGATGTTATACCAACGCTTTTCAAGATTTTTGACGCCGAAGTTAACCTTAAAGAATACTAAAATGATTATTCTATGCATATTTTCTTTTTGCTTATTATTTTAATTTTGAATTATTAAATCAGTTATTATTATAATAGTTTATTATGCCAATATTAGAGTTAAGCCTATTCAAAAATAGTAATTCAAATTGAATCGAATAGTAACGAATACGATTAGTAAATTATTCGTTATATTTGTATATTATTAAAAAAAATTATTCGATTACGATAAGCAAATTGTTTCAATTAAACAAAGAATAATTTTAATATTCAGAATATTTATTAATATATTTTTAATAAAATTCGATTATTTGTCATTTCTACTGATTTGATAATCTGACAGAGCTGGAACTAATTTATTATCAAAAATCGTATATCATATAAACAAGAAACAAGGCTTGGCAAGGCATTATAAATTTAATTAATATGCATTTTAATTTCGTTAATGACTTGATCTTTATCGTCAGTTATTATTATCATTTTTTCTATACAAAATTAAATGTGCATTAAAAAAATTGTCAATATATTTTCGTATGTATTAATATATAATATTAGAAAACGAATATATTCAAATAACTGGATCGATACAAATAGTTTATTTTATTATTCGTACGAATACAGAAGAGTAAACTATTCAATTCATATTTTATTTTGAATAAGGCTAAACTAGATTTAAACATCGATGACATTATACTTTAATCTAAAAATTTATGTATATATATTTTATGCAGTTTTTATTTTATTTGCCAATTTAAGGCGGAATATTATCACAAAACTGTCGATCCTCATAAGATTAACAAGGAGCTTATTTTAAGAATTCCTCTAGCCCTTCCCATATGTAAGTTCATAAAATGTTTACCAGAGGATTCGAGTGTGAATCATTCTATCACAAAGTAATATTATAAAGATCGCATTTATACATTTATTTTATTAATGCATTTTATTTTCTTATATCTTTTCTTTATCTAAATATTTAATTTATTTATTGTTCACGTCGTTAAGAAACGCTTTATTCTCAGAACGAACTATTTATAAAAAAAAATTGTACGTTCCGAGAGGGCTACATATTAACCAGCAAACTAAATGCTGCTTTGATAAAGGATTTACAATGTTTCGGAAGAGAAATCTCCATGAAAAACTAATCGAGAACCCGGAGTTTGGAACTTGGATGAAAAGGGGCTCGGTTTGAATATTTTAAAAAAATTGCTCCGGTTCCAAACTGTTAATCACAAAAAAATAAAAAGTTTAAATATAAATATTTTAAAAAGAATCGCACAATATTTTAAACAATATGGGTTAAATTCATGACAAATCAACAAAAAACACGATTTTCAACCCGAGCCCGATTTTTCTAAAATTTTTACAAGAGTTTGTATATATATTAACTAAGAAAAAAAACGAAATTTTAGCCCTCAACAGAGGCATACAGGCTTTAAAAGATTAGGCATTTTGGGCAAAATGCTCTTCCTTTAATTTTTGATATCTTACCATATAATTAATCTATAAGTTTCATTTAAATTTCTTTATATAGCTTAATGGTGTAGACCTTTAAAGCAGGGACCCAAACCTATTTTTATAACAGTTCAGTATGTAATAAATTATAATGGTTACGGTTCTTGAGAAAAAATTTATAAAGGTTTGGTTTGGTCAGTTAATTGTAAAGGTTTATAATGGTTCATTACGGTTAGAAATTTTTTTCTAAATTATTTTTATTGAAGCAACACCATCATATAATGATTTTAATTATGAATATTATTTATTAAAATTTTTGCCATCACTTAAGTTCATTAATTTATTTTTATTATAAGTAGGGGAGACCGGGGTTATGGCGAATCCAAAAAGTCAAACCTAAATAAAATTAAAAGTACTTTATCATTTTTAATAAAAAATATCTCTCATTTTGTTCAGCTCTATTAGTTTTATGGTAGATTTAAATAACAAAAATACATATCTAGTACTTTTTTCATAATTTTAATTTTTCTGGAATTTTTTTTTGGGAACGAGTGAACCCTACCCGGGGACGAACGAGCCTTTGCTCGGGGCTATTATAAGCTCTGCTTAATTTTCTACATAAAAGTTATATATTTTTTTATTAGAACATATTTATTGATTTAAAGCATAAAACTAATATATAAAATCATTTCTAAACAAAAAATGGGAACAATATTCACAATCTTTGCAAATAAAAAAGGGATTGAAATTGCAACAACTTCCATGACCAATAACCACATTTACGACATTGAAACCAGTCTTGATTGTTATGATGCTTGTAATAATTTTTTTTGCACACCAAACAATTTTTTGATTTTTTTCTTTTATTTGCTCTCTCCATGGCTTTTTTTTTATATGGTGAAGAAGTTAAAATAGCAGAATATTGTTTATTTTTTCCAGACTTTTTATAAAATGTTGGGCATGGAAAAATTGATTCTGGGTCAAAATTTTTAGAGGTTGTTGGCTCATTTGAATAAGAATGGATGATTTTAGACTCATCTTGTCTAATTCTCAATGAAATATCATTACTATCATAATTCTCAATATTAAAATTGTTATTATTATCAATAGTTTCCTCATAATTTAAGGTATTGCATATATCATTTACTAATGTATTATAACTTTCATCATTAAAAATTATAGGGTTAAATGGCCAAATTCTACATGATTTAAAACCATTTTGAACTATAGCTGGAGCACATGCTTTAGGTAAAATTTCATTGACTATACCTGGTATATCATAGATTGTAAAATGTTTACCAGAATTATTTCTCATCCATGAGTCAACTGAAGAGTTATAATATCTCTTTAATGGGCCAAACACTGTATTATCCAAAGGTTGTAGTTTATGGGTACAATGTGGTGGGAGAGTTAATAATATTATCCCTTCTTCCAAACAAAAGTCAATAGTTTTTATGGATTGGTGAGAAATATGATTATCCAATATAATAAGGACCTTTCTATCTTTTGCAGAGACATAACTCATTTCTAAATATATTATTTGAACGGATAATATATTTTCTGATATAAGTGGATTCATATTTGTTCGTTGTGACAATAACACAAATTTTAGCCCCAAAAAGGCTCTTTTAACAGAAATTGTGTTGCGGGATAACCAATACTATAAGTGCAAGTTTGTAAAATTCTGAATATTCAAATTTTTTTGATTCCCATTATATAAAAAATGATGATTTTTTAGATTAATTAAATGCAACTAAATCAAAAATTGGTTATTTAGATTTTGCATAATAAAATATAGAAAATAGGAATGCTATAATACTACATATGAAGCAGTTAAAAGATTTTGGATCAATTTAAGTCATAGTGAAAAATTAATACATACTTTTTATGGATATTAAACAAATATTTTGATCATTTATTGATTATAAATAACGAGGCAGATATGGTAAAATATGGAATACACCACAAGGAAAAGAATGTAATAAAATGTAAAATTATTTATTATATTTTGGCTAGAACCGGTTCAACCCGGTTAACTTTTTTTATAAAGGTTCTTTTTACTCCTTCAGAAAATAATTACATCAGTTCCGGTTCAGATATTTATAACGAGTTAGCGGTTCATTCTAGTTCACTCCATGTCTCAGCTTTAAAGTAACAATGATAAATTTTGTTACAAAAATTTAAATGTCGAAAACAGGTAATGATCATAAAATCAAATTGTATCTTTTTTCTTTCTGAATTTTTATTTATTTCTAAATAATAGAATTAATTAATAAATTTGCAAAATTTCAAGTTAGGCCTAGCATGTTTAGGAGATATGGCATTTTAATCATTAGTCTATCGCATATATTAATAAATATTTAAAATCAAGCAATAATTATAATATAAGTCAAAAGCTATCAAATATTTTATTTTTAAAAGAATAGTCATTTAAGATCTGGAAAAGCATTTGGGGAGGGATAGCGGCTTTGTTAATTTATTTGATGATGAATTGAATTTCTCTCATAAAAATTACTAAAAAATACAAATATTTTATTGAAGATAAAATTTAATTTTTATATATTGTAAATGACCAATTATCTTTTCCTAATATTGAAATGATACACAATGGTAAAATTATATCATATATAATTAAGTAAATGAATAATTAATTTTTATCCATCAACAGAGAATAGGAAACCTTTGAAGCTAGATCGAATTATGTTAATTGTTATTCTTTGTCTCAGGTAAGAGCCTCTATTTAAATTTTGAATAATTTTCACAATATGAATTTGACCTTAATTTAATTTTCCATAAGAGGTACAAAAGCATGAAAATTTTGTATTCTGGGATGAATTTGGCCTTTGGAACAAATTTTTTCATATTCGTCATCTTTTACATATGCGTAATTAATTCCAGTGATATTTGATTTGCAGAAGTTAAATGAATCTAAGGTATTTAATATTTTAATCTCATAGGGATGCTGATGGTTTATATTCCAAAATCAAATTCACAATGCAAATTATGAATTTTATTCTTATATTGAGTATACTACATCGTCAGAAAGAAATATTTTTGATTAAGGTTGCTATAAATAGTGTTGTTAAAAAGCTGAGATTTTCCGGCTCCGATCTTGGTCGAAGAAGAGGAGTTGGCTCGAGTCTAATTTTGAGTCAAGATTTATTTATTTAAATATTTTAAAAGAATATAATAAATATCTATAATTCATGTATCATGCCAAGTACCCTCATATATTTTTTAAGTATTTTTTTAAACATAATATTTATATTATATTATGAAAATAGATTTATTTATTTGATGTTTTTTTAATAAAAAAAGATGATATGCTGCTATTTTGTTTGTTACAATTTATTAGTGATTTTCACGCCCAAAATTTTAAGCAAAAAATATTTTTTGAAGTTCAAAAAGATTTTTAAACTTGTTTGTAAATAAAACTTTTTTGAGAATTTTTTTTGATCTTTTATAGTTTTTTTTTATATCATTTTTATATATTATCTATTTTTTAAAGTATATTAAAAGAGATGATTTTTTCTAAATAGTTTTTTTAAAAATATTTATATTAAACTTTTTTATGTTTTTTATAAAATCTTTTTAAGGATAATATTTTAATGTGACAATTGTCATATTCGTTATATTTTAACATTTTTGACACAAAAGAGTAAAAATAATATTTATATTGTAGATGTTAAATCATAAATTCAATGAAGATGTTCCTTGGAGAAATAACAATTATCATAATCGGTATTTTTAAAATATATTAGATTTTTTGACGCTAATAGGCAAAAATATGTATTTTTAACATGTTGAATTAAAATTTCAATTAAGATATAACATATAAAAGTGACAATTGTCATGATTGTTATTTTTAAAGTTTTTAGAATATTTTTGATGCAAATGCGCAAAAATAAGTATTGCTAACATGTTAAATTTAGAATTTAATTAAGATGTACCATAGATAAGTGACAATTATCATAATTGTTATTTTTAAATTTTTTTAACGTAAATGGGTTAAAATAAGTATTGCTAACATGTTTAAATAAAACTTCAGCGAACAATTATCATAATTGTTATTTTTAAATTTTTTTAACGTAAATGGGTTAAAATAAGTATTGCTAACATGTTTAAATAAAACTTCAGCGAAGATGTACCTTGGATAAGTGACAATTGTCATGATCGTTATTTTTAAAGTTTATTGAATTTTTTTGAAGCATATGGTTAAAAATATAGGTTGTAAAAATGTCAAATTAAAATTTCAAGAAGATGTGCCATAGAAAAGTGACAATTGCCATAATCGTTATTTTTAAGATTTTCAATATTTTTTTGAGAAATCATTCAAAAAAAGATATTTTGTTTAAATTTTATTAAAATAATTCAATATTCGTTCTTTAACTTTCTTATTTTTTTATGAGATATGTATTAGTACCATTTGGCGAAACAAAAAAACAAATGGCAATTTTCATACTCATAATCGTTGTCCCTTTTATCCTGCTTAAAATTTGAGCAAAGTGATTACAAAAGTGAGTTGTAAGTGTAACTCATGTTAAATTCTAAACATTTAAGATATGGATTCACAATCTTATTCCTTTAATTAATAAATTTTAATTCTACATCTATTAAAATGTATAACCATGCATTCACAGTTAGCAAAATTTTTTATATACTCACGGCGAAATCGTGCTGAGTCTGAATTCAGGGTAAGATTTTTATGTAAAGAACTTAAAAATCATGTAACATGTTTACAATATATATTTTAACCCATTTACGTCAAAAACTTTAAAAATGACGATTACGACAATTGTCACTTATCTAGGGTACATCTTCTTATTTAAATATGTTAGCAAAACTTATTTTAGCTCTTTTACATCAAAAATGACTTTAAAAATACCGATTATGACAATTGTAACTTTTCTATGGTACATCTTTACTTAAATTTTAATTTAACATATTTACAATATATATTTTTACCTATTTACTAAATTCAAAAAAGTTCAAAAATAACGATTATGATAATTGTCACTTTTCTATGGTACATCTTCACTAAATTTTTAATTTAACATGTTAGCAATACTTACTTTTGCCCATTTGCATCAAAAAAATTCAAAGAACTTTAAAAATAACGAATATGACAATTGCCACTTTTATCATTTTAAAAAATACATATTTTTTCCCATTAGCGTCTAAAAAATCTAATATGATTAAAAATACCGATTATGATAATTGCCATTTCTCCTAGGATCATCTTCATTGAATTTATAATTTAACATCTTTGCAATATAAAAATTATTTTTACCCTTTTGTGTCAAAAAATAACGAATATGACAATTGTCACATTAAAATATTATCCTTAAAAGATCATAAATAACATAAAAAAGTTTAATATAAATATTTTTAAAAAAAACTATAAAAGATCAAAAAGAATTCCTCAAAAAAGATTTATTTACAAACAAGATTTAAAATTATTATCAAATTAAATATGTTAAAAATCTTTTTGAATAGAGGTGGGCGCAAGCCGTTAAATTACGCGTCACGGCGTGAGTTTGAATAAATTTTAAATTATTAGGCGTGACGGGCCTTCTTAAAATTTTTCCCGGGCGTGAACATGAATTTCCCGTGAATAACGGAAATTTTAATTTTTTTTATACATATTTTCTAATTTAATTTAGTTCTCTTTTAATAGAGAAAATTTTTTAAAAACAAAAAATATTCCGGCATTTTATAAACAACATCTGGTGTCACGTTCTTTTTATATTTAGGTGTTTTGTCGCGAGATTTTTTACTTAAACTTTAAAATTTATTCTCAAGCACTTAAGGTAGGCTTAATTCTAGATCCTAATTTCAAAAGCCTTAAGTTTTTAATAGACGAAGAAAAGGAAGATATTTACAAAACAATCTTAAAAATGTGAAATGATATAAAATTAGATGATGTGCTTAAGTTAATGCCAACTGTCATTTATAACTTTCCTAATTCATCCTACAATCATAAAAACCATATATTCTAAATGAAACATATTTTTACCGATGAAAGCTGTGTGAATTTAAAAGATTCATCCCATAAAACAAATAAAAATTGCAATATTTTGAAGTTTTAGACAGGAAAATTTATTTCCTTTATTGAGAAAATTAGAGAGCAAAATTTTGTCCCTAGCAAATTTGTAATTATTTTCTCTATAGCCAATCGCCTATTAAGGACAGGCGTATACACTTGAAAAAAAAAATAGACATTCTTCTTTTTTTAAGTAAAAATTTGGATTTATAATATTTATTTATTTTTTGTTATTATGGATTATGGAATTAAAGAAATAAATAGAATAAGTTCAAAAAAGTGTAAAAAATTATAGCATTAAAGTTATGAAATTAAAAACACCGTGAATTTTCGGGCGTGACGGGCGTGAATCAAATTATTGCCTTTCGTGAGCGGGCGGGTCTGGTCGAAAATTTTTTAGTGGTAAGCGTGAATGGGCGTGAATATTTTTTATTGCCACCATGAGCGGGCTGGCCGTGAATAAAAAATTAGGCCCTCGCCCACCTCTATTTTTGAACTTCAAAAAATATTTTTTGCTTAAAATTTTGGACGTGAAAATCACTAATAAATTATAACAAAAATATTACAATAGCAGCATATCAATAAATAAATCCATTTTCATAATATATAAATATAAGCTAACTTGAGCCTGAGTTAATTTATCGACTCAAAAACTGGCTGAGTTTAGGGCTAAATCGGCTTGTCTCAGCCAACAACACTAATTACAAATAAATAATTTTCTGCTCAAAAGTCGGCTTGAACTAATTCCTGAGCCGACTCATATGGCTCAATGAGCCGGTTCGGCTCAAAAACTGGCTGAGTTTAGGGCTAAGCCGGCTTGGCTCATCCGTTTAACAACACTAGTTGCCAGGCTGCTGCTTTCGTATTATATTTATGCATTCTTTACCATATTTAATTACATAAAAAATATTAAAGTAAGCGGCATTAAAGAAAAATTAATCTTTGATATTTTTATGTTTTTAATATTTTCTTAAAATGTATAAGTTATTTTAAAAACTAAATGTAGGCAAAATTCTCCTACCCCCTTCTCTCCCCCAAATATAAACGCTGTGGAATTAAGAATTCCTATATTTTACCCCTAATACAAAATTTTGTGGAAAAACTTTTTTAAAATATCTTAAATAAAAATTTGTAGAAAAAACATTTTTAAACTATTTTAAAGTAGAAAAAACTTTTTTAAAATATCTTTTAAAAAGAAATAATATACCCTCCTCCCCCCCGAAGTGGTAATAACCATATTAATTATTTTATCAGATCGCTGCAGAGGTATCATTTGCATGGCCCGAATTTTAAAATAGAAAAAATTTCGTCCCGGCTCCTATTTTCAAAAAAAAAATTAGATTTTTTAAAAAATATTTATAAATGGGCCCTGTTTTATATGTTTAGGGCGGACTTTTTTAATGTTTTAGATCTAACCACCATCTTTCAATCGTTTGAGTTGATTATTGATATTTATATCTTCAATATCAACTAAGATTTTACCTTATAATATATATATTTTGTCTCCTGTTGGAAAATCCTATCGATGAGCCACATGAGTAGACTCCAGAACTCTTAGGTAGCTCACGTGCTTATTTTTAACTACAAATATAAATATATTTAAAAATTCTTACACTCCAGTCTAGTACTTTGTTTTGGATAATTTTATGAATAATATTAATTTTTTTATTTAAGATATTTTAAAATTGTTTTTTCTACAAAATTTTTGGTAGTTGGTGATAATATAATACTATAATTAGAGGAAGATTCCATAAATAAAAAAATATTTAGCAACGTTAGGAAAATTACTAAATGCCTACAAAGTTTTAAAGGGGGTATAGGGGTAAGGTAAATTTTTGGTGGGTGAAACTTTGGATTTTTAATATTTTTGGTTATAATACTGTAATTAAAAAAAGATCCCATTAATAAAAAAAATTTAAGCAACTTTAGGAAAATTATCATAACTTTTTTCTGGAAATAAATAAAAATCTAAAATTTTGTATTAGGGGTAAAATAGACCCCACCTTTGTAGTAAAGGGTTAAATCGAAATATAGTATTAAATGACGCAATTAAATATAGTATTAAAATTTATACACGAAATATGTATTAAAAGACACAATTTTTTTCATTAAATTGAAATATATTATTGAAATTTATACAATCACTCATTAATAAAAATATCAAAACAATTTAATAATCGATATTTTCAAAATATCTATATTCAATAAGATATTCATGAATATTATCTCGATCCCCATATCTTTTATAGTTTGCTTTTAGATCCCGCCACATCCTTTCAACTTTTTGGGGATCGATCTGTCATTTGGGTCAAAATTTTGCGAATGATTGACCCAATAGTGGGAATAATTTGTTTGTTCCAACCGATTATATCTAAGATAAATAGTTTTATATAAAATAATAATTAAAAATTTACATTATGCGGTAAAAAAAACAAATTCAATATTATAATAAATAAAAAATATAAAAATGAATCAGACTTTGCAAAAACTAATATTCAAATTTCAAATAAGAGTTACAAATTAATGATTAAATTTTCTCCACGCCTTCATTATTTTTATTTTTTTTAACGTTAACTTTTTTTTATTTGTCTAGCAGAGTTGGGCAGTACCGCGAATACTTGTATCTAAGATACAAGATCCTTTTGTATCTTGTACTCAGTATCTTTTTTACATTTTTAATAAGATACTAGTATCTGTATCTAAGATCCTTTTTTCTGAAAAGAATCTTGTATTTTTTTCATTTTCTTTACAAAAGATACAGATACAGATTCTTTTTAATATTCATATTTAAAATTTTACATATCACAGTATATATCTTATTTTTTTCAAGAATTTTATATTAATATCCTTATTTTTTTTCACCATATTTTAAATATAATGACAATCAAAATTAGCTGGAAAATTTACAACTAATATTAAGGTAGATAGATAAAAAATTACAATATTAAAACGAAATAAAGATTATATTTTATATATAAATGTCACTCAATGAATATCATTCCAATTTTATGTAACATATTTTTAATTTGTAGAATGATTAACATTCATGGTAGTAAATTTAAATTATGGAAATAAATTCCCGCGAATCAAATCCAAATCTTAAAATTTTATATGGAAATTTTTTAAAAATAAAAGTTAAAAAAGACAACTTACAGGCTAGATGTAAAACCTGTATAAACAAAAAAATGATAAATGGTTAAACACAAATTTTGTTAAACATATTAAAGTATATTATTTATGTGTGGTTAAAAGGGGCATAGATTATCTTAAATATTCAAGTTTACAATATTGCTACCTTTATTAAAAGCTGCCTAAGGTGGCATGGGCAATAGATTTTAAGAAAATATTTTCTTATGATTTGAATATAATGAGGCTTTTTTGGCATCAATATCACATCCATATTTTAATGGATTGAGTCAGATGATAAAAGCAAATACTTTTAAAATATATTAATAGAAGAACCCCTAAATGTTGAACCAGAGTATATACAAGCTCAAATAACACCGATAGATTTAACATCTAATAAAGAAAATGATAATTATTTTTCTCTTAGTGAAGCAAATTTTTCTGAGTTCAATAATACAAATAACATTGAACTGGAGGTTTTAAATTATATTAAAGAAAGTCGAAATACATTGTAAATGCTTAAAATTCCTTTCATTAAGAAAATTTTTTATAAATATAATTCAGCTCCAATTGAAAGATAATTTAATTTTGGCACAATGTTAAGTAGGCCAAAAAGGCAATGTAATGATAAATTATTTTAAAAATTTGATTATCTAAAATAATAAATCTATTTTAAATACACTTTTGCAAATTAATATTTCAACTCCCATTAAAAATACTAGTGTCTATTCCCTATCTATGCTAAGAATGGGCTATTTATTACTAATATTAAAATGCCTGATTATTATAATTAACTTATCATAAAATATTTTATTAATTATTGTAAATATTCATTCATATTATATGCGCATGTTATGTTCTTCACAAATAAATAATAAAAACTGTAATTTATAAACTATTAATTGATAATGATAATGTAGTATCTTGTATTTAAGATACTCTAATTAGGCAAAAGATACAAGTATCTTTTATCTTGTATCTTTTTGATATTTTGAAAAAGATACTAGTATCTGTATCTAAGATTCATTTTTTAACAAAGAATCTGTATCTGTATCTAGATTCTTTTTCCGGAGGACCTGCCCAACTCTGTTGTCTAGCCAATTAATATAAAATAATAATTTCAAAAAATTAAATCGATAAAATATACAAATTCAAAATAAAAAATATTTCGAAAGAATGATTAAAAATGAATCAGAGTAGGTAGAGTATAGTTTTTTAATTATCAATAAGCACGTGAGCGACCTCAAAGTTCTTAAACAACTTCAGCTAGCCCATTTATGTTGTCCATATAGCTAGCTTGATTCTGAATCGATTTTTTCACTCAAAACATGGCGGTAGAGCACAAATTCTTCATAATTATATTCTTAAAATGTCTCAATCACATATAAATAAATTTCGGCTCAAAATTAAACTCCCGGCTTGAGCCAACTCTGAACCTGCCGACTCATATGTCTCAATGAGTTGGCTTGAGCCTGAGTCAATTTTCGACTCAAAAACTAGCTGAGTTTAGGGCTAAACCGGCTTGGCTCAGCTGTTTAACACACTATTCACAAATAAATAAATTTCGACTCAAAAAGCCGGCTTTTGCCTGAGTCGAATTTTCGACTCAAAAACTGACTGAATTTAGGGCTAAGCCGCCTTGGTTCAGCCATTTAGTAACACTAATCTCAAATAAATAAATTTCGGCTCAAAAGACGGCTTAATCCAACTCCTTAGCCAGCTCGAGCAATCTCCTGAGCCAACTGAAGCCATTAATTTGTTTCAATGAGCCGGCTTGAGCCTGACTCAATTTTCGACTCAAAAACTAGATGTTAAGGCTAAGCCGGCTTGGCTCAGCCATTTATCAACACAAATCTCAAATAAATAAATTTCGACTCAAAATCGACTTAGTTGGCTTGAGCCTGATCCGAATTTTCGGCTCAAAAACTGGCTGAATTTAGGGCTAAGCCGGCTTGGCTCAGCCGTTTAACAACACTAGCTATAAAGCTTGATTTGGGTCGATTTTTATAAACGGCCTGATTAAGATTTTTGATCAAATATTATTATGTAAGCCTGGAGATTTTGCTCATAGATAGCCGAAAGGTTTGCCCTTTATTGTTATTTTGGCTAAAATCTTAATCGAGCCATTTTTAAAAATCGGGGTTTTAACAATACTATTTTCATAAATTTTAATTTATCATTTTAATTTAAAATATTGATCATCTGCAAATTTACTAAACTTACTTTTATTTCAATATGAGTTTCATTAAAATTAAAATATAATTCCTTAAGATTGATAAAATGAGCATTTTCTTCAATTAGCTCTCATTTAACCTTTAATGATATAAAACGATTTTTACCAAATATTATACGATTCTTTTTATCGAAATTATAAAATTTTCAATAATATCTATAATAAGTCTTGAATCTGAGAGGTCAGGTTGTAACTCATGTTAATTTGTCATGGAATTCACCATATATATAAATTATTAGCACTTTTTTAGATCTGGTTCCTATAAATGTTAAAAAAAAGATCTAGTTCTAATTTCTATAAATTTTAAAAGAGAATTCCAGGTCTTAAACTCGCTACCTGTAACTTGGTATAGGCATAGGATAATATATCCTTGAGTATAATTAATCAAGCATACTTGTGGCTGGGTAATTCCATACCAAATCGATAACTTTTCGGCCCGACCTTTTTAATTTCGATAAAATTTTGTATGCTTAGAGAATATCATTTGAAAGCATCGAATCCAAAATTTTAGCTTCCTAGTACTCATAGTTTTAAGATATCAATGGTCAAAAGTGCCAAAAATGACCTTTTTTCGAAAAATACGATTTTTTGAAATTGAGATAAGGTAAAAAATAATGATTTTAAAAATATAAGTTATATGTCATTTTGTAACTCTATTAAAGGCCTTTTATTAAATATTAAAGATTTTTTTGAAATAATATTGTTGCGGTTTTAATTTATGTTATAAATTTTAAACATAAAAATTCCAGGTGTTTCGCTTTCCAAATTTTTTTGAATTTAATATTTTCTTATTCTCTAACCTTATATCTATTCATAAAAAAATTTAAACCTGGGACAGCCATGGGTTTTTTAGTTATTACGATTTAAAAAATCAAAAAATAAATATTATTTTCAAAAATAGATGGCGCTCCTTTATAAAAAAACGTATTTTGTTATAATTATTATTTTTTTAAATTTTTTTCACTTTTAAACATAAATAATAAGATTTTCCAGCATTACTATCAGGAAAAAATATTATACTGATCGTTTGATAGGCTTACTTATTATTAGAGATTTGCAAAGTTAGGCCCGGCCCGGATGGGCTTTGTGCCTAATTCTATTTAAAATAATCGGATTCGGGCCGGGCTAATATTTTGAAAAAAATTCGGGCTGGGTCGGGTCGGACCTTGGAAACTTTATTAAATATATATAAATTTATCAATTTTATATTGAATTTTTTATGTAAAATAAAAATATTTGATTTTATTTATTGAAACTAAACGACATATAACATATGTCTTTTATTTTGAGTAATTATAAAAATTAATTCCTATATTTAAATAAATTCGGGCCGGGCCGGGTAAAAAAATTTCATGTTCGGGCCTGGCCGGCGAAACTTTTTTAAAAAAATTTCGGGCCCGGCCGGGCTTGAAAAATTAGGCTGGATGCAGATCACTACTTATTATTATTGCTATATTGATAACTTGTAAATAGTTTTTATAATAAATGATTAAATTACCTAAAAAGATAGTTAAGATTCCGATATCTCATACAAGAAAATATAATAATTAATTGAAAGATAAGTTTTCATGTACCTGCCCTAATATTAATTAATTTTTATTTTACAAATAATTTGATATTAATTATTTTTCTTCTTAAAATTATTTATAATGTATAAATATAAATGCGTAAATCCTTTTAAAGAATCTAAACACTTTAATTATAAAAAGAACCTGCGCAAAGTCATGACGTGGATGACACAATATCCAAACATTGAGGCGGAACATTATATTTGTGATAAATGCCGTAAAAGATTATCACAAAAAAATATCGAAAATATAAATTCTGATAGTAAATATTCAACGCTACATATCATATGGCATATGGCATATAATTCCAAAATCATTTTAGAAGAAAAGGGGAGTCTTTCAACTCCAAATCGAAAGCCTGCAAAATATCTCAATCAAAAAACAGTTGATATTGTTTAAAAAAATTTTTGCACTGATAAAGTTAGTAGATATTACCAGAAAAAAAAGATTGCATATCTATCATTGAAAAGGAGGAACGAGTGAACGCTCAAAAAAGGTTAGTTCTTAATAATTTGAAAGAATTATATAAATTTTAAGGCGAGTAATTCAAACTTAACAATTGGATTTTCGAAATTTGCTACCTTAAGACCAAAAAATTGTATATTAGCAGGGGCTAGCGGAACACATAGTGTATGCGTTTGTAGCATACATCAGAATATTAAACTTATGATTTTAAGCTGTGAATTAGCAACATTGACTAAAAATGTTGAGGATACATTAACAACTTATAGAGATGTTATAGGCAGAATGATTTGCAATCCCTCGTTACCCACCTGTTATTTTGACTGCAACGAATGTCAATATATCCACGTGAATATATTTGATTGAGGATCTGATAATCGATGAGATTAGAGGATATGTAACATGTTGGTTAGGATTTGTACAAGAAGTGAATGTAATTAGAGATGAAGTAAAAAATAATTTTCTTCACCCTAAAGGACCAGCAAATTCTTTTGTTTATCCAGCTGCACAAAATATCCTTTTCATACCAAAAAATAATATTTTAACAATAGTTAGCCCATCAACGGCTACTGGGCGTACATGTAATTTATCGCAAAACGAAATTTTCATGGCGTCAAAAAAACTAAATTTAATGAAAAACCGAAAATAGGTAATATCTTTCATGAATTTTAATTTATCCTATATATCTTAAAAATTTATAAAATAATTTTTTACAAAAAAAAATGATTATAACCGCAGCTAAATAATCTCATTTCATCTAATGCTAGAAAATCTTATTATTTATGTTTAAAAGTGAAAAAAAGTTTTAAAAAATAATAATTATAACAAAACACAAATTTTATAAAGGAGCGCCATCTATTTTTGAAAAAAATATTTATTTTTTGATTTTTTAAATCATAATAACTAAAAAACCCATGGCTGTCCCAAGTTTAAATTTTTTTTATGAATAGATATAAGGTTAGAGAATAAGAAAATATTAAATTCAAAAAAATATGGAAAGCGAAACACCTGGAATTTTTATGTTTAAAATTTATAACGTAAATAAAAACCGTAAAAATGTTATTTCAAAAAAATCCTTTATATTTAATAAAAGGCCTTTAATAGAGTTACAAATTGACATATAACTTATATTTTTAAAATAATTATTTTTTAACTTAGTTTCAAAAATTCGTATTTTTCGAAAAAATGTCATTTTTGGCACTTTTGACCATTGATATCTCTGGAACTATGAGTACTAGGAAGCTAAAATTTTTCGATGCTTTCAAATGATATTCTCTCAGCATACAAAATTTTATCGAAATTAAAAAGGTCGGGCCGAAAAGATATCGATTTGGTATGGAATTACCCGGCTGCCCCATCTTCAAAATCAAAATAATAACATGGGGCCGTGAATAAGGTCTAACGTGAGATTAGGTTCAGTCTATATAAGATGTTAAGATTATTTTTATTATTCATTATTATTCAGAAAATCATAAGGTTAGATTTTCCTGTTAAGATATGATCCTTAATAACCTGCAGAAAATTAAAATATTTTTTTTAAAAAAAACAACCTTACAGTTTGATATATAAACTCTGCAATGCCTTGAAATCCCGGGCTGAGAGTCTCCGTGAAGCTGCCTGTGAAACTTTGACCCAAACGGCCCTATATTTATGCTCCAACAAGATTGATGGTGATCGCTATTTCCCGCTCCTCGTCGAAAATCTTTCGTCCGTACTTGTAAAAGGTGGAGAGCATCGGCGATCTCTGATCCGCGTGCTTCACGCCCTTCTTTCAGCTTTAGATCGCGCTAACTTCTTGGATGCCCTGACCGTCCATTCTTCAACTATAACCTCATCCCTTGCACGCGTCATAGAACTGTGTTCAGGTGAACTATTTGGTGGCCACACTATAGTAGCTGAAGATCGAAACTCAGAGAGGACTTCGTTGCCTAAGCCTGCCCTCAAAAAAATCAATCCCGACGCACGGGCATATGATGCCTTCCGTCTCGTAGCAAAGGCCATTTTTTTGCCAAGAGAAGCTTCCGAATCTATGATGGATATCACTGATTCAACCCGTGGGGCTCGTATGCTCTTAGGTCCATTGGCACGTTTAGTCTCAAACAAGGCTCACGCCTCTGACGCTCGTATTATCACAAAAGTAAAACGCTGTCTTGAGTGCGTGAGGCGAGGTGCCGTTGAAGCCTCTTCTGTCACCCGTCCTGAGCTCGACTTGATTTCTGGGCTCCTTACAGGATCTTTCATAGTTAATTTGTTTGTTCATACCACAAGCAAGCCACGCCCTGAAGCCCTCAAAAAGCGGCATGCGGCCTCTCCTCTTTTTGACACTCCGGGTGCTCGCCCGCAAAGCTGTCTTGTAATAACTTACCCAGCAGATAGTCGTGATCTCTTTAAACGGCGTGCTGCGATTCCTAATCCATCTTCTAATTCCAGGATTCTGACGAGAGATAGTGAGTTCATGTTCTTTTATGGCTTTCACAATATGTTTTAATTACATGATACGAATATAAATTAATAATTGGTCTTCCTTGTAGTTTATCACATTTTGGCCAATATTAATTCCTAATAAAATTTTATATCAATATCAATCATATTTTTGCAAGTTAATAAGATATCATACTAAAATCTTATTTTTCAATCATATCAACCAAGGAAAAGCTTAGAATTTCTAATAATGGATTTTTGTCTTACTAAATGTTAGATACTGCTCTCGTCTCCTCTGCCAACCTCTACATTTTCATTGAGTTCGGACTTGGTCACTTGCTATCGGTGTTATCCACTTTAGATTCCCCATCCGCTTCTTGTGAGGGCATGGTGGATACTTTTGTTGCTCCTTTGATTCCAATCCTTGCTTCCCTTATCGATGATCATCGCACACGTACTGCTGTTCTAGCATTGCGTTGTCTGACACGAGCAGCAAGCCGTTTTCATATGTCGCCCACCATTGAATCCACATTTTCTGTTCATGCTGAATTTATTCGTAATCGATTGTTTGCATGCCTCTATGAATATGGGAGTGTGAATGTGATGCGAGGGGACACGTACCAATTGGTTGTTCAGTGTTTCAAGGTATACCTAAAACGAATTATTTGATTTGTTTCTTATTTTACAAATACGAAGAATAAAATTATTCGAATCAAATACGAATAAGAGAAATATATTATTCGTCGAATTATTCTTTATCCATTATTCGTATAATTTGATTTTTTCATATTATTCAAAATTTATCTTTATATATTCGACATTATTCTTAAATATTAAACTCTTAAATATTTAAGATTATTATTTGTAAGTATTTATTTCTCACTTTTTATTTTAATCATCTAATTTTTCCAGAATTTGGAAAAAAAATCTTTTGAGCAAAATATTTGAAGATTTTTTATCAAATTAAAAAATTTAATTTTCAAATCGAATCTAATATTTATATTTTTGTTGTTATATTTGAAGGTAAATAATTATTTATATAATCATATTTCTAACTTTAATTCTTCTTTCCGTTATATGGCGATTTCTAGGTTTACCCAGGTAGGCCAATTTTCCTTCTGATTTTTCTTTCATTTTTGACGGTCTTGAGCAATATTTGTAAGATTCGTGCTTCTCATATCTTCCGTTATCACATTTGTCCACGTCATCTTAACCCTTCCTCTAGGTCTTGATTCTACTTCCATCAAGGTGCATCTCTTTACCCAGTCATCTTTTGTGATACGTTCCAAACCATCTTAGTCTTTTTCGTCGCACATTACCACTCCAATCATTTCTCTACCCCATCTTGCTCGCAATTCCTTGTTAGTTTTTCTCTCTCTCAGAGATATCCCACATATCCATCTAATCATCCTTATCTCTGTTCTTTATAATTTGAGTCGCTTTCATAGCCTATGTTTCACCGCCATAAACTAAACAACTCCTGGCTCAGCTTACGTGAACATTCCCCTTTAACGTCAGAGATATTTTTTTATTTGTTAGAATAAGCAACATCTCTCTGAACTTCTTCCATGCTTGCCTGACCAGTGCAATAACCGCAGACACCACAATCTGCGTTTAGCATATCACCCAAATAACAAAAGTTATCCACTCTCCATAGGGTTAACCCATTGCCAATATCCAGATATGTACCCCTTTTATGCACGTTCTAAAGGTCATTCTTGCTAACATCAAACTTCCTTTATTTCCCGCTACATATACTATAAACCCATTTTTGGTGTTCATTAAATTGAATTTTTAGCAACTCCTTTTCCACATACACCACAAGGCCACTTACCGGATTCCTCCATCTTTAGATTTTCTCCACCAATCATCACATTTGTCTTTGCTGCATTCATTTTCAGGCCCTTTGCTTCCATTGCCATCTTCCATTTACTAATTTTATCCCGTAATTCTTCCTCACTGTTTGCCATTAATACAAGGTCATCTGCATATAATAGTTCCCAGGGAACTCCTTCACGCATTTCTCTAGCCACCACATCCATTACTAAGATAAATTATAATGGGCTCAGCACGGATCCTTGATGAAGCCCTATCTTCACTTCAAAGCTTTCACTATCTCAATCATCTATCTGTACTGCAGTTTGGGCTCCCACATACATTGCCATAACCAACTATTCCTCCACCTGATTTTCTCAAGGCCCATCTAGTAACCTCGCGCGGCACCCTGCCAAATGTCTTCTCCAAATCAACAAACACATAATACAGTTTCTTTTCCTTCGCAAGATACTTCTGTATTTGTCTCACCACAAAAATTGCATCTGTGGTGCCTTTCCCCGATGTAAAACCAAACTGAATTTCTTCAATTTTTGTTTGTTCCCTTATCCGCTTCTCTAACACCCTCTCAAATACCTTCATTGCATGTTCTAGAGTTTGATAGCTCTGTAAGACCCGCAATCTAAAGGATCACCTTTTCCCTTGTATACTGGGATAATTATACTTCTTCGCCAGTCTCGGGGATAGTTCCTTTTGATTTGCTAAATTCATTAACCATTCAATCCATAAGTCATCAGAACCTTGAAACATCTCTGATACTACCCTCGTTAAACCCGATTCCTTCCATTTCCCCATCTTTTTCACTGCTCTATTTCGTCCTTGCCAAATTTTCCCCTGGCCCTTCTACCTTTCCACAATTAACATCATTATCCCATTCATTTTCTTCGTTCAAAAGTCATTCCATGTAGATCTTCCAGGTGTTCTTAATACCACTATTATCAATCACCATTTCCCAAACAGTTAACACCTATCACATCCTGCCTCTTTTTTGCTATTTGAACCACATCCCATTCCTTCAGCTCAGCGCATTCCATTTCTTTAGCAAACTCCTGCCATTTTTTTTCTTGCGCCTTTGCTATTATTTCTTACTATTTCTTTTCGCCATCTTGTAAATATCGTTATCACTATTTTCTTTACTATTATATCATTCTTTGAAGCACCTCCGTTTCTCATCCATATCTTTCGCTACCTCCGGGTTCCACCACCAAGTCTCCTTATGCCTAGGTGGCCCTTTTGTCCATCCACATACCTCCTCAGTTGTCATCACCCAGGCTTTCTTCATGGCTTATCATTTACCCCAGATGCTTGTGCCACCTCCACTTCCCTTATCGCCAATTTCATATTGAATTGACATCTAGCACTCTCCTTCAATTTCCAAACCTTTAGCCTTGACACAAACTTTCTTTTAGTGATCCTGCCTTTAAAAGTGAGATTTCCTATAACTAGTCGATGCTGATTAATACATTCCTCTTCCTGTATCACTTTCACATTTTTTTACTATACTTCTATCACATCTCCTTAATAGCAAGTAATCCACTGCACTTTTGGTACTACCCGATTTATAAGTCACCAGCTTCTCTGATTCTTTCTTAAACATTGTATTACAGATAATCATATCCATAGCATCACTAAAATCCTCTCTCCTTCCAGGTTTTTCATGCCGTAACTGAATCCTTCATGTACTCCTTCATAACCCTCACTACTTGCTCCCACTTGTCTATTCATATCACTAGCCAAGATAATTCCCTCATCATTTGACAATCTCGATGTCGCCCAATAGACTGTCCCAAAATATATCTTTCTCTTCTTCACTTCTTCCAACCTGAGGAATATATGCCGAGATAATATTATATAGCTTTCTACCAAAAATCTTAATAATCATTATCTGGTTATCTAGCCTTCTCACTTCGACTACTTTGTCCATCAATTTCTCCGCAACCAATATCCTAACTCCAGCCTTACTATCATTACATCCTTGTCAGAAGAATTTATACTTTTCACTAGCCTTTCCAATCATTCTTGCGCCATTACCTTCCCATCTGATCTCCTGTATGCAGCACACTTCTATATGCCTTCTATGCAATACATAGACCATTACTCCCGCTTTTCGCGTCATACTCCCGACATTCCATGTCGCCACCCTATCAGGTCGTTTATGGCCGTTATAAGTTTCATTTTCATGAATCGTGGTTCCACCAGGTTTTCCATCCTTCTTTTTGTTGTAAGCGGATAAAAGTGGGGTACTTTGGGCTGTACCCCGCCCATGCTTTGTTGTAATCATTAGGAAATTTTATAGCAAGGTTTTTATAATCGGATGCCCTTCCTGACATCAGCCCCTTTAAGTGGTTTTTACACCACGTCAAGGAGACCGTGATACTATTTTAAACCTAGATCACAGGGAACCTTTTAGACCTCCATTGGCCGCCAAAAGACGTTGCCACTCCCCCGCCATGTGGAGGCTGAAGGTAGGATTTTGGGGAAGATATTAAAAGTTGGTAGATAAGGACTTGCTCATTCGAATATCTAAAATAAATATTATTCGATAGGTTTTCAAGCTGAGAAAACTGTTAATATTTGTAATACATTTTAATCTTGAAGCTTATGCAAAATTTATTACCAGCCAAATTTGACCCTCTTAAAAATTAGTGGAATATGAAATTTTTATCGTAAAAATTGAATATTTTATAAATATAAAAAATTACACTTCTCTTTTCCCTATTTTTTAGATTGCTTTATTACCTTTTTCTTTCCTCCAATAAAATGAAAAATTTTATATTCTGGCGCCTTTCTAAAGAAAAGTGTTTTTTTTGAAACAATTAAAATCAATGAATTTAAATAAAATGTGGTTGTTGTTGGGTATGTTCTTCCATTAATTTTTTATATGAGTATTCGCAGGCACTTTCGGAATCGGTATCTGCATTTCCGTTTATTAGTAGTGATTGCATGTTTTTTTAGATACTATTTTCGATGATTTTTTTGTTGAAAAAATCAATTTCTCTTTATTTAAATCTGACTTTTTTGGATACGGCACTGAAGTCAATCAAAACTTAAATAATACCGATTGAAAACTTTTTTAATGATCATGGAATATCATATAGCTTGCACCCTTTTTGAAAAAGATGATGTTTATTTTAATTCTTATCAAAGTTGTATGGATAATAATTAAAATCAATACCAATATTAACCAATAAAAAGTAATACAATATAATATAGAGAAAATAAGAATGACATGAAACGGAACTTGAGAAAAATGGTGAAACGGGAACGATAATTTCTGAAACGTTCCCGGAACAGTTCCGATAATTTACAAAAGTAATATGAATTTATTTTAATTCATTAAATAAATGAGGCTCGTTCGTAAATATTCGCTTTTATTTTTTTAATTACGATTACTTCACATAAAAGTATTATTGCTCATTATGTAGTTTTAAGATTATTTAAATATTTTTTAAAAATAAAATTTAAATTAAGTTTAACTGTTTATGAAATAAAACAGTTTTTAATTTCAAGTGATAATTTTCCTACCAAGTTAATGTTGAGAGCACTCAGGACGTATTAAAATTATTATAAATGGAAAACTATTAAATATTGATAACATATATATATATACTACCCAACCGAGGCCGTGCAAATATTTTTTGACCTAAGCGAAAATGTTATTTGCGACCCAGGGCCGTTTTGCTTAGCCCGTTATTTTTTTATTTTATGCATTTTAAAATTTCGATAGAAATAATACTTAATTTAAATTAAAACCAAATATTTTTATTTTTTTATATAGTTAGTTATAAAAAAAAATAAAATATAAAAATCCTTCATAAATTACCTCCATTTTAATTTCATAAATTATCATCCAATATGGGGGATATATATCTAATCTTAATAAATTTTAAGTTATTTTTTTTCTAATTAATCTTTTACAATTAATATTTTTAAACGACGCTTAGAAGATTATTAGATATGTGATTGGACGATTGAATCTTTTAAGCAAATACAATGAAAAATCTCTCTTGAGTTTAAAATTTAGTCATACTACAATTCAGGAAATAAATGATAGATCTTCTAGACCCTATTCCTTGTTAATTAAAATTTCTAAAGATCTAAATATAGGCATTATAAGACATACGCTGTTGAAGATTGTCTATACCTGAAAAACACCTTGCAAGCACCCCGGATTTAATTTATGAATGAAATTCTAATTAGAGCAAAACAGATTTCTGCAATAACATGCCAAATGAGAATTCCCAAAATGGAATATATAAAGTATTTATTTGTCATTATTGAGCCTAAGCTATTATTTAACATAGTTTATTTAAAAACTCCTTTAACAATGATTCAAAAGAAGGAAAGAATACAATGAGTTCTTAAATATAGTAATTTGACCCTAAACAATGGAATACCGTTCTCCTCACAGATGAATCTCATTCTGAAATGAAATATGGTAATGTTAGGAATCGTGTAATAAGCAATAGGAATAAAGCATTTCATGAACACTATGATATGGGGATTTATGTTCCAAAGGTATTGAAAGTCTGGCTTTTATAAATATGCTTTAAAATATAAAAAGTCACTAGATAAACTTCTTCAATCATCCATGCCTTGTTTCTATGGCGCAAGTGTATTTCAACAAACGGGACACAAGTCATACTGCGCAATCTACTAAAAAATGGTTAGCCGACAGCTAATATTTTATACTGCCCGTATCGACCCCTGATTTAAACACGATTAAAAATTTATGGAATATTATAATAATTTAAAATCTCCTCTACTAGGATAGTCGAAAAAAAACTAGAGAAGATATATGGAATTTTATTATATATGAATGCGGGAATCTTATAAATTCAATTGTCTGAAGAATAAACGCTGTTATAAAAGATTAAGGAGATGTGACCAAATATTAAATTCAATGGGACGATTATTTAAAAATGGAAATGTACATAGTACTTTTTTTTTTATTTTTGAATGTATTTTATGCATTTTTTTTAAATTCAAATATTTTTAATTTTTAATATCTAGGACTACACGACTCACAATTTTTTCACATATCCAATATTTGTCGATGTTTATTTCAAACTGCACCGATACCGATCTGATAACGATATTTACTTTTTGTCATTATTTTATATAATATAAGATAATGAAACAATAAAAATCTGTATATAAATAAATTACGATAGCGTTTAAATCAGAATATTAACTTATCCCGGCTTTTAAAAATAAAAAAAAAGTTTCAAAAAATATGTCTTATCTTTAAATTTGATTTATAAAGATATATAATAAATAATCTCTTTTATACATCAGAGACTTTCATAAGCCTTAATTTTTTAATCACCAGCACTAAAAAATATATTTAAGCCCAGGCTTGACCCATATTTAATGTTAAAACAATTCCTAAGCCAATAATAAGTTTCGAAATTTTTTCCCAACTCCATATTCAAAAATTGTATTTGAAAATAAAAAATATTTCAATGTATTTAAGCAATCATTTTGCTTGCAATAACGAAATTTTATATTATTAGAAGAAAACAATAGCCATATGAAATTTTTTTAGGCCCAAATCAATTAAAGAAAAATATTAAAAACCCAGGCCCTCTAGTAAATACATACCCGGCCTCATGAAGGTCTCTGATATACATATAGTTCTATATTATTTTTTAATAATGATTTTCACTTATCTATTTTGCCTACATAAAATAAGTATAAATTTATATGCTATATGCTAGCAAATATTTATATTCATATTAATTCGGTTTGCTGCTTCTCTCGGGGGGCTTTTTATTTTTTTTATAGTATTTTTTTATTTATATTGGATTGGTTCTTTTTCTGTTTGATTAATTTTTTATAAATAAAACTTTGCATTTTATAATTTTTATTAAAGGATGATCCCATAAATATATAAAATTTAAGCAACTATAAAAAAATTAGCTAAACTTTTTTCTGGAAATGAATAATAATCTAAAGTTTTGTATTTATTAATAGACCCCACCTTTGAAGTTTAAGTGATTTTTTTAACCTTTGTAGTGGAAGGGTTGAATTGAAATATAGTGTTAATAAAATGACGCAATTTTATTCATTAAATTGAAATATAGTATTAAAATTTATACAATCATTAATAAATTGAATAAAAATATCAAACCGATTTAATAATCTATATTTTCGAAAATATCTATATTCAAGAAGATATTCATGAATATTATCCCGATCCCCATGTCTTATAGTTTGCCTTTAGATCCCGCCACAGCTTTTCGACTGGTGTGGATCTATCTGTCTTTTGGATCAACAAAATTTCATAAATGATTGATCCGATAGTGGAAATAATTTGTTCCAAACCGATTATATCTAAGATAAGTAGATTCAAATTTATTACCACTTTCGATTTATAGGAAAAAAATATATACATACCCTAACCACGAGTCAGTCATTATCGTCGGATCTTGCATGACATTATTTTTAACCAAACGCAGTGTGGTCTCTTGATCCCTTGTTGTGGCACGAAATATTTTATTTGTCTCCCGACATATGCCACCGATGTATACCCTCAGAGATCAAATGCCGACCACGATTTTATTTACGCTTCCACACATGAGTTGCATCAATTTCGGCCGGGCCCTATAATCGGCTAGAACGAACAAATTATTTCCACTATAGGATTAATCATTCGCGAAAATTTGTTGAACCAAATAACGAATCGATCCACACCCAAAAAATCGAAGGGCTGTGGCGGGATCTAAAGGCAAAACGCATGGGGATCGGGATAATATTCATGAATATCTTCTTGAATATTGATATTTTTGAAAATATCGATTATTAAATCGTTTTGATATTTTTATTCATTTTATTAATTATAAACTTCAAAGGTGGGGTCTATTTTACACCTAACAAATTTGGATTATTATTTATTTCCAAAAAATAGTTATCCTAATTTTCCTAAAGTTGCTTAAATTTTATTTATTTATCGGGATCTTCCTTCGATTATAGTATTATCACCAAAAATTCTTGATTAATATTTATTTCCAGAAAAAAGTTATGCTAATTTTCCTAAAGTTGCTGAATTTTTTTTTATGGGATCTTGCTTTGATTATAGTATTATCACCATAAAAAATTTAAAATGCAAGTTTCATCCAAAAATTTACCTTACCCCTAGCCTTATACAATTTTAGAAAAAATTATTTATAAAATAAAAAATTAAACAATCAGAAAAAGAACCAATTCAATATTAATATAACAAAATAAAAAAAATAATAAGCCACCCGAGAGAAGCAGCATCCAAATTTTCTGTATAACAAACTAATTTGAGAGTAAAAAGTATAAACAAATTAAATATTCATATCGATTAATTAAAAAAATTCGTAATAATTTTATTAACTATAAGTTCTCTCTTAAATAAAAACAATGGAATAAACAATAGAAAAATAAAAATACCCAAAAATTTTAGGTATTGAACATCTTTATTTTATAAGTGGCGCCTTCCCTCACACTTTTTTATTAAAGTTATGAAGATTTATTACAAGAAAAGGAAATTAGATCAAAATAAATAAAAAATGTGTATAAAATCAGTATCGATTAAAGTCCAATATCGGCGCCGATCCGTTAACAATATATAATGTCGGTACCCCACCTATTTTTATCAAAATTTAAAATGCAAAAAAAGGTGCTAGTGGACGAATATATATGAAGTTGGGTAGTATATATGATAAAATTTAATGATTTATGAATAAATTCCAAATAAAATTAATATGTGTATTTAATAACTTTCTCAATCAGGGCAAATTTTTTAAAATTATTTTTATTTTATTATTAAAATTTGATTTAAATAATAAAAAAACTCTTGATTATTTTACAAACCTGGTAAATTATAATTATTTCCGTACGTCTGGGTCTCTTGTTTTTTTAAAGCTTACATTACTTTTTCAACAATTATTGAACTATATAATTTTATTTAAACTTTATAAAAAGCATTTATTTATATTTCTTAGTTTAATAATAAAATTTTCTTGATTACCAAAGATTAAAAAAAATCTTTAGATTCAAAATTTTTATAACGAAATTAATAGTTAAATTCTAATTAGATTATATGGTTCCATTATATGTTAGGATCTAATAATTATTTTACTTTCTACAACATTTTATAAGAAATATAAATTATGTCTTATAATTGACAAGTTTGATTTTTATTTTTATCTCTAGGCCCTTGCCGTGTTCGTTAAAAAGTTAAGAGGTGATCCGCCTAGCCTCGGCCTAACCTCTGAACACTATCGCATTCTCCTCACTTCCCACCTTCTACTCGACGATACGGGAGGTCAGGCTGGACTGGCCGAGGGGGGTGGACCCGAAAAGGCAGGCGCCATTTTTGCCCTTCTCTCAGCACTTGTAGCACGCCGCGTCTCATGCCCCGAGCTCAAACACGTTATGGTAGGTGTAAGCCGCTTAGCAGTTCAATCCGAACTGGAAGGCACGAGGACTCTGAGTCGCCAGGTGTTATATTTAATATTTGAATAAAAGTTATTTAACTATTTGATATACAGTAATATCTGTCAATAAATAGGTTAATAAGAAATGTAAGTTGCTGATTTATCTTTTAATTTCATGTTTTATGAACTTTGAATTAATATTTTAAATAGATATACAATTAAACTAAATGATAGGATAATATGGTACAGATTTATACAATCTAAGCTGGAATATTTGATTTAGAACTGAGAAAATTTATCCTTTCACAAGAAAAGGCAAATATAAATTTTTAAAAACAATTATGGTTACTTTTTTGGAATTCACCACTAAAATATTTGAGCCTTATATTTTGTTTGTTTGTAAATAATTTTTTATCAAGTGTATAGTATAATAGGGTCTCATTCCATGGTAAATCTATCAAAAAGCGGGTTTTTGGAACGACCCTGGTAGTTGTGTGAAATTTTATATACAAACTAAGGTGCATGTAATTAACGCAGTGATCAAATTTTAAAATCACAGCTTTTATATTTTTGGAGATATCAAGGGTCCAAAGTGTGAAAAATGATCTATTACACTTATCGATTGTCACTCAATTATAGATTTACTAAAAACTATTGAATTATAATCTTTGTAATATCAAAATAAGATGTATACATTTGATTTTATTTTTTAATGTGGCGGTATAAAATTTATCCATTGTAAAAAATAATGAGTTTCTCCGATTTTTATAAAATTTTAAGAAAATATCGCTAGGATTAAGAAATTGGAATGCCAAGTCTTCACTTTCATTGCAAAAATACTAAAATAATAAAACATATTTTTTAGCATTATATATAATTATTTGTTTTTTATGATATTTATATTATAATAGAGATTTTACATATTTATACAATATTTTAATTTTATATTGATATGAAAGTATTTTAAAATACTATATTAGATGTATTTCAGTTTTCGATATAATGCGATGACCTAGATCCTTGAAGAAAGCTAGGGCATGAGTGCCAATGGAAGTTAGCCATGATTGATGTAATAAAGTTGAAAGGCAATGCAGAAGAATATTTGGTAAATTTGCTCAGTTCTGCGTCGGCAATAGCATTATAGTTTAGATTAGGGGTGTTAGTGAACCTATACAAGAAAACCCACGTTTAGAATTAGTCACATTTTTCTGGTATTTTTGAAGAACCGCCAAGACGTTTACAATCTAATCTATGGTGAAAAGTCCATGCAGCTCGAGGGTAGAAGTAATTGAAGCAGATTTCAATGAACAAGATATAATGTTATTTCATTTGGTAAGTCTTAAAAATCTGTCTACAACTTTTACAATACAGGGAGTAGCGACTTTTGGAGTTGTAAGGAGTTTGGCATAGTATATATCTAAATTTATCAATTTTATGTTGAATTTTTTATGTAAAATAAAAATATGTGATTATATTTATAGAAAGTAGACGCCAAATAACATATTATTTATTTTGAGTAATTATAAAAATTAATTTCTATATTTAAATAAATTCGGTCGGGTCGGCAAAATTTTTTTAAAAAAAATTCGGGTTCGGGCCGGGCAAAACTTTATAAAAAAATAAAAATTTTGGGCTGGGCTTGAAAAATTAGGCCCGATGCAGATCACTAGTGCCATGAGTATGGTACGAGCATATCGTAGTTAAGTTTGAGTTCAATAGCATGACTCAGCTCATCACTTGTGAAAGATTTCTTGAAGGAATGGCATTAGGCAATTCATAACCGTTTCCAGAAGAAGTTGAGAAAAAGAAAATGTTGCACAGGTTGTTTTCTCGATTTTAGAAATGTGATGGAATTGACAACCACGTGTAAACCCCAATCCCTTGTAATGAGGTTTAAAGAGAAGGTTAATAGTCTTATAAAGTAGAGTAAACTGGCGTGTCGTTAGTTTGTTAATGATTGAGTCACGTGATAAACGCGAAGATACGAAGATGATGACCAAGAGTGGGGAAGGTGAGCCTATACCATATCTACCTGCTTTGAAAGGTAACCTGTAGCCAGAATAATTCCACTAACCTAAGTTTTATCTATTCCAACATAAAAGAGGGTCCAAGCGGGTCTGCTTGTTGGATACCTTCTAATGATGGAATAAGTTTATATCCATATACCAGGTATGCGGTCTGGAATATAAGTTCTGAAATGAGGAAATTTAGAATAATAAGAGTGAACACACTTCAATTCACTGCGTTTTAAGATCGATGTTTACAATGCTTCGCATCCGCTTTTAACGTTAATTCTCAACTGATGGGAGCTTGTATTTCCTTAAACTTTATCCGAAATTTTGCTAATTTGGTTAGTAGTCGACGCCATATAATGGCTGTGTCTAACATCTTTTTTAGGTTTATGAAGATTTCTAACGACTCCGAAATCTTTTGTTATATACAACTATTCAAAGGGTTTGCGACTTCAGCTTGTCTGATATCTATCAAAAATTTTGATTTTCCTACTAAACATTTTTTATCAGCGAACCATTGTCTAGACTTCTTATCATTTATTTATTAACCCTGGATCCTGATTTTGCGAGCAAAAAGTCACTAACGCAACAAGTTAAGGAAGCTACTATCTACCATTTATCACATCCTGTAAGAACTATGACATGGGGCTAGATAAACACAAATGACCTCCACACTAAAGCTAAAGTAATTACAAATAAATTTGCTATGTCTCGTGACCTCTGACAATAAGCTAGCTCCTTATCAGGCAATTTTTTAGGTTCATTTAAAGTAACATTCGCATGATATCGAGGACGAAACACTTTCTTGCCCCGAGGCTCCTCTAGTTGCTACCGCCTTACTACAAGCTATGTTAGAAATGCTATTCTCCCTTTAAGCGTGATTCTTCGCCTGGATTTGATGGATTTCGCCCGATATTTTTACAAGATCTAACTGCACCTTATATCAATGAATAAATATCAATTTTTTGTGTTTTTATCAATGTCTTTATGAAAATGAAAAATAAGCATTCTTATTTTTTTTATACAGATACAGGTTGGTGTTAGTGAATTTGGTTAAAATTTTATAAAAATCGGAGAAACTTATTATTTTTTACAAAGATTTAAATTTTGGAATGGTGTTAATGGATCGCCACATTTAAAAAATAGAAAGTATAAATTTTATTTTGATATTAGAATCATTATTTTTAATTCTGCAATCTTTAGTAAATCTTTGATTAGATCTTCTGATTTTAAATATCGGTATCAAATCGGCGCCGATATTGGACTTTTATAAAAAATTTAAACAATACCTATTTTATTTTTATACACATTTTTTTTTTAAATTTTCCTTTTAAGTAATAAATCTTCATAATTCTCATAACATATTTTAAAATAGAAGAAATAAAAGTATATTAATAGAATACTATTAAAGAAAATTCCCCAAAATTTTTATATTTTTATTTGTCTATTCCAATTGTTTTATATTAAGAAAGAACTGGTACTAAATAAAAATCATGCGAATTTAAATTTCATCAATTAACAAACATCAATCTTATTTGGCATCTCCTGCAACAAGTGTTAAAGGGGTAGTGCCATCGATAAATCATTATCAGGCGACCCCAGTCTCTTAGTGGGTTGTTTTCATAATCGTGACTGCAACCGCCACACTGTAGGATCATTGCGGATGGAATTCGCCGTACCGCTGGATTAGAGCTGATTTAAGTCCAAAATTAATTTGATAAATAAGGAACAGCATACGCCGCACCGCAGGATCTGTTTTTATTTAAAACTTTAGTTAACCAAAAAATATAAGGAACGACATTCGCCGCACCGCAGGATTAGAGTCTTTTTAAGTCCTAAATTAATTTGATAAAAAAATAAAAGCAACGGCATACGCCGCACCGCAGGATAAGTGTGCATTTAAAACTTTAATTAACTAAAAATATAAGGAAAGACATTCGCCGCACCGTTAGATTAGGGCGGATTTAAATATACCTAATCGAGGGTCGTCACGGTCGATCGTATATGTGGGGTAAGTAAAAACTAGTCGCAAATGATTTATTAATTTAAGTAAAACAAATTTTTCATCGAAGTTTATATAAAAAAATTAAAGGTCTTGATTGCATAATTTTAACCTATATACACCAAATGTGGGTTGACAACAATTATTGTTTTTGCCATAAAAGAAATAACTGTTTTCATAATAACTATTATAAAAGATTTTATACATATTGTTCATCCTTAAATCTGGCTTGGACCAGTTTCAAATGGCCTTTGGTCGAGAGAAAAACAAAAATATCATAACAAGATTTTAATATTTTAATGTCGTGTAAAAAAATGAATGTAAAGAAAAATGATATACAAAAACAAAAGGGATAATTAATGACAAAAACAACGTGGGTGTGACATCGAAAGAAAAACTGTTTATATTCCTTTTTCTTTAAACACAACAAATTTGTTATTTAATTTAAGGAGACTATATAGTGTAATGTTAATTTTTTTGCCATCTACCAGTATTGAAGCCGGGTTCCCCGTTTCAAAAGCACGATTTACGGCTACACTATTACGAGTTTTATAATTTTGTAAAATAATCTTGATTTTAATTCAACTCAAAAAAATTGCGTGTCCCTTTTTGGATATTTATATTGAATTAAATAGTACCTTTAATAATATACTATATTTAGTCAATATAAAGTAAATATCAATTGATGCAATTTTATTTGTACAATCATGGATGCATGGCTCAAGTAAGATTTTTATTTTTAAATTCAAAACAGGATTGAAAATTTCATCAATATAATACATACAAATTTTATGAAAATGAATATATATTGGTTATCCTGTTTAATGTTCCTTTTATGTTTTTGATTGAATTTTATTAATTTACGATATACCTCAATTAATTTTTGTTATAATCCATATTTATTTCAAAGTTATCTAATGTAATGTAATTTAATCTATCTATTGTAAATGTAGATGCTCTATAAATCTTTAAATTAAGTGTATTAAAATAATAGTTGATCAAGTTCAAAAATTTAATTCTGGTAGTGATAATATAAAATATGAGTAACTTTCAAATTTTTTGATAAAATAAATAATTTTTTTTGTTTTATATTGGCCCAACAATTTATATTGAATCCTTCAATTTTATTATATATCATACTTTCTATAAAACTGGAACATTTATAAAGTTATAAAATGTTCATTTTTCATATTTATAAGAGTAATATATATTAGAGGTCTGTAAATGAAGATTTTTTTTTAATTTTTCGCTTGCCAGGCCCGATTTTTATTTATTTTTTTAAATACAAGGCCTAAATCAAATTATATGTTGTTAAACACCAAAAAAAAGATTTATAAGAAATATATATTTATATATATAAATGAAGAATATAATTTTTACATGTATTACAGCTATATATCAGAGACCTGCATGTCCAGCCCGGGTACACCGGTAAAACCTATTTTTTTAAAAATACCCAGGTCGGGGTTAAATTTTTTTTTAAATAGCCGGAGTGGGCATTTTTTCTAAAAATTCCTGTAATTTTTTCTTATATAATCTGGTTGGACCAAAAAAAATACCCAGGCTAAAAAATTTTTTTAAATACCCGGCCCGGTCTAAATATTTACATGTATATTTTTAAAATATCCATTTTTGTAAATACAATACTTATACTAGCTGATAGCCCGTCAAGATTTATTGGGAATCAGAAATATTCGATGATTATTGAATAAAAGTTTTATCTTTATTTGATGATGGATGAATCAGTCCCTATCTTATGAGGTGTGATTCAGAAAGTTAGACAAAACTCTCATCTAGCAAGAATATTATTTTTTAGGTTTTATATATTACAATTACAAATGAATACAAATTGTGCACATAAATTAAAGGTTTTAATAAACATATACTTCATTATCTATTTTTTAAAAATTATGGGAAATTTTAGAATAACCCTCATCAAAAATAAAAATAAATTTCTTAATCACACCTCAAACGATAGGGAAATTTCTGATTAACCCAACATCAAATAAGGATGAAATTTATCATTCAACAATCATCGAATAAGAAGAAAATTCTGATTCGGCGTCATTCTTGACGGACTATCAACTTGTGAATATATAGTGTGTTAAGAATATAAATTTATATTTATTTGTATTAGGACTAAAATAGATAAGTGAAAATTCTGATCATCATTAAAAAATAATAGTATGGAACTATATGTATAATTATTCATTAAAGGGCTATAACTTAATAAAATAAGACATTATTTACTATGTATCTTAATGTAAACCTTTATATAAATGTAAAGATAAGACATATTTTTAGAATTTTAAAGCTTTGAGACTTTTTTTGATTTTCAAGAGCAGATATAAGTGAAATATCTGATTAAAACGCTTTTTAAAATGTTGTAAACACAGATTTTTGTTTTTCTCTTATTTTATCAAAAATAATCAATGTAAATATCGGTATTGGTAAATAAATGTTTGATCTATGAAAAAATTGGTTATTGGTGTAGCCATAGTAAAAATGTCAACATGCTTTGACCTTTGATAATATAAACGCTAGGATGCTCTAATTTGAACTCCTTTAGTTATTTTTACCTTAACTTGTGTACAATTTCACTTAAATCCCAAGAGGTTAGGAGAATCGTGATGAATTTGAGGAATGACCCTGTATATAAAAAATCTATATTTCTTAGAACAAAACAAATTATTTAGCTAATATTATACAATTGTCTAACATTTTAATCTATTTTATATATCATAGTTACCCTTATGTAAATCAATTTTCAATTCAAAAGTTTTAGAATTTTTAGGTCGCTATGATATTAGGGCTTAAAGCGGCGGTATGTATAAATGGAGTTATAAGATTCAAAGGAAATATTTATAGCTGATAATAATAAAATTAAGTTTTTTAAGAATTCAATTTACAATATATATTCAACTCTATTTCCTTCCATCACAAATCCAACCAGATCTACTTAAAGTACCTCGCTCTCTACTGTCGCTCTCGTTCATTTTCTCTCGGATCTCATCTTGATTTCCTAATCTCCAACTTGGCATATCCTATGGAATGCGGGCGAGCCTCCGCCCTCCAATTGATCATGACTCTCGTGACCCGCCTTCCAGCTCACATCTTTACTTCCACCCCCTCAAATTCTAAAGTAAAACTTGAAATTTTTTACGCTATTCAATTTACATATTTTTATTTAGGCTTATTTACAAATCGTTATGATTTTTAAAAATAATATATTTTTCCCTAGAAAACCCGTGCTTCTAATTCCGTTTCTGCACGCTTTTTATTTCTCGCGCTTTCCTCTCGTCTTGCCGCAGAAACAAGTCCGAGATGTGCGGACTTGATACGCCTTTTACTTTTGACCCTTTTGAAAAAACTTGGACGGGCTAAAGAAGAGAATAGTTTTTAAATTATTCTATATATATTAGGCCTTCGGTTCAGGCTTGGTTCAGAACTTAATTTGAATTATAATATGATTCCATTTTTGAAATAAAGTTGATATATTTATAAATATTTCAAGAAACAAGGCGCCAATATTTTTTATTAGTTTGTAAAATATATTTTTTACAATTAAAAATGTACAATTTATTTATAGTAAATTTGGCGTTAAGTCTAGGATTAATAAAAATCTTAAAAAATTAATATATATAATATAAGTTCGGGTCTGGCCGTGCACCAAATGGTTTTTTTCGGGACAAATAAAAAAATCGGGCCTGGTCGGGTTTAAAAAATTAGGCTCGATGCAGATCAAACATTCTCATTCATGTATGATGAATATTATATACCGTGATTATTATATAAAACCGGTTGATGAATCAGCAAGGAACGAATACGGGCCCTTGCCCTTGTGATTAACAATATTAAGGAAAAGGGTGTCTCGTGATTGTTTTATAAAAATGTTAATTGATTATATATTTGGTAAATGATAGTATGTAAATTTTAATTATTAGAGTTAAAGAAATTGAATTGTAAAAAGATTTTAAAAAAGGAAAATCTTATTATACCATTTCCAAACGGAACATTTTTTCAAAGCGCATTTTGAGGCATGTTTTCCAATAAAAAATTTTTTCAAACAAAGGATAATATTTAGTGGAATTATTTTTTTTTATATAATATAATATTTTTAAAACAAATCCAGATCCCTATTTCAGACACCATTTAATCGTTATTAAAATCAAACCAGTTTGTTTTCTATTCTCGATTAAATGGCGTCTAAAATAGGGATCCGGATTGTTTTTTTTTAAATTATAAAAAAATTGATTCTATAAATTATTATCCTTTGTTTGTAAATAAAAAACATACTGGTAAAATTACCCCAAAACCGCCTTGTAAAAACGTTCTGTCTGGAAATGGCCTTAGATGGATATGCAAATTTAAATTATATAAAAACATTGCGATTGTATTAAAGGTTAATTATTATTTTTGGTTTTTGTGATAAAATAAAATTCAATTAATTTTTAGTGTAATTTTAATATTCTCTCCGGTTACCATTTCATATAATACACTACTTAGATTACAATTTACATTTGTTTTTAGGAAACACATTTAATTGCGAGTTCCAGAATAAAAAATTGATTCAAGTGGATTTTATTTTAACAAATTTTTAATTGCTAATTTTGAAAATAATTCTAAAAATTTCTTAAAATAAAATAGATGGTAGTGCGAATGACGTTTGTGATGATTTATTGGGAATCAGTATCGAATGGACTCACGACCGCAAAGAAAATAGGGTAAATTTAAATTTGATTTATCTAAAGGTTATAAATATTTCTCTAATATATTCTAGATCTCTCTCAGAACCCTTGGCACTCGCCTTCTCGGTATTTTCTTCGAGGCCCAAACCCATCCTCCTAACTCAGATCTCTTAAAACAAGCTAATCGTTATCTTTCCTCATCCCTGCTTGATGCGTTACTTTTAGCTATTCGCCTCGAATCTGAAGAGGGACGTGAGAATAGGTGTAACGTAATGCGCTCAATTAACGCCCGTGGATATAATGGATTATTAGACAATAATAATAAAACTGATTTGGGGGAGAGAAATGAGCCAATCGCGATATGTTATAGCGGAGATTTAGGCGAACTTGAAGGGGAAAAAGGAAATGGGTTAGTAGTAAAACCCACTGACGGTCATTCTTGTTTAGATCGCTGGATATATTGCTTGCTAGATACCATGCAAAAAGTGGCCCCATTCTTTCCTGATCCGTTAATGTTGGCATTGGTTTACGGGATCAAAATGAAGGGTAATTTTTTCCTTGAATTTATAATTATATAGCTTACCCGTTGTGATTTTTATAATTGACCATACTTTTCTTCCACTCATTTAAGCTGCTAAATTTTATATAATAAATCTAGGATATATATAAAAATTATTATTACTTAGTTCTCTTAATATAATTATTCAATTGAATGACCTCTATAATTTATGTTATATATTAAATCCGAACTTCTATATTCTAATAATATTAACTAAATACGATGACCTCTTTTATATTAAAATATAACATCTTATTTTCTCACAATTCAAGTTGATCAATTAATCCTTTTTTTGTTTCTGTTCTCTCTTTGGATATCTATGTTCAGGATTTTTAGTTAAATTGTTTCTTATGGACTTAGTTGGGACCGTTTCTTGTGGTTAATTGTTATTTATATCGAAGTCGAACTTAATTGGTTCCTCCCTTTTAGCTTACTAATTTGTTATTTTTCTTTCATGCCAATCTTTTTCAATTGGATTTTTAACCCAGTCTAAGTGCTTTATTCAAATGATCAATGTCTTCCTTTTTCTAAATGATTTGATTTTTACTACTAACCTAATTTTTCGACAATCGTAGGTTTGACTTAGTCTAGTTATATATTTATTCTTCTTACTATAATTAGTTTTGGCAGTATTCTCCCTGTTGCTGAGTTTTCTGAATTTCTATATCTAAACAATACTTCATTTAAACATCTCATATCATTGTTCATTTTTTATCTTTTAGCGAATTATCGATTTTTCATAGTTTGAATACATCTTTCGACTAAGCAATTACTTTTTGAATAATATGGTATTATTTTTATGTGTTGTATATTCGTGTTTTTATATATATATCAAAATCATTTGAAATGAATTACTGCCCATTATCGGTTATTATTTGTCATGGTATTAGATATCTGGCAAACTATTTTCCTAATCTATTCATTATATTTTGACTTCTTTTGGCTTTATTTTATATCTTTATCTAGAATAGGCATCGATTCCTATTAACCAATAAAATCCATCTAGTGATCCAGCACTATATAAATGTCCCGTGGTTGTGACAGTCGATTCCATATATATACTGCTACTCCTGATATATTTCATGTTATTGACATCCTATACTTCACTAATTTTTCTACATCCTTATCGAATGTTTTCCAGCATATATAATGTCTAGCATTTGATTTCATATAGGTAATACCTTGATGACCTATAATATATGTAACACCACGTTTGAAGTCAGTACCGAATAATTAATCAGCCATTCCAATGCCGTCATTATTTTCTATTGCCTCTATTCTTGCTTGAAATGCTTGTAATTCACGTGCTTGATTCTGGACGTGTATACAATTTATTAGTATTTCTACTATTCCTAATATTGGCTCTCTTTTGGTTTCACGTGTTCTTTTCTAGATAAATTTAATTTTTCAAGATTCCTAATGTAATTCACTGTTTTATTTTCACCAGTTATTATATTATCATATTTCTCTATTGGATTTCGCGATAATGCGCCTGTTATAATAATACGTTATATTATTATAGTCATACACAAATAATTTATATGCTCATCATACAATCATTGATTTGTTAATATGCTCAAGTCTCTTTTATTTCCATACGATCTATCCATGTTGTAGATTATCCTCCATATAAGTAATTATGAAATTTTACTATGCCGTTTAATATAGTTTTCGCCTTTTTTATCTTTTGTAGAATAATTCTTATTTAAGCCCTGTAATGTTGTTAAGGCCGAGGCGTTCGCTATTGGTAATTCATCTCCGTTTCGATGTGTCAGTTTCTAATATCAATTCGAGGTTTGGGTTATAAAATTATATTGTATTTTGTTCATTAACTAATGTTTTTGCTTTTTGAAATAGTATTACTCTTTTTCAGTTGAACACCATTTTATATTGTTACTAGTTTTATTACATAATTCAGCTATATGGATGTATTCCAGTCATATATTATGTATCATATATATAATACCTTTTCCTTCATTAAATGTATTTTTTTTAAAAAATTTTATTTTAGGAAAATAAGATATGTTATTTTTTATAGAGGTCATCATTTATTATAATTTGATTTAAATATTAAAGTTGTATTTAATATAATTTCTAGAGATAATTTAAATTGAATAATTATATTATAGTTCTAATTTATTTAAAATTGTTAGAAATATAAAAGAAGTATTTAATGATTTTTATAATATAAAAAGACCAGAGCACCTTGAATGATTTATCCCTTAACCCTTCCCCCCTTCATGTAAATATTACCACTTTGACCACCATAAAAATAGGTGGAGGCAACTTGCTCCAACATTTTCCCTCGTTCTTATATACGCGGTTTGTTATTAATACCAGTATTTTTAATTTTTTTGCCCAAATATTTTTAGATATCTTTCTTACAAGTTAAACTATAATATTGCATTAATTTATTTACATTATCACTTAGAAAAAGTACTAGTATATTACATATAAAGTTACACAAAGGAATTATAGTATAAATTAAAAATATAGCAAAGATAAATGCCAATAGAATATTTCGATTTAAAAAGAATATTCAGTATTGATATATCAGATTGGTCGATACCCATTATTAATTTAGGTTACCCGAAATTTTTTAGAAATAAATGACCTTTTAAAATAATGAAGAGATTGTTGTAGGAATGTAACACTAGAACCCCTAGTTTAAAATAATCAATTTTTTTTATCATATTTTACAAAAATATTTTTTCCTTGTCTTTCATAAATCATAATTATGTTGTTTTTATATGAACTTTCATTCACGAAAATATAATTGCTTAACTCGTAATATCCACCTGAAGGAAAATTTTTAATTGGCTGAAATATATTTGAAATTAAAACATTTATTAACTGAGGTAAGGATAAGAAGCAGGATTAAAGGTTAAAGAAATATAGAGTAGGTCAACTTTCTCTTCTAATTTTAATTCAATTAATAATATAAATTTCCAAAAATACAATTCATTGAAATATATTAATAGTGTATCATCAGAAAACCAAAGTAAACTATAGATAATTGAATTCGCAACAATCATTTTTATGTTAAATTGTCCATTTTTCATAACTTAGCTTTTATTGGAGTAAGTTATTTTAATTTTTAAAACCAGCATTTAAAATTCTCTTAAGATATTTACTCAGTTAAAATTTGTTAGAAAGTGAATGAAAGGATTAAAAATATAGTAACCGAAAGATTAGTTAAAAAATAATAATATTAGACCCTCATTAGTGATGGGAAAATGTATTATAAAATATGTAAAATAAAAATTGGATTGTTTTCTTAACTTAAAGTTGCCTATCCTAACTCGTTAAACAGACATAGTTTTGATAATTAATAGCCTGTTAAAAAATATTCAGGAAATGACAATTTCATATTTTTTCTTGATAGATATGAGAGATTTGCTCTTCTCGATAATGAAGGTTTTTTAAAATGATCTTGAACAGCTATACAATTTTATAAAGCCATTCCTAAACAAATAAAGGCAATAGAAGCAGATAAATATAATCTGACCCTCAAGCATTTATTTATATCAGGGAGATCTCTTATAGAACGAAATTATAGAGATCTAACCATTTAAAAAACCGATTTTTTTTTTAGGAAATTTACATCCCTAGTTGCTTGCGCCATCTTTCTAATTACTAAACTTATTATATAAATTTCTTCACATCTTTTATGCATAACTTAAATGTTATATTTTATCTTGTTCCATTAATTAATTAGAACCACTAACTGACACCCAGTTCATATCCGGTATACTAAAAGAAATTTTAGATGAAACGAACACCGATTTTAGCGGTGTAGTGGCCCGTTGTCACTCCAACCTTGTTCTGCACCCTCACCATTGGATCCGGTCCCAGGTCGATACACTCTTTCGTTCTGCCTTTGAGACAACCACATCACCCTCTAACGTTTTCCATGCTCTTCTTGCCCAAAGTTTTAAAGCCACTAAGCTGGTTGCTAAAAATGGAACCGAGCTTTGTCGGTCCATTCTTACCTCTCAATCTAATCCTTGCAAGATATTCGAACTGACATACCATTTCTTCTTACATTTTAGATCCCCATTCCTGGACGAGGAGTTTTTGGAGACGGTATTATTTGAGGGGAATATTTGATAGAAGGAATTGTAAAGGATAATTTATTTTCAGTTAGATTTTGGATTTAAATGATGTAATTTTTAATGTTCAAAAAATATTAATACTCTATATATTTTATGGTTTTACCCGATGATTCGTATAATATTGGATGAGTGAGTGAATGTTTAATAGAGTGTATACCATTTTTTTCTTAAACAGTGAGGTTCTACTTAAAAACCCGTTTTTATAAAAAAAAGCCAGATCTTTATTTTAAAAAATTCTATAAATATTTACGACTTTTAACGATTCATCTATAAGTTTATAAATTAGAAATATACCAAATCCAAATTTTTTATCGGTATCGGGCCAGATAGTTTTTTATTTACTCCGGTACTCTTTTTTTCTTTTAATTTTTTTTGTAAAATTAAAATATATATATCAAGCTGATAGCTAATCTCTCTTTCTTGGGCAAAATCTTGGCTTTGCTTCACTTCACGTCAGATTCAAACCTTAAAATAACCTTTCACTCCCCCAACGAGTACTATCGTTTCACTCGGTTTCCTCTCTCCTGGCTAGTTTTCAAAATGAATCGCGAATTTTTGTATGAAGCCAAAAATAGCCCCAGGATTTATTTTAAAGTAACTTATATATATTTAATTATTCCCATTAGATTAATCGCTTAAAAAAAATTATCAGATATAAACACCAAAAAGACGATTAGACGTTTTATAAAAAATTCTATCTTTTAAATTGAAAGCGATTTGCCCTTCTCAAACTCGTTTGGAACATTTTATCGCCTTCGGGATACTCAATCGATATCTTAAATATAGAAAGTTTTTCCACGCAAACTTGCCAACTACCTGGCACGGTCTTAACAGATGCTGTCTCGCCAAACCGGTCTACCTTAGAAACTAAGAAGTTTGAGCCTTGGTCTTTCCATACCGCTCGAGTATTCACTTTGATCCTTAATTGGCTTGAAAAAATTGGCACGGCTATCATGAATCGACCTCAAACAACCCTAAGTGACCCGGTTTTAGTAGCCTTGGCTGATCTGGGCCCACGTTTGCACATGGTTATCAAGGTTCTATTAGGACCTGGAAATTACGAAATCCTTTTGTCGGCTATAAGGACTCATAGTAGGGAGGTTAGACGAAAGCGCAAGATAGAAAAGGCTACTTTGGTAATTTGATCTTCTTTTTTTAAATCAACTTTTTATGAGTTTTAATTGGAAATTTTCCCTTAAATAAAACTCTCATACAGCATTGTAACATACTTGTTACATGTAATTGAACGCTAGATATGTTGCACTGAATATATTTTCCTTGGTCTGGGCCTGGTTCATGATGTCTGGCCCACTATAAGCTCAAAACATAATCTGGCATTTGACTTGATTGTTTAAAACGCGAACGGCATTGCCTGACTTTTTTTAGAATATCCTTTTTTGTATATTAAGCCGGGTTTTTTATTTCTTCAATTTCGAAGTTATAATGTATTTCTGGATAGGTTATTGTTATAGATGTTAGATAAAATGACATTTTAATATTAATTAAAATAAAATAATATATTAATTAAAATAAATTTAAAAAATAATTATAAAATTAATTAAAATAAATTATAATATATTGGAATAACCTTTAATAAAATACATCGCGAGTTCTACTTATGATCTTTTATAAAATATATCGAGATTTCTAATTTATAAAATATATCGCGATTTTTACTAACTTATTTCATTTTATTTAAGTTCAAATTTATATTATTTTATAATATTATATAAACTTAAAATTTTAGATATATTGGATCATAATGTAAAAATCATTTTTATATTAAAATCTTTTGTTTAATCTTAGCTTGCCATCATTTGTTTCCATCAGTTATGATTAATTTTGGTAGTAAATTTATCAAAATGGTTGTATTTTTATCATCAAAAAAAATATTTGGGCAGTTAATATAAAATATTCAAGCCATAAAACAATGTTCAATTAATTGAAAATTCTCCTGTCTTTTTTTATTAATATCATATTTATAAATTAAAAGTTCTTCATTTCAAATTTTTCATATAAATATCTTATGTCTTTTTTAAATTCAAATATTTGATGATTGCAAATGCCTATGTAAACTGCTAATGCTGCAGGTATAAATTTATATGTAAAATAAAATCATTTATAAACATTGGTGTTATCTGTATCAAAATACATATTATTCTGAATACTTTAATTATTAATATAATTCATTCTAATAATTATTTCAATTAATATATTCTTTATGCTTAATTTATTTAATGAATTTGACATTATATTGCATTCATATTAATTGAAGAAAACATATTATAGTGAATTCCATGACAAATCAACACAAAACATGGTTATCATCCCGATTCCCTCAAATTTTTAAAATTTTTTACAGGAGTTTGTACTATAACTAAGAAAAAATATTAGCCCCTCAAACAGCATCTGAGATATGGCCCTCCAAATGTCTAAAATGAGGCATTATAAATATTCAAAATATGATAAGATTTGTAACATTACCTTCAGTAGTAATCGACATTTAAATTTTTATTTTAGATAGGATCAGCAGACTTTAATTTGATGCCATAGGTAAGTTAATCTCTTTCAAGTAGTGGTCAGGTAAGCATTATTTTGGAGAATTCTTTTATCTGTAATTGGATTTAATATTGCTTTTAAGAAATTATTAGTATAATCTTTCACATACTTTTAATTTAAATTTTGTTAATCACCATAAAAATTGGAAGAACAAAAATATAAACTCATTGCGCTGCCACCATTATAAAAGTGTGACTTTGATAGTTTGTCCAACTTTTATTGTATTTAATAATTTAAAAAAAATAATACTAATTAATATCAAAGATGAAATTTAAATATGCAATACTAAAAAATCGCATTAATCTTCAATATTATATTTATTAATTTCAATGCATAACAATGTGACATTCATAATTATATTAATCCTATCCCATATTTGGAAACCATTTAACTTTCAAAAAATAATCTAAAAATATACTTGTTTTAATTATTTTCAGGGCTGTGATCCAGAACCCTTTAACCCTCGATATTTTACTAAACCCAAACCCTGAGCCTTTAATTTTATGGTTTTAAAGTTCAATAACAGTTATTTACTGTAAAATATATAGACTATTTTTAATAAAAAAAAATTATTTTCAAATATCAAAACTTTATTAAAAATCAAGAATGAATATTATCATTATTTTATACCTATGTAGAAAAAAAAAGGAGATAATGTAATCAGTTTTGAACCAAAAGCAGTAAGAACTTGGATAGATTAAGATATGGGTAAAATATATCTGTTTAAGATACTTTTATAAAAATATATCTTAATAAGAAACATATACAACATTTATATATTTAACAACTCTTTTATAAAAACGTTTACAAAACATTGTATAATATCTTTAATTAAATGTTAAATGGAAATTATTATAAAATTTTTTTTAGGTTTTCACGGATCCTTTTGCCGCAGCTAAACGAAAACTCAATAAAAATATCAAGAAAGGAAAATCTAAAAAGAAGAAAATGATAATATGATGAATTTAATTTTCGTTAACTCAAAACCGTTAAATTTTGTTCCAATATTTTTTTTATTTTGTTAGTTATACAAATAATTGTTTTAAATTATCAATAAACGAATTATTAAATTTGAATTTATGACTTGATACACGATAAGTGGCTCGTCTAGTATTAGTGACCCTATGTAATGGGTAACAAAATATAAATAAAAAGTGAGAAGGAACTTGAATGGATTTTATTTTTAAGAATATCTTCAGACTGGCATGATTAATGATAAAATATAATAAATAGCTTGAGTGCAGGTGTGAAGCCAAAAATTATTTATAATAAGGGTTATTTTTTTCTTTTATTAAAATTGTTTAATTTTATTTAATTCTTATTATTTGATCGTGATACTTTTTCGATAATTTTTTTCAAAATAAAGTTGCAAAATTTAATAATGATATTGCGGTTTGACTAAACCACAGTAAGCTGCAAATGCTTAGGTAAAAATAGGTAAAATTTTTTGTTATATTCTCTCTTAATTGGAGCGAGGTTCATTTTCTTATTCTATAAAAAACTTATAAAAAAAATTATATTCTTAGATATATTCAATAATAAATGAATAGACAATAATAGTTGTATTTCCTTTAATCTCATAATAAAGAGTTTAAATCCTTTAGTATAATTAAATTAAAAATAATTATAAATACATTTTAAATTTCATTAATATTTAATCCGCAAGTTGGCGTATATTTTTATTCACGTCGATTTATATTCTTCCACGCAAATAAAATCTAAGAAGTTTTTTAATCTCATAAGCTTTTCCAAATATAACATCAACTATTTGTAGTTGTACTTTGGTATAAATGTTAAAATTTTATGAAGCATATATTTTTTAATGGTTACCTGATAAATTTTAAATAACAAATAAAAGTAAAAAATTTTTAACCGGTCCACTCGTAATTTTTGATATTATTTATCTAGCTCGCCCAATAAGATAAACGGGCGTAGGTTAAAGTCAGCTCGTTTCAGCAAAAAAGTTGTACAAAAATATTATGACAATCGTCATTTTTCTATGGTACTTTTTCACTGGAATTTTATTTTAACATCTTTACAACACATATTTTTACCTATTTGTTTTAAAAAATTCATAAAGTTTAAAAAATAAATATTATGACAATTTTCATTTTTCTATGGTACATCTTCACTGAAATTTTATTTTAACATCTTTACAATAAATATTCTTACCTATTTACTTTAAAAAAATTCAAAAATAACGGTTATGACAATTGTGACTTTTCTGTGTTATCTTCACTAAAATTTTAACTTAACATGTTTACAATATATATTTTTACCTATTTGCTTTGAAAAAATTCAAAAATAACGATTATGACAATTGTCACTTTTCTATGGTAAATCTTCACATAAATTTTAACTTTATATGTTTATAATATATATTATTACCTATATCTATATGCTGACTAAATAGATCAACAGTCAACTAAATTAGTTGTTTTAGTCGACTATATTAGTCTTTGTCGAAAGAACTCGACTAATTAACAACACAACTTGTGGTCATACATAAAAGTACACATTTGTTGGAAAGAAAGTACATTATCATTTGGTGAATGACTATTTATTATGATTCTTCATATAATATATTAAAAGGGTAATATTCTTTGATCGTGATAATAACTTTCGTTTATGAAAAAAAAGAGGGGAGTTACTAGTTGATAACATTTGGTAAAAAAAAATTTTTTTTTGTTTATATTAGTAATGTCAATGACTATCATTGATCTATAAGAATGATTTTTCGATAAATATTTTTTTTTCTCCATCCCTTCTGTTGTATTTTTTTTCTCCCTCTTTCTCCTATTTATTTATATATATATGATTGTGGTTTGTGCCGCAAAGGGGAAGTAAAAGACTGAAGTTGCCTTTAATTTTATAATGAACTTTAGGGAGGAATAATAACTGAACCTGGTGATCCACATGACTTGGTTAGTTGTTTTTGTGGATAAATTTTTTTCCCCTTTTATTGGCATAATAATTTTTTTGTATTTCCTTAAAATTGTAATTTTTTTTAAAAAAAAGCCATAAAATAAAAAAATTTTTGTAGCAAATACCTTCATAATTTGATCAATTATAATTCCAAAAATGTCAACATGAAATTGCTATAATTTTGAAAAAACGTATTCCCCATTATCAGTCCGATGTACGTATGATGCGTCATTTCAAGCTAATGGGGAAATCATCGTTTACCCGACAGTTTCGGAACAATGTAATACAATCGCTGACCCTATTATCTGACTTTGTTTCTAGCCTTATAGATATCAATATTCCTCACCATGAAAATAAAGTGTTCAGGGAACCACTCTCAGTTTGACGATTTAAAAATATTCCACATCATTATTCAAATATTTATGCAGTTTTTTTTTATATATCTAAGTTCAATTTTTTTTTTAAAAACTTCTGTATTGTGAAGTTCAAATTTTTGTTGTGAAGTTCAGTTGTTCTTTTGCTCTCTTTTGTTATTTTTTTCTGTGTAAAAAATTACATTTGCATAAATTAATATCGTTTGTATTTTTTTTTTAAATTTTGTTACTTATGTGTACAAATTTTCTTTCTGATAAGGATTTTCAATTTTTTACTAGTGTTTATTTACTAAGTTTACCATATAATTTCAATAATTAACGCGGCTGCATAATTTAAAATTATAGCTAATTTTAAATATTGAAAAATATTTCTTTATGGCCAATCATATTTTAAATTCAAATGATGAAATATTGTTAAAAAATATTTGTAAATTAATTTAATTTTTAACATAATATTTATAAATATTATTATTTTTAAAAATAAATGTATGTATATTAACTTATAATAATATTATAGAATAAAACATTATATTGAAGATTAATCAAAAGATATTCATAAATCGAAATCAATTCTTTGTGATTGTAAAATAAGTAGCGCTCATTAAAAAGAGCTTATCTATTAACAATGCTGTTAAAGTGGCTATTAAAATAAAAGTATCACTATATTTTTAACTCGCTATCTGGACGCTACTTTTATAAAATAGTAGTTAATAGTGTCGCTATTTTTTTGTAGCTAGAGCTAAAATTAGCTCATTTTAAAAAAATTCAATTATTATTTAAAAATGGTTATTATAATTAATTTTAATAAGGGTAGCCAAGATTTTGCTAGGTGGGGGGGGGGGCGACTAATAGATTGGTTTTTTCCCCATAAATTTTATAGACCTTTAGTAAACCTTATTAATACTCTTGCCATTTTTTAAAGAAAATCGCTATTAAAATTAAAGGAAAATAATAATAAAAGATAAACTACTGCATAGATTAATTCAGGAGCTGTGTATTTCAACAGCTTCAATTTTAAAATTAAAAAAATCACTCCACAAAATGAAAACATCTCGTGTTCTAGATTTTTTGGATGCTCGATAATGAAAATAATAATTATATGTAACAAATGTTTTGGGATCGTCAATATCAGTTATCACAATAATTAAAAAGTGTTCACTTTTAAAACCACTCTTCACAAAATACAATATCTATCCCAGACTTCCAGTTGAGAGATTATTTAGTCTAGCAAAGGATAATATAATTTTGAGAGTGATCTTCTATTAAAGGCAAGGTAAAATATGATTTAAATAGAATTAATATTTTGTTTTATGTTTTTATATTTTAATTTTTTAAAAATTTCATTTATGATAATAGAAAAAATATATAATAGGGATGCAATATTATATTAGCTCTTACATAACGAATAAAGTTTAGACATAATTTTAAAAGTAGCTACTAATTACCACGCTATATTTAAAAAGTAACTATAGTGTGCTATTTTTTGAGAAAGTAGCTAATCAATAGCAAAGCTACTTTATTTTTGAAAATAATTTTAGCTATGACGCGCGCTAATATACAGAAATTTTAATATATTTGAAAAAAAAACTATTTTAATATATCCAATGCTTTTTGCCGAATAATTTCATTTAAAAAACGGTTTCCATTTTGAAATAAAATAATATATACGATATCAAAATGAAACATATTTTAAAAAAACAAATAGGAATTTTCAATTTTAAATGATCACATGGTTTAAAAAAATATATATTAAATATTATATGAACTAAAATATTAAATAACAATAAAGATATATTGTAAATATTTTCTGTCATTTAAATTAGATATTTAGGTAACTAACGGTATCTCGGGGAAATTTTTCATCTTTTTTTATAAATTTATTTTTTATTTATTTTTAATTTATTTTTATTTATTGTTGTTATTTTTAATTATAGCTTTTTTAAAAGACCATAATTACAATATTATAATGGAATATCTTATTTACCGATATCATAAATTGTTATACAAGAACCATAGCTTTTTTAAAAGACCACGAACTTCTAGATAATCACACGTGTTGTAATAATAATATGATAATGGAGAGAAAATCTATATTATCATTGTTTATTGAAATAAATTGGTTAATTATCTAGAATTTGATTGAAAATTTTAAGAAAAAAAATTATATATATAACTATATTATCAGTGTTTATTCAAATAAATTGGTTATTTATCTAGAATTTGATTGAAAATTTCAAGAAAAAATCTTAATTCTCTAGTATATTATGATTATATTTTTATCTTAAATATTTAGTATTTGATTCAAAATTTTAAATAAAATTGAAAATTTTTAGAATGAATCTTAAATAATTGAAAATTTCAAGAAAAAATCTTAATTCTCTAGTATATTATGATTATATAGTTTTAGAAAATTTAAATTTTAAGAAAAAAATCTTAAATAGAATCTTAAATAATTGAAAATTTCAAGAAAAAATCTTAATTCTCTAGTATATTATGAATATCTAGTTTTATCTATTTTTTTATATATTAATAAAAAAAATTAATAAATAAAAATAATAAAAAAAATATTTTAAAAAAAAATAATAATATCGAAAATTTCCCCGAGATACCGTTAGTTACCGATATTTAATAATAAACTTTATATTGTTAAACTAATTACATAGTTTTTAAAATTTTAGTTTATTTTTTATAATTAATTTCTAAATAAAAGAAAAATCGTTAATTACAGCATGGATATACGAAAAAATTTTTCACATCGGCGTCAAGGTATATTTTAATTTATTTATAAAATTTATGTAATTTAAATTAGAAATATATATGAATGTTGCTAGTGAAAATCAGCCATCAGTTGATTTGGTTAAAAAATCCTCAAATGACGATGGTAATAGTATTCACTTATAACATCTTTTATTTAAATCTTGCAATTAGCAATACAAGTAATACTATGGGAAAAAATGAACTAGCCATAAAATCATCAAATGATGATGGTATATTCTAAATTATTTATAATTTCTCTTAATATTTTATAATTAGAAATATTATGTGTTATAAAAGCATGTGAGCTATCAGTTGATTTGGTTGGAATATCATCAAATGATGGTATGGTATTTACAATATTGAGTTCCATTTTTTTATTTGAGTTTTCTAAAATAAATGATTGTTACGAGATTATTTATTTTATTTTAAATTAATAATTTTATTTTATATAATATATTTTAAAATTTTACATTCTTTTTATCAAACTAAAAAATCAGGCTTATATAACAATTTTCATATTAATATATAAAAAAAATCAATCTACACAATTTATATAAAAAAAATCAATTTATATAAACATAAAAAAAAACAATTTAAAAGTTAGTGTTAATCGGTCATATCAACATTCCACCCTTTAAAAATGTTCTCCACTCAGGTTTTTCTTGCATGTGAATTTTATCGTGTAGTCAACGTTTCTTGATAGTTTTATTGTCATCATTAACTTTTGCTATTGAAAGTTTATTTAAAAGAAAAATATTTTATTATATATATATATTTTTAGTCTTTATTTCATTATAAAATTATCAAATTTTTTTTTGGCGAAATTATATTCCTGCTAGGTCTTTGACTAACAAGACTCTGTTCTTGTACCCTAAATTTGGATCATCATTTCTTCTAAAACTTACAGTAAAAGGTATTGCATTTGTTTTCACATGTGTCGTTTCATCAAGAGGTGAGCTATTCGTAGGCCTTTTTTTAATTTGGTCTAAATGTCTTCTAATAATTTTGTCTCCTGTTTCAACTTCAAATTTTAAATTCCCATTTTTACGTTTTATCGTGCCTTTGTCCCTATTACCCTTGAAGGTTTTATACCATACTTTGTCACCATTCATGATGTTTCTATTTGACGATAAATTGCGATTAAATTCGTTCACTTTATCTTCTTGCGGTTTTATTAAATCCCATGTGGTTCTTATGGTTCTGTTGAACATCACTTCGCTTGGTATCTTGTTGGTTGTCGCGTTTGGTGTGTTGCGATAATTAAATAAAAGCTTTTCTAAAGCTATATCTAAGTCTAATTTCTTATTACTTTCCATATTCCTTTTCATGCATATTTTCATTGATCTTATCATTCGCTCACACTGACCATTGGACTGTTGGTGGTGAAACGCGGTGAAAATGTGATCAATTCCATGATCACTACAAAAATTTTTGAACTTACTTATAAAATTCGTACCATTATCGCTGACTATCATATCGGGTATACCAAACAAACTGATTATTTTAATAATTCTTTAATAGTAGACTCAGTAGTTATATCTCTCATTCTTTTAATGGTAGGGAATTTGCTAAATGTGTCAACACATACCAAGAAATTGCTACCTTCAAACTGTGCAAAGTCGATGTGCACGCGTTCGAACACTTTTAGAGCTGTTTCCCATGGATTTTGTACATTATGAGGATTGTCCGTATATTTATTACACATATCACAGTTTCTCACCTCCTGATCTATTTCAGCGTTTAGACCTGGCCACCACAAGTAATCTCTCGCCAACAATTTCGTTTTCCCAGCACCAAGATGCCCTTTGTGTAATTCCTGTAATAGCTCCTTTTTTTTGGTATATATTCTCTTTAAAAAGACAATCTTTAATTAAGCTCAGTTCCATCTCCATATTTTTATATATTTTATTCTTTATCTGTTCATGATTCTTTATAATGTTAATTACCTCCATTAATTCGATATCAATACTAGTTTCTTGAACTATTCTTTTAAAATTTATTGGTTAATCCCAAAATTTGTCATCAATTTTTTTATCATCTATCTCTTGTATCATTTCTTCCGTGTTCATTTGGGGTAATCTTGACAAACAATCCGGTACTACATTTCGTTTCCCGGGTCTATGAATTATCGTAAAGTCATAAGCTCTCATAGCTAAACTCCATTTTTGAAGTCGCATTGATATGGATGAGTTATCCTTAAGTCCCTTTGTAAATAAATAAACGAGTGGCTTGTGCTCTGTGATTATTGTAAATCTCGTACCAATTAAATATTCTTGAAACTTTTTTACCGCGTATATAACAGATAAAGCTTCCCTCTCTATATTAGTGTAATTAAACTCTGATTTCAATAAAGCTCTTGACGCAAAAGCAATGGGTTTCTCTCTACCATCATCTTCAATATGAAATAAGACTGCGCCTAGACCTTTCTTTGAAGCATCAGTTGCAATGCCTATTGGTAGATCCGGATTATAAAAATTTAACGTAGGCGGAGTACTGATCAAATTTTTTAGGTCGTCGAAGCCTTCTTCATGTGTATTATCTCATAACCATTTGTCTTTATTAACCATTTTGTATAAGGATCAGCTACGTCCGCAAAATTACATAAAAATTTTCGATAATAGCTCGCCATCCTCAAAAAAGTTGTCAATTCATCTTTTGTCTTCGGTTCCGGCATGTTGGAAATAGCTTTTATCTTATCATCGTTGGGATGTATACCATGTTTGTCTATATCATGTCCCAAAAAGCGTATTTTATTTTGCAGGAATAAATTTTATCGAAATTTGGGGTTAATCCATACTTGATGATCTTTTCAAATACTTTTTTAATATTCTCCAAATGTATCTCATCGTTATCACCTGTAATTAACAAGTCGTCAATGTAGAATATAACATCTTTTAAATCTCCGAAAATGTTATCCATAGTTTGTTGGAATATTGCCGACGAAGTTTTAAACCAAACGGCAGTCTCGTAAACCTATAATAACCCTTATGTGTCTATATCGTAAGAACATCTCTTGATTCCTTGTGTATGGGTATTTGGAGAAACGCGTTTTTAAAATCTATCTTGGTAAATTTTTTGCCTTTAGATAATTTTGCGATTAAATCATTTATACGTGGTATAGGGTACTTGAAATCTTGTAAATCAGGGTTGATAGTATTTTTGAAGTCGGCACAGAGCCTAAGTGAGCCATCACTCTTATAAACGGGAGTGAGAGAACTAGCCCATCTAACATCTTCAACAGGTTCAATAATTTTATCGTTTATTCACTTTTGAAGTTCTTTTGTTATCAAATCAACTCTAGAATATGGTATACGCCTCGGCGGTATGATTTTCGGTGTGGCATCGTGTTTTAAACGTAATTTGACATAGCTGCGTAGCATTGATTTTTGGTTAAGTTTAAAATTTCATTGTGATTAATTTTTGTATAGTATTATCATAATCATCCTCGATCACAAATTTATCTAATATATTCCCAAAAACTGTTATCCAGGTCCTTCCTAACAGTGCAATCTTATCACTCTGGACTACATAAGCAGTTAAGATTTGACTTTTGTCCTCGAATCTTGCCTTGACTTTGGTAGTTCCTAATACATTTATTGTGTTTCCATCATATCCAGTTAATTTAATATCTGATTTATTTAAGATTTTTACTCCAATCTTTTTCGCGATATGAATCGGTAGGATACTATACCTCGAGCCGGTATCAATCTATATCAAAATAGGCATGTCGTTCAAATATACCGTGACCTTATAAGCATCGTTAGCTGTGTAATTATTATCGGTATCCATATTGTTTATGTCTAAATTGTCTAAATTATATTCTTTTCTTCCTAGTTTGTCATTATCATCTTCTTTTATCTCTTCTATATTTACAGTGTTTACTTTATTTGTATATCGTGATTGATTATTGTCGTTATTATGATATTTACAATTGCATACTTGATTTCTTCCTTGATTTTCAATATTATGATTATCGTTATATCTTTGAATACATCTTGAATCGTTATAATGTCTATTATATCTGTAATTATAATCATTATTAAATCTATTATTATTATAGTCATTTTTATTATAACTAGCTCTATTATCAAATCTCGAAGAATTATTGTACGATCCTGGATAGTTTGCTCTGACGTTGTAATAATTCGCGTTATAATTCTGATATCTAGAGTTGTAATTATTTCCTTGGTATCTAGGGTTATAACTATTTCCTTGATAAATATTTCTTTGAAAGTCATGGCCTCTTATTGTCCATCGTTGTCTGTTATCGTAATTAGATTGTAAATTTTGTCATTAATCATGGTCTCCATATCTCACCAATTCTTTATTTTCTTCTGTTTTCCTGCCTCTTTGCCTTTCTAAATGTTTCACGGTTGTATCATCTTCTGTTTTTTCGTTTAAAGAAATATTTTCAACTTTAGCAATTATATTTTCTTTCAATTCTAACTCTTCAAAATCATCTCTTAAAGTAAGAACTTCTGCTAATGTAATGTTTTCTTTTAACGTAATTTTCTGCCTAATATTTTTGCTGATTGATGAAATTTTTACTTTTTCAATAACTCTACTATCACTTAGCAAACATTCATTTTAAAATGCATAATCTACTTACCCAATTGATGTAACTTTCGTTTTTACCTTGTACAACTGCGTTAAATAATAATAAGTTGGAACTTGTAGATTTCCTCAGGTGAAATAACCTAAATTTTTTAATCAATATCGATGGATTGATGAAGTCGGTAGGTGAACATATCAATTTAAGCTTGATATATACCTCATCTGGTAGTCTACTTGTATAGGAACCTGCTTTTTCGATGTCCGAGATCTGAGTGCCCTTGAAGATGTCTTCGAATCTACTCAAAAAAGATCGCCATTGCTTGAGTATATTGGAAATTCAATATTTATATTAACATTATTGGGAATCTGTTTCATATTCTATTTATTTACGATTTCCTCGAATATATAGCGGAACTGCCACCATAAAGTTTTCTAAAATAAATGATTGTTACGAGATTATTAATTTTATTTTATATTAATAATTTTATTTTATATAATATATTTTAAAATTTTACATTCTTTTTATTAAACTAAGAAATCAGGCTTATATAACAATTTTCATATTAATATATAAAAAAAATCAATCTACACAATTTATATAAAAAAAAATCAATTATATAAACATAAAAAAAAATAATTTAAAGATTAGTGTTAATCGGTCATATCGACATAAATTATATTATTTTCATTTTGAGTTATTAAAATTTTACAATGTGCTTTATTTAGTTATAACCCTTTTTTATATGATAAAGCCCATCATTTTGATTAGTGTTATTTCCCAAATAATCTGAAAACTTGTATCTTAGATACAAATAAGTAATTTCCTTCTATGTCTTGTACCCTGTGTTTTAAATTTTTAATAATAAACTTGAATCTTTATCTAAGATACATTTTTATAAATTATATTCTTTTCTTGTTGTGCTGTTCAGGTCTGAACTATAAAATTCATATTGAAATATATAATTTAAAATCTTAAAAAAAATATAGAGAAACACTGTCCTCAAAAAGATGTTTCATTATACTTAAATTTTCATTTTAAAAATGATAATGAAAAATTGTTAGCTATTGAAAATATTTGGATACCTGACAAATGCTATAAATTTCCATTGTCCTTGGATAAAATAAATTTAACATTTCAAGCATCATGGCTTAATAAATATAAGTGGCTTGCTTACTCGGCTAATGAAAAGGGAGTTTTTTGTAAAGTGTGTGTCATTTTTTTTAACCAAGATATGCTGGAAACGTGATAAGTCAATTATATACAAGATGGTCTTGAAAATTTTAATTATCATCAACAAGATAAATATCTCAATTCTTGTGAGATATCGGATGCTTTAAAAGCCATCTCTGTGAGCAAAAGATTTCAATATCTAATGTATTGAATAAAAAAAAATTTGATTTTGTTACAACCAACAGAGCAAGAATAATTATAATAATTGATGCAATCATTAGGTTAGGGAGGCAGGTCTTAGCATTAAGAGCTCATAGAATATTTGCTGGCCCCTTAACACTTACTTACTCTTCTCATAATGAAGGGAATTTTAAGGAATTGATGAAACATTTATGCAATAATAATGATAACTATATAAAGCTTTTTGTAAGATCTGCTAAAAATGCCACCTACCTTTGTCTAAGTATTTAAAATAAAATAATAACCATATGCAATAGGTTCATATTGAAAGAAATTTCTACAAAAGTGAAAGCATCACCATTTTTTAATGTTTTGGCGGATGAGACTTCAGATATTGGTAACATAGAGCAATTATCCATAGCAGTAAGGTTTATTGATAAGGAATTAGGTGATTTTAAAATGAAGGAATTCTTTGTTCAATTTATTGACTTACATGACACTAAATCAGAGACGATAGTCAAATAAATTTTAGCATCCTTTTAAAACCTAGATTTAAATTTAAATCTAATGAGAGGCCAAGGATATGATAGAGCTCCCTCGATAAGTGGTCGTGTTAAAGGCCTGCAGTCAAGAATTAGAAAGCTTTATAACACAGCTCTATATGTTTAATGTAGTTCACATTGCCTAAATGCATAAGAAATCCGAGACATCTGGAACAGTTTAAGTAAAAATATTTTAATTTATTTGGAATTTATTAGTGTTGAATAATATAAATTATTATTTGTTATTCAAATCTTAGTTTTACTTTAAGATTATATTTACATTTTAGTTTTGCTTTAAGTAAACCTTTTTTTATTTATTCAAATACTATTTTTGTAAAAAATTTATAAATACGTTATAAAAAAGTGAAATAAAACAGATAAAAAAATAATAGTTTTACTTTTCTTCATGTTGCCTAGGTTAAGGAATGGCAAAAAATACGCGCCACTATGTTATGCATTTTTTTTAATTTTTTTAAAAAAAGTTTTTTTTTTCTCTTCCATATTTTCTTATGGTGAGATGTTATATGCAAAAACATTAAATAGAATAAAAAATAAAATCCTATATAAGGAAGGCAATTTAAGGTAAAAATTATTTTTACAATGTTTTCTTATAATTGATAAATATACCGTACGAAGTGTCAATTTATGACATTCTTTGGGAATTCACATATGATTTTGACATCCAGTATTCAAGAGAACCCACTAATGGTGATATAATTTTTGAATTTTTTAGTCTCAAAGAGATGCTTAGATATTTTGAACAACTAGACGGAAAATACTATGCTTATAATGATGTGGAGCTTATACAACTCCGGTGTATATTTATAAAAATATAACGTATCATTTTTATTTTAAATGCTTATATTAAATGTTATAAAAATTAACAATAAATGAACACTAAACCTGATTTCATATTTTATAAATTTCTAAAACTTATTGAATCACTCACTGAGATTTACTTAGATAGGGTGTTAAGTTATTTTTAGACCAGCACATTACCGGACTCCATTAAAATAAATACTTTACTTAATAATTTATCTGATGATGCGTTTGATAATATTAAATCAATTTGCTCTGATACCGATATATTAGATCTTAAGATAGTGATTAAAAAATTAGGATACCTTTTACCTATACAAGATAAAAATATTTTAATAAATAAATTCAATTTATCACATCAGAATTCGAGTGAGAACTTTATGCAATGGTACATAAGAGTATCAAAGTTGCATAAAAAATGTAATTTTTCAGAAGACAGTAGGATTAAGGAAAAATTACGTACGTCTACCTTAAATGACAAAATAAAATATAAATTTTGTAAAAATATTAATTTAACTTTGAACGAAATGGTGGAGTTAGGAAGTAGATTAGATAGTATTAATGATAAACCAGATATTGAAAATATAAGTTATGAGAATCACGATAAAAAGTCTGATAAAGATAAAAACTTTAACAATAGAAATAGAAATGACAATAATAATTATTTTAGACCTGATAATAATTTTAGAAATAATTATGATAATAGAGATAATAATAGGAATAGAAATAGAAATAGGAATTACGACAATAATAATTTTAGATACTATGATAGGAATTACGGTAATAATAATTCTAGATACCAAGATAATTATAATAACTATAATTACAACTATCGCTACAACAATAATAATCAATCCAATTATGGTAGAAATAATACATGGCATGATAATAATCAAAGAAAACAGATCCAATACGGTACGGAAATCGTAAGAATTACCAATCTTATAACAACAATTCAATTAAATATAGTGGTAGCGACAACTATAATAGAAAGCAAATACAATACAACAACAATGATTACAATATGAATATTGAAGAAATTATTGAAAAGAAAGTCAACTCTACAAAGAACAAAGATGATAACGATTTTAATGTTAATAACTTATCTGGGGACATGCTTAATGATAAAGATAATGCATTTATGACTACTTTAAAAGTGAATGATATTGTTACAAGTATGCAAGTTGATACAGGTTCCAAACTTACTATCATATCTCATGGTCTGGCTAAAAAACTTGGTATTAGAGATGTTAAGAAATCCGAATTACAACTTACCGCTTATGACGGAAATTTAATTAAGATCATCGGCATTGCACAAGTTAAAGTTTCTTATGAAGGTATCAAAAAATATTCAAGCGGTAGTCGTTGAATCAAGGAAAAATGCCTTGTTGGGACGTACATGGATCAACGCTTTCAAAAATATTTTAAATAAATTTATAGCAAATATTGACATTAATTACGAAGATGAAATAAAAAAATTGATTAAAGAGTGCGAATCTAAATTAACTAACGGGCCAATCAACAAAGCAAGTGTCAAGTTACATTTAAAAAGAGATTCCCAACCTAAAATTATACTGCCTAGACGTATTCCTTATTCAAAAATTGATCTTGTAAGCAATGAACTTAAAAAATGGATACATGATAAAATTATTGAGCCGGTGAATGATGTCCGATGGGCAAGTCCTATTACCGCCATCTACAAAGATAATGGGAGCATTAGGCTTTGTGCTGATTTTAAGGACACTGTAAACCCAGCTCTAGAAGATTTCAGATACCCTCTACCACGAATCAATGATCTAATAGCTAAACCTTCAGAAGGAAAGGCAGAAATATTTTAACTATATCTACGCACAAGGGATATTGCCGATTTATTAGACTTCCTTTTGGGCTTAAGACCTCATCTGCAATCTTCCAACAGATAATGGATCAAATCTTCGGTGACATATATGACGTCATATTTTATATTGATGATTTACTTATAACTGGGAAAAATGATGAAGCCCACCTTAATAACATAAAAAAAGTGTTTGATAGTTACATCATTTGGGCTAGTATCTAACTTCAACAAAAGTGTGTTCTTTAAAAACAAAGTGAGGTTCCTGGGTCATGATATTGACGCTAAGGGGATTCATGCTAATCACGACCAAATTAAAGCAATAATTAATATGCCAGAACCAAAATCAGCTGCTGAATAATCAACGTTTCTGAGAATGGCTGGCTACTATAGAAAATTCTTGAACAATTTTACAAAAATAGCCGATCCTTTATATAAATTCGTCAACAAAGAAAAATGGGCTTAGAACATAAACACTCTAAAAGTTTTAATGATCTTAAGAAGTTGATTAGTCTTCCTCCTGCTTTGACATATTTTAACCCTGAATTACCTATAGGGATAGCCACTGACGCATCTAAATGTGGTCTAGGAGCTGTATTATTTCATACTGAAAAAGACGGTAAAGAAAAACCTATAGTTTTCGCGTCGAGAACTTTATCAAAATCCGAAATGAATTATACCAATATTGAGCCTGAGGCTCTCGCTATTATGTTCGCTATAAAGAGGTTCCAGGAATACTTAATAGGCACGAAATTTACAATTATTACTGACCATAAACCTCTTGTTCACATCCTTACCAAGGGTCTTAAGGATAATAGTACCATGTCCTTAAGACTCCAGAAATGAAATATAACATTAGAAGGATATGATTTTAACATAAAGAATAAAGTCGGTAAATATAATGTTGTTTCTGATTGTCTCTCGAGATTGCCACAATAAATGACTATAGGGATTTATCTATCAATTTTAATCAAATTCATGATGAAACTTTTAAAGATATCGAATTAAAACAAGTCATAAATGATATTAAGAACAACAGGCCTATAAAGAACAATTAAAAACATTGAATTGGAATTAAGTATAATTAAGGATTGTTTTTACAAAAGCAACTTGATTCCGTCTTCTATGAGAAAAAATGTACTACAGTCATTACATGAAGGTCACTTGGGAGCAGGAAAAATCAAATCCTTAGCCAAATATTACATGTGGTGGTCTGGTATAAATAATGACATAGAAATGGAAGTGAAGTATCATATACCATGATAATCCTAAAAAGATACAAAAACCATGGGTTTCGGCAACCAAACCGTTTGAAAGGATTTACATAGATTATGCGGGTCCGTTCTTCACAAGAAAATGGTTGATAATAGTCGATGCCTACAGCAAATTTCCAATTATTATTCCTGTTAAAAATATTACGACTCATGTTACTTTAAAAGAAATTTTTAAAACTATTTCGCTATATGGAATACCTGAAACTATAGTTACGGATAACAGCACTAACTTTACAAGTAACGATTTTGAAAAATTTTGCAATAATTATGGTATCAAACATGTGCTCACATCTGCTTATCACCAGCAATCCCATGGCCAGGTAGAACGCATGGTAAGAACGTTCAAAACACATATGAAAAGGAATATCAAAATTGACTTAGACATTGCACTTGACAAATTTTTATTTAATTACAGAAATACGCGTAATGATACTCCAGGAGTTACACCATCTCAAATCGAGATATTAGAGTTAAATGGGACTTATTAAAACCGTTGGAGGAGAAGGAGAACAAAATAAACGTTAATTACCACGAAATAGAACCTTTAACATAGAAGATTTTGTTTGGTACAAAGTACAAGGTGATGACAAATGGTGTAAAGACAAAGAAAGTGACATGATGTTCCAAATTAAGACAGATAAAAGTATTTTGAGGAGACATTTAGATCAATTAAGAATTAGAAACTGTTTTAACACACTTATTAATTATGACTCTAAGGATTCTTTTAAGGGAAGTGTGGACAAAAATATAAAAATTACTGATAAAAATGATATAACACCGATTTCTAGACCAATGCGAATTAAACAAAAACCTGCTTATTTAAAGACTACATAACTTAAAATATAAAAATAAATTAAATATTAAAACGCATAAAGTAAATTGAATATTAAAACGCTTATACTAAAACGCAAAAAAAAATGGGAACGCTGAAAATATTATATAACAATCTTATTGATTTATCATTCATCATTTATTCTATCCAACTTGAACTATTATTTCTCATTATTCGTAACTTACTGATGTTAATAACAATTTTGAAAATTGATAATAATAACGACTGAGCATTACAAGTAAGCTATATGACAAATTCAGATCTATAAGGACAACTTACGATAAGGATAACAAGCTTACAATTTAAACAAACCAACGTCGATTTAAACAAACCAATAAGTGGGACAAGCCAACGATTACTATGACTTATGAAACTATGAAACAACTTGATGGTCAAAACGATAAACCACTTGGACAACAAACTAACTATGACAGCTTAATTAAAATTATGAGAAGGATTCTTTTAGAAGAAGGAGAATGTTGAATAATATAAATTATTATTTGTTATTCAAATCTTAGTTTTACTTTAAGATTGTATTTTCATTTTAGTTTTACTTTAAGTTAACCTTTTTATATTTATTCAAATATTATTTCTGTAAAAAATATATAAATACGTTATAAAAAAGTAAAATAAAATAGATAAAAAATAATAGTTTTGCTTTTCGTCAATTAGATTTTATTATGTATTATAGATATCTTTTTATATTTCTTATATATTTTTCAAAATTAGAAGCAATATCGTCGGTTTGTGACTTTTCACACCACTCAAGAAGGGGTAGCTTTTTATCTGAACATTTGATGATATTGATTAAAATAATCAAACTATATTTATTGAAAGACAACAATCAGTTAGATTTCATCGAATTATATGAAGTTATTTTGCAGCGCTCGAATTCTACATATCAAGTAAAGAAAAAGATTCCGCAGATGCTGAAAATCTCTTACAGGCTATTACGAAGCCAAATATCAATTCAATGTGTTTATATTTTATTAAATTATGCATATGATTTTAGCAAAATGCTAGGAAAAATTGATTATGATTTAAGGAAGTATGAATAGGGCAAAGAATATTGTTTAAATATTAACAAATATAAGAGATAATGTGGATGAAAAATTCCATAAAATATACGAGAAAGTAAAGGAGATCGCTAATATGTTTGGGATTGAAATTTTTAAACCTAGTAGACAATCCAATTGATTAAATATTGATGCATCTAGGATTGAAGATTTTCATAAAAAAAATATTTTTATTCCCCTTATTGATACATTTTTATCTCAATTAAAGTAAAAATTTATTAATCATAATTTTATTTTAAAGTGCTTTTATTTTCTCTGGTTGAGTCAGAATTGTTGATTACACTTGAAACGCCGGAGGATATTAAGGAAATCTCCGAGTTTTACTATAATGATTTATCAAGATCGTATGATTAGTTACTTTGTGATAACAAATAGCTACCTTATTGATTAGTACCTGCACTAATGTAAGGTCTTTCTTAACTTAGAAAAGGTTAAAAATCTATTTAAGAAATAGGTGAAAACCGTTTAAATGTGTTAGACCTATTAAATATTTATAAGGAGATTATTATAGATAAAAATTTGATTCTAGATGAATTAGCCAAATCTCAAAATCTCTCTTTATAAATTTAAATCATAAAATTGCTATATGATTAAAATATATTTTTAGTTATAAAATTTTTATATTGCATAACTTAATTATAATGTTCTTTTATACTGTTTTTAATAAAAGTAAAGCATTTGCAATAAGAATTATTTATATTTTAATTCATTTGTATTAATTATAATTGTTAAATTATATTTTTTTAAATACCGTACAAAAATTTCTTATATTTTATTGAATTATAATTTTTTAAAATATAATTATTTACAATAAATTTTTAATATAATTTTGAAATTTATTTTATAGTATATTATCATTAAAATAATTGCATAGTTAAATAAAGAGATGTTAATTATATTAAAGTATTTATAAATAAAAGCTATAATGAAATTCTCTAGAATTTAATTAAAATAATTATTTTTAACACTCAATAAGATAGAATGAGTGATTATAAAACACTGGATGGATTAATTTACAATTGACTAATAATTGATAAAAATTTTAGAAATGCTTTCAATCAAGGAGTTGTCATAGCAAGGTGGGTAGGCAAATTTCGCAGCCTTCTACTGCGAATTTTTTTATGGGGTAAGATTTTGAAGGGAGTTTTCCTCCAATCAATTTTCCATCATATAGGAGTGACCAACATAATATTTTATCATTCTTAACAGGTTCCTAATCTATTAATTTTTCTAAATAACAGTCAATCAATAAAGTAAATGTTCAATGGCAAAAGGATCCCAATATCTGATTAAAAAAATATCACAATTAATTATTTTTTTAATAATAAATTAATTAATCCTAACAACTGTCAAATAACTTATTTCAAATTTTATTTAAATATTTGAATTATTTTATTAAAATTGGACTATTTCTCGTCATGGTGTTGTTAAATCAACTTAATCCTAGCAGTCAAAAAAATTTCTTAGGCCCTGAGATGACTATTTTTTTCAAGATTAAGCTATCCTTTAAATTTAAATCTTTCGAGACCAATAATGAAAACTAAAATATTAAAATTATGCTTCTCTATTTCTATGTGGCTATATAAAAAATTCAAAAAATATTTTTGACTATGTAAAAATTTCCATTTTAATAACGATAATAAAGAGAAAGGGGGTTCAAATTTTACACTTTAAAAAAATATGGGAATTTATTGGGGGGGTGGGTTACTCCCTTCGCAATCCACTGCTCCTAATAATATAAATTCAATAAAATATGGACTTATGTTGTTTACATTAAATGTTTTATTTATATAAATCATATATTTCGAGTATTAATAACTTTTTATCGTTTTTTTCTTTCTATTTTACCTGTAATTTCAAATTACTATACCTGGATGAGACCAAGAATATGAGCAAAATTATATTGGAAAATTATAATGCTAAGAATATAAATATTCTATAGCCATTTAATTGGAAATAATTAAAATGGCTTATCTAAAATGTTGATTTCCCATTTTTATTTATTATAATATATTTTAAGCCATACCTATTTTTAAATATAAAACTGAATCCATTTTAAATTTAAAATTTAAATATATAATATTGTTCATCTAGAATAAAAAAGTAATTTGCTTAAGAATTCTATATAAGGTAAATTTGTAAAAAGTTATTTACTACTGTATTATTGAAAAAATAGGCATGAATGCCTCATTTTAATATTAAGTAAAATTTGATATATTTTATAAAATAAGGTAATCAAATGTAATCCTTGAGTTTTCTACATTTCATCAAAAAACAACACTTAAGTAAATAAAATCAGTTAAATAATATATATTTGCTGTATTTAAATATTATCAGTATAATGTCTTCATATTAATACTATTAAATATTATTAATGGTATAAGCATAGTAAAATATTTTATTAATTATATAATAAAATATTACATATATAACAACAATTTATATTCAACACCTTTTTTGAATAAAGTATTTTAATATCCATTCTTTTAATTGACATAAAACCCGACATTTGTAAAGGAATTATCAATACAATTTATAACGTCTATTTTTTAAATTTTTATTCGAATTTGCATAAATATATTTCGAATCAACCTATATAAAATTAACAATGGTATACAATTTACTTTGTTATATATTGTAATAAAATGCTCTTAGCGTGAATGTGTCTCTATACATATCGGCCAAGCTGGAGTGCAAATGGGAAATGCCTGTTGGGAATTATATTGTTTGGAACACAATCTCAATCCGGATGGAACTCTTAATTGCGAAAATACAAATTCTCCTTCAATCAATACATTTTTTAGAGAAACTGATGCACATCATTTTGTGCCAAGAGCAGTAATGGTTGATTTGGAGCCCACTGTTGTTGGTAAATTTAATATTTATTTATCAGAAATTCAACTAATTAATTTTTATATTACTTCAGATGAAATCAAGTCAGGGCCTTATAAAAATTTGTTTCACCCAGAAGATATGATAACGGGAAAAGAAGATGCAGCAAATAATTATGCAAGAGGCCATTACACAATTGGTAAAGAAATTATTGAAGATGTTTTGAATAGAATCAGGAAACTAGTATTAAAATTTTATTGTAAAATTAATAAATTTTTATTAGACTGAAGCCTGTCAAGGTTTGCAAGGCTTCTTAATATTTCATAGTTTTGGTGGTGGCACTGGATCAGGTTTTACGTCCTTATTAATGGAGAGATTATCTGTAGACTATGGCAAAAAATCAAAATTGGAATTTTCTGTCTACCCTGCACCTCAGGTAATTATTTATGCCATTCTTATATATTTAAATTTAATATAGATATCAACTGCTGTTGTAGAACCATATAATTCCATTCTCACAACACATACCACCTTAGAGCATAGTGATTGTTCTTTTATGGTGGATAATGAAGCTATATATGATATATGTACAAAAAAATTAGGAGTAGCCCGACCTTCATATACCAACCTGAATAGAATGGTCAGTCAAATTGTATCATCAATCACAGCTTCATTGAGATTTGAAGGTGCTTTGAATGTTGATTTGACTGAATTTCAAACCAATTTGGTCCCTTATCCAAGAATACATTTTCCATTAGTTACTTATGCACCTATAGTGTCTGTTGATAGAGCCTATCATGAGAAAGTAAATTATACACTTTAATATGCTCTATTTTTTAAAATAGTTTACTGTAAATGAGATAACTGCTGCCTGCTTTGACCCAGAGAATCAAATGGTCAAATGTGATCCTAGGCATGGTAAATACATGGCCTGTTGTATGTTGTATAGGGGTGATGTGGTCCCTAAGGATGTTAATGCAGCTATAGCTGCAATTAAAACTAAACGTTCCATACAATTTGTTGATTGGTGTCCCACAGGGTTCAAAGTTGGTATAAATTATCAAACTCCTACAGCTGTGCCAGGTTCAGAATTGGCACCTGTTCCGAGAGCTGGTAATTTATTATAACACATTTTAATGCTAAATTATTAAAATTCTATCTCATCTTATATATTCAGAAGATTTGTTGTATAAGTTTATAATATTTCTTAAAAATAAAAATTTATTATATTAAAATAGTGTGCATGTTAAGTAACACTACTGCTATTGGAGAAGCTTGGTCCCGACTTTGTCATAAATTTGACCTGATGTATGCCAAACGTGCCTTTGTACACTGGTATGTGGGTGAAGGAATGGAAGAAGGAGAATTTTCAGAAGCAAGAGAGGACCTGGCAGCTCTTGAAAAAGATTATGAGGAAGTTGGTTTAGATTCTAAAGATATTGATGCAGGGGCTAATGGCCATGATGGAGAATATTATTAGGATTGTTAGAATAAAAGGTTATTTTAAGAAAACCTTTCATTGTTAAATACTTTTATAAATTACATTTTTATTACATGTATTCAAGCATAATTACAATATATTGCCACAAACATATCTCTATAATGTAGTATAATTATTATTGAGTCAATTATGCATATGCTTGTTTTCTTTATTTTATTGTTAAATTTTTTATAGTTATTGATTAATATACATATTTTTAAACATTAAAATATAATTATTTGCATACTTGTAGAATGCAATAAATTTTTATATGTAGATTTTGATGCTTGTATCATAGTTTGGTGTGCAGATGTTTGCAACCTTTAAAAATAAAACTCATAATAAATTACTCACATTTATACAAATATATATAACCCATTTTATTTATAATATATTTTTTTTAATAAAAATTTTTTAATTGCATATTTTTTGAAATATACTTTTAATTCCAACTACCTTAAGATATTTTTTTAGTAGTGTCCTTTTTTCTGTTTATAAAAATTTGATCTTATAGAAGTAAATCAATTATATTAATTTTAAAAAAAACTAATTATGCTATAAAAAACCCTAAAAATGTCAGCAATATCTCATCAGATTTTTGAGTTATACCTTAACCTTTATTCATATCAAAACCAAATTTTTTAAAAATAATATTTCAATTATGAATCTTTATAGATACTATTATATCGATTAAAGTATAAAAACAATAATGAATTTTATTTGTAATTCTTTTGTATATATATACTTTTATATAATTATCAAATTTAACTTCTAATAGTATGCAATTTGATTAACCTCGATAATATAATATTCAAATTATAACCTTTTAAATCCCACCAAGTTAAGATTTTCTATCAATCTTTTTGTTTACCAAGTTCATCTATTTGTTTCTACTGTTTTATCATCTAACTATAATATCATTTGTTTTTATTGATTTGGGTTCAACTGGTTCTTTCCTTATTCGTAGTTGGTCTGTATGTTTTGTACGTTTTTTCCTTCTCTTTTCCAGGATTGTGATGGATTCCCCTGGTATATCTGTATTGTCCTTGACACCTGTATAAGCAGGGTTGCCAGGTAAAAATTTTCAAATTGTGGAAGAAATTTGGTATTATGCAGGAGAAATATAAAAAAAATTTCAGGCCAGGGATTTTGAATGACTTAATTATCTACCTATTATTTTATATTTAGTTTATATAAATACAAAGTCGGTAACTATTTTTCAAAATAAAATAACATCTTAATTTATTAAAATATATTAATTTATAAAAAAAACCAACGATCTTTTTTATATATAAAAGAATGTAAACAAGATAAATTTTATATAAAAAAACGATTTTAATTTTACAATTAAAAATATATTATATGCGAATGTCCCGCAAAATTACCGCAATTGGAAATCTACCGTGTGTGTATAACATAGGGATAGGCGCTTAATTATCACATATCACGTTTAAATACATAATTAGGTACTCCAAAAATAAGAAATAATACAGATGAAACTACAGTTGCGGCAATTATAATCACTTATCTTGTAGTCAACATTCACAGAGATACTTATGATCACAATGTTGGTAGAATCTTTTCCCCATAATATTTAAATATCTAATATAAATGAAAACTATACTTGTAGAACAAAAATGAGCAAGGCTATCATCAATGTTTTAGGACCTAAATCCAGGAGGTCAATTCTTGACGATTTGAAAAATGATCATACATATGCAATTACTAACAGATATTAAGGTCGTTTCAATAAAACTATTAAATTTTTCCCCTTGAATAGTGAAAAATCCAAAGACATAGCTAACCATATAATGGTAAATATAGCAGATTCGAAATTATCAATAAATTGCAGCATGTCAGTTTTCTGATCTGATAATGCCTCAGTGAATTTGGTAAAAACAGTGTATTTACAGAATTGAGTCAGCACAATGTTGGTTGCGATATGTTCCTAATACCTTAATTTTAAAATTATATAAACCTTTAAAAAAAATTTCATAAAGATTATAAAAGCTGTCCTAATATTTTGAAAATTTTTTCCAATAATGAATGGCAGAGGTATATTTAGGAATAATTTCATATGTAGGAAATCTACTACATTCTGTTAATGTGTAGTTGCAATCAGAAGAATCTTAACAAAGATTCACAAAATTATGCTGCAGATGTGTTCATCTTTACAGTTAAAAATTGACAATAATTTTATGGCGCCATTGCTAAAACTTAATTATATTTTATTTGAGATTAAATAATAGAACTAAATGTTTACCGTCTTTATTGAGATATTTATAAAATTCCTGGCATGACATATATATTTGTTTAACCATTAGCTCGGCCTCTAATGTTGTTAAAGCAATCCGATTTCTCTCCCTTTTCCAGGCAGTCCTCATCAGGCTAAAAATGCGCTCGGATGAGGCATTAGAATGAGTTAAGGAGAAGACATACTCGCATATTTTTTCCATGCATGGGGATTTACCATTATAACGAAAAAATTCTACCCATTTCTCCTCTGCTTTTAGACCATCTAACTTTAAGTATTTTGGCGAATCATAAAAAATAGAGAGAATTACAATCTCCTCAAACAAGAAATCAATGTCTTTCGGTATTTTTAATATATTTATTAAATTATAAAAACGATCAATTGATGGTTTCTGTTCCAAGGTCATAATATTTATACATTTGTAAATAGAGTTATTAAAATTAAATTTTGATTGTAAATATTCTAAAATTGTCTTAATAAAAATATCTGCTTCATTTAAAAATGTATTAATTAGAGTATTATTTGAACATTTTAATATAATATTTTCAGAGCGCCATAAAATTTATTATCAATTTTTAACTGTAGAGATGAACAGAGTTGTAGCATGATTTTGTGAATCTTTTTTATAAAGAATATTCTGATTGCAACTGAATATTAACTGCATGAAGTAGATTTCCTATATGTGAAACGAATCCCAAATATGCTTCTGCCATTTCATACTCGAAAAATTTTTTTCAATATTTTAGGACAGCTTTTAAAATCTTTATTTAAGAAGTATTTTTTTAAGGGTTTGTAAAATTTTAAAAACTCTTTTAATTCATTAACTTCTTTAGTTGATGACAAAATTCGTTAAAACATTTCATCACCATTATTTCGACATCCACACATTTATTGCCTTCTTGCAAGAATTATGTAGTATATGCCATATACAGCCAATTGGTATTAATTCATTATTATGCAGCCTCAATTCGGTAACTTTGGTTTTTGCCAAAATTTACAGAGACATTATCAGCGCAGAAAGCTGACATGCAAATCATTGATAACCATGAATCAGCTATATTCAGCGTCTACATGGCAGAAAATTTGCTGGAGGCAAACCCACTCTAAAATCTACCCATACCACCTAAAAAACCGGGGCCTTCGGCGGCGAAATTTACAATGTTATTGATTTTATTTAAAAAATCTTATAATAAGCTACCATTTATAACCTTACAACATAATTCTATTTACAATCTTTCAAGCCTATTTAGGGAATAAAAATTTTAAAAATTTGTAGGTGATAATCAACTTATATTTAAATAATGCTATCTTTCCATAATTAGGTTGATATTCTCTTATTTTCATAATATATATATAAATGAATTAAATGAGATAACATAATAATATTTCTATAAAAAGATCTAAAATATTGTAAAAAATATAAGACGAATAATTTTAAAGAGGTATATTTAGCTTGATTCTTTTAATTAATTAAAAACATGAATTGTAAATAGAGTTATTATATAAAATATTAGAATAAAATGAATTATAGTATATTTTGCATTGAAATTATAAAATGTTAAATTAAATTTACATTTTTTAAAAGCGTATATATTCGCTGTGAAGAAGATACATTACTTATTTTATTAATAATCTGGATAACCTTATAGATGTTAATGCAAATTGTGTTATAATATCATCAATTGTAAATTTTTCAAAAATATCAATTTCGCTGGATATTAACAGTAATTTCTAAAAATGGGTCCGAAATTTTATCCCGCATTCGAGTTTTGTTAATTTTTACTTTACTCATGGCTCTTTCAGCTGAACAGGAAGTTGTAGGAAGGGTTAATAAATATTTATATAATAAATTTAAATTAGAATAAGAATTTAATTGATTTAAAAGTCGGTATGGAAATATAAAAGAATATTTTATCTATTTTTTTATTTTGGTCATGATTTCGCTATTGAAATTTTCTTCGGTAGTTTGATCTTTTCCAATACCTTTAATTATATACAATTACAAATAAAATATCAATAAATTACTTTCATCAATATATAACGCGTCATTCTTTTTAACCAAAAGATCTTCGCAAAAAATGATTGATTGAGACTCCAAATATAAAGAGCGAAAATCATTATATATTCATCAACAATGTTTTGGACATCCAATTGATAAGTATGACAAATTTCGAATATTTGCTCTCCTTCTATTTTTTCATTATCCATAATCCCAGCGGGAGTAAAAATGGATATTGGTGATAAAAAATTTAAACAATCATAATTAAATCGATCATTTAGGTGGTTAATTATTGCATTTAGCACAGGGAAAAATATTTCCGTTTTATATCTATAACAATAAATAATAATTTAAAATTTTTAAATTTATTCAACTTGTTTTTTTTTGTTCAACATAATTATTGAATTCTGTTTAATCCAATTTGAATATTGATTTCATATTATACAAATCAGTTATTACATTATTCTTCTTCAAAAAACTAGTAGATAAGGAGTGTAATCTTTAAAAAATATTGTCTCCATTAGCTATATTTTAAAATAATTTATAGAAATAGTAACTAATATTAACCTTTTAGTTTTTGTAATTTATTCTTTATATGTTGAATTAATTTGGTTACCATAGCCAAATCATTACCAACTGCCTGCATTTCAATTCAAGCCTCATGTGTACATTTCAATATTTCTTTCAAAATAAATAGACTTAATATAAAATTTTCATCCTTAACTCTGGATAATAATCCATCGGCAATGGAAGAGGTGCTTAGATCATTAGAATCTTTTAATTCAACTAATGATGTTAAAATATGTTCAAAAACATCTAAAAAGATTTCTACAGATTTGTAGGATGATGACCAATTTCTGAAAATATATAAGCTTCATTAAAAATATTTTATTTACCTTATTGTGTTTTTAATTCTTTTAAGAGATTTCTTGGACTTTCTCATTTGATATTTAACAAACACACCTTGACGTCTAACTCCATTCATAAAATTATATAACTCATCTAATATTCCCATTGCCTTTTTCATTTCAATTTTGCATCCACAAACATGAGCAACTACTAAATTTGCCTATGTGCATGGCACCAAATATAGATGGCTTTTGGAGCCTCTTTCAATATTAAAGCCTGCATTCCCTTGTATACTCTTCTCACATTCCCTGCACCATCCATACTTTGTCCAACCAAATAATCAAGAGGAAGACCAAGATCATTAAACTTACAAAAAATATGTTTCCTTATATTTTCCCCACTGGTTTCTGATGTTGTAAAAACATGTATGATCCTTTCTACAGGATATGGATGCAGATCATCTTCTATATACCGTACAAGCAAAACTATGCATTCTTTTTTAGACACATCATATGTTCCATCTAATATGATGCTATAGGCACGATTCTCTTTAATTTTTTGAATAATGCTTTTCGTTATTTTTATCCTATAATTTCAGTTATTTTTTTCACGTGGATATATGACAGCAAATTTATATAAGGTCTCGAAATTTTATCTGATTTTTTTCTCCGCAATTTTTCGTTGCTATCTATGTATGCACGTAAAGTTGGAACCGTTTTTGCCATTAATTTTGTGAGACACATAAAATTACCTTCATTCGAATTAGAACCCCAAAAGGCTATATTACATTTTATAAGGTACATAATGGCATCGATAATATTATGAACTATATTACGATTTTCCATGATTATATCAAGCTTATTTGATAGCAAATGATCTTGAATGCGCTTATTTGCAAGCCAAGTCATGTTTGCATATTCACAATCTTTATGAAGAGAAGATGCTTCGTGTCTCTCTAAGTCACGCTTAATGTTTTTCCAATTATTTACTCCAAGTTGAGTCCAAAAAGTATTGGACTTAGTGCCACCAAACATAATACAATATAGACAAAAGACTTTGTCTAAAGTAGTGCTATAAGATAGCCAATTTCTGGGGTTGAGGGAACCATCTATATTAACCTTTCTATAATAGGTTATATTCATGCTCCTGTTTAAAAAGTAAAAAAAAAATACTGGTATAGAAATAATGGATGGGTAAAAATTAATGAAAATCATATATTATTTAAAACCTCTTGTGAGTAACAGGATATTGAAATTTATTTGTACATGGCTGACATGGGCCTACAGCAATTTTAAATAAATTTTATTTAGGAAGTAAGCGCCTCACTGTAACTGAGGATTGGATGAGGAGATAGTACAATTTGTGAATCTTCAATAATGGAGATTTGCTATAAATAAAGAGTATAATTTGTTTACTTATGAAAAACTATATTTTAATAAAATTTTATTCAAATGGTCATTTTATTCTTAGCTATATTATAATTAAGTTTTTAATAAATCTTGGAAATATGAATAACCTCATAATCATAATTTATTTCCTTCAAAAGTTATCATATAATTCGTATTTAAATTAAATACCTCATCATGCAAAGTAAGGGCCTCACTGGAACTGGGGATTGGATGAGGAGATAATACAATTTTTGAATCTTCAATAACTGAGATTTTCTATAAATAAAGAGGAGTTATAATTTGCTTCCTTATGAAAAACTAAATTTTTAATAAAATTTTAGCCAAATGGCAATTTTTTTCTTAACAACATTATAATTAAGTTTATAATATATGTTTTAATTCTACAAGAATACATGATTGAGAAAATTGGCATTAAAAATATTATCAAGTCCAACATAAAGTTATCAGGTTACAATGGCAAGACGATACAAGTGATAGGTGCAGCTAGTGTTGTTAAACGGCTCGTTTTGAGCCGATTTTGAAAAACTGCTAACTCAATATTTCATCCAGAATAGTATTACGCAAGCCTGAAGATTTTGTTTATAGAAGGAACAAAGGTTTGGACATCTATTAGCGAGATCTCACGGCTTAGGCAATATTTTTCTGACTAAAATATTGAGTAAGCCGTTTTTAAAAATCGGCTCAAAACGAGCCGTTTAACAACACTAGGTGCAGCACAAGTGAATGTAGAATAAAAAGGGATTTCACAAATTTTGAACGCGTTAAAAACATTAATAAAATGTCTTTGTTAGGAAGATCATGTTAAAACATTTTGAAAATATACTTGAAAGATTCATAGGCATAATAGAGCAGACTAATATAAAACTGCGATCACATGAAGAAATCATAAAAGATATTATAATGACAGTAAAAACAATAGTAATCTTATAAATAAAAATTAGTATAAATAAAATTGTGAAATTCATGATGAAAGTATATTATCTAAAGAAATTCTAATAGCTAAATAAACAATGATAATAATATAAACAATATAACACATAATGTAAATAAAGAGGATGAAATTCACACAGATAACATTTTGAAAATAGTTGAATCCAATTCATATTTTAAGGATAAAATTTATATTAAAAAAAAGTAAAAGAACTTTGAAATCTTAATACAATTAAAGATGAAAAGATTTAAATTTAAAAATTCTTAGAAATTAGCATTACCTTACTTTTATTATTTTACTACATTATATTAACTTACTAAGTTTTTCTAATACTTTGGTTTTAAATTATTATTATTAATTAACCTATTAAACATATTGTTAAATTGAACTTTATAAAGTAAATATAGATATAAAAATAGTGTGATAAAGTTAAAAAAAATATTTAATAATAAAATATATAATTTATTTTCTCTATACCCTGCCTACTTTAATTTTATTTTAATATATTGGTAAAATTTTAAATAAAAAATGAGTTTCTATTAATTCACAAATTTAAGGTATATTTTCAATAATATTTATTGTCTTTAGTTACAATAATAAATTAAAAATATTACTTATAAATTTATTAAAAAACATAATATAAATATATTAACCTCTAAGAAAAGTACCAAATAGGAAATGTGAAAATTAACTTGATAAAATGGTAAATGAAAATGGTTCACAAATAAAGTATATATTATTTATTAATTGAAAAATATCTTTACTTTAATTGGCATTTGTCAGAAAATTAACGATAACCATCATAATCGTATCAATTAATGGATTTAAAAAGATTATAATTCAAATCAAAAATTACCCCCCCCCCCCCCCAAAAAAAAAATCAATACCTACCCCCAAAAATGCCAATATATTTTGGAGGCATTTGTCTCCTACCCTCCCCGGCCATGTAGACGCTGGCTATATTTACCATTATGTGGCTAGCTACATCGTTGGATTTTTCACTATCTGAGGAAAATTTTTTAACAGTTTTATTGAAATGTTCTTATTCTTGTTGAAATAGCGAAGGATCGAGGGAAATGTTTTAATATTTCCCTTATTAGTTGCATCTGTTAGAATTGCATATGGATGCCCATCTTTCAAATTGTCTAGAATTGACCTCTAGGATTCAGGTACTAAAACACTTGTGATAGCCTTGCTCATTTTTGTTCTGCCACAAGTAAGGTTTGCACTTATATTGGAGTCGTTAAATATCATGAGAAAAAGATTTGACCTACATTGTGATGATATAGCTCCGTGAATGTTGAACTACATGATAGATGTATACGATTTCCGCAAATGTAGTTGCATCTGTATTATTTATTAGAGAATATTATTGTATTGCAATCGATTCCCCTGTACTGACTTACATGAATGAAATGATGTTGATTTATTATTGGATAAAATAAAACAGGATAGAAAGAAATTAACAAACTAGACATGTTTTTCGAATAAATATTTGAAATTATTTTAAAAATATAAAAATAATCAATTAATGTTTCTCAAAATTATTATTTATATATTAAAATGTTAACATGGCAACCCTGGGTATAAGGCATGCATTGTTTTTGACATCCATCATTTTCTATTTCATCTATTCTTGTTCTTAAAGCTTGTACATGGTGCTTGATTTTGTATATTTGTACCATTTATTAATATTTTTACTCTTCTTAAAATTGGATCTTTTGCGGTTTCAACTCTAAGTTCTTATCTAGATAGAGTTAATGTGTCATAAGTAAGATTTCTTATATAATTCACTGTTTTATTTTCGCTTGTTATTCTATCATTATTTTTCTCTATTTGTTTCGCGAGAAAGCATCTGCAATTATATTATTAGCGCCATTCTTGTACATGATATCGTTATCATATTTCATGTTTTCATTATTATATTTGCTGATCCTATTTACTTTTACATAATTCTATAATCCAAGGAAATCCAAATATGCATCATTTGTTTTTATAAATAATAACGGAAGCTATTTTATTTTATCATCTAATTGCACTTTTACATAAGCTTCGCCCATAATTTTTATTTTATTATTTCCACATGTAGTTGGAGCTCTAGCCATTCTAAGTTTTGGCTTCCCAATTTTATTCCATATTGTATTAATGATGGTTACTGCTGAACCTGTATAATATTCGATTTTAATTTCGTGATTATTTATTAATACCGAAATTGTTGGGTGCTGTCCATATTTGTATACTTTTCTTATTGAGAAATCTGAATCGTCATTATTATTGTAATTTGTACCTTAAATTTTTCATCTAGTTTTACAACACACGGCAAAGTGGTTTGGTTTCTTACATTTGTTGCACGTTTTTCCATATGCTGGACAATTTCGAATTGCATGAAAACGATTACAAAGATAGCAAGGGTTTCTTGTATTATTATTATTTGTGTGGTAGTTATTATAACCATTATCATTTTGATATTGCCTATTATCATTATACTGCCGATTATTATTATCATTTTGATTTAATCGTTCATTATTAACATTATATCTGGTCGTTTCTTTGATTTTATAAACCATTTTAGTTGTATTATTTATTTCTAAGTCGGATCGTTAAAGCCATTTCTATAACTTTGTTTAAGCTTAACCGTTGGTCTTCGTCTTTAATGTCTGGGTATCGTAAACGTAGTTCTTTATCTAGTTGTGACATCTTTAGTCCAGCGATTAATTGATCGCGAATTCTTAGTTTTATATTATCTCAAATTCGTATTTTCGGACTAGCTCCTTTATAGTCTTTAAATAACTCAAAACGGATTCTGTAGGTCCGCGACTTAATATAATAAAATCAATTATAGATGTCAGAACAGTTCTTTCATCTTTATAAAGTTGTTTTGCAATTTTGTATATATCTGCCCAATCACCAATTTTTCTTGGAAAGAGTAATTTTTTTTATATCAGTTATAATATTTATTTCTCCATAAGATATAAATAATTTTTCAAAGTGACGTCAGTTTGAGGAATATTTTTAACATTCATTATGTATTTTATGTAGTATAGTCGTCAATAGATCATTCATCATTTTTTTTTTGAATTTCTGTAATAATTTTATCCATAATTTCTAAACAAATCTATTTTTTTTTTTATAAATAGAATTTTTTTATAATACTATATAACATTTAACTTGACCGAAGAACCGCGCGACTTTTTTTACCTCGTCGCCAAATATTATATCGATTAAAGTTTAAAAATAATAATGAATTTTATTTGTAATTCTTTTGTTTATATATACTTTTATATAATTCACTTCGATAATATAATATTGAATGTAGGAAAGTTATAATATTGTATTACAAAAATAATATTCAAATTATAACCTTTTAAATTATATAAGATATTAAGATATAACAGATACATATTTTATAAATCTTATCTTCAGTCTCATTGTAGTATGAGAGTGGCTAATTGAGGTATAAAAGATTCTCTCTGGTTTATGTTTATAATAAAATTTCCATCTCCTTTATGGGATGCAAAAGTCACAAATGAATGCTACTAAGGACATCCAATTGTAAAAAAACCATTTCAAAATCCTTAATGATTACAAAATTGTGCTCCACTTTAATTTTTCTAGAATATTGAAATTAGCAATTTTATTTGTATTAATATAATTTAGTATTCTATTTTTAAAATTTCAAAATGAAGTAAAAAATTTATTGAGCAGATCAAAAATGCCACCTACTATGGATAATTGAAATAGGATTTGCCTAACTATGATCGTAAAGTTATTTGATTGTAAATTTGGTCAATTATTTTTCTGATTGGTCTATTTAATCGCAGTAAATTAAAATCATTTAAAACACTATGGTTAATAGTGTAGCTTATAATATGAGACTATTTGTTAAAAGAAGAAATGAATCATTGTAAAGTATGATATATTATATTAAATTAAAAAAAATTTTTTTTTTGGACAACCCATTCCTAATAAAGGTAAGGATATACTTTACTATAACCTATTTCAATATCCCATACATAGAATATTAACGCTGCATGAAGGAGATATTGTAAAGGCAGAGGTAAATTAGTAGGTAGTGTATTTGAAGTGACACAAAATCATCTAACAGCTGTAGGTATATTTAATACTAAACTTATCTAGATTACTTACATTAATTTAGGTAAAGATTCTCAATGTACATCTTGTACAGATCAGAATACTAACATACCCAGTAACTCATCTAGTAATCAATAAGTAACTAATAAAATAATTATTTTTGAATAAACAAGCTAATACAACCAAACAAATATACAACCGCAACAGATACAACCCCAAAATACAACCAATTACCAGATATAACTTTTATCCTTCAATTTCAAGTAACAAAAATAATTGTATAAATTAATAAGACATTAATAATATAGAAATCTTATTAGAATTACATAATTCCAACAGTGAAAATTCAAGTAAATATTACTTTTATATAATTTGATTATAAATAATTTATATTTTGACACTTTGATTTTTAGATATACAATATATTCCAACAGGGAATTTGTGCCTATATCATGATGGATATTTATCATAAAAGATTATATAAAAAATGATACCACATATCGTCAACGTCTATTTTTGCGACTGCAAATATAAAAAAATTGATAATTAGATGTACTGGCATATATCAACATGAATATGATGTGGAGGAGTTCTCAAGTCTTGAGAGACACGAAATTCTCTTAAGGAAGCTATGGAATTAAATACACTGGAATCTAAGAAAAAGATATACAATATGGTCCTTGGTGATAAATTACAAAAAGTGCCTAATATCAATAGATATCCTGATGCACCAACTTATCAAACAGTCCAAAAATCAATGGATCCTAATCTACCTAAAACATCCATGGATTTTATATTACCTATTGATTTCACATTATGTGAAAGGCAACCATTACTTTTAGGGAACCATAATAATTAAATCTTTTTTTTTTCAACATCTGAATTTATTAAGATCATGACTGAATCAGATACAGTGTACATGGATGGCACTTTTTTTATAGCACCAAATATTTACCGGCAGCTTTATTCAGTCATGTTCATGGTTGCTATGTCTCCCCCCATTAGCGGGAGATTCTCGCAATTTTTTAGTTTACACGCAGACATATCTCTCCCGCAAAACTACCGCAATTGGAAATCTCCCGCAAAAATCTACCGCAATTTTTTAATTTCTCCCGCAATTTTTTTTAAAAGTATTTTAACATTTTTAATGTATAAATAATAATTTTGAGATACATTAATTGATTATTTTTATATTTTTAAAATAATTTTAAATATTTATTCGAAAAACATGTCTAGTTTGTAAAATTTCTTTCTATCCTGTTTTATTTTTATCCAATAATAAATCAACATCATTTATTCTAAGTCAGTACAGGGGAGTATATCAACATCGATTGCAATACAAAAATATTCTCAAACAATAAATAATACAGATGCAACTACATTTGCGGAAATTGTATACATCTAGCATGTAGTTCAACATTCACAGAGCTATATCATCACAATGTGGGTTGAATCTTTTTCTCATGATATTTACCGACTCCAATATAAGTGCAAACCCTACTTGTGGCAGAACAAAAATGAGCAAGGCTATCACATGTGTTTTAGTACCTCCTAGAGGTCCAATTCTAGACGATTTGAAAGATGGGCACCCATATGCAATTCTAACAGAATCAACTAATAAGGGAAATATTAAAGCATTTCCCTCGATCTATCGCTATTTCAACAAGAATAAGAACATTTCAATAAAACTGTAAAATTTTTTCCTCGGATAGTGAAAAATTCAACGATGTAGCTAGCCACATAATGGTAAATATAGCTGATTTAGGGTTATCAAAGATTTGCATGTCAGCTTTCTGCGCTGATAATGCCTCTGTAAATTTTGGCAAAAACCAAAGTTACCGAATTGAGGTAGCACAATAATGAATTAATACCAATTGGCTGTATATGCCATATACTACATAATTCATGCAAGAAGGCAATAAATGTACTATCTGTGGATGTCGAAATAATTGTGATGAAATGTTTTAACGAATTTAGTCATCAACAAAAAGATTTAATGAATTAAAAGAGTTGGTGAAGTGGTCTGACTTGGAATGGTGTGAGTTGTTGCGATATATACCTATTAGGTGGTTGTCATCAATACCTGCCATCGATAGAATTTTAAAATTTTACAAACCCTTAAAAAAATACTTCTTAAATAAAGATTTTAAAAGCTGCACTAAAATTTTGAAAAATTTTTTAGAGTATGAAATGGCAGAAGCATATTTGGGATTCGTTTCACATGTAGGAAATCTACTTCATGCAGTTAATATTCAATTGCAATCAGAATATTCTTCATAAAAAATATTCAGAAAATCGTGCTACAGCTCTGTTCATCTCTACAGTTAAAAATTGATAATAAATTTTATGGCGCTCTGAAAATATTATATTAAAATGTTCAAATAATACTCTAATTAATACATTTTTAAATGAAGCAGATATTTTTATTAAGACAATTTTAGAATATTTACAATCAAAATTTAATTTTAATAACTCTATTTACAAATGTATAAATATTATGACCTTGGAACAGAAACCATCAATTGATGGTTTTTATAATTTAATAATTATATTAAAAATATATAAAGATATTGATTTCTTGTTTGAGGAGATTGTAATTCTCTCTATTTTTTATGATTCGCCAAAATACTTAAAGTTAGATGGTCTAAAAGCAGAGGAGAAATGGGTAGAATTTTTTCGTTATAACGATAAATCCCCATGCTTGGGAAAAATATGCGAGTATGTCTTCTCCTTACCTCATTCTAATGCCTCATCCGAGAGAATTTTTAGCCTGATAAGGACTACAGGGAAAAAGGAGAGTAATCGGATTGCTTAAACAATATTAGAGGCCGAGCTAATAGTTACACAAATATATAATATGCCATTTCAGGAATTTTATAAATATCTCAATAACGACGGTAAACATTTAGCTCTATTATTTAAATCTCAAATAAAATATAATTAAGTTTTAGCAATGGCGCCATATTATTTATTGTCAATTTTTAACTGTAAAGATGAACACATCTGCAGCATAATTTTGTAATCTTTGTTAAGATTCTTCTGATTGCAACTACACATTAACAGCATGTAGTAGATTTCCTACATGTGAAATCATTCCTAAATATACCTCTGCCATTCATTATTGAAAAAAAAATTCAAAATATTAAGACAGCTTTTATAATCTTTACTTATGAAATATTTTTTTAAAGGTTTATAAAATTTTAAAATTCTATCGATAGCGGGTATTAGGAACATATTGCAACCAACATTGTGTTGACTCAATTCTGTAAATACACTCTGTTTTTACCAAATTCACTGAGGCATTTTCAGATCAGAAAGCTGACATGCAATTTATTGATAATCTCGAATCTGCTATATTTACCATTATATGGTTAGCTATGTCTTTGGATTTTTCACTATTTGAGGAGAAAATATTTAATAGTTTTATAGAAACGACCTTAATTTTGATGAAATAGCTGAGCTTATTAGATGCATCTGTTAAAATTGCATATGTATGCCCATTTTTTAAATCGTAAAAAATAACCTCCTGGATTTAGGTCCTAAAACATTGATGATAGCCTTGCTCATTTTTGTTCTACAAGTATAGTTTTCATTTATATTAGAGTCGTTAAATATTATGGGGAAAAGATTCTATCAACATTGTGATGATAAGTATCTCTGTGAATGTTATACTACAAGATAAGTGATTACAATTGCCGCAACTGTAGTTTTCCTGTATTATTTCTTATTTTTGGAGTACCATATTATGTATTTAAACGTGAGACGTGATAATTAAGCGCCTATCCCTATAATGTTATACATACACGGTAGATTTCCAATTGCGGTCGTTTTGCGAGACATTCGCATAAAATATTTTTTTAATTGTAAAATTAAAATAGTTTTTTTTATAAAATTTTATCTTGTTTACATTCTTTTATATTTAAAAAAGATCGTTGGTTTTTTTTTATAAATTAATATATTTTAATAAATCAAGATGTTATTCTATTTTAAAAAATAGTTACCGACTTTGTATTTATATAAACTAAATAAAAAATATCAGGCGGATAATTAAGTCAATTCAAAATCCCGACCGGCATGCAGGCCTTCGGCCCGCAAAAAATTATTTTTATATTTCTACCACAATTTTTATATTTCTCTTGCATAATACCAAATTTCTCCCGCAATTTGAAAATTTTGACCTGGCAAACCTGGTCATGTTTATTATAAGGAACATATGTTGGTTGTCATATATGCCGTTTTGTCAAATACATGATCAAAGAGATATGTGAGAAGCATGATTGTATTTAGACAAGTAAATTTGCTCAGTTAGATTTTGAGCAAGCTGCTATAGAAACTTTGCGGAAAGTATTTTTACAGATCCAAATCAAAGGTAAAATAATAATATTATTTTATGTTATATTTTAATTTAATATATAGTTAGGTTGCATTTCCCATTATACCCAGAGTACATGGAGAAAGGTAAATACTTTATTGTTGAAATCCCTCTATAATGAGAATCCTATAGTTAGAACTATTGTAAGAAGAATGTGTATACTACCTCTACTAAATACCAAAGTTATAAATGATGTGGCACTCAGTTTCCATATATTTGAAATAATAAATATTCTTCCCATGGATAGATTTTTTTATACATGGATAAAACCTGGCTTGGCACACTAAATATATAAAATAAATTAATAATAATATTAATAGGGCAAAATTCAATGTTTCCTCAAGAGATGTGGTCCAGAGCACCTAGAGGGTTGGCACTCTGCTTTAAATAAATCAGTTAAATCATCTCGTCCAAATATATATGCTTTTATAAAATTGATACAAAATTAAAATAGGTTCAACTAGACTTGGGGATGGCCTTAAAGAAACCAACAATAAATACATAACCAAAGAAGAGAATATCAATAATCTTATTAATCAATATGATTTAAAAATTATAGACAAATTTATATTTGCTGATAGATCTTCCTATTATCAAATTAATGTATAATTATAACACAGACAATACAAATTTATAATAAAATAAAATCCTATGACTCAATTATCAATTAATTTTATTTATAAATTATATTAAGAAATTGTATAAGTGAATTCTTTTATATTAAGAATAGCATAAGTTATATTGAGAAAATGCATAAGTGAAATATTCTTAATCATTAAAATTAATCTTAAGTAATCATATTTATAAAGTTCAGTTATATTAAGAAATTGTATATCAAATTTGCTAATTAAATTTTATTAAAAATACTCATAATATAATTTAAAAAATGTCTGATATATTCATAAATTGCTTGAATCTGATATAAGAATTGCATATCATCTGATATAAAAATTGCATATAATCTGATATAAAAATTGCATATCATGTGATACAAGAATTGCTTGAATGAAATAGTTTCTGATATATTTATGAATAGAAAATTACCTGGATAAAAAATGTAGATGATATTAAAAATTGCTTGGAATTACCTAATATATTAAATAAATGCATAATAGAATAATTACTAATAGAATAATTAGGTGCATAATATAACAATACGTGCATATAAATTAATGTGAATGAAAAAATCGTCCATTTTGACCGAAAATGGACCATTTTACGATCAAAATCTTACGTTCAAAGGTGGCTCTCCCTGAAATAGTGATATTAAGCCACTAGCCATAAACGTCATATACAAGAGATATATATAACAGAGCAACGCTTGGTTCTCTCATGAAAAGTACATCGAACTGGGAAAAGGGAAATAATTAAGAGTATCATCCACGTTTTTTGGGCAGGCCGCAGTTACCTGTGCATGCAAGAGGTAAAACCCCTTATTTAAACGCCCATGGGAAGTAAGAGGAGTGGTAAAAAGCCCATGCCCGATTAAATAAAAAATGTAATTATGGAATGGTAACATTGGCTATATTAATTTTACATTAATTAGTATTGCGAGCCTAGAATATGATTAAATAAAATAAATACCCGCATATACACAGCACCAGGGATTCGAACCCGGCAAAATTTTTTCCCGGGTTCGGTTTAAGGGTAAAAAATAAGTGATTCGGGTTCGATTCAGGAAAATATTTTTGAACCCGGGTTTGGTTCCGGGTTCAGTTCGGTTTTAAGGATTTTTGCATTGAAAAAAAAATCTATATTTAAATCATAATAAAAAAAACAGGCAAAATATAGTTAAAAATACAAAGCATAGTCGTGTATCAATTTTAAAAATTTTATTTAGAGGTATTTCTTCAAATTAACAATATCCAATATAATAATATTTACTTTGACTTGTTCACTTTTATTTTCCTCTAATTAATAATCTTTGAGAATTTGTTAAAAATTAAAAATAAATGTCATAAATGAATTTAATTGTTTAAAATTTATTAACACTCCAATAGGATTGAGAATAAATTTTAAAAAATTTAAAAATGGTGTAAATGAATTAAGTTGTTTAAAATTTACAAACACTCTTAATTAAAAATTTGAAAATATTATAAAATCTCAATTAAATTATTAATATTTTTATTAACAATTATACAATATCTTATATGATTTTAAACAATACACTGAACACGGTTGAACACGGGTTCAAATGAAATTCCCTGGTTCGGTTAGGGGTTTTGAAAATTTTATTAACAGGGTTCAGATTCGGTTTGGGTTCAAACTTTTTACCAAAAACCCGGGTTTTCTTTTCCGAGTTTAGGTTCGGTTCGAATCCCTGTGCAATCTATCTATTCTAATACTTAAATGAATATTTTTTATTTCTTATATAAAAAATATATATTAAATTTAATACAACATTGCGTGCTAGTGTTGAAAGATTATTTAGTAACTAGTAGATAGCCCGTCATAAATGACGGGGAATGAGGATTTTCTTCTTACTTTTATGCTAGATGTTACCTGTTATTTGAAAATAATATCCAATTTTTATTCTTTTTACCCCCTCCACCCTTCAGGCCGTGTTAAATCCATTAAAACTAGGTGTAAATACTATGGTTTGAGTAAGAATAAATTTAAAGCTTTAACTTGATAATACTAATATTATTTGTTAAATATTACTGATCTCTTATACCTAATATTTAATATTAAATAAAATTCCCAGGCAAAGTACAAAGCCATAATAATTTTGAAAATTCTTCCAAGCCCAATGAAAGATCATAATAATTTTAGTAGTTGAAAACTGAAATAAAATATTTAAATAATCATAATGAATTTAGAAATACAATCAAAATCAGATATTTATGGGCCTTGGTTTTTTGATCAGGTCAAGCCCAGGCCTGCAAAAAATTTTTTTCAGGCCAATGTCTGACCCATAATTAATAATAAAAAAATTATCAAGCGTCCAAGCTAATAATAATTTTGAAAAATTTTCCCCAAGCCCAGCCCAATATAAAAATATTTTCCAAGCCCAGCCCAATCCATAATAATTTTATAAAAAATTTTTTCTCAAACCTGGCCAACCCATAGTAATTTTCAAAATTCTTTCCAAAACCTGGAGATAGGTAAATCTCTAAAAACCATATCTATTTTTTATTCTATTTTAACCCAGCTCACCCCGACCAAGGCCAACCCATTAAGACTAAGAGTTAATACTATTTTTTTGAATAAAAATATATTTAAATTAGCTTTTACTTGAGGGCCATATTAATATTCTGTGTTAAATATTACACCTATGCTTAATATTAAAAAAATTCCCAAGCCAGCTCATCGCACTTGGGAAAATTTTCTCAAACTCGCCACAGACTTTTGATAGTTGAGAACTGAAATAAAATATATATAAAAAGTCACAATCATTTAAAAATACAATCAGAATATGAAAGTTGCATGGGCCTTGGTTTTTGATCAGACCTTGCCATGTCTTCAAAAGAAATTTTCAGGCTAGCCCATATTTAAAATTAAAAAATTTTCAGAAATCTAAGACTATAATAATTATGAAAAATGTTTCACAAGCTATGTCCAAGTCCATAATAATAGTGAAAAATATTTCCCAAGTCCAGGAAAACCCAAAATAATTTATTTTTTCCTTGGATTCAGAAAAATAGGTCTGATGTAAAGGGTATATAAGAATTAAATCTGTCTAATATATATATATTTTTTTTGCCATTTTATATGGAAAAATTTTCAAAATTATCATCAAATGATGGGTAAATATCTAATTTACCTAGTATTCTACTGGTTAGCTCCTGGTATTTATATGAAATTCATGAATACATATAAAAGTACCATCCTGAAAATATGTTCATCTTAATTTAAATTTTAAACAAACCACCCATCCTTCTGAATGATTTATTACTTAGTTACAAAATATAAAATTAAATTTAAGACATTGTTATTAAATTACAATAGAAAAAATAAAAAAATATGTCTTAGTTAACAAATAATAGGAGGTTAACTTCAATCATATTCAAATAAGTAAAACAAAAAGGTTATACATTTAATCAAAATGTTATAATAAGTTATGAATAACATACATTCTACAATTATGAAGTTGAGAAAATATAAAAAATTTTCCCATCTTATGAGGTGTTATTTAAAAATTTATATTTATTTGGGGTCATTCTAAAATTTTCCATTATTTATATAAAATATGTTAATGAAGTATATATTAGTAATTTTATTTATGTGTTATTCATTTGTATTTGTAATTTATAATCTAAAAATTTATTCCTGCTAGATGAGAGTTTTGTGTTACCAAGGTGTGCTTTGTGCCTTACTTATTAAAAGCCCTTAAGGAAGGATCCATTCCATAATCTATTAAATATTTGAATTTTATACAACTATATACCTTTCAATTAGGTAATTTTTATGCATAAGTAAATATTTGCATCTCTCTTATCTTTTCTGAAACCCCAATATAATGGTATAAAATTCTAAATTATACATAAATTCAAGAATTAAAATAGTATTTAAATAAATCTCTTATTCCTATTGAATTGGTACTTGATGCATTTAATGTTCTTCTGATCCCTAAATATTCAGGAATATGTATAATATTAGGTGTATTCAGTGCATTCAATGTATATTGTTGTTCTTCTGGACTGATATTTTTCATATAATTATATATGGAACTATGATATGCATAGATTTAGGAGAAGGAATAAAAAATGTTTGATTTTCTAACTCTAAATTAATTAAAAATTATTTATTAATTAAATTTACTTTGATATAAACTACTATTTCTGAAAGTGCCATCATTACTTTATTTTCACATCTTATATAAGCTAAACCAAACCATTGTATCTATAATTGTAAAAAAGCTTTTAATTTTATAATGAGCCAAGGCAGTTTGGAAATCCATATTTCTCAAAGTATTCTTGTTAAATTTAAAAATTTATTAAAATCTAAATTTAATACTTTCTCAGAATGTTCTCTAGTTGGAACTGGATATCTTTTAAATTTTTCCATATAGTATCACATACTTCTGGAATGATGATAGTTATCCATGTAAATATATTCGCCAATATTATAAATCACATAGCATGGGAATTATTATTGGCTTAAAATTGCTATGATGATTATCATTGGAGAATATTTTTTAAAAGAACACTATTGGTTAAATTAGATTGACGTTTTTTGAGGATAATTATAGTAGATAGCTTATGTTTTCTGATGGTGGCTCTAGACTTGGGTTAGTATGGAAATATTATTATTATTGAGATGCAATAAAAAAATACATATATTTGAAATTTTAGTCCAATGACATAATTCAACATTTCAAGCATCGTGGCTTAATAAATATAAGTGGCTTGCTTACTTAGCTAATGAAAAGGGAGTTTTTTGTAAAGTGTGCGTCATTTTTTCACCAAGATATGCTGGAAACGGGTTACAAAAACTCAGAACATTGGTAAGTCAAGTATATACAAGATGGAAAGATGCTCTTGAAAATTTTAATTATCATCAACAAAATAAATATCTCAATTCTTGTGAGATATCGGATGCTTTAAAAGCCATCTCTATGCAAAAGATATCAATATCTAATGTAAAAAATTTGATATTGTTACAACCAGCAGAGCAAGAATAATTATAATAATTGATGCAATCATTAGGTTAGGGAGGCAGGTCTTAGCATTAAGAGCTAATAAAATATCTGCTGGCCCCTTAACACTTCCTTACTCTTCTTATAATGAAGGGAATTTCAAGGAATTGATGAAACATTTATGCAATAATAATGATAATTATATAAAGCTTTTTAAAAGCTCTGCTAAAAATGCCACCTAACTTAGTCCAAGTATTCAAAATAAAATAATAGCCATATGCAATAGGTTCGTATTGAAAGAAATTTCTACAAAAGTGTAAGCATTACCATTTTTTAATGTTTTGGCTGATGAGACTTCGGATGTTGGTAACATAGAGCAATTATCCATAGCAGTAAGGTTTATTGATAAGGAATTAGGTGATTTCAAAATGAAGGAATTCTTTGTTCAATTTATTGACTTACATGACACTAAATCAGAGACGATAGCCAAATAAATTTTAGCATCCTTTCAAGACCTAGATTTAAATTTAAATCTAATGAGAGGCCAAGGATATGATGAAGCTCCCTCAATAAGTGGTCATGTTAAAGGGGTGCAGTTAAGAATTAGAGAGCTTTATAATACAGCTCCTATGTTTACTGTAGTTCACATTGCCTAAATGCATGCAAAATTCGAGACATCTGGAACAGTTTAAGTAAAAATATTTTAATATAATTGGAATTTATTAGATTTTATTATGTATTATAGATATCTTTTTATAATTCTTATATATTTTTCAAAATTTAGAAACAATATCGTAGGTTTATGACTTTTCAAACCACCCAAAAAGGGGTAGCTTTTTATCCGAACGTTTGATGATATTGATTAAAATAATCAAAAAAAAACTAAAAGATTTTGTCCAACTAGATTTATTGAAAGACAACAATCAGTTAGATTTTCATCTAATTATATGAAGTTATTTTGCAGCGCTCGAATTCTACATATCAAGTAAAGAAAAAGATTCCGCAGATGCTGAAAATCTCTTGCAGGCTATTACGAAGATAAATATCAATTCAATGTGTATATTTTTTTATTAAATTATACATATGATTTTAGCTAAATGCTATGAAAAATTGATTATGATTTAAGGTTATGAATAGGGCAAAGGATTTTGTTTAAATATTAACAAATATCAGAGATGATGTGGATGAAAAATTCCATAAAATATACGAGAAAGTAAAGGAGATCGCTAATATGTTTGGGATTGAAGTTTTTAAACCTAGAGTAGTTTCTAGAATCCAATCGGTTTAATATTGATGCATCGACGATTGAAGATCTTTATAAAATAAATATTTTTATTCCCCTTATTGATACATTTTTATCTCAATTAAAGTAAAAATTTATTAGTCACAATTTTATTTTAAAGTGCTTTTATTTTCTCTGGTTGAGTCTGAATTGTTGATTACACTTGAAAAGCGGGAGAATATTAAGAAAATCTCATAGTTTTACTATAATTATTTATCAGGATTGTGTGATTAGTTACTTTGTGATAACGAATTTTGGTATAAAAATCTTGACATCATAGAGTACTCTTTGCCACTAAAAATGCTTTGCAGCCTCTTTTCATGTGTAATTGCACTTTGGAATGCCTACCTAATATCAAAAAATTGTAAGGTCTTTCTCAACTTTGAAAAGGGTAAAAACATTAGCACCGATAAAAACTGTTTAAATGGATTAGCCTTATTTTTTACTTCTAAGAAGAGTATTATAGATAAAAATTTGTTTCTAGATGAATTAATCAAATCCTAGAGAAAAGTAGACTTGTCTTAATATCATAAAATTGCAATATAATTGTTGTAGCTGCTGAAAAAAAGAAGAAATAAATTTAATATAATATACTAAATGTAAGTCATTTTATGACATGAACAATTAATTTTCCTTGGGGGAAGAAGGAAGAATGGGAGATCAGAAGATGCCAGCTGTGCAAGAACAAAGAATAGTGGAATTGGTATGAATGTGAAACATTTATAAATTATTTCGATTTGAACATAAATAAAATATGGTATAACATGAAATTAAACAATGTGGTTGTTTCCTAGTTGGTAATGTTTATTGTTGGTATTTATTTAATTATTAGAAAAGGATTGTTTGGGATTGATAAGTTATTCTTTTTATAGGGAAGGGTTGTGAGTAAGGGGCATTCTTCTATAATAATTATAATATTTTCTTAGACATAAAATCATTATATGCAAAACATAATTATAAAAAATTCTTAGTCATAATATTTATATTTTTTTTATATTATACTATTCGTAATAAATGTATTGCATTTGCAATAAGAATATTTTGAAAATATAGTCATTTCAGGGGTGTCACTAGCCTTTACAATCTCAGGGGACTCTACTGAAAAAAAATTATGGGGGCAACGCCCCTCATACCCCCTAATTTGCTGATCTTCGGCCGGGTTTTATAAGAATATATTATATTTTTTAATCGAAATTTGCAAACTCTGAACAATTATTCTGAATCTCATATTTTGCCATTTATGAGGCATGCAAATAATGAAAGTAAAACAACACGACATTTCCAAAAATAATATTTTTATACAAAATATCTATCCATTTATTACAATATTTTCGATTGCGGATATTAAAAAATGCGTCTAAAGAATTATAAGTTATAAAAAAGGTTAATTAATTCATACATTACCTCAATTGTTAATGGTTTTTAAGAACCACGCAAGGCAATATAATTCTTAGCATAAAACTAATATAATGTTATCATTTTAGACAATGTTTTATAAAATGGACTAATAAGGAAAAATTTGTAGGCCTAGCCAAATCAATAATTCTTGAAGAAGAGAATATAAACGACTAATCCAATTCATAAAACTATATGGTGGTTGGCACTTCCTCTTAGATGACATTATGGAAGCTAGATAAGTCATCGAGAAAACAATTGTGAGTTACTAAATTTCTAAAAAATTATCTTCCTTCCTTTTTTAATGATATATAAACGACTAGACAGTTAACCATTATTGCTCATCTAAATTATGCAATCAAATGCTCTCAGCAGCAGGAGCAATAATCTTGAATTATAATACCCACACAAATAATAGATGCTGGTTAATTTGCAGTCATAGCCATGACACTCATGATGTAAACTAATATCCGAATTTATTATGTCAGATAAATTAATAAAAAAGACTAAAAATCTTTAGAATAAATAATTATGCAAATATATTGAATGAATCATATAGTAACTAGAAAATAAGGACCAGAGTGATATCATGAAAGCAATTAAGATTTTATATATTATTGTCGCACCACCTCTAGTATGTATATTTTGTCTTAAAATAATGGTAGTTTGCAATAATATCAAAATATTAACGTATTAAAATTTAACTCAAAACTGTTTTTCAAAGACGAAAAAAATAGTTTTTCTAAAAACAAGTAAAAAAAGAGAAGGAGATGAATTACATCCATTTTAGGATATTGTTGCTACTGATTCGCCTCTTAGTCAACAAACTCCTAACTTACAATCATGGGCTAATGATTTTTTATCACTACCCAACTATCCCACCATATCTCGAATACCACAGGGTGCTCATAATTCTTCCGCAGAATCCTTCAATAAATTACCAGTAAACAATCCTGGAAACCTCTCAAATTGAAAAAACCTACTAAGCTTTACCAATTTCACCCTTAAAATTCCCGATAATAAAAATATCTTATTATCCAAACATATTAAAGCATCAATCTCCCTCATCAATGCTGATTCTATACCGAATCTCTACACCCCATACTTACCAATCCACTCTACCGGCTCGTAAAAATAGTTTCAAATAAAATAAATAGCCTCAACATAAATTCAGCTATTCGCGCCATGATTTCCGAAGACTCTCTAGCTCCCAACAACGAGTCCACTCTAAAAGCTTAGTTTCTAAAACACCCTATTTGTGATTCAGAATTTGTTTACTCAAGCCAAAATAATCATTTAGCTCCCGATATCAACATCGTCGAGACACTTAAAGCAGTTAGATCTTTTAAAAAATCCTATTCTGGAGGCCTTGATGGCATTCATGCTATCTCTATCCAAGACATTTTAAAATAACTTTCCATGTAAAGCCCTTTTACAGAACCTTACCAATTATTAATATAATTCTCCATCACCTATCATTCCTATACTCTTTGGCGCTCGTCTAATAGTCTTCAAAAAAGGAGGGAGGTATTCCCCTAATCGCTGTTGGGTCTTCTTCCGAAGAACATCTCCAAGATCATTGTTTCACGAATCAAGAAATCTCTTTCCTCATTCCTGTCGCCGCTTCAATTAGAATTCAGTGTTCCCGGAGGAGCTGAAATTTTAGCCCACCTTGCTCGCAAAACTATGGCTAACAATATCCCAGTTGATGTGGTCCTAAAACTCGATTTCAACAATGCCTTTAACACAATAAAACGTCAACACTTTGTTCCATTGTTCTGCAAATATCCCGAATACTCTTCATACATCCTCCACAGTTATTTAAGCCCCACTTTTCTAAAATATAATAACATCACTCACTCTCCTCAAATATGAGACTTGCTTCCCAAATCCTACATCCATTCTTTCAGACATGATATACCACGTTTTATTTTAGTGGAAGGCAACGGGAGAACTCTTCTTTGATTTTTAAATTTAATTTTATTATATATATCTATATACAAAATTCTTGTCATTATATACATTTTTTATAATGGCGTATTTACAGTTAACAAAGTACATTTGTCCTTTACAATTTCATTTTTCGTTACCGATTTTTTCTTATCTTTTATTCACTAACCTTTTAAACTAAAAAATATAATATACAATTTTGATCATATTTAACATATTTAACATTTCCCCTTCTTTTTAAATTTCTCCCTTCGAAAGCTCGAGTGTTCTTTCCTATCATCGAGAGTACATCGTTTAGATCGATCCATTTCCTAGATAACCAATTTTGTGCTTTTGTGGCTTGTTATTTCCTTCAATCTATCGTGTTTTTATTTTGTCTAATGGTTTACCTTTTAAAAAAAACTTTACTTATAATTATAAATCTTTTTAGGTCTCAAAAAATATTTTCACTCTTGATCTTGATTTTGGGCTTGAACTTGATCTTGATCTTTGATCTGATTTTGAACTTGAAACTCATAGTGAAAAGAATGATAAACATAGGATGGAAAATCCTATGAGGTTGGGAAATTATTTTATCTTGAACTTGATTGTCATTTTGTTCTCTATCTCCAACTCTTCCCCCTCTAAAATTTTGTGTTTTATATGTCGAGTCGTCTTTTTCGAGTATATATGTTGATCGTTTCTTTATTTGATATAAATGTCTTCTGATGATTTTATTTCCGTTGTCTATTTTGTATGATAAATTTCCTTCTTTATGTGTTATTATTCCTTTGTCCCAAATGTTTTTCTTAAACGTTTTGTACCAAATTTTATCTCCTTTTTCTATAGTTCTATTTGTTGATATTTTGCGATTAATTTCGTTGTTTATGTCTATGTTTGGTTTAACTAAGTCCCATTTTGTTCTAATATCTCTTGAAAACATTAATTTGTTCGGAGTTATATTGGTTGTAGCGTTAGGTGTGTCTATAATTAAACAAAAATTTTTCCAAAGCTATGTCTAAATCTATTTTTTTGTTGGTTTTCATGTTCCTTATCATGTTCATTTTCATTGATCTTATCATTCTTTCACATTACCCATTTGACTGTTGATGATGTGGAGCTGTAAGTATGTTTGATACCATGATCTTCACAGAATTTTTTAAACAAATAGCTTGTAAAGTTCGTTCCATTGTCGGTCACGATTATGTGTGGTATTCCAAATAAGCTAATTATTTCATTAATTCTATTACTGTCAATTCTGTTGTTATATTTTATATTCTTTTGATTATGGGAAATTTTCTGTAAGCATCGACGATTACCATGTAATTATTGTCTTCAAATTGAGCTATATCTATGTGTATTCTTTCGAATTTTTTCGAAGCTGTTTGCCATGGATTTTGTATGTTTGTGTGGATTATCTGCCCATTTGTTGCATGTTTCACAATTTTTTATTTCTTGATCAATTTCGGTATTGATTCCAGGCCACCATACATAATCTCTTGCTAACATTTTGGTTTTGCCAGCTCCTAAATGTCCTTTATGAAGTTCCTCTAATATCTCTTTTCTCATTTTGTGTGGTATGATGATTCGATTATCTTTAAAAAGACAATCTTTTATCAAACTTATTTCTACTTCCATATTTTTGCATGTTTTATTCTTTATATATTCTCCATTCCTGATGTTATTTTTCATTTCCATTAATTCCTTATCATTATTTGTTTCCTTCGATATTCTTTTGAAGTTTATTGGTATATCCCATAAATCTTTATTTACATCCTCATTTTCTATATTTTGTACAGTGTCTTCGGAGTTAATTTGTGGTAATCTAGATAAGCAATCTGGTACTATGTTGTATTTTCCCGGTCTGTGAATTATTGTAAAATCATGAGCTCCCATTGCTAAATTCCATTTTTGAAGTCTCATTGATATCGTGTTGTTATCTTTTAGTCCCTTCGTAAAAATGTATATGAGTGGTTTGTGATCGGTGTAGATTTTAAAGTTGGTGCCTATTAAGTATTCCTGAAATTTTTTTATTGCATATATTATTGCTAATGCTCCTCTTTCGATGTTCGTATAATTTATTTCCGCTTTTAGTAGAGTTCGTGACCTGAAAGCTATGGGTTTTTCTTTACCATCTTTCTCTATATGAAATAACACGGCTCTTAAGCCTTTTTTTGAAGCGTCTGTTGCTACGGCTATTGGTAATTCTGGATTATAGAAATTTAATTTTGGCGGAGAGCTTATTAATTCTTTTATATCATCGAAACTCTTTTGATGTGTTTCTTCCCATATCCATTTATCTTTGTTGACTATTTTGTACAAGGAATCTGCTTTGTCTGCGAAGTCATGTAAAAATTTTCGGTAATAACTGACCATGCCCAGAAATGTTGCTAATTCCTCTTTGTTTGTTGGTGTAGGCATGTTTGTAATTGCTTTAATTTTGTCTCCGTTTGCATGAATACCCTTATCATCTATATCATGTCCTAAAAAATGTATTTCTTTTTTGAAAAATATACTTTTGACGAAATTTGGTATTAGCCCATATTTGGAAATTCGGTCAAACTTTTTTTATATTGTTTAAATGATCTTGATCGTTATCACCCGTGATTATTAAATCATCAATGTAGAAAATAACATTTTTCATATCACCAAAAATTTTGTCCATAGATTGTTGAAAAATTGCCGATGAAGTTTTTAATCCGAATGGTAGTCTTGTAAATTTGTAGTATCCTTTGTGTGTCGATATTGTAAGTAAATCACACGATGTTTTGTGTATAGGGATCTGAAGGAACCCTTGCTTGAAGTCTATTTTTGAAAACTTCTTCCCTTTAGATAATTTTGCAATCAAGTCGTTGATACGTGGTATAGGATATTTAAAATCTTCCAATGCTGGATTTATCGTATTTTTGTAATCTGCACAGAGTTTTAGCGAATAATTTTTTTGAAAACTGGTGTGAGTGGACTTGCCCATCGCACATCATCCACCGGTTTTATTATTTTATCGTTAATCCATTTTTGTAATTCCTTTGTAATTAAATCATAACGTTTGTACGTGACACGTCTTGGTGCTATAATTTTTGGTATTGCATTTTGTTTCAAATGTAGTTTGACGTAGCTGCGATTTATTGGTTTCATATTTATTTTTGATTTACATTCGTCTATCAGTTTTTGAATGTCGTTGTTGTTATCTTCTTCTACTAAATTCACAAATTGATTAAGTATGTTTTTAAAAACTTTTATCCACGTCCTTCCCAAGAGTGCAATCTTGTCACTCTGTACTACATATGTATTCAAAATTTTGGTTTTATCATCGTATTTGGCTTTTACATTGGCATTGCCCATCACTTCTATTGTTCTTCCGTCATATCCAGTTAATTTAGTATCCGATTTATTTAAGATCTTTATCCCAATCTTTCTTGCAATATTTATCGGTAATATTGTAAATCGTGATCCTGTATCTATTTGCATGATAGTAGGTATGTCGTTTAAATATAACGTGACTTTATATGCATCATTTTCTTTGTTATTATCATCATTTAAATTATTGATATCCAAGCTGAATAGATTGTATTCCTTGTTTTTTATTTTCTCAACTTCTTTGTTTTCTGATTTGACGTTATTTTCCTCGTTTATTTCTTCTATGATCACTCTATTAACTTTATTCGTATATCTTTGTTCATCGTTTTCATAGTTTTGATATCGATTGTTACGTGATTGATCGAAATTCTGATGACGATAATGTTCATTTTCATTGTATCTAGGTCTAAACCTGATCTCATCATAATATTTATTAAAATTGTATTTATTATTATTATTATAATTATTTTTAAATCTCGAAAATCTATTATACGATCTTGGTGTGTAATATCCTCTGTCGTTGTAAAATCTATTATTAAAATTATTTTGACAATGATACCTTGGTTCATAATTATTCTGATGTCTTGGATAGTAATTACCTTGATATCTGTAATTGTAATTATTTTGCCATTGTTGATGATTGTTGTATCTAGGTGTCCAGGATTGTCCATAACTCCTATTCGTTGGTATGTTCGAATTATATTTTATTATTTGTTTATTTGATTCTCTCTTTTCATCTTTTTCCCCTTGTACTAATTTTATCGTCGAAGTTGATGCTGCTTCACCTTCTATTTTTATATTATCCATTTTAATATTTATATTTTCATAATCATCCCCATCATTTATCTCTCTCCCAATTCTTAATATGTTTGTAATAGTTATATTTTCTAATTTCGATATCTGCTCCCTAATTTTTTTATTATTTGACGATATTTTTATCTTCTCAATTATTCTCTCTTGATCCTTAAAATTGCATTTATTATTCAACTTACATAGTCTAGTTACCCATTCACCGAATGTTTCCCCTTTATCTTGAACGGCTTCGTTAAATTCCGTTTTGTACATGTCTATTGATTAATCGGGATGTATTAGCCTGTATTTTTCCAGTAACGTTTTCAAATCGTTGTAATCAGATGGAACGCAAATGGATTCCAGGTCCAAATAGTATTCTTCTGGTAATCTTTGAATGAACGCATTAGCTTTTTCTGCCTCGGGAACCTGTCCTTTAATAAATTTTCAAACTTTTTAATGTATATATCTATATTGTTGTTGAATGTAGGATATTCTACATTACTTTTTATATTTGATAACAATTTTGTCATGATAAATTTATAAAATATTTTATTGTTACCTTTTTTTAATTTATATAATTTACAATTATTGTTCTAAAATGATTAAAATTTTTCATATCTTTTAGCATTTATAATAAATTTGTTTCCTTCATCATCTTCGGCTTGTTGACCATTTATTGAGTCGTAAATCTCTTGCATGTCTTCAATATCGTCATAATAAGCAACGTGAACGTAATTTGTTTGATGTATGTATGGTATATTTTTTATAAATCTGATAGTATATTTGGACGGTGTTAAAAAAATAATCATATATCTGGCTCTTTGGAACGACGCTGTCACCATTTTATTTTAGTGGAAGGCAACGGGAGAACTCTTCTGATTTTTAAATTTAACTTAATTATATATATCTATATATAAAATTCTTGTCATTATATACATTTTTTATAATAGCTTATTTTGTCCTTTACAATTTCATTTTTCGTTACCGATTTTTTCTTATCTTTTATTACACTGACCTTTTAAACTAAAAAATATAATATTCAATTTTGGTCATATTTAACATATTTAACACCACGTTATCGACAGAGATGAGATGACACATCTTGGATCACCTATAGGGGGTGAAAAGGACATAGAAACTTTTTAAACAAATCCCTTAGCAATTTATTCAAATTGCCTTCCCGCCCATCAATCTTTTTTTTAATAAAGAACTCTTTCAATATACTTAAAATCCTATATTCCCTGAGATCTCAAATGCAACGAGTTGCTCGTTTCCCATGAAACCCAAATCAAGGGCTTGAAAATATATTAAACATAAAATTTTCTAATTCATCTTGGCTTCAGGCCACCCGTCGTAGCAAGTTCGGTGGTATTGGTATCCGATCCCCGATTCAACTATCCCTCTCAGCCTTTATCTCTTCTCGCCTGGCTGCTCAATCTATTTTCGATAATAGATCCACTCCTTCAGATACTGACCTTTCTCAGGCCTTCACCTTCTGGACAGCAATTTCCCATTCACACATTGTCGTCCTGCCTCCAGCATTCGAAAAGACTGGGATGCTCCTCTGATCGCCAGTTTCGTTGAATACCTCGTTTGGAACGGGCCCTTTGAAGACAATCCCATTATTTTAGTATTTTATGCAAACTCAGGTTACGAATGGTTGGAAGCCATCCCCAGTTCCAATCTTGACCTCCTCGTGACTGGTGAACAGCTACGCATTCCATAGTCCTCCGCCTTGGTCGTAATGCTGTAGTTCCCTTCATTTGTATCGGCTATGGCAATCTCATTGAATCGAAAGCTTAATATCCCTTACACTGCAAGTTCTCCCATGGAGGACAACCGCGTCTTAAATCTATCAACAACATTTACCTAGCTGCCCTCAAAAGTTAATATTTCACCAAACTCGAACCAGTGGGCCTTTCAAACGAAAACTTCCCTGGACTAATGGTCTTCGATTTTGCAGTCTGACATTAAAAAGGCTGAAATCCTAAATAAAACAAATATGCTGGTCTTACCAACACCGTGTCCATAACAATCTCTACCAATACTCTAGGTATGTTTGAAAGTGATGCCTACAATTTCATTAATATCATAGGAAAAAAAAGAGACAAATCTCAGAGGACCCCAACGAAGAATTTTATTTTCATCAGCAGATTTACCTAAAAATCTGTAGGTCTAATTTTTTAAGTATTCACTCTTCTTTAGGGTGATATGTACACTTTTTTTTAAAATATTTTTTCTCAGTTCTTTTTTATACATATATTTTATTAAATTCATTTTTTATTATAAATAATAGATGGCGTTAAAGAATTGAGTAAATTGTTACTTATATTTATTATAAAAAGTATTGATTAGTAAAGTTCATTAAATTATTAACTGTAATATATTATATAACTTTCAATTATGTGTGTAAAAGTAGAATTTTCTCTAATATTGTAACCAATTCTATATAATAGAGGATTATAAACTATATGTCTACTTACTTTTTATAAAGAAACTTCTTATACTTGTTTGGACTTTGGAAATATTTTTAGGAAGAGGCATGATGAATGACATTAATAATATAGACTGTCGATCGTAATGCTAAAATTTGAAGTGGTAAAAATTGAAGTGAGAGGTGGCCATTTTGTAATATGATAATTTCATAAATTTCAAATATATTTTTATTATTTTTTATATTTATAATATATAAATACATTTATAAAAGCATTTAAATGATTCTTTGAGATGAATTTAGATTTTATACGAAGTGAGAGGGCAAAAACCATAGCGTCTGAATGTGGAAAATTTGTTAAAAGAATTGATAAATATCATAATTATAAATCATATATTTTTATTCCTATTTTCCATAATATATTAGGCCTTTTCTCTAAAAATTTATAGAAATCTTGGGAGAATGAATACGAATAATCTATTCCTCTCATTTTACTATTCTGATTCATCCATCGTCAAATGAAAGTAAAATTTATTATTTATCCATAAGGAGAAAATTCTGATTCCATGTCATTCTTGACGGGTTATCAGTAGAGTTAATTTGCTTGGTCGTAAAATTTACGACCCAATTTTGTGCTCATGCCTGCTCTGAGCACGAACCCTGAGCACAGACCCGGGGTCCAGACCCGGCACAAAAACCCATTTATTTTTAACTTTTTTTTTGAACTTAGTAGAAAAGTATACATAAGATTTATTCATTAAAAGAACAAGCGTTCCCTCTCGGTCTCGATAGGCTAATAGGGCTAGGTGTGTTAATTATATACTGTAGTCTACTAGTAATCATAATTATTATTCTAGATGGGTGGGTCCAAGAGGTTATGAATATTTTTAACAATATAATGATATTGACATTATGGGCGTCAAATAAAATGTGTTTTAATTAAATTTTGACTTTAATACTTATTATTAATATTTTAATTAGGCGGTACTAGGTCTTATGAGGTCAGAAATATTTTTAACAATGGAAAATATTGATATGGGCGTCAAATAAAAGGGAATTTAATTATATCTTGATTGTAATCTAAATTATTATTCAAAGTGGGCGGGTCTAGGAGGGCACAGGAATATTTTTAACAATGCACTATTTATCCGCAATTTGAAAATTTTGACCTGGAAACCCTGTTCACATTATATAATAAATATATATTTTATTATATCATATGTGATATTTCCCAGCACAAAAACCCATTTATTTTTTTCCCCAAAATTATATATAAGATTTATTCATTAGGAGATCAGGCGTTCCCTCTCTACTCTGTACTGTAAGCTAATGTATAGGGCTTAGAGGGCAGAGATATTTTTATCCAAATTAATAATATAGGTAGTCCTGAGGAGTCAGGAATATTATTATCAACGCAAAATATTGACTGACAAAACTGATTATGACTTACGATAAACTCTATTGTGTTTATGAATATATTTTAACATTTTATTTTTAGTAAATTTACCAACCAAGGGCATCCTACTATTAATAGTAGGATTTTTTTGATTTCCTTTTAAAAAGACCTGTTGTAAATTTAACTAGAATATAATTTAAATAATTATAAACAATTAATTCTTTAAAATAATTATTGTTTAAAAAATAAGAATATATTTTTATTATTTCTACTTAATAACTTTCTTTCACATCCGTTTTTTTGATTTATAAATATTTATCCTTATTAAAAAATAAAAACTATATTTCCATTCTCCCTTCCATCTGTTTTTTTCCAAAAATTATTATTTTTCATGATAGTAATTTTTTTATTTAAAATCATTTAAGTAAAGATTAAAAAAATGTCCTCCATGAGATTTCAACATTTATAATTCCAAAGTGCCGATAACTGAGAATTTTGCCGTCGGAAGAAATTAATTAAGTAAGTTATTTTAAGGCCATCCGTCAAGATAAAAAAAATAAAACAGATATATTTTGACAAAGTAACCGCTAAGTATTTAGTATCTAGGTGACTGACAAACTTATGATATTAGAAATTTTGATATATATTTTTTATGAGAAATTATTTTTTCATGGTTAACATAAACATCTTAATAATCGCATAATGTGATATTTTATTATAATTTATATTTAAACAAATATATATAATTATAGTATTGTGATAAATATAATGAAATAAAAAATTATATAATATACATTTAAAATATATATATATATTCTCCAATCCAAACGCATATAAAATATTATGTTAAAAATTCGTATTCCGTTATATAAAATTGTCATATTCCTATTACGAGTGAGTCTTGCACGGTAGAGAGAACATACATAAAGCCCCGCTTCAAATAATATTTTAACATTTATGTAAATATTAATAATTTTATTGAGATAAATAATATTATTATATGACATGCATGATACTTAATGTTCTTAAACGGCGCTAATTTAACCAAATAAATATTCGCGTGCCTGCACTTAGCTAAATTTCAATTTATGTTTTTAAAATTGACTGCATTTGAGACTTTTAACAACACGAATAATAAATTAAACTCAAAATAACCTATTAACATAAATATTTATTATAGATATTTTACTTAAATAAATTTCTAAATAAGTGATATTTTATATTTCTATTCTTACCTATCTAATTGATGTATGTTAATTAAAAATATGATTCCATATACTGTAACACCTGAGAAATTATTGCCATATTTCATCACGAATAGACATTATATCTATTTGCCAGGAAGAGAGTGACATGCATTGCTTTAGCGTCGATGGGGCCATCCTGTTCCTCAGTTTAGTCATAATATTTCCGGCCAAAGAAAAAGCTCTTTCCGATGCCACTGATGTTGTCTGTTGGCATAAATATTTCCTGGCCATCATTGCTAAATGAGAAAAACGATCAGCAATTCCTCTCCACCAATCTAATATATTTGTGATTTCGGGCGCGAGTGGTTCATTGAGGTATGTCGTTAATTGATTATTATCATTAATGCCATTTGATGCTCCTTTTCTAAATATGGATAAATTTAAAATATCAAAGATTATGGATTTATAATAGAACATTTAACAAATATACCTTTTTTTCAATCCCTGCAATATTGAAATAGTTTTAGAATTCGAGATAGTTATTATTATCAAGATTATACGCATCTGGCTCTGACGTATATTTTGCAAAGTTTATTTTAAATATATCTAAATATTTATCTGCAACGTCATCCTTTAGATTTGTAATCAGGGTATTTTTGATCCTAGGATCAAGTAACGACGCTGCGTAATTATATGGAGTGAATATATTATGACTATATTCTTCAGCTTTCTTTAACATAATAGTGGCTGCTTCTTTTATTGACAAATTTGAATATGCCACGGTATGATTTTTTAAATTCTCCAATATATCATTGAAGAATAATAGGGTCATCCCGATTGTGGGAGAATGAGTGATATTTCTACTGTTATTTGATAAAAGGGTAGAAGAAATTCTTCCAACTCTAGGAAGAACGAGTATTCATCAGAAGTTGGGGTAATATCCTCCCCTATTATACCTTGATCGCTCAGTTCATGAATTGAATCAATATTCTAGATAGATAAATATTAAGAAAAAGAATAAAATATACAATAATAATTATTACCTTATTAATGGCGGATATCATGAGGTACTTGCTGTTCCATCTTGTTTTAACAGCTAAAGGAATTAATGTAGCCCCACATATGGCTTTATAAGATTGCATAAATTTGGGTGAGCTATGTAATTTATTAACTATATTTTCTATTTTTTCCAATTTCGCCTCAAAAAAATGAAGGCCCACCTTTACTATTAAATTAATGATGTGGGCCATGCAGCGATGCCCATATAAAATTTTCGAGTAATGGGTTTGATAATACTCTTGCAGCAGTTGTACTGCCTTGATCTCATTTGATCCGTTATCGTGTGTTATTAATATTATTTTATCACTTAATTTAAAATCTTCTAATGATGATAAAACAATTTTGCAGATATTATCTCCAGTGTGTGGGTGAGGAAACAAAATAATATCTAAAATCCTATTTACAATATCCCAATTGTTATCAATATAATGGAAAGTAGTAGCACAGTAGGACGTGCTATTATTAGCAGTCCATAAATCTGTACTTAAGGATATCATATTACTTTTATTTTTTAATTTATCAATTAAATTATTTTTTGCAAAATTATAGACATTACCTAGGTTTTTTTTTATTGTTTGCCTACAACACAGCTTGATATTCTTATTTGTATAATAGAATATCCTCTTAAAAGCTGGGTTATCTATTATGTTAAAGGAACTATTAGTTTTTATTAAGAAAATTAAGATGAGTTTATTTATCATCAAATTTTCATGCGATAAAAGCTTTCTCATCCCCGGCATCGAGTCATAAAACCCTGTGAGTGTGACATCTCTTTAAATATGTTAGGATGCACCGATTTGAGATGTTTTTTCAAATTCGCTAAATATATAAAATATAATTCATAAATTAGTACAGGAAGTTTTTAATAAATAATATTTTTCGGTCTAAACCGTGCTCAGAACTAGCCTGGCACTAATTAAGTTAAAAAGCTGAATTTTTTCTTTCTCAAGACGGCTCAGGATAGGTTTAAGCCGTTGGTTTAGGCCGACTCAAGAAATATTTAAAACAAAAATTTAAAATTATTGTTACTTTGGGAAGTTGAAAATTTGTATACACTTGGGCATAAATTACATTTTTTGCGTGTCTTATTAGGAGTCATCGTAAATGAATTTCTAATGTCTATTGCTATGGATGATGACGATGAGGCTTCTTCAGAAAAAGAATCTACCAATTCTTGTCCTATAGTTGATTGAGACAAAAATGAGGATTCATTAATTGGAGAAGATGGCATAGATTGGTCATCATTATCTGACCAATGAAAATGATCCTCAGAAAACATATTAAATACAAAAATTTTAAATTTATTTTAAAAAATAAAAATGAAAAAAAAAATCTATTTAGAATTAGAATACAATAATGTATATTCTTTATTTTTCAGTTAAAAATAGATTTACTTTTTGATATTTTTTAAAAATCACTAAAAAATAAAATGTTAAGCTATAAAAAATTATTTTCCCAGATGGAATTCAAAAAATAATAATATATTTATAATATTTATACTATAAATAACTTTATTTTACATCCGTTTTTTTTATTTATAAATATTTATCTTTATTAAAAAATAAAAACTATATTTTCATTCCCCCTTCCATCTGTTTTTTTCCAAGAAATTATTATGGAAATAAATCATTTGATAATAAGTTATTTTAGTTTTATTTCAAAATTGAGTGCAAAATCGTCACAATCCTATTTTTTTAAAAATATTATTCAATTAATATAATTATAAAAAAATGTTTCGAAATAAATTAGTCATTATTAGCATTATCGCTAAAATATCTTCGCGATAGTTGTTTCGCGATATTGTATTCGCGGTAATGTATTTGCTTTAAAGGTTTCGCGATAAATGTTTCGCTATAAAAAATTCGCGATATTTGTTTCGCTATATTGTATTCGCGGAATAGTATTTGCTATTATGGATTCGCGATAAAAGTTTCGCCATAAAATCCATTCGCGATAAACGACAGTCGCGATAAAAGCTTCGCGAAAAAGTATTTCGCGATAAAAGTTTCGCTGAAATGTATTTACTGGCTATAACATATTATTTAAGAATTATATTATAAATATGAAATTGCAAAAGACCAATCTTATATATTTCTTCAATTTTTAGGTATATAAAAATTAATTATAAACTAATTTAATTAGTATTAATAACATATACACATTTTGACCAATTTTGAGAGAAATCGGTCCAATAGATAAAAAGTTTAAGGGTGGTGGCCAGTCTTCAAACATGGGCATTTATGGCACATTTCCCCTAATGGTAGAAAAATTTTGACATGATTTGTGTTCTCCTATGTATGCAGATCCTAAATAATGATTTCATAAATTTACACAAAATTGATATATATAATATAGATTTACTTATTATAAAATAATAATATTCTTTAAATAAAATTCTTTATTATTTTTTTTAAAAATAATGGGTTGTTGTGTCGGGTCTGAACCCCGGGTCTGTGCTCGGGGTTCGTGCTCAGAGCTGGTTTAGTCGATAATTTCTACCCAAACCCCGGGTCTGGGCTCTACACAACCAACCAATTAACAACACTAGTTATCATCTAGTATATTTATAAAAAACATATTTCTATATTAAAAATAATTTTTGTTTAAAATAATCGAAATTCCTTTTAAAAGTAACAAAAATCAAACGTTACTTTAAGTTACACAAACCAACATAATGGTATAGAACCTCTTCGTTATATTTTTAAATGTATATTTAATGCAACGCTATAATTTTCTGCCCAACTCTGTACACAACTGCATACATTAATCTATTTTTTGCCAACATATTAGTAAATTGTTAGAGGACATCTAGTAATTTTAAAATAATAAAAAAATCAGCTGAAGGCAAATATGGACACGATTAATTGGAGACATTTTTATTGTTGCCCGTTGAAAAAGAATTGTTAATACAAATAGAACTCGAATATGTGTTTATTTACGCCAAAGTTGAGAGTTAATTTTAGATTTACTAGCTTAAAAATTATATAATATTCATTTAATTCATTATTTAAATTATATTTGAGAAACTCGGTGCAATAGGATGTGTTGTATGTAGATTTTATAGTACAATAAGTAATAATTTTATATGTGCAATTAATAATATTTTTATATATGCAGTTAATAATATTTTATTATATGCACAATTGCGATAAAATTGCTTTTATATATTCATTTAGTATGATTTTATATGTGCAATTCTTAAAATAAAATATGGCATACTCAATTATAAGTCTTTTTTAAATAAAAAGGTGATAACTTTAATATTGTGTTTAGTTAGACTATCGTTTTAGAGATTTTTGTCCAAAAATACATGTATAATATGAACAAGCCATTAAAGAAATCCCGGCTGAAAACTGGGTAAAAGGCGCCGAAGGCGCGCAAAAGGGGGTATGAGGGCGAAATTATCAAAAATGAGGCTGCTAAAACATTTAACCACTAGACCGTAGCATGGCCAGTCCGCCCCTGGTTGTATGTCTATTTCCAAAAAATTAAGGTGAAAGCTAGAGAATTCTGAGAGTATATTAGGTGTGCTTGTGCTTTACTTTTTAATTAGATGGAATATAGGATTAAAGTTAGAAAGATATGGGCTAGGGTAAATCAAAGGTTTAAGAGATGTGGGATAAGGATAAGAGAGTTTTTAATAAAATTTAATCATTATTATTAATAACTTCTCAAATCTGACATGTCATATGATAAAAAATAATTTCCATCAGTTACATAATCACACTTAATTTACCCCTTTCAACTGACCATATTTTGTTGTTTGAGTGGCGTTAAATTTGAACATATCCATAAAATTTTATCGAAGGGATTTTTTTAATTGATTACAAAAGTATAAAACAAAAACCGATAGTATAAATTTGAGTTTATGTTTTGAAATTTCGCGATAAAATAAATAAAATAGGAAACATACTATCTTTACTTTTGCACCTTTTTGGTTGGTATTTAGTAAAATTTTATATAATTAGTAGTATTACTGCCATATTTTATATTTATCTTTAATAAACAAATAAGGAAGGTCTTAATCTAAAAAGAAAAAGCATCAATCATAAAAGAAAAAGGTCCTATCAAAAAAGGAAAAGAGTCAATCATAAAAGGAAAATGTCCGATCAAAAAAGGAAAAGGTCCAATCAAAAAAGAAAAAGTCCCAAAGGCTTAGGAAAAAGTCCGATCAAAAAAGGAAAAGGTTCAATCAAAAATAGAAAAGTGTCAATCAAAAATGGATAATTCCTATTCAAAAAAGGAAAATCGTATTTTTTTAAAATATTTTCTTCATTTCTAATTTTTTGCCATCTCTATAAGTCAGTTTTAGCCTTTATTTTCCTTCTCTTTTCTTAATTTATTTTTGTTCTCATTTTTTAATAATCCTTTTTTGTCTTTTAAAAAAATAATTAATTTATTTTTCTTACTTCTCTATTTTTATGTCATTTTTAACAATTTTTTTTCCTTTATTTCATCCTACATAACAATTTACAATTTATTGATTTTTTTTCTCTTTATTATTTTAATATATATTCGTGGTGGATTTATTTTATATGATCAACTCCTTTATAAGATATAAAGGTTGTAAGGTTTTATATTTGCACTACCGCGACCGAAAGGGTTAGAGAGATAAAATAAGAAATAATGAAAAAAAAAAAAATTTAAGAAAAATTGACAAGAAATTTTAAAATATTTTTTTAAAAAAACAATTTTCCTTTTTTGATTGGATCTTTTCCTTTTATTTTTTGATCAGACTTTTTCCTCTTGGGACATTTTGTTTTTTTGATTGACACTTTTCCTTTTTTGATAGGGCCTTTTCCTTTTATGATTGATCTTTTCCTTTTTTGAATGGGAAACTCTGTATGTGCAGGGATTCGATATTCATTCCTTTCACTCGTAAGATATTTTTGTTGATCCCAATTATCTTGAGCATGTTGCCATAAATTCATGGAACATTTTTCTATGTTCACTTGAAGTATATTCATATTTTATTACCCAATTGTTTGTTTCTAGTGTACTGTTGGTTTTAGGTTTAAAGTTTCCATACTATATGTTATTTTGATATGGATATTCAGTTTAAAATACCGACAAATTTTGGAACAATTATTTTCTATTTTTCAATATGTAATACAGAGACTTTATTAAAAATAAATTGGGTTTGAGCTTATTTTAATTGATAGCGATACGAACCTTTTTAGATACATTTTTATAAATATGAGCCAAACATATGCAAATGGATTTATTGTTTCCGAAAAAAAGATAAGTCCATCGTAAATAGCTAAAATACCAATATAATCCAAATGTATTCTTGATTTTTTTGGTTTTCTTACGTTAATTAGGTTAATCATAATCATGAATTAAAACATTATACCACTAGTGTTGTTAAACGGCTCGATTTAACCGATTTTAAATTAAAATTTTAGCCAAAATGATATTTGCAAGTTTAGAGAATTCGATAATAGATGTCCAAACTTTTCATTCATATATGAACAACTTCAGGCTTGCGTAATATTTTTTGTCTAAAATATTGGGTTAGCTATTTTGTCCTCGATTGGTTTCATTATAGTTGAGCCTGAACGCAATATCATTTTAAAAATTAGGATTGAATATTAAAATTTCATATGTCAAAAAAAAAATTTAAATTCAAAATACCTACCATATGACTTTTAAACTATTTAAATACTGCCCAAGTCAATTTGAAAAGAAAATTAATTATTAACTGGCCAAATTTTAAAATACCTACCGATTTTTATTAATAATACTGCCTATTTCATATTAAAACTATGCCAGAATAATTTGTTATCTTGTTGTATTTCCCAATATTTTATTTATTTTTGTGTTCAAAATTAAAGTTAAATCGTTTTAATATTAACCCCCTCCTCTCTTCCCCATAGAAAATTCCTTCGTGCCTACCAATAAAAGTTTTTATAATTTATCTGGAAATCAATTTTATTTGGATAAATGAATATTTGATAGATTTATATGGTTAGATACATATTTTGATAATTGTAAATTTTAACAAGTCTAAAAATTGAATATCAATTTAAACTTTAACAAAACATAAAGAAATTTGTATAATTTTATATATATATTCATAGCAAACATAAATATGGTATATTGTATTATATAAATAAGATATAAGAAATTTAAGGAAGGTTGGTAAAAATTGATAACAAAAAATTAAAATGTGGCATAAAGGAGGACCATTTAAAAAAAATATTCCTGTAGAATAAATAGTAAAACAAATGCATACTGGAAAATATTTAAATATTATTATAACAATATATAATATATAAAAAATATTCGCCAAAAGAACGCAAGTTATAATACATAAAACATTCAAAACTCGATACAATTCTAAACTAATGTTGTATAAATGCAATACCGTGTGCTTGGTACATAATATATTAGTCAAAAAGTTGCATAAACATGAAAAGAGTTTATTGATTGTTTTCAAACAAAGATGTTACAGAAAATGAGAATAATACTAAAAAAATATATACTAACCCCAACTCTTCAAAAGATATATAAGTAAATTTTATAAGTATATTGATTGTTTTCATATTATCGAAAATGAGATTAATAAAAAGGATAAAATAAAAAGAATATCTGATTATTGAATCTGTGTTAAAATATAGTTAAACGAGTGAATCTCTCAATTTCCTTGAGTTCTTTGGAAGAATGAGATTGGAAAAGTGGTAGATATTTTTTTTGTCTTGGAAGGATTTACATGAAGGATCTGAAGATATATAATAAAAAAGTTTAATTAACAGAACAGAGTGAGCCAAGTCATATTGATATTTTTTAAATAAACATTTTTTTAAATATAATCGATTTGTCATTCAAACCAAATTTATCATTGTTGTAATAATTAGAATATTATTATTTGTATTTTCATTTATTAAATAGTGATTTATATAAATTTGAATTGAATAGTTACGAAAAATAACTTTTTTTTATATATAAAGTTAATGTTAAAATTTAAATATGAATACGACTAGATTATATGATGTAAATTTTCGTAGTATAAATATAGCGATAAAAAAATGTAATATGAAGAAGGAATTTTTATAAATTTTAATTTTGGTTTTTAATTTTTGTTATGATTTATTTAATAAAAATTAATATTATTTAATAAAAATTAATATTATTTAATAAAAATTAATATTATTTAATAAAGTAATTAGTAGTTAATTTATTTATTCTATGTTATTTGTATTCTCTAATTTCTTATATCTAACAATCACATAATGATTTTTAATTTTCAAAATATGAATACGAATAGTTTTCCTAAAACCGTCCCAAATCAATAGTTTAATAATTAATTAAGTATTTGAAATTTAAAGATGGAACTTTTTCTTCTTCATGGTAGATGATTGGGCTTGTTGTTTGCGGCGCATCAGACCTTCGATATCTTGATCCAATGATTTTTTCTTGTCTTCCAACTTTCTTTTTTCCTCGCTATGCATTTTCTTCAAATTTTCGAACTTGACGTAAAGCTAATATTTATTATTGTTAAAGCAACATATTAAGATAGTCCAGTAGTGTAGAATTTAACAATATATATTATATTCATATCCAAAATTTTAACATTGGCATTAATTCATATGCAACTCTTATCATTTAGGCATGCTCAAATTAAATTTATTATGATTTGAACGTTAATTGTTTTTTTATATATAAGAAAAGAAAAATCTCATGCGAATTCAATATAAAAATGATTTTCTTTAGAGAAACAAAAGAGGAAAAAATTAAAATGAAATATTTTTTTATATATCATTACCAATGAAATATTGTTAAACAAACACTAATAATTATTTACTTAAACTCGAATCAAAATTATATTAAATTCAATAGAAAATAATAATTTTAAAGATTATCGAATGCCATACTCCACTAATGATAAATATCAGGACAATCAGTCAAGTTATAATGGCACAGTGAATTTAATTGAAGTTTTTTGTTGGAGGATAAAATTATCTTCGGGATTACCTGAAATTAGGCGTTATTTTTGGTCGAGTGTTATGATAAAATCCCGGGTTCAGGTCGATCTTCCACAACCTATTTAACAGAAGAATAAACTGAATCCCGGTCCAAAACTAGAGCGTAGTATAGAAGTCTCGAGGCCTTTTATCCAGCTGTAACTCTGGCTTATGGCAGTTCCAGTAAATATGACTGTGAAGGAGACTGCAAGTGTTCTGGTTTAATACTTAAGGTGTCGGAGTCAGCCAATCGTAAGAATATGCTACATTTTACCAAAAGAGATGTCCGCTTTTAATATCAAATTCGTTTCAGCAAAAAAATGTAGATAAGAATGGGATTCTAAATACATACCTGTAAATTGCAGGCCAGATATGATCTTGGGCCCTCCTTTATCTATTATAAATCTAAATTTATATATTTTATGAAATTTTGGCATGACAGGTTTTTAGAACAATCGAATTGTGGTTATTATTTGTCAAGTTTTATTTTATTTATCATGGCACAATTATCACTCAGAATAATGAAGAAGTTGGCTTGAATAATAATCTATAAAACATTGAGACTAAAATTATAGTGATATAGTCATTATTTATTAAAATCATCAAAAGTCTACTTATAAACAGTTGAGTTTTAGACAAATAACAATTATTAGTGCTTTGTATAAAATTTCACTGATATAACATAATATGAAAATATTTAATTAAAAATGGCTCAAAAATCGTTTATAAAATAATTACGTGTAACCTTATGAAAAGTATGCAAGATATGACAATAGTTCATGTTTGGCATTATAATACCTCTTTTTCGGATTCTTTGAGTTCTTGTTCCTTATCCTTTACCCTCTGAACAAAGCATTTTCTCAATTCCTCTTCTCTTTTTTTGATTTCAGTTAGCAGTTCTTGGCGTTTATTCTGGTAGCCCTCCTGTGATAAAATATCATTAAGTGTAGTTTAAAACTTATTAAATGAATTATGTATTCATTACTAGAGATGTGAATCCGGACCCTGAACTCTCATATTTTGGCTGAACCCCCAGACCCTTCTTAAAAGTGGAGGAAGCAAAGGGTTCTAGTGTCAAAAAAATATTAAAAATAATTTTTCTTTTAAATTCATGAAAAATAAATTATATTTTCGTGAAATCATCTTTTTTTCTCAGTATTTTTCAAAATCTTCTGGTTTTTATATTTCCATTTTATAGGTAATATCTTGTTTGAATTTATATCGACTTTAGAAAGTGAAATGTTATTTTGTAGTGAAGGTAATAATATTCTATTATAAAATGATAATTTATTAATATGCTAAATAATTGGGATAAGTTGGTTTATTTTAAATCCATTTTAGAAAGTGAAATATTGGGAATTATGTAGCAGGCGCGGAATCAAATAAGAGATGGGTGATCCCCCCTCCATCGCAAATTTATCTGTTCTCGTAAATACCATTTGAAGTAATATAAATTTCCACCTACACCCCTCTCTCCCCAAATGATATATACAATATATCACTATAAGGAAATTTGGAAGAAAAATTAGTAAACGTTAATAGTTTTTTATAATAACGACTATAATTCAAAATCTTTAGAAAAAAAGCATTTTTATAAAAATAAGTGAAAACACAAAATTATATTTATAAAAATATAAGATAGTCAAAAGAATAAGTGGACCTATATGAGAAAACCCCATCTAATAGTGCCCACCTCCTAGCAAAATCCTCGAAAGGCCTATGCTTTGTAGTGTAAGTACTAATATTTTATTATAAATGATATTAAGGCTACGCGATTAAATAAAATAAAAAAATTTTTTACTTATATTATGCATGTGTATTTATTGCCTTTTTACTTTCTTTTATATTTTCGAGAAAAGGGTAAAAAATAGAATATCTACCTGTAAGGTGAGCAGTGATGAGGGCCCCCCATTATTGTTAGGGCTTGCTGAGTCGACGTTATCTTTCAACCCCATATTTTCCAATCTCTTTAGTCTGTAGAGCTGGTAATGTGAGCTGTGGGTCTTCTCTATCATGTCCTCCATATTAGTTCTGATTAACATCTCACGGAGCTTCACGAAATCGCAATGTGATTCGTTTTCAACTATATTATATTTAATTAGAAATTAAAAAAATAATTACCAAACATGATTATAGGAAATTACGCATTGAAAATGCATTATTCGTAATCGTAATGATACGTATAAATAACTTAGAACTCGAATAAATAAGGTAATTATTTGTATTCGTAAAATAAGGATAAGATAATTGGTCCTATACTAAACCAAACCAAATATAGCAGCAACCCTCGTTCTAATTTTAGAAATACTTGGAAATCTTCTCTAATCACGCCAATATTACACTTACCCTTCTCAAATAATTATCATACTTAGATCAGATGTAATAAAAATTTTATTATTATGAAATAATAAACAATGTAGGGTATATTTAGAAAGTCGACTCAGATGAATGAAAATTAAAAATGATTTGATTTTTGGTGTCGAATAGAAATCTATTTTTAAAATATTTATCAGAGACCAAAAGCCCTGCCCGGAACCAAACCTAAGATTTAAAAAATCCGGACCGGGCCAATTTTTTAAAGATAAATTGAAATCATAACAATCATTCAGTTGAAATATCATATAATTGATATTCATTTACTGCTCATATTTTCAATTATTTCCTTTGAAACAATTTGCATAACGGGTCGAAAAATAATTAAAACTAAAAATCCCGGGCTGGATAGAACTTAAAAATGTAATTTTCAAATCCAAAATTTCGATCTCTGCAGGTCTTTGATATCTTATAAATATTTTTTTATTAGTTAAATACAATTATTTACCCTGAACGATGCCCCATGGATATTGGCGAGCTCTAACCATTTTATTACCAATCTTGACGAAGTCAGTGCTACCGACGACAGCGAATGGAAGTAAATTCTAGAACACATGTTGTGTGTATGTTATATAATATATAGTGACCTAATTTTAGTATATTAGAAGAAATTAATGTAAAACGGGTAATTCAAAGATAAAAAAAAGAAACGCTTAACTTAACAAATTTGCGTTTTCTTATTTTGAGGAGAGGTATTTCAAAATGGGAGGGGGAGGGCATTCCTCGTGTATATTCCTGGTAGTTGCGCCAGAAACAAATCTCACATAACCTCTAGCTCATAAACTATTATAAAGTTTTGATTTAAATTTATTTTAAAGATTAAGAATTGGGGTACACATTGATATAAAATTTGTTTAGTTACACCTAAATTTTATTGCCTTTTTTTTGAAAAAAGCAAAAACGCCAGTTATACCACATTTCCCCTATAATTTTTTTTAATAGTTTAATTTAAAAAAAAATGAATAATTTCTTTTTGAATTTAAAATTTATATGAATATAAAAATAATAAAGTACATTATGAATTTAAAAAATTATAAAATTTTGGGAAGGAAAAATGACAGGGGCGAACGTGGACGCGTCCCATCCAAGGTTACTGTCTTTAGGATGCGTCCCCTCCTAAAAAATTAAAGGAGGGATGAGGGGACGTTTGATCATCACAAATTTTATTTTTGCCAATTATAATATTGTGTAATTAGGTCATGATACATAAAATTTTTATCAATATTAATCAGGATCTGCAGAGTACCATTTGCAGGGCCGCCCAAATTTTTTTAAAAAATTTTTTCTATCCGGCCAGGTTTTATATTTTCTAACCGGCCAGGTTTTATATATTCAAACAGGTCTTGGCCCGCATTTTCTTTAGAAATTTTTTTTAGACTAGGCCACGCTTTTTTTAAAAAAAATTTTAAGATGGCCTTTTAAAATATATATTTATTTTTAATTTTTATAGAAAACAATTGCGATTTAAAATATTTGGTTTTATAATATACGGCCTGGCATTTAAAATTTTTTTTTAGGCCCTGCCAGTATATTTAAAAAATTAAAATACAGCCGGGTCCGGGTATGCAGGTCTCTGATATTAACTACAGAACCTTCTATTGCTTTTGAGGGGATAGTAAACTTATTTTGAGGCCATAATGTATAATTAAATAATATTGTTTAAGGTTTTACTAAATATTTTTTTTAAATGGAAATGATTAGCCTGCCTTGTACAGTGCAATAATACCATTAGAATATGCAATGACTTACATCCTGGAATGATGCTTAGGCAATTTAACTCCAGCTCTAAAATTCGCAGCATTCTGAAAAAAATTATTAATTTGGATAATGGCTATCAGAAAGAGAAGGTAAAATTATGTTGGGCTCTTGATTTTTATGATTTTCATCAAAGGTTATTGTCGTAATTGTCATTACTTGTAAAATGTAAATTATGATGTAGATACTTGTAAAATATAAAATGATTATATGATAATTGAATTTTTTGCAAATTTTATTTGGTTAAAAATTAGTATAAATAGTCATATTTAATATGTAAAAAGAGATCGATAGGAATATATATTATTATAATTTAAATGTTTTCATTTTAAAATAAAAGTTCGTTTTTATAAAATCATTTTATATCGATTCTATTAATTAATAAAATTATTTTGTGCAATTTGCACTTTGATGAAATTATTTAAATTAAATTCAATAAAATTGTTATTTCTCCTTGATACTAAGCTAATAACAGTTATTAATTTTAAAAAATAACTAAGTCTGGCCGATTTTGGTCAATTTAATATTTTGCGCCTGAAATTAGATAATTAAAAAGGGCAATATTTTAATTATTTTTTTTAGTTTGAACCCATTAAAATTCTATACTAGCAATTGTAATTTTTAATGTTTCAAAACATACCTTTTCACTGGCATCAAATGAATAAAATAGATTTTTTTAAAAGGTCAAAAATATAGTGCAAACAATTTATTTTAATCACAAGGAGATTGTAACAAATGTGCAACTGTTTCCATATTTTTATTAATGTAGTAAATATAATATATCAAATGCGTAGAACAAGAAAGTGTACATTCATATCGTCCCCTCCAGAAGTTTCGTTATCCGAGCTTAGTTTGCCTCCATCCATCTTGTTGTCTCCGACCAAAGACCCGCAATTATAGCGATCCAACCCGGTTCGTTCGGGCCCGTCCAATACCTCATTAAAGTCATCAAACGGTCCGCCTCCTAAAGGAAAACGGTAAATTTTGACGCCGGCCGACTTGAGCTCGTTCATGATTCGGCATTTGAATCGGGTGAGTTCGACCTTAGACACCGTGTCCGCCTTGGACACTATTGGAACCACGTTGACCTTAGTGTCCAGTCCACGCATTACCTTGAGGTCTAAGGCTTTGAGACTTTTTATTGGTATATTATAAAAGTGATACCTTATATTATTTTATAAAATTTGAGTTTGTTTCATCTATTGGAAATAATGAATATCCCCAAAATAAGATATTTAATTCACATATACCAGATACGAAGGTTTGACGCTCCGAAGCCATAAAATCATATTTCTATCCAAGAAAGTGCTGAGATAAAAATATCTTACACACCTTAAGAAATAGGGTAGGTAATAGTATGGATGTTAGCACTCAAAAACTGTATCTCACTCATGTATTTCCGATAAATCCCAGAAAAAACCCCCAAGAAAAAAAACCCCGAAATTTTTTTTTTCATGTTTTTCTAAAATTTACTTAAGACCAGATAATAAAGGCATATTTATAAAGTATAGACAAATTTACATTTTAGAAAAAAATACTATAAAAATATAATTTAATTATAAGCTAATTTTTTTAGGCCCTAATTCATTATTTAAAGGTTACCCATATACCATCCATAAAAAATGCATAAACAAGATAAAATGATGATTACTGGGAAAAAATACCTCCATAAAATAACCCATGTATTTCTTATTTTCATAAAAATATCTATCCACAATTACGATACAATGATTGAGCAGTGTAAAACTAACAAAAATAAAGTATTTACTATATAATTTTGGTTGATTTTTAAATACCTTAAACATTTCCAAAATTAATCGGTTATGTTTTTTCTTCCATGTCCTAATAAAACCAAGTTACCCTTTTTTATATAACTTCTCGAATGTTTCCTGATTTAATAAAATTCTCTTTAATGGTGAAAAGTTGACTCACAACTCGATGTGGATTAATTAAATGATACAGAATATTTGAAAAACAGTATAGAAATTTGACAAAATCTGATGTAATACAATCTTTATAATTTTTTAAACTTTTTTTATCAATCTCAATTTCAATTACTAATCCCTCTTTATAATAATGTTGGTTGCAAATAAAGGTTTTAATTTTTTTATGTTTAGAAAATTAAAATGTATCTTGATTTAAATTTTATTCAATTTGCTAATTAGCTTATACAAAAAAATTGGAAAAATCTTTTAGTTTTTTAATCCTCTTTCTGCAATAATAATGTTTCTCAAGGCCCCTGTATATAAGAACTTTCTTCCAGTTTGTAAAACACGTTTTGATATAGATTTGATTCACCAAAAAACTGTATCAGCTTCAATTAATTATTCAACCTATACATATAATATTTTAAAGAAAATCTTTTTCCATTATTATTAACAGTTTCTTTGAGTGATGTTGATATTGTTTTTAAAAAGGCAGATTTGGGTAGATTTTTAAAAAGGACCCTATATTAAGATTTTCGTCAAAATAATATTATGTATTGGGAAATCGATATCTAAATATATCTGCCATCTATGAGCCTAATCTCCTGACTTACATAATATTATTTTGGTTATCATTTTGCCCGAGCCGGTCACTAGATGTTGGCTTATTTGTGGTAAGGGAGATCAGAGCTATTCAGCGCAAGGGGCTTGTCGGTTCAACAGATTTTATTTAAAAACCAGACATGTTTAGAAATTCTAATTTAATTATGTAATAAAATATTTTATACCCTTCAGCTATTTAAATTTTATTATGATATGTGTTTTTTAGGTAAAAATCAAAATGGTTTTACACCACAATATTAGGTGGTATTAAAATTTGAAGAGTTTAAAAATAATAAATTTAACATTATATGAAATTTAAAATCCTCTTTTCGCATTTCAGAAGTTTCATAATTTTATATATATTTTAAAAGGTATTAATTATATTAGTAACTAGGGGCTAGTAGAATCAGGGCGGCTACTCGGATAAAACAAATTATGCTTATAAATATGATATATTACAATATAAAATAAGTATTTATTGTGGCCAATATTTACAATAGAATTAGGAAAATTTATTAAAAATTTTACACATTTTTTATAATTAGAATAATGTCATATTTTATCATTTTTATATAAATTATTTTTATGTAAATGGTATATTTATATTAATAAAACATTGTCTACGAAAATAATGGAATAATAATATTAATTATCCTATAGGAAACTTAAAAAAATAATTGAATCTACAAGCCCAGGTTTATGGATTTGGCAAAAAAATCACTTTTATTAGAATCAATCTTGAGAAAAAAAGTATAATATAATTTAAAAATTTATCCATGTATAAGGTTAGATAAATGTTAAGGTATCTTATGGTATTTTTCAAATATAATTATTTTCGGACCTATGATAATTTAGAAAAAAAATTGCGCCGAGTTTTAAAATATTTACAATAAGAATAACTTAAAAATCTAACCTATCCATTTTATTTTTGAAAGCTATTTCCCTTATTCTGAATACTTAAAAAAATTTTAGGGGGAGGGAAGTTGCAAATTTTTTTGTAGAGGGGAAGTTGATATTAAGGCCTAGAATTGGGCCTGTGTTCTACTTCCTCCCCCCCTCTTGCATTACCCAACCCCCTATATTATTATGATAAAGCATCCCTAATAATCCCCAATGTGTGGACTTGGGTACGCTGACAAAATGCCTGCTAAGTCCGGTCCCCAGTCCTATTCTCCGACAATCCCGGACCCTCGAACTCTGTCGATCCCCCCTCCCCGATGATTGGACTCGACTGTCTAACCATTTCAAAAATGGAAAAGGTGTGTGCTATATTAAATGCTATTAAGTTAGGACTATAATTTTTTTTTGTGAAAATTTTCACAATTCTTTAATTTTACCTTAAAAATGGAAAAGGTGCGTGCTATATTAAATGCTATTAAGTTAGGACTATAATTTTTTTTTTTTAAATTTCCACAATTCTTTAATTTTACATTAAAAATAGAGTATATTATTTAAAAATTTAAAAGGCGTGTGCTATTTGCTATATTGGATGCTATACTAAGTTAGGACTATCAAATCAAATACTAGATAATTAAGCAATTTATTTGAATAAACATAAATAAAAACTGATAATAAATATATATAATTTCAAGGAAAAAGATAAATAGTTCTATGTAAATTTATATTATTTATATTCATTTAAATTTGACATATATTTAATATTATGAAAAAAAGAATATTCACATATATATAAATGAGATTTTCTTCCAGTTCTGGGGATGCTAGCCTTAATTTCACCAATATCCAGATGGTATATTTATTATTTTTTAAATTACGCCAATTGAACGAAAAAAATATGAAATTCTTAAAAATTTTGAGTAATGAAACTTTGAATTATTATTTCAAAAAATTTCCACCAATATCCAGACGATCACATATATTTATTATTTTTTTAAATTAAAAAAAAATAATATTAAAAATTTCCCCGAGTTTCAATGAGTTGCCATAAAAAATATTTGAATAATCTATAAAATTGATGGCATTGTTTGTAATTATTAACATTCAGATGATATTATTGTCCTAGTTCTGGAATAATTTATTTCTAATTTTTGTTTAATTAATTACTAGTTGTAGTTTAAATTATAAAAGTTAAAATATTTTTTTTTATAATTAAACGCCTTATTGTTGATTGGTAGAATGTAACAAAAGATAATCCTAAATAATTATTATGATATTTTGAAAAACTGATTTTAATTATTATGCATTCTGTGATTTTGATGTATGAATTTATATTGTGATTTTTATATACTTTGGAAATTTTCTAATATTCTTTTGATATTAAAAATGAAATAAAAAGTTTCTTCAGAATAAAAATAAACTTGTACTACAAATTTGAGTTTAAGTTGATTAGTATAAATTAAAGTATAAAAATTTGCATTGGAATATAAATAATTGTTTGAATATGAAAATTAGTTTTTCCGCTATTCCGGTTCCCAAACTTTGAATGAACCACATGAAGGAAATACTCTTTTTACAGGTGAAGTGAACAAGCGTTTTATTTAATAGGCACATAATAATTTATTTGTTTGGAATTAGATTCTCCCGTGATTACTATTATTCGAGATGGCTCACTTTTTATGATGCCATCCGCAAACTTTGTTTTCTTTAATGAGTCAGATCTTTCATGGAACTTTATCAAAATAAGAAATTGGTGTTCACAATTTGGCATATTCCATCATTGTCGCGGTTTATTTATTAGATTAAAAAGATATTTTTGCTTAAATTGTTCGAGATAAATGAAAGATTTTAAAACAAAATTGACTTAATTAATAAATGGGCATTCATTTAATCAATATATTGCATGACTACATTATACTCTAGAAGAATAAGAAAATTATGATATTGAATCTATGGTCATTTAATTGAGATATTATCAAATATTATTATTTGTTTAAAATCGAGATTTAAAACAAATAATTTATAACGATTTTTGCCAATCTTACAATTTATACATAAAAAATTTGATAATTTAATGATATAAACAGGGGTTCGAACCGAACCCGGAGAAGAAAACCCAGGTTTTTGGGGAAAAAATTGAACCCGAACCCCGTTTATAAAATTTTCAAAACCTCGCGAACCCGGGAGTGTATTGTTTAAATTAATATGTATAGTAAAAATTATTATATTGGATATTGTTAATTTAAAGAAATACGTCTAAATAAAATTTTTTAAATCTATACATGATGCTTTGTATTTTTAACTATATTTTGCCTATAAATAAAATAAAAATTTATTTTTCCTATAAATAAAATAAAAATTTATTTTTTATACCAAATTTATGTCTAGTTTTTTAATTATTTAAATATAGAATATTATTTTTTATACCAAATTTATGTCTAGTTTTTTAATTATTTAAATATAGAATATTTTTTTTTATCAATTCAAAAATACTTAAACGTGTTCAAAAATATTTTCCTGAACCAACCCCGAACCGAACTCACCTATTTTTTTTACCCTTAAACCAAACCCGAACCGAACTCTCCCTGGATATAAACATTCTATAGTTTTTAAAGCTACAAAGCTGAATATTAGATGCTAACAATATAGAGCATTTTCACTAGAAAAAAATTAATAAAAAAACAGGCAGAAAATTATTAAAAAATTTTTTATTTAATGTTTAATAGTTAGTAAATTTTTATTTTTGAATTCATTATATATTTTCTTAAACTTCCTAATGTATTAAGGAAGAGTTTTTTGAGCACTCTAGACAAAATAAAAAGTTTATATTCATAAAAATTGTCCAACAGAAATGTAAGAAACTTTATAAAAAAATGTTTGAGCATAAAAATAGGAAGATATTGAAAAAACAAGCTTAAAATATCCAGTTAACAAAATATTAAAGCTTAGAAAATAGATTTTATTTTCGGGTAGGGGTAGTAGAGATCAGCAAGGCCAATATCAGTGTTGTTAAAACCTACTTTTAAAAGTAGCGCGCTATTGCCAATGTAGTTTTAGCTACTTACGCTACTTTAGAAATTTTTAAAATATTTTTTACGTATCTCTATTTCCACAATTAAAAAATATGAATAAAATTTCAAATATATATATATTTTTTTATTTCATCTCAATAATAACATTTTCTCACTGTCATCCCCAAGTCTAGAGTGACGGTCAAAAAGTATAAGCTATAACTAAATTCAACACGAGCACGCAATGTAGTAAAGGTTTTTCGACCCGTAATATTTTTAGCCCATCCGAAAATATATTTTATAGAGATTTTCAGACCCGGTCTAGTCGGATCAGTAATTAATTAAGCAAAAATCATAAATTTGAACCATTCAAGGTTTTAAAAGCTGAGGGCCGGTCCGAAAATTATTTTAAACAAATTACCCGGCCAGAAAGAAATATTTTGCACGGGCCGGGCTGGGTTGCAAAAGGATTAGTCTATCTTGGAAATAATAAATAAGTCTTGTATTTTCTTATTAAGGGTATATTTTTAAGTCTACTATCATAATAAAAATTAGATTAAATCATTATTATAAAAGCAAATAGAATAAAATATAATAAAAATGTAATTTAAAAAAAGAATTTTTTCCGGGGAAGACTTAAAAAAAAGAGTATTATAAAATAAATTCCACCCCCCCCCCCTCCTCTTTTTAAATTTATATTAAATAATTGGTTTACGAGTGTCCAGTGGGAGAAATGAAGTAGAGACAACAGTGTATCCTCGAGTCATGATAATTATGTAGGGAACGTTTAATCTTGAGTTCCTCTTGCAGATAATTCTCGAACTGATCATCGATGTATTGAATGATAGGTTTCCAGCTATAATATTAAAATTAACAAAAATAATAATTTTTTGAAAATGGATCAAGTGCAGAGAGATTATTTTATAGTTATTTATATTATATAAAAAAAAATTCACACTTCAAATCCGATTAAACTATTTCTTTCTTCTTTTAAACGCTTTTCAAATCACAAGTTTACTTTAAGAAAAAAAAATTAATCTTTATCTCAAATGTTCTCTTCCTTTACTCTTCCACGTTTTTTCTTTCGTTTTAGAAGTTCTTATCTATTTTCCTATTTTTTACCTTTCTTAATAAGCTTTTATAAAATAGCATTTATAAATTTATTTATTTTAAAGAGAGAAGATAAAGAAAAAAAACTAAGGAAAAATATGCCAGATAATTTTTTTTTATAAATCTTCGAACAAACTATTCATACGTGTAACATAATTATACTTAAATGAAAATCTGTACACCGATTCACTTAATTTTTTTTTCGCCGATACCGATAATTGAATTTCATAATTTTTTGCCTAAATTTATGCCATACTCTTATTTAACTTCGAATGGGGTAAGCCAAGAAATAATTTTAAAAAGTTTTATTAATCAAAATTAAAAAGAGATACAAATAATGATCAAAAAATGCATATTATAAAAAATTGTTTGATAATATTTATGTTAAATAAAATAAATTATTTTAAAAATGGAAGTCAGGCCGGAGATTTTTTTTAGACTTTCAGATCTAAACTAAGCCGGGTTATTTCCCCAAAATTCAAAATTTTATTTTTAAAAATAGTCACGATCCGATCCGAAAAAAAGTAAGGAAGCAAAAATATTGTACTGTTGAAAAAGTAGGATTCAATAAAAGCGTAAAAGTAATAAGCGCTATAGGAAAATAAATTTTTTTGGTGTTATTCTTGAAAATAATACTTATGATTTGGACAAGATCGTGTCCAAGAGATTGTTTGTTTTAATCTGACAAAACAATGAATAATAAAATTTGAACGATAAACATTGACGATTGTTTTTAATTTATATTAAGTTTTATTGAGATATTATTGTATAAATTTGTTTTTATATTTTTTTTCCGGACATTGGTTACTTTATTTGAATAGTAGCTGATATAATATGTTATCAAAAGGTAAATGAAAAATATAAAAATATGATTTACGAAAAGGATAAGGGGTAAAATAATGAAAACAAGGAAAGAGAAAGGAAGAAGGAAAGCATAGACATGGAAGATTATTCAATGGAAGAGATAAAACTTAGATAGTTAGAGAGAATAATGGCGGTAGCAAGTCTTTGTCGCAAAAGGGATTCCTTAGGTTGATCGGTTTTTTACGAATACATTTGCCTAATTCTTTAAAAAAAAACATTGAGCTTTGCTACCGAAGGTGGTGAGAAATAAAAAAGAAGGGTATATGGAACTGTATTTGATGATTTTAAGGGTTTCTACTAGAGCGAGGACATTGACGTTGTGGTTAGATGGTGCGTTTAGATCAATGCAGGTGAAGTCCCAAACCAGGAGCTGACCCTTTGAGCAAGGAATCAAGGTCATTCCAAAAGTACCTTTTACATCGGTCCTAGAAATGCCGGTTGGTTCAAGTCTAGATGGAATGCCTGCGGATTTGAGGGCACGTAATATGATATCATTGCATTTGGTATGCCGTGGAAAGCGGCCTCGATAAAAGCAGCAATGGAGACAATGTCTGCTCTTGCGAACAACGCTGGTTTCGCAATGTTTACATTTGTACAGTAGAACAATTTCGCAATTAAGCTGTAGTCCAATAGCAAATCTTAGCTCGTCAGCGGAAAGCAACAAATCAAGGTTGTTAGAGGATATAGTTTAAACTCGTAACCAGATCCTTGATTCAATTAGTGAAAAACTGTGAGATCGTCATCGTGAAGACTCAATTTTAGATAAGCGACGGAGCCTTTGTTGAGTGGAGTATCTCAGTCTCTCTGTGAATACGAGGGGTCGTGGTGTTTGGGACAATGACAAATGGTCTGGGCTTCCGCTAATAAGGTGTCAGAAAAGTGAGAAGCTGGCTAATGCGTGAGTCAGATGAAAGAAGGGAAGCTATGAATCTACTAATGGAAAGATTTAAAGGTGAGAGAAAGCCGATATTCCCGAGCTTGCATGGAAGAGATGCTTGTAACCATGAATTATGGTTGAAATGGAGATTAAGGATCTTTTCAACAAGAGATTTGATGGAAGTTTCGAATGATTTTAGTGAGTCTGGAAATTTGAAAATAGAGATGGATCGGAGAGCGTAAAGAATTTTAGGAATGTAGTAAATGTTTTGAGGAGAAAAAAAGCTTGATGAGGTGAGAGAAACTTAGAGATGTTTTATGAAGTAAGCTAGATGATGCATTAGTGAAGAAGTGATTGTTGGATTCCAGACCACCAACAGGAGAGCCGAGATGAGTGAGAGATGGGAGCTCGGTTGGTGGAAGTTATTGTTGAATGGGATGGAACAATAAAGTCGATAGATCTCGGTTTTTTGTTCATTAAGCAAGTGTGAGTCCATTTGCATGGCGTGTTTTAATAATGGCGAATGACTTTACGACCTCATTTGGAGGCCGCAGAATATTACATCGTCGATGTACCAAATGTGCAGTGGAAAAATACAGTTGGCAGAAATGTTTTTGACCATTTCGTTGATTCCTATGCAGAAAAGTATAGAGCCCAGAAGATCACCTCGTTGGATCCCTTCTGATAATGAAATTAAATAGTGGTTGAATTGGAGATGAGATGGCTTGGAATAGCAGGAGTGGAAAAATTGAGAAAAGGTGGGAAATGAGTGGTATATTTGCGGGAGAAAGTGGGAGCGGCGAATAGAGTTGAGGGCATTAGAAAAATCAATTTTAATGATGATTTAGTCACTTGGGTTGGTTTGGAGATGGATACGAGTAGCGTGTGTGGCTATTTCGCAACCACCCTGGATGCCAATACCAAGTTGGTGGGGTACTAAAATTAAGGCTCTATTGTCCTTAATTTGCGCACCTCGGCAGGGGTGAAATCAGTAGGAAATATGTTGAGCGGAGGAGGAGGTATGAAATCACTTCCAGAAGGGTGCTTTAATTTAAGTTTGTTGAAACTCGCTTCGTTACTGGTTGCAAATGAGTCGTCAGATGATAGTAAGCGGAGAGAGGATTTGATATTTAGGTTTTTATTTTGTTGGAAATTATCTTGGCCTTTAATTGGAGGCTGGAAAGATTTTTAGGATATGGAGAGATACGGTGGTTGTAAGGGTGAGGGGATGTATAGTTGCGTCTTTGTTAGTTGGGTTAAAGATTTCTGAATCTCTGAATTAGGAGGTTGGAGAGTCGTGATGAAAAATAGAAGATTTAGCACCAATGATCAAGAGAGAAGTTATTTAATAACTAGTGGATAACCCGTCAAGTATAACGGGAATAAAAAAATCTTAAACTATTATAAGAAATTTTTTTTAATACCTTTTTTTTATAAAATAAAGGAGAATCTTTTGTGAATATATATAGATTTTATTAAATTTTATGTAAAATATATGAACGTAAAATATATGAATTTGTAATTATAAATGTAGGAAGATATGGATAAATAGGTATTGTATATCATTTCCAGAGATCACCTATTAATGGTGAGAGAAAAGTATTATTTTGACTTTTAATGTTCAATTGGCTAAATATAATTTAAATTTATTTGTTAAATTTAAAATGCAATATGTACTTAGGAGTAGTAACTTTGATTGGCATATTGTGGCATAGTTACAAAGTTTAGGTATTTGAGCATTTTAATTCCATGAAATAAATAGGTATATAGAGAGTCCATTTGACTTTTTGTAAAGATAAATCTTTTACCTGAGAGGGTAAGATTGATGGGAATCATAAATTATTCCACTATTATATGGTTTTTTTAAATATTTAAATATTAATTTTGTTAAATTTCTTATGTTAAATTTCTAAGTCGCCGAATTTCTAAGTCGAGATTTTACGTAATCTTAAATAATATATTTCCTTAATGCTGAAATGGATTTTCTTTTTTCAATTTTATTATTTATCATACAACTTTTTTATTTTTCATTTTTCTAAGAAAAAAACAAAATCTTTTTCCAAAAAAATATAATTTTTTATTTTCATTTTCTAAGAAAAAAAACAAAAAAAAAATCTTTTTCAAAAAATACAAATTCCAAGAATTAGTCAAAAAAAATTAGTCACAATTCAAAAAAATCGATAAAAGAAAATAAAAAAAAATAACAATACAAAAATCGATAAAAGAAATAAAAATAATAATATCTCCCTAAGATTTCATAACAAATTTATCTTTATTTTTTTAATTGATATTTTAATAATTACTTGGGTTAGTTATTTGAGCATTTTATAATTAAATAAAATTTACCCAAAAATGCCAAAATCTTTAATAAGTAAAAATTTATTGCAATTTTCATTAGAACCATAAAAGAGACTTCCAGTGATAATTTTTTTTTACAATGCAAGTGAAAATGGAATGATTCAAGATCATTTTTAATAAAAATGCTAATTTATAATTAAATAAAATTTACCCAAAAATGCCAAAATCTTTAATAAGTAAAAATTTATTGCAATTTTCATTATTTGCAATTTTCATTAGAACCATAAAAATGACTTCCACTGATAATTTTTTTTACAATGCAAGTGAAAATGGAATTCAATAAAATATTTTTAAATTGTGGGCTTTGTTGGTTTGTATAAATATTTATATTTTCCATGATAATCTATATATAATATTAAATTTTATTTATATAATAATTTTACTTGACAGGGTAAGAAATAATTTTATCTTCTTAAAAATTTAAAAAAGGTTGTGATCTTCTTAAAAATCGTTAATTAAAAATGGTTGATTATAAGACAAAGAAAATAAATTTAAACCAATAAAATAAATTTAAACCAATGAAATAAGACCTTAATAAACCAATAAAAATAAAGATTAATAAGCCAATAAAAATAAAAAATAATAGCAAAATAATAACATATATAAGAAAGATTATATTACAAAATTTAATATAGAAGGTGGCTGAGTGGGAAGAACGTTTGCCTTTAAGACGTTAAGTCAGGGGTTCGTATCCCCTTATGTACAAAAAATTTTCTTAAAATTTAACATTAGAGAGATATAGTCTTCATCGATTTATTTAACATTAAGAAGATAGGAAAGTTGATAGGAAAAATAAAAATTAACATTAAGAAGATAGGAAAGTTGATAAGAAAAATAAAAATTAACATTAAGGATATACCAAAACGTTCATTTCTTGATTACGGTGATTATATATATAGATGATTGGAGACAGGTGGAGAGAGCTTTGGCTGTACTCTGGAATCTTTGGGAATTCTAGAAATAATGGGAGGTTTGTCGGATTTTAGGATGTTAATGATGTCGACATGAGTGGTAGGTGAAGGGGGAATAAATGTGTCTGATGTGGTTGGTGTGTAGGGCGTTATTGGATGAGGTGGAAGTATGACTGTGAGTAGGAAAAATGGAAAGGGGGTTTTGGAAGGTAGGAGAAGAACGCTTTCCGGACTCAGGACAAACAATGCATTTGGTTTTCTGCTTAGTGATGAGGTTATGAATTGAAGAGACTTACTTATGAAAGAGAGAAAAGACTGAGGAATATATATTTTTAAAAAAAGAAATTGTTATTGGGTGTATTTTTAGGTATAAATAAAATGTTTAATTTTGGCAGAGATTTAAGGTTATATAAGAAACATTGAGATTTAATTGAGTTTATATTTTAAGATTGAATGTATTAGAGCAAGAATTTTTTTTTTAAATAACGAAATTTGAGTTGCTATCTTAATGAAATATAATGGTAAAGAAAAATAAAATTGTACTATATGATAAATAAATAAAAAAATTAAGAGTAAAAAAAATGCTATTTTTATGGGGAGATTTAAAGATATGTAAGAAAATTTGAGTCTTGGAGTATAAAGAAATTTATTTATTGCTCAGATGATTGTGAGGATTAAATGTGTTCAAAATATATGCATGTTATGATGTGTAATATACTTAAAAAAATGTATAATATAAATGTTGAATTATTTGAAAGGTTAAATGTTATTAAAATATCTGTATATGAATTTATTTAATATTAATGTGTCATTAAATAAGTTTTAAAAAAAAGTAAAATATATAATATATATGTTTATTAGGTAACTTCTGATGTATAAAAAAAAAGATGGCAATGCTCGATTTTGAATTGGTCGTTGATATTGTAAATGATTGGTCAAATAGGTTTTGTTGGTTGGTATGTTGTGGGATTATTTATTTGGTCTGTTGTTTTTAACTTAAAGAATAGGAGGTCCTCATAAATTTGCAAATATTTGGCAATGTTGGTACTGGTAAAAAGATATGAGGGAATATTGAAAGATGCAAAATTGTTGATAACTAGGTAGTTTAATTTGAACATTTGATTATTGAATTTAGTTTATGATATAAACTGCATCATAGATGGGGGGATATCAATTAGTGAAGTGTGTGTCTAATGCATTTTCTAGATTGTGTGGATTAAAATGACAGTCTGGGTGGTAGGCCTTTTTGAATTGATTGGTACATTTGAATTTATTGAAGGTTTGATTGCATAAATACTAAATAGCTTTGTTGTGATTATATTAATACTGGCATATTGGTATTGTTGTTGAAGTATATTTGGATTAATAATAGATGGTCTTGGTGATATCAATGATGGATTATACTGGTTTTGAATTGATGGGTATATTTGAATTTCGTTATAGTTTTGATTTTATAAATATTTGCTTTGTTGTTATTGTGTTAATACCGGTATATTGGTTTTGTTGTTGAAATATTTTAGAATATGTCGTTGTAAATATCCTTCTTTTTATCTAATGCCTCTCAGAAGAAGCGAATCGAAGACTTTACATTTCCCTGAAATTTTTATACGAAGAGTCAAATATTAAACATACTTAAGTTTGTTCATCATTTGAAATTTCATCAAACGCGAGCTTTTTATTTCAATTACAGGTATTATGTGACAACATTGGTTTATGAGTGTTATACTAGTACTGTTAAAATTACTAGTTATAGTTACATTTCAAAAGTAATTAGTTGCATTGCAAGTTTAAATATTTGATATACTCATCATCTTCAATATTATTATTTTTATTATACAAAACTAGAATCAACAAATTTAATCAAAGGAATTTAAACGAAAATACAATTTAAGTAAGGAAATAATTTATAATTGCACTGAGAAAAATATACCTTATATTTATTTTTCATATTTAAGGCTTTATAAATATTTATTTGGTTTTAACAATAAACTATCTTCAAAATTGGTGTCAACGTAATCGTTTTCCTCTAAAATAAGTTTCAGTAAACTAAAGAAACGTTATACAGAACGTCTTGATATGAGTAAGACATCAATATTTAATAAACAATAATTTTATATTTGGGAAATATAAAGATGAGCATCGGAAATTTAAAAAAAAGGTAATAATTGTTATATTGAAATAAATTAAATTTACTTAAAAATTAATTATATTTAATATAAATATATAAGTTATGAAACCAGTATTTGTAATGTAAATTAATAATAAAAAAAACCTATTTCGGATATGTTTTATCAAAATATCCGCCGATCTCATTATAAAATTATCGGCGTGCAAGCCTACATTATATAATAAGTATACGGCGTTCTCTTATACTAATCGCCAACGAGCACGAGCGATATTTAATGCAATATTTATTTTTCCGACCTTTCCTCCTTGTTGATTTGGTCCCCGTAGCCGACAGTGTCAACTATGGTGAGCTTGAGGTTGACGTTGCCTTCCCTTAATTCGTATGTTTTTGATTGCAGCGATACCTGGAGCAAGTTATGAGGGCTGGGCAACGAATCGAACGATGTATTGAATAAGGAATCCATGAGAGTGGATTTTCCTAGGCCAGTTTCGCCTAGAAAAGTATAATTTCAAAAAAGGGGTAAAATAATTGACATAGTTTTAACTTTAATTCTTTCTTAGTTAGGATGCATGCGTAGGTTAATTTATTTTTTCTATTAAAATTATAAGGTATCGCGAATATAGAATAAATTTCCTACATGTTTTTTAGGGCTTTATATATAAATAAGTATAATAAAAATTGTGCAAATATTTTTGAAGTATGGGAGGAAAAAGTTTGGCTCTATCAAACAAATTTTCACAAATAACGTCATAACAATATCAGTTTGAAACATTTGCATCAATTATCGAATCGGTTATTTAAAAATGTACAAAAATAACATAATATATCCTCAAATCTCGAAATATGGAGAAGACATGTAAATTGTTCAAGGGTGGCGTTGCCATCACATGTTCACTTTCACGTAATTCTCAATATAAAAATATAATACCGATTTGAGTATTTTATTTTATTCAAATATTTTAAAACTATTAATTTTATGCAAATTTCTTTAATATAATTTTAAATTATGCAAATTCACATCCAACTAAATAGGCTACTTTTTATTTATAGGGCTTCTATTTTTGTAATAATGAATAATAAAAAAGACAATAAAAACAAGCCTAACTCAAAACATTCTCCAAAGTCTGTTTGAGCTTTGAAAACACCTGAAAACGAAAAATGCTTTTGAACCCTCGACCATTGTTAATATATTAAAAATCAGAAGATAATAAACAATATTAAAACCACAGTTTATAACAATAATAATTATTTTTTCAAAGTATGTTATAATCTATATATATAATCACCGTAATCAAGAAATAAACGTTTTCGTATATCCTTAATGTTAATTTTTATTTTTCTCATCAACTTTCCTATCTTCTTAATGTTAATTTTTATTTTTCCTATCAACTTTCCTATCTTCTTAATGTTAAATAAATCGATGGAGACTATATCTCTCTAATGTTAAATTTTAAGAAAATTTTTTGTACATAATGGGATTCGAACCCATGACTTAACGTTTTAAAGACACACGTTCTTCCCACTCAACCACCTTCTATATTAAATTTTGTAATATAATCTTTCTTATATACGTTATTATTTTGCTGTTATTTTTTTATTTTTATTGGCTTATTAATCTTTATTTTTATTGGCTTATTAATCTTTATTTTTATTGGCTTATTAAGGTCTTATTTCATTGGTTTAAATTTATTTTCTTTTTATTTCATTGGTTTAAATTTATTTTCTTTGTTTTATTAATTAATTAATCAAAATGATTTTTAAGAAGATCACAACCTTTATAAATTTACCAATTTTTAATCAAATTATAAATTATTTCTTACTCTGTCAAGTAAAATTATTATATAAATAAAATTTAATATTATAATTTATTTAATAGAATTTTCCTCCATATTTCAGGAAAAAAATCTAATAATATGGTAAGAATGAATATTATTAAATTTAAAATCAATTATTGTTTATAAGTTAAATTAAACTAATTATGATTTGTGAGTGTTAATAATAAAGTAGTAAGTCAAATTTATTTAATGGAATTTGCCTCCATAATTCAGAAAAAAACAGTAGGATGAAATATTTGAATTTGAACAAATTAAAAATCTAATAATATGGTAAGAATGAATATTATTAAATTTAAAATCAATTAATGTAAAAAAACATTAGGATGAGTTAAATATTTTTAAAATTTAATATTATTTTATCATTTAACTCAAATTTATTTAATAGAATTTTCCTAGATATTGATAAATTAGTATTGTATGTCATTTCCAGAGTTCAAAATTGTTGTTGAGATAAAATTTTTATACTGGCATATTTTGGGTGTTAATATGAGATAAATGTATTGGCTAAATATAATTTAAATTTATTTGTTAAATCTAATTTATAATAAGTACTTAGGATTAGTGAGGGAGGTTAATTTTTTGGCATGGGAAGATATTGTTAAATAGGTATTTTAAACTATTTGCAAAGTTCCCAAATTGTGGTTGAGATAAAAAAAATTTTTACTACCATATTTTGTGGTGGTGAACGTATATTTTTCATAAAATCTTTATGTAAGAAATCCTGTTAATGTTTTACAGCGACATACATTATATCAGGTTATCCAGGCTATTGCCGATACCTCAATTACTACTAGATTTTTCTATATAGATGCTCCTGGTAGATCAGGTAAGACGACATATCTTTATAATACTCTATTACACTATCTTAGAGGACAACAAAAAATGTCTTACCCTTTGCTACCACAGGAACTCCATACTTCTAACCTGTGTAGATTGTCCTGGGTTCAATTGCCACGATTTTAATCTTCCATCTCCTGACCCTATCACTCAATCTAATTTATATGACCCAATAATAGAAGCAGATATCGCAATGGTAATGTTAGCCAATTTAAATGTTTTACAGCGACATGCGTTTGATCAGGTTATCCAGGCTATTAACTATACCTCAATTATTACCAGCTATTTCTATATAGATAATGGGAAAAAGAAATACTCTCAATCTCCTTATTTAATGGAATTTACCTCCAAATTTTAGAAAATTCACTGAATGTTCTCCTCTATTCAATAAAAAAAAAATTCCTGTAATAGTTCATGCTTTTTTTATTCCCGTCATTCTTGATGGGTTATCAACTAGTAATATATATACATTAATAATATTAGTATAATATATTAGCTTTTTAAGATCAACTACTCAACTCAATCGCGCCTTTGCTCTAGTTGTAGTTCCCCCATCGACTTGAAGCGGCATAGTCTGCACTGCCGTTTTGACATGACGTATCCCTAAGCACATCCTATGCAATGGCATTATTTAAAGTAGAGATCTGCAAAAGTAGGTCCGGCCTCAGGCCGAGTTCGGACCTATTTTTTTAAAAAGAAATCGGGCTCGGGCTAAGCCGGGCTTAATATTTTTTTAAAAAATTCGGGCAGGATCGGGTAGGGTTTTGGAATTTTTTTTAATATTTCTAAATTTATCAATTTTATGTTCAATTTTTAATGTATAAAAATATTAGATTTTATTTATAGAAACTAGACGTCATATAATATATATCATTTATTTTGAGTAATTATAAAAATTAATTTCTATATTTAAATAATTCGGACCGGGCCAAAAAATATTTTTTTAAAAAATTCCGGTTTGGGTAGGGCCGGCAAAACTTTTAAAAAAATTGGGCCCACTAATTTAAAGTGCCCTAAAATCTGCTCAGATTTCATCGACCTTAGAACCTCTCAGTCTCATAAGATCTGATGGAAAACGTGTTGTTGACATTACTCAAATACCTTGGAAAAGAGATAAATTCCTATTATGGGACTATTCCTGTATTGATCCCTTAGGCCCTTCAATCTAAACTCAAACATATTGAATCTTAAAAAGCTGTCAAAAATCAATAAACGAAATATCCGAAGATTATATTTTTATACCTATGATCTCCCCTACATTAGCTCGGAGTCGTACTTATTTTTCTTCAAAGAATTTGGCTCATACATCCATAAATTTACAGATGAACCCTGCTGGGAAAGTTTTCACAGGAAAAGGCTTTTAATAGCCATATATAAGTAAAACTACATTAGCTTCATTGGAAGACTCCTTCTCAGGGATCCTATCTAAATATTTAATTTAAAAAAATTTTTAAGCTTTTTTATTAATCCTTTTTTTTATATATAATTGTTTTTTTAAATGTTATCTTTACTACTTTTTTTATGTATATAATTATCATACTAGTATTAATAATGTATTTATATTATTGATGAAGATCAACGGTCCGGTTCTATCGGTCATTGACTGATTGGCGAACCTATCTTTTTTGAGCCGCAATCTGGAACGGTTTTTTAAAATTAATTTTCAGTTCAGATAAGTTTTTTATTAATATTTAAATTTGCCTAACTATATTCAATTCATACAATTTTTAGAAAAATTTTACAAATATTTTATTTTATATTAATTTTCTAGAGGAGTTATTTTATTTTTTGCGACACTTTTTCTTTTTTATTCAATTTTATAATGTAATATACTATGAAAACTAAAAGTTTGTTTAAAAAAACATTTTATTTTTAAATTTGATTTGATATTGTTAACATGAAATACTTTTATATCTAATAAAATGATAAGAATTAAATTAGGTTAAAACGAAATCTTTTTAAAATAACAAAAAATTAAAAGATCGGCCCTGAACTGTTTTTTTATTTGAAAGGTCCCTTCATTAATTATTACAACATATTCTGGAAAAAAATTTAAATTATGAATGAAGTAAAAATATTTAATGATTGGGACAGAGATAAAAGTTACAAATTTAAGTTAAAGGGATTTAATCTTTTAAGAATAACGGGAGAACCTAAAAGAAAAAAATGGCGCACTCAGTAAACAATCTTTTACTCCAAAAGCACCTTCCATATTTTAAATTTTCCTCAACTCGGCGAATGGGCAAACCTCGAATTGAGTTCAGCAAAATTTGGCGGATTAATCAAATATATTAGTTTATGAAGATAAATAAATGAACTTTAAAATAGAATAGGCCTCTTCCGCATTTTCTTTTAAAAAAATGGCACTTTACAATATACATACACAAAGATAATATTAGCATTTACATCTTCCTTTTTTTTAACCATGATGAAAAAGCTTTTAATTTATAATAAAAACATATCCGCAAATTTATCAATCAACATCATTTATTACTTATTAGCCTCCCCAATTTAATAAGTTAGAAAATAAGAATTATTTCTTTTACCATAATCAATACTTAATTAACATAATCTTCTATCGATATAAAAAATTAAAATTAAATATCATGATATTATATTATATTTTTTTTAGCAAAAAAAAGGAGAAGAATAATTTAAGTCAAGGGCGGTCATTTTGGAAAAGGAATTCTATATTATCTTACTATATCAATAAGTGTGTGGCTTTCTTTGTGTATTATTATAATATTGCATAATACTTAATATAAATAAATGTAACAAGAAGATGATGGAAAACATCTTTTCCTTTTGTTTTAAAAAGATTTCTTTTATTCTTTTTTTAAATTGATTTATTTATATCATTTGAAGTGTATATATCTTTTTTCTCCTCTTTGCAACAAATGCGGAAAACGTCTATAAAAGAATGTTATATTTTAAAATTAAATAATTTTTATTTATAATTAGTATAGTTTTATCAGTTTTTTTGCTAAATTTTTAGATTTAAGAAATAAAAAATTGTAATTACATAGTTGTTGGATAATTTTTAAGTTTTATTATATTATGTTTAATTTAAATTCAATTAAGTCAAATTTTTTTCAAATGTAAAATATAAAATAGGTTCAAGTAAGCATAAGCGTGGCGAAGGAGGAGGGCGCCCCATCTTTTTCAATTTTGCCTGTCCATAAATACCATTTCCCACCTATACAACCCCCACCTCTCTTCCCTCCAAAATATTAATACATTAGATTACATTATAAACAATAATTTGAAAGAAAAATAAGTAATAATTTATAATTTTTTAAATAATGACTATAATAGAGATATGCAAAACAACGCCCAGCCCGATATTTAAAAAAAAACAAATTCGGCTAGAACTGAATAGGGCCTAATTTTTCGAAAATTTCGGCCGAGCCCAATCGGTCTTAAATTTTTAAATATGATATTACATTTTGTCAAATAAATTGAGAAATTTTAAAATTCTTGCAAGAAACAAGGCGCTTATTAAATTTTTCTATATTTATAATAATTCGGGCCAGGCAGGACGGACAAATAATTTTTATTTCGGGCAGGGCTTTTCAGGACAAATTCCGTTCGGGATTGAGCCGAGCTGGACAAGTTTTTTAAAGATATTTCGGACTGGACCAGGTTTGGGAAATTAGGCCCGATTCAGATCACTAGACTATAATCAAAATTTTGAGAAAAAAAAACTAACAATTTTTATAAAAATGTAAAATAGCCAAGGAACTACAATAGGCGAACCTAAAAATCTCTAATAAAATTTATGAAATAAAAATCCACCTATAAATGCCCCCCCCTCCTTCTTGAAAATCCTAACCGCGCCTATATTTTAAATTAATTTTGCAAGCTCTAAACTAATTGGGACATCAATATATTTTAATAAAAAATATAAGACATAAATAACTATTCTGTAAATTTAAGTAAGCGCAAACTTTATTATTAAAAATAACTAATAAGTATTTTTTTAAAAAAAGGAAGTTACCTATACATAAAATGTTGAATATGAATCCCTGTCTAATTGATTTGGATACCAACTGTTCGGGGAACGTGTCAAAACCCACGTGCCCATTCAATTTCAAGGTTCGAATAGATGAATCCTGTTGAAAAAGATAATATTACAATTACATAAAATATAAATCGAATGAAACTTTTTTAAAAAAGCAAGCAGTTTATAATTTTAGAAGCAAAAAGTAAAAGCAATAATGCGACCTAATTGAGAGTTTTCGAAAAACCAGTTTGAGTTTTTATTAATCTTTATTCAATTTCCAAGATACCAATTGAAATGCATTGCTCAATTAGGTGGCACTATAATTCACTTTTGGAAATTTATTTCGTGCATATTTATCATTATTTTTTTATAATATGTTACCAGTTAATGTTATATTTTTTCAACCTTTTGAGTGGGTTTTTTAAAAAATGAATACAATTTGTGTGAATTTTTCCACATATTTCTTATATAAATTATAAATGATTCAAAAGGTAAAGGCAAAATAATCTTGGTATTCTAAACATACCGAATTTTTCCGGTAAAATCAGATTTATTAAAATTTAAAAAACGCGCTCAAAAAATGATATAAGTTTAAAAAATAGCATATTGACGAAAAAAAACAATAGCTAGCATATGCGTTCCCTTCTTTTATAGACATTTTTTTTAATTTTTATGTTTTACCTGGTTAAAGGGGTTAATATTTTCATAATATAAAATATTATATCACATCACTTTTCTAAGTTATAAAGTTATAATTATACAATGAGATAGCATCATATTTAAAAAAATACAGACAATTGATGATCTGGTTGTTAAAAAAAATATTTTTTTGTCAAAATTTTTGTTACACACTCCTTGCGTTTATCTTATCCTATCGATAACATAAAACTCTTATAAAACTATTTGGTTTGAAATGTAAACGTTGGTATCAGAGTTGTTAAACCCTACTTCATAAAGTAGCGCGCTACAGCTGTCGCTATATGTCAAAAAAGTAGCGCGCTACTAGTTACTATTTTTAAAAGTAGCTTTGGCTACTTTTTGGGCTATTTTTATAAATTAAATATAGTAAGTTCTGATTATAAAAAATTTTATGTAATAAAAATCTATTTATGCTAATATTCATTTTTTATTTATTTAGTTGCATTTTAATAATAAAATCATTTCTATACTATAATCCCCAAATCTAGAGCGACGATCAGAAAGTATAAGTTTCGCCTTACTAAATAATCTCAACACTAACACCTGAGGGCAAGGCAGTATTTAATTTTATTTACATATTTTTAATATAAGAAAAATTATCAAAAATACTCTTTTATATTTTTAGATTAAAAACGCGTCTAGGGATTTTCTATTATATTAGTATCCTTTATTTCAAAAAAATTTCAGTGGAAGTCGTTTTTATGGTTCTAACTAAGGCATTAGTGTCGCGACAAAAAATTGTTGTATCAGGGGATATGGTAATTGATGGATTATCAACCAATAACATTGGCTGAACTGTATCAATTATAAAATCAACAATATCAGTCAATATCTGAAAAATATTGGCATGTGCAATATTATTAATCAATTTAGCTTAAATTGAATTGGTATTTTTCGATGTAGTCTCTTATATACTAAAATTATTACGATGTTTTTCTATCTCTTCAAAATTGTTGGCATGAACATCTTATAAAATAAATACTATTAGAATTTAAAAATGACAATTACCTTTAGGTGTTATTTGAAGTTATAGCTACTAGATTTATTTAAGGATATATATTTTTATATTTTAAACAAATAAATTTGTAGCCACCTTTAGTTTTTACATTAATTGAAAAATTTGTATTATTGTTTTCAAGAAAATTTTCTTCCAGGATACCTTCCATTTCATTAATATCAAAATTGTCTGACTCACATCGATTTGGATATCGATTTGCGATGACATTTTAAATAATTTACACCAGATAATTTAGGTTTATAATACAAAATATAAATTTTAATTTTCAAAATTAAATAATAAATTATAATATTATATTTAAATTTTCATGTTTACAGTTAAATTCATTATATCCAAAGAATGCCATTAAATAAAAAAATGTTATAAGATATATTTGCCTATTTTTTTTATAAAACAAGAAATTAATATATATGGTGAATTCCATAACCAACAAAAAAAAGAGCGCGCTAAAAAATAAATAATTGGAAAAGCGCGTTATTCGCTATCGTTACCAAAAAAGATAGCACGCCACTTTAACAACTCTGGCTGATACAACATTAAGTCTGGTAATTATAGCCTGATAATGATTTGGAGGTTACTATTATGGTTTGTTCGTATCGTTTTTTTTAAATAAATTATTTTTGGTTTGTTTTATTACGAAATTTCATCTGAATTAATTCTGAGAAATAGGATAATCTCATTAAGGAACTAAATAAAAATTTTTATAAATCCTGCCCGTTTTTTAAAGTTTTCCTAATTTTAGCGGTTTGATTTTATAATTAACTTAAGGTTGCGTGTAAAACATCAAAAAAATAAATTTAGAATGCTTTAATAACTTAATCGAAAACAAACAATCCCTTTTTAATAAAAAAAAGGCCTTAAAACTTTTTATAAAAGTTTAAACATTTTAAATCATACGTATGCTAAAAGTTTTATTGATATCATGCCAACCCTAAAGTGCTCTCAATTTATTTAATGCTCAACCAGATATGATTTATCAAGCTATCAAATAAAACCTAGGACTTTATCAAAATGAGATCTGTTCAATGTAATTAATATTTTTACTAAAGTTTGAAATCGATAATTTGTTAAATTTAGATATTTAAAATTCCTAAAAACAGTGAAAACGAGAATTTGATTTTTTTTTTAAATTTTATATCTGTACCATAACATCGTTAACTGTTTCGCTTAAATAAAATTATTTAAAATTTAGTAAAAAACTTAAAAAACTAAGTATATACTGATATTATTTTAAACAAAAATATAAATCCATTATAAAGTAAACTGAATATCAGGGTGTAGAAATAAAAAGAATTTGATAAATCAAAATTTATTATTCAGAATTTTCACCGTTTGAATAATACATAGTGGCCTTTCCAATGCTTAAACATTATAATAATATTAGATTTTTCATCAATGTATTTTATCTTATAGTAACCCTAACAAATAATACTCAAAAATATTAAATGAAAAAAAAAACTAATTTCCCAGCTTTTTCTAGTCCAAACCTGCTTTCAAAATTGGATTGGACTAGGCGAGGAAAACATTCATACCAAAAATTCCATTTTGAGAGCTCAACGTCTTATGATTCGACACATTCTTTAATACAAAAAAGTGTAAATATTATTTTACTAAACGTTTCTGATTCAGTTTGGTATTTAATTATTAAATACCAGGTGCGCTCTGCCATCATTGTTCGACGCATTGTGATATGTTTAATAACTTTTTGCAAAGGATTTTGTGATTTAAATGAATATCTTTAAAAGATCTTTTAAGACTGATTATTTAACTTTTTGGTAAATTATTTAGTCGAATATATAAATTGTATCTATTAACGTATTCTGTACACGCTCACTAAGATTTTTTAAATCGTAAAATGTTTAATATTTGTTTCAGTAAGGTTTGAACCTCTATTTGCTAAATCTCGAGGCTTACATAATATTATTTTCTAATATCTTAATCGGGCCGTTTTCAAAAATCGACTCATAATCGGGCCGTTTAACAGCACTAATGAAAGATACCTTTTCTATTATAAATATAACTAATTTTCGTAAAATGTTTAAAACTTACTTTTGCATGTTTAAATAAAAATTTGACGGTATTCTTTATTTTACTATGAATAAAGCTATCACATAAATAAGAGGGTACAATATTAAAAATCTAATTTAAATATATAATAAAATCCGATTTTTTTTAACTTACATTTTTTGAAAATAATCAATTATTTAAATATACACCCTGCTAAGCATATAATTTGATCTCGCTAAAACCAATACTAAATAATAGGGATGTGCCAATATTTTTATCGGATAGGGGCCGATATTTCATCCTTTTAAAATTGGTTATCGGCCGATATTATAAAAAATTTCCCGATCCGATAAAATGGTGTCGTAATTTTTTTAAAATTTATTTCAAATTTCATAATATATTTGTTTATTACTTATTATGCAATAATTGATTTATCAACAAAAATGAAAACTTATTATAAAAAATGCATAAATATATTTCTGTTTTAAATTGAATGTCGTACCTTTTAGTACCATTACGGTTCTTATTTAAATTTATTTTTAAAATAGTTTACTCCCATTCCGGTTATTTTTGAACAAATATCGATTCGTTCCTTCTTGGTTTGTTCCGGTTTAAGTTTTTCTTATTTGTCAAATAAAGATATTTTAAAAATTAAACCAAATAAAAATTGAATAAAAATGAGTCGAATTTCTTTATTTTATAATAAAACAAAACATTATATGAAATCATGAAATAACAAATTAAATGCTTACAACGAATTATTCGTTATTCGATTCGAATTTTGACACATTTATTCGATTTGGAAATTAGATGCGATTCCAATAGATTGAATAATGAAAAAGATTATTCTATCGGATTGCGGATATTCTTTGAAAATATTATCATTATTCGAATTTCTTATATATTTTAAAATTATTCAAAAATATATCATTCGAAATTATTCATAAATATTAAAACATGTTTCTTGTGAAACTTTTTATTCTATTTTTTTATTTTATCTCTTCCATTTTTTTCCCGTTTGAAAAACTTTTTTAAAAAATAAAATTTTCGAATCAAATATTCGAAAAATCTAATCAAATATTGGTTTTATTGAATAAGAATAATAAATACCATTATTTCATTTATATGATTTGATTCGAAATGAATAATCCAATTATAATAAATTTGTACCATTTATTTTTTTTAAAATTATATTTCAAATTTCAAATCATTTAAAATTATTAAATAAAACTTAAAACCCGTTATAAACCGATTAGAAAATATTATATCGGTTCGGTTCTTAACGGTTTCGCGTTTTAGTACTGATAAGTCTTTGAATATTTTCATGGAATTTATAAAATTAAATATATCGAAAAAGAAAATTTTATAATATCAATGAAAATCAAATTGTTATTTTATCAGTGATAAAATGATGATAATTTTTTTTAAAGAAAAATGAATGCATATGTAAATTTAAAATTAAATATTTTAAAACAATTTCACATAACGAGTAATAAAAAGGGGAAAATAAACTATATATAAAATATGTTTTTTTTTAAAAAAATTTTTAAATAAAATTTAAAAAAAATATATACATAAATAATAATCACGTAGGTAAAATATTGGCAGGTATAATTAATTAAGTTTATAATAATAACTAAAATAGTTGTATAATAAATATATATTTGTTGTTATTATTATAAATCACTATATTATTGCACATTGTCAATTAACCTGAAAGGGTAATTTACTGTCAAAATCATAAAATAAATATCAGAGTTTATGTATGAATGCGCGCATATTTAGAAAATGCAGAATTGTGCTGTTTTGAATATGAGGTGTTGTAAAGGCTAAAAAAACGAGAAGGGGGTGCGGGAGGAGGAACAATTGAGTGATTTTTTTTCATTAAAATTTTAAGGAAAAAAAAAGCTTTTAACCGGTTCTTAATCAAGATTCATGAGTTCAGATGCATAATATATTTTTTATTAATTTTTCCATTTAAATAAAATTTTATTTTTTTTAAAAAAAAAAATAGAAAAAAAACTTAATTAGAAAATTTCAATAAAACTTAGTAGAATCTCATGAATTTTAAAAAGACGTAGAAAAAATATTTCTTTTATTTATTTTTTCTTACATTAAAATGAAATTTTTTATTTTCCGGTCATGGGTTACTTTATTTGAATATTTACTGATATGATATGATGTCAAAATGTATTAGCAAATAATTAATTTTTTAAAAAGGTAAAATAAATAAAGGTGAAAAATTGTAGAAATAGAATTTACAGGAAAGGATAGGGGATAAAAAAAGGAAGCTTGGAAAATGGAAGGTTATTCAATGGAAGAGATGAAGCTTAAATAGTTAGAACGAATGATGGCGGTAGCAAGTCTTTGGCGTAAGAAGAGGGATTCCTTAGGCTGGTAGGTTTTTTCACGGATCCGTTTGCCTAAATCTTTGAAAAAACGTTGAGCTTTGCTACCGAAGGTGGTGAGAATGGTGCAGGCGATGGGTATGAATAAGAAAGAAGGGTCTAGAAATGTACTTTATAGTTTGTGTATTTATTACTATAAATTTATTATAATTACGCTAGTATATGAAAAATCTTAACTAGATGAAAAGAAGATATATGCGTTTTTACGGAGTCTTTGAATGAGCACACTCTCACGAGTGGAATTTCGCAGTATATAAAATAACCAAGGGAATGTAAATTGGGAGGGGGGAGCTAACACATGACTAATATTTTTATTTTATTATTTTAGATGCACAAAAAACTTATATATTGCCACAACCCAAAGGAGGGGTTCCATTAGAAGTTTTCTATACAAAATGATATTAAATCGATCATTTTTTTTGTATTTATATTATTCTACTCTTTATATAAAAAATTAATTAATTAAATATAAAAAGGTATTTTTGTCTTTTATTATATTAAAAAGGAAAGATGATGAAACCCCTAAATAATATTTAAACAATCTAAGTAAAGCCTTGTGTAACATAATCAAATTTAATATCTAATAATCCGTTTTACAAGAATTTTTTTTAAACTAAGGAATTAGGTGTTGTGTACATAATTTTTTTTATCTAACCCTAGATTTAATAATATTATCTTAGATGATGTATACTACTAAATTGGATATTTATTAACTAAAAGTGTATGTACATACATATAGGAGTCATCTCAGTAGCGTCAAGGGTGGGAAGGGCAGGGACTTGAGCCCATTGAAAAATTTGAAGAGTCCCCTCAAAATTTTGAATTATTTTATATCAAATGTAATTTTGATAATGTTAGCTAAAAAGATAATTTTGGATCATGTTAACTAAAAAAAGGTATGGATAATGTTAGCTAAAAAAAAGCCTGATATTGTAAAGGCTAGTGATGCCCCTGAGTCAGTTACAGCACCATTTTGTGGTTTGCATGTCACCTCATTGTCTATTTATCATATGAATATGACTCAAAGAATTATTTTATATCTAATGTAATTTTGATAATGTAAGCTAAAAAAATAATTTTGGATAATGTTAGCTAAAAAAAGGTATGGATAATGTTAGCTAAAAAAAAGGTATGGATAATGTTAGCTAAAAATGTATGAAAATAATTTTTTGAGCCCCCTGAGATTGTAAAGGCTAGTGATGACCCTGAGTCAGCTACAGCACCATGTTGTGGTTAGCATGTCACCTCATTGTCTATTTATCATATGAATATGAATGCACATTAATCTCATTTAATCGACGTGCAAATTAAAAAATGGCGCTACACCTGACTCCAATATATGCACACTTTTTAGGTTCATTTAATAAATAAATCGCCAGTCTAGTAATATATAAACATTATTGATTATATTTGATGTTTGAAAATGTAAAATATTGGTAAATTTTGTGGAAACTTGGGTATTTTAAAAGTTGTCACTTGCTTTGTTATAAAAAATGACTCTATAATCTATCCCTTAAATCAAGTAATTATAAAAGAATTGAATTTTTCGAATATGTTAATCAATATAATCCTGACTGAGCTCTTGTTCTGAGGCTATGGTAGATATAAAATTTAATACATCTACGGATAATGTCATCTGTTCTGGCTTATTTCGCTCTCCTTGATAATATAAAATTGTATAAAAAAAAATCCAGGAAGCCATAAAATTATTTGCCATATCAGCTTCTATAGCAAGTAAACTTTTTCAACTGCAGCTAGTTTAAAAGAAAAAGGAACATGCCAATAACTTGATATGTTAGATACTTAATTGGAGATCAATTTTATTTTTTAATTTACTTAATTAATGTTTCTTAATTATATCTAATAATAATTAGAATAAAATAAATATAAATAAAATTATTGCCTAATATTTAAATTTAATACATAACATTATAATAGACAAAGATCTTAAAGAATATTATAAATACTTTTAGTTTGGAAATATATTTCCTAATTCCATTTATAATAAAATTGGGGTATAAAGGTCATGTCAGACTTGGGCTAAAAAAATCAATTTTTCTAGTAGATTCCTACATAAAAATTTCTGAAATAGCAAAAATCAGTGAATCAAAAGAAATACTTGGAAAGAAATTTCATTTATATTAGCAACCAACTTTCTATTTAAAAAAAATAATCAAAATTTCAATAAAATAGTCAAATTCTACTTATAGATTCATTCCAGTCTAACACTATTTTGGACTGAATATTTAATTTGATATTTGTTAAATCATTCATTATTAATAAAAAGTATTCCTTCAAAAGTATTCCTCATATATTCCCTCTTATAATCATCAGTTTTATTTATATTTAAAATTTCAAAACTAATGCTTAAATTTTTTAGAATTATCGCCTGTAAGAATTTAAATTCAATTAATACTATATTATCCATATAATGATGTCTAATCAGTACCTTTATATTGAATATGAATATATAATTAAAATCACAGGAAATAAATCGGTTAATATATTTTGGACCCATAACTATAAGCATTAGGCCCAAATCCCTATGTCACATATAAATTTTTTATTCACTAACTTAAGTTTAATTGTTCTTTTATTAAATCATATTTAAAAAATGTTGTATTAATAAAAATCAAGTTAAACCAAAATACTTCAATTATCCACAATCAATAACCTAATCTTATCAATTTGACTTGCATCAATTTAATAAATGATAAAAATATGAATGCATAACTAACATTAATAAAATATAAAAAATAAGTTGTACATTTTTTCAAGCAACGTTAAATACTACATTTAAATCACTGATGCAGCTTTTGGTGATAACCATCTATAAATGTTTTAGAGTATAATCTATATATTAAAAGGTGCTTAACATTGGCGTACGCAGCGAGGGAGGGCAGGGGGGCAAATCCCCCCAAAGCCAAAAAATGCAGATGCCGGATATATTTTTCAAAAATATTTTTGTTTAGAGTGTTGTGCAGATTTAATTTAAAACATATCCATATTTTTTAATTCGTTTGTAAATAAAAATTTTAACTTGTAAAAATTGATAAGAATATATAAATATGTTATTTTAACAACTTTTTACAAGTCAAATAATTTTATTTTCAAATAAATTAATAAATATTGAAATGTTTTAAATTAAATTTACACAGTACTATATTAATTTATATTTGTTAATATTTATTCCTATCTCATATTAAATATATATTTAATTACATTTATTATCACATTCATCACTAAGTTTATCAATTAATTTCGATTTTAAGTTTTCCAGCGTAATATTATCTTATTATTTTCAAATTTTTAGTGGCGTAATATTTATCTACCATTTTTAAATTTCTAGTAAATAATAATTATTCTGAAATTGTCCAACAGGGAGAAAGAAATTGCAACCTTGTCCTACGAGATAGAGTGTCCGCCATCAAGCAGTAACAGCTTTTATGGAGTTAGAAGAGCCGATTATTTGCTATTACTGACATATCACAATGGCCTGAAAGAAATTTTTCCTTAGAAGCAAGAAAATTATTGGATTCAATGCTTATTCCAAATTTTTTTTCTCATTAGAATGTACAACTATTTTATGTATTACTTTTCAAAAACATGATGACTTGATTAAGAAGATGAGAATAGCGGAGAGCATTTTATTAGAATTCAAGGAAATTAGGGCTAAATGAAGAATTTCATATTTTATATGTTATTGTTAAGTCAAAAGCAGAGCTATACGTGTTTAATATTTGTCTCACTCGACTTGCAGCAAGGCAAGCTCATAGTTAAAACATTAATATAGGATCAGTAGAAGAGTATATCTTAGATACAAATACATTTATAAACCAGCATTTACCAATCTGCAAATATTATTTCCATAAAAGCCCTCCCAACCTTTTTCAGATGATGATAGAAAAAAAAATATTTGTTGGATTTTTATCATGAAGATGTTAAAGTATCTTATGATGCCTTATTAGCTGAATAACTATGTTTATAAGATTAACTATGGTTGATACAGTCCCAAAAAATGCTATATATGCTCTGCATTATTTCAAACCATTTTATATTATATTCCCAATGTATTAAAAGGGTTTATATCAGTGGCGTAGCTACGGGGGTGGTTTTCGGGTTTGGACCCCTCCCAGAGCAAAATTATTTTTTTAGATTATACGTTCAAAAGACAAGTGACTTTATATCAAATAAATACCATTAATATTTATATATTTTGGTTTTGATGTTAGTGAGAGGATAATATATTACTAATGAAATTATTCTGGGTAGTATTATTATAAAGTCATTGAGAATAATCTACTAAATTATAATAACATATTATTGATGCATTTAAAAAATATATTTAATATATATTATCGAAGATATGGTTATGATTTTTAAGATAAACCCGGCCAAAGGCCGGGCAAAAGGCCCATTAAAGGTGGACTGGGGGGCCCCCCAGGCTTATATGTATGGACCCCCTCTAAAGAAAATTTCTAGCTACGCCACTGGTTTATATATATTATCAACTCTTCCCAATAGTAAATTAATGAGAGAACACTCTCTTTTTTAAGAAGAATAACAGAGCCCTGCAGAGGTACCATTTGCAGGGCACAACCCGGATTTTTACAGCTAAGCTCAATTTTCAGGCCCGGCCCGGCCTTTTTTAAAATAAAATTTTCAGGCCCGACCCAGATTTTTTTAAAATAAATTATATTTATTTTTGATTTTTATAGCTACTAATAACGATTTCATATATAGGCTGTTTTAAAATATACAGTCCGGCCCGGATATTTTTTTAAAAAAAATTTTCAGGCCCGGCCTAGATGTTTTTTTAAAATATTCAGGCTCAGCCCAGGTGTTTTTTTTTTTAAATTTGGGCCCGGCCATATGGTCCAGCCTGGGGGCAGAGCTTGAAGGTCTCTGAAAAACATACCAAGAAGTACAACTTTTGAAAGTAGATTGAAAGGTTTGGATTTTTTGAATATTCATAGGCATTTGACAAGCAAGGATGAGATAATTGAAAAATTAGCTCAATCCCAACGAAGATTGGATTTTACATTGTAAATATACAACATACAAAATACAATTATTCCCTAAGCTTTTTGTGTATTAATTTATATTTCTAACATTTAAATTTTTTATACTTTATATATAAATTTTAAAGCTCAAAAAATTCAAATTTCTATTTTGGGTCATTTAAGTGATTCTTTACATATAATTTTTTTATAATTCACATTAATTTAAAATTGTGTATTAGAAATAGTTATTAGTCCTAATAAATTTATGCTTGATATTTTTAAAAAAATAATATTTCTTAAAAAAATTTATTATCCCCCCCCCCCAGACCAAATTCCTGCTACGCGCTTGGTGCTTAAATATCTATATTTTGGTATAGAGGATTGGAAATATCTAGTGCAAATGTAAGTCTTTGTAAATATCATTTCAGGTCAACAAAAATTACCCTCTAGTAAGTCTTTGTAAATATTATTTCAGGTCAATAAAAATTACCCTCTATACCCCAGTCCCTCTCCAAACCCAAAAATGGATAGCATGTGTGTTCCTAAAGTTCAATCATTTTAATTTTTATAAATATTTAAAAATTTGTAAAAAAACTAAATAAAAATTTTTTAAATTAAACTAACAAATATGATTAAAAATAATGTACAAATATAAATATATATATAAGGATTACTATGATTTTAAATGATAAACATAAAATTTACTGAAAAGAGCTTTAAAATAAGTATAATTTATAATTTTTCTTTAAAAAAATGGTATAAAAACAAAAATATTTTACCAAATGTTATATTAGTGGGGGGATGGGCACCCTAAATCCTTTCTAAAGAAAAAAAATCTTGTTATCTTTTTGGAATTAACCAGACCTGAATTCTTAGGCTCCACCATTGGTTTAGAACTGATACATCTCTAATATTAGTCACACAAAGAGATATAAAATATAATATTTGGTAATATTTAAATATAAATAAAATAAATTTTTTAAAATTAATTATGTTTATATTAAATCCAATATATCTAAATTTAGATTTTATTAAAAATATCTTAATTTTATCATATTTATTTTTTAAAAAAACCTTTGATAAAAAAAAATTATTACTAGTTATTTAAGCTAACATAAATCTAAAAATATATATTACTATAAATAATTTATATTATGTAATATATGTTAATAATTTTTACTTTTTTTGCAGATATCGTCATGATGAAAATATTTTTTTATAATGGAATATTTAAAGTTATCAGAAATATAATGTGTCATCAATCATTAAAACTATTATCAGCTGACAAATATCAAAATGTCATTGTGTTATATAACAAAAATGAATAAAGAATACATTTAAAAATATTTTTGAAGGTGGTTTGATTTTTATATTATAATATTGATTCGATCATTAAATAAATCCTAATCAGATATAAAGTAATCCTAAACCAATGATAGCTAAGGGGGCTCCTCCTTTCGAAATTTTAAGAGAGAAGGTGGTTGAACCCTCCCTGCCCTTTAAAAAGATTTTAAAATTTGATTTTGATATTGCAAAATGTTAACGGGACTTTTTAAATTTATTTCAGAAAATTCATTCCAAATGTAAAAAATATAAGTAATTAATGTCGAATAGAAAATTTATTTTTGATTAATATATAAAATATAAAGCTTAGCCAAAAGTTTATATTTAATACTTTTAAATTATAGACAAGATTCTAAACTCAAGCAAAAAAATTTTTTTTTATTAATTCTATTTTGGGCTAGAATTTATACTTCATTATCCTATCGAAAATCAAATAGAATTTTTTTTCTGTTTTATATATTTTTATAGCCAGACCGCGCCCTTGATAGATAAAAGATAAAGAAGTAAGAAGTTTTATTTTCAAATATTTTTATTTCCATTATTTATATTTTCATTTTATATATTATCAACCAATTCAAGAAAATTTTCAGGATGTTAAAAGGTAAAAAAAAAATTATTATATTAAATAAAATACTAAAAAAAATCAATTATTTGTAACATGTTTAGTAATATAAAATAATTTTGTTTATTTACTAAAATAAACGAATAATTAAGAAAATAATGATTTTGAGTATTCAATATCTATATTATAATTTTCCGATGTCCTCGCTACGGTGTGTCATCGTTACTTATTTATTTTTATTAAAAAGTATCCAAAAATAATAATAAATACTTTATTTAAAAATATCCAAAAAAAATAATAAAAAAATTAATATTTCATCATATGTTTTGTATACGTATTTCCTCAAATCATTCTATTCTAAATTCAACTCAACAGTATTCAAGTAAATTCAATTCTAATGGGTAACATAAAATTTTAACTAAAATTTTGGGCAGATTTATAGTAAAATATTATATTCAAGTAAAATTAGAAATAATTGGTAATACATAAAATTTAAATTACAATGTTGTGCAGATGAAAAGTAAATTATAGAATATTGAAGTAAATTATATAATTATAGATATCAATTAGAAAGACACATTTACTGGTGACTCCTCTTGGGGTTTGTAATAAATCATATAAAATATTATTTATAGATAATATATTAAAAATAGAATGGAGCATTCGAATTAATTAATTAATAAATTTGATGTGATTATTTTAAAATAAAAATAACTAATAAGTAGTCGTAGTCGTTTTATTATAGGGTTCAGTACATTATTATTTTTAAATTTTTCTTTTGTTTTTATTTTAGATAACAGACCCTGTCTTAACCTCTCTTGTATAGATGCTGATTTATCTGACATTAATAAAAGAAAAAGATGGCAGGTTGATTAACAAAATAAATCGAGAGATCGTGAAACCTAGCAAAATTTATTAACAATACAAGATAAAGTTAGTCATCTATATATATACTAAAAATGCATAAATGTTCTTCTTATATTTTCTTACATTTTTAGATTACATATTGTCGTAACATTCGTTAATGTAACTTTGTTAATTATAAATCTTCTTGATAAATTGTTTATTCGTAATATGATATGCAATTATAATCTTGTTGAATATATAATAGTTCCGCGATACATATAAACACATAAAACATTATTAATTGATTGATTGATTGATTTAACTACCAATCTTCACGTCAGTCACAACACCTTCCCCTTTTACTAATCTCACCATATACCATTAAATCAAGATAAAATATCATGATTTGCCCATTCCAATTATCCATCTGTCCTCGAACCAATTCATCGACATCATAGCACAACATCATTCCAACTTGAATAGTCATACCAAACATCATTCGATCATCACCTTTCCTTTCTTTCATTCTTATCCCATGAACTGTTCCTCTTTGACCATTCTTTGCTAACATTGTTATCTATATCCATCCATTTAATCATTCATTTTATACATTGACCATTTAAACACCAATTGTTCTCTACATCTATCCATTTGACCATTCATCAACCATTTGTTCTCTACTCCATTTGACCATTCATCATTAATTTTACCAATTCCTTTGTATCATTCCCATTGTATCATTCCTCTTTCAATTGACCATTTCATACCCCATTTCAACATTCCCAATCACATTTCATTTGCCCATCTGATCCACATCAACCAATTTCATTTGCCCATTTGATCCACATCAACCATCTAATTAGTTCCTTATATCATTGCCCATCTTGCCCTATTTGCAACCCTCTCCATCATATCTCATTTGTATCATTATCCTTTTATCATTCTCATTACTCATCATCTATTTAGCAATTGACAATCTTCATCCATCTAACCATTTGCCCATCCTGCCAATTTCACTATCCCCACTCACATTTCATTCGATCATTTTATTTTGCCCCATTTCACCATTATTACCAATCACATCTCATTTGACCCTTTGATTCACCCCCATACATCTGACATCAGAATACATCTCTAAACTATTCATCTCTTTTTGTTTTTTCTAATCTTTTTTTATCTTTTCTTTCTTTTTATTTTTATTTTTTTATCAAATTTTTATATTTTTAAACTTTAATAATTCTTCCATTTTTATTTTTAATTTTTTCATATTTTTTTTTAAATATCGTTTCTATTCTTTTTTAATTATTTTCTTTTTTAATTTTTTCTTTTTTAATTTTTTCTTTTTCCTTTTTTTTAAAAAACAAAACAACATTTTCACAATTTTAATATCAATTATTTTATACATATAACATTGCTTTCAAAAACTCTATATAAATATATAATCATTTACCTGCTACATTCATTCCAAAAAAATATTTTAAAACACCATATTCTAATCGGTTACCCCCAAATAAATTGCCTAAGAATATATATATTTTCAATCATTCATTAACATTAAATATATATTATCTTCTAATTTTTCTTTTTTACATTACACATATTAATATTAAATTATATATAAGGGCATACATTCCTTCTATTTCCCTCATCAACATCTACAAAAGTAAATTTAATTAATAAAAATTACAAAAAAAAAAATCGAACAAATATCAATACAATTAATTTTCATTAATAATTCAAATTACAACATTTCCAAAACCTCTAATTTCAATCTAAAATAAACCAAAATTACATTTAAACAATCGAACAAATATCAATACAATTAATTTTCATCAATAATTCAAATTACAACATTTTCAAAACCTCCAACCTCAATCAAAAATAAACCAAAATTAGATTGAAACCCATCCACATATACCTACTCACATTATTAATCCCATCCAATATAATAATCCACCTTTACCATATCAAAATTATAAAACATAATTCCTTCTATACAATTATTAACTTTAAAATTAATTGTATTGATATTTGTTCGATTATTTTTTTTGTAATTTTTGTTAATTGAATTGTCTTATGTGGATGTTGATGGTCATAAGGGGAAATGGAAGGAATGTATGCTTGTATATATAATTTATTTGTAATATATGATATGCAATTATAATCTTGTTGAATATATAATAGTTCTTCGATACATATAAACACATAAAACATTATTGATTGATTGATTTAACTACCAATCTTCACGTCAGTCACAACACATATATTTTAGCTACTGAGGATATTCCAAGTATTTCTAGAGAGTTGAACTAATATTGACTACTCTGTAAGTTCAAGGCATTATCATTTTTAAAATTTTTTGTTTTTATTTTAGAAAACAGACCCTGTCTAATCATTCTTAATGATTTTACAAATTTTAATTAATCTGTCGTTGCCAAAAAAGAAAGAGATGGCTGGTGAATTAACAAAATAAATGTTCCAAAGATCATGAAATTCAACAAATTCTACCAAAAATACAAAATAAAGTTCGTTATCTATATATATAATGCATAAATGTTATTTTATTTTTATGAGTTTTTATAATTTTTTAAACATGTTTTTCTTCTCATACATTCTTACATTTTATATTACATCTGTTTTAGCTATACCAATATCTGATGATATTCCCACAATTGTCAGAGAGTTGAACATAATATTGACTCCACTGCAGGTTTAGTACATTAATATTTTTTAAATTTTTATTTTAGAGACCCTATCTTAACCCCTCTTAATGATTGTATAAATTTAACATTTATCTCTCATTGTCAAACAAAGAAAGAGATGATAAATAAAATAAACGTTCCAAAGATCACTAAATCTAACAAATTATACCAACCATAAAAGAAGTTAGTTACTTCTTTTCTTTTTTTTTCCTTCCCATTTTTATTTCCTCCTTCCTTTCCTTTTCTTTTTTCTTTTTTCTTTTTTCTTTTTTCTTTTCTCTTTACATTTCCCTTTATCTCTTCTATCTCCTTTCCCCTTTCTTTTCTTCCCTCCCCCTCTTTCTCTTATCATTTTTCCTTTTCTTTCCCTTCTCCTTTTTCATTCCCTTTCCATTTTTCTTTTCCTTTTGCTTTGCCATTTTCTTATCTTTTGCCCTTTTTTCCCCTTCTTCCCTTTTCTTATTTATCGTTTTCCTTATTCCTTTTTCTTTTAAACTATTCCTTTTTTGCTTTTTCCTACCCTTTTTCTATTTTATTTTCTCTTCTCTTTTCCTCTCACCTTTTCTTTACATTTTTTTTTCATTCTCCTTTTACTTGCCCTTTTTTTTCTCCCACTTTCATTTTTCTTTTCCCTGTTCTATCACTTTTTCTTTTCCTTCCCCTTCCCCTTTCGCTTTCCCCTTTTCTTCTCTTTCCACCTTTCTTTTTCTTCTCTTTCCACCTTTCTTTTCCTTTTCCTTTCTCTTTTTCTTTCTCTTTCTCCTTATCTTTACCTTTTCATTACCATTTCCCTAACCCCTTTTTAATTTCCTTTCTATGTTCCTTTTTTCATTTTTCTTTTTTTTTCCTTATATTTCTCTCTTATTATCTCCTATTCTTCTATTTTCCTTTCCCTTTCTTTTTCTTTCCCAACACTTTTTTCCTTTTCATTTCCCCTTTTACTTTTCTCTTTTCCTTTACATATTTCTTTCCCTTTTTCTACTCCCCCTTTCCCCTTTTCTTCTTTCCTTTACCTTACCCCCTTTTCTTTCCTTCTCCTTTTGCTTTCTTCTTTTCTTTTCATTTCCCCTTTCATTCCCTTTTAATTCCTCATATTACTTTCCCCTTTCCTTTCTTTTCCTTTCCCTTGCCTTTTTCTTGCCCTTTACCATTTTTCTTTTTCTTTCCCCTTTTCGTTCCCTTCTACTTTTTTTCTCTTACCCTTAAAAATTGATACAAAATGAATACTTATTTCTTTCATTTTTAAAGATTTTTTAAAAAACTCAATTAAATACAAGAATTTAATACCTTAGCATCTATTAATATTTATTAAATATGCATAAAAATATTTCTAGGATATATAAGCAAGATCCCCAATATTTGTTTGTTTTTAGATATTTTTATTTTTGCGATTGTAAAAACCTTTGCCCTTCTTCTTTCTCCTTTTCTTTTCCTTGCCCATTTTCTTTCCTTTTTCCTTTCCTCTTTTCTTTCCATTTCGTATTTTCTTTCCCTACACCTTTTCTTTCCCTTTCCTTTCTACTTTTCCTTATTTCCCTTTCTATTTTTTCTTTTCCTTTCCCTTGCCTTCCTTTCTCTTTTTACTTTCCTCTACCTTTTCTTTGCTTTCTCATTTCCCCCCTTTTCCCTATTCTTTTAAATTTTCTTTCCCTTCTCCTTTCAAGTTTAATTTTTACATTTTTCATTTCCCCTTTTCTTTTCATTTACCTTCCTTTCCCCATATATATATAGTACTTTATTTTTATTTAAATAAAATTATAGATCTATTCATAAGAATCCTACTTTTTAAAACTTGCCATTTCGTCGCACTTGCGATTATTATCTTTTACTCCCACTGTTGATTTATTACTCAGTAAAAAAACGATACGTGGTTCGCTAATTTATATGACCATATATATATATATACGATATTTTAATTATTTAAATAAGATTTTAAATCTATTCACAAGGATCCCAGCTTTTTTGAAGTTTTCCAATTCGTCTCCAAACAATATATTTTTTTACCCATGTTGATTATTTTGTATAATTCACTAAAAAACTATATATGCATCGTTATTTTATTATAATCAGATCATAGTATTATATTTTTTAATTTAAATAAAATTTATATATTCTGAATCCTATCCTTTTTTAAGCTGATCAATTTGTCGCTCCTAACATTATTCCACTTTCTTCCTGTTTATCAGAGCCATACCCATTTTGTTACTGACAACTATTTGTGTTTCATGGGAATTTCTGATTATGCTTCATTTGTGATTCCCAGGTTATCCCCCAGCCCGAAGGCCGCATAGGGCGTAGCCCCAGTTCTTTTATAATTTTGAATAAACAAATATTTTGACCAAGAAATAAAAACCAGGTTATTTTTATGATTATTTCTTGCCTACGATTCCAATTTTTGGTTAAAATAAATGCGTCGAATCTATTTTTTTAACAAAAATTATGGCAGCCAAAAAAGAACTTTATTTTTTTTAACTTTGGCTTATAAAATAAATATTAAAATTTTAATCTATAATTAAATTTATATTGATTATTTCTTATTATTGCCAGGGACCCGAACCATTATTTATAACGGTTTAGTTTGGTTACGGTTCAGTATGTAAAAAATTATAATGGTTACGTTTTGGTTACGTTTTGGTTACGGTTCTTAAGAAAAATATTTTAAAAGTTCAGTTCGGTTCAGCTAATTGTTAAGGTTTATAATGGTTCATTACGATTTAAAAAAATTTTTTTATTGAAGACATCATCGTCTAATTTATTTTTATTATAAGCATCTATGAATTATATATAAAAAAAATATATAAGATTCAAAATAACATCTTTAAACATATTATTTTAAAGCATAAGTAATATATTTTCTAATATAAATGGATGTTTGATGAGAACACAAATTTTAGCCCCGAAGCCCTTTCTACAGAAACTTGTGTTGCGGGAACCGCCAGTACTATAAGAGCAAGTGTATATAATTCTGGATATTCAAATTATTTCCATTTCTAAAATATAAAAACTATTGGTTTGCACCGGTTTAACTTTTTTTATAAAGGTTCTTTTTACGCCTTCAAAAAATAATTATATCGGTTCGGTTACGGTTATGGTTCAGATATTTATAACTGTTTATAATGGTTTAACGGTTCGTTACGGTTCACTCCGGGTCCCTGATTATTGCTAATAGTAATTAATTTCATATTAAAAAATAAAAAATATCCATAAAATAAATTCATATATATAAATATACATAAGGTTAGAAACGGGGAGGATTACTGAAGATAAAGATATTATATCGGCAATACTTGTGATTTCTCAATTTATTAAATTTGTATGATTATGATAATTTTATTTGATGTTATAGTCAGATTAATGTTATTTGAATATAATTTTCCACTTATAATTATTTAATTATCTCCTTCAATAACTGCCTCCATTTATTTGATTCCCCCATTCATTATTTAATTTAAACTTTGTCAATCCTACATTCCAATTTAATTTTATTGTTGAATAAGATCATTTAGAGACACAGTCAAAGCAAATATCATCATCATCCTTGTCAGTTTTAATAACTTTGTAATGTAATTGTTTTTTTAAATTAAGATTTTTCGCTACAATTTATTATATGATTATATTCATTTTTTCACCATAAAACCTTTTCCTATTGTTATTTTAAATTTATTCTTAAGAAAATAGGCTATACTAAACCCGTTTCATATCGAAAAATTAGATGTTTTGATATGAAGTGGCAGATGATTTTGTAAATTCGAGAAAATGTGAGAATTTCACAAATATATATCATCCATATGCTCTTATCTTTTGGATTTTTATTTTTTCATAATACAACCTAAATATCTAATTGAAAATTTGAATTGATATAACTAGATGACACAATCAGTAGAGAGGACATTGGATCAGCATCTAATAAGAATGCCAACGCAGTTTTAATCGCCCATTATCAAAAAATTAAAATCCTTTATGTATAATAAATTATTATCAACAATTTATAAATAATTTTTCCACCATAGTCATACGAGAGGCACCTATTCGAACCCATTATAATCCTAAAATGCTAATGATTCTTGCTGCCGACGCCTCTCAACATGAAATAGGATCAGCTATGTCCCATATGATTAACAAAACAACGAGAAAACCCCGATAGGATTTCATTCTCGCAAAATGCCGCCGAACGAAGTCACTGATAGATTGAGTGCGAGGACTTAGTAATAATATCTGGATTAATTAAATTTTAACAATATATGTTTCAAGCTACATTACAGGTTTGGCTTAATGCAGCGTCTATATGGCAGAATATTTACTAGAAGCAAACTTCCCTCAAAATCCTATACTCAACCCCCTAAAAAATCTGCCGCCTACTGCAGCTATATTCCCACATTATTAATTAAAGGTTTTTTAATATATTTAAAAAATAATAAATTAAATTATATCAGGGTATAACCAAAACAAAATTATTAGCTCAAGATAATGTTATGTGGCCTAATGTTAACGAAGACATCGAATTACATTTTAAGAATTATGAATTAAGTTAAATATATATCCGGGGGTAAAACTATGATTGGAAATTATTCTCCTCAAAAAATCATGCGGACGAATTCATTTTGTTTTGCTGGATCCAATAATGTAGAGATTGTTATACCCGAAAAAATATATTATTGAAAATATATTATTGAAAATATATTATTGAAAATATATTATTGAAAATATATTATTGAAAATATATTATTGAAAATATATTATTGAAAATATATTATTGAAAATATATTATTGAAAATATATTATTGAAAATATATTATTGAAAATATATTATTGAAAATATATTATTGAAAATATATTATTGAAAATATATTATTGAAAATATATGTATTATTTATATATTAATTTTTTATTATGTTAATTATAAATGAACATCATCATTTGAACAAACAGTTTTTGTTATTTGTATTAAAAACTAACATCATGAATTGAATTTTGGCTATATAAGCTATGAATTACAATAAAAAAAATAATTTCAGATACGCATTCAATTACCATAGGTGTAGCCAGGGATTGGGGGAGGGCAAGGGGAAATCCCCCCTTCCCATTCAGAAATATGCCACTTATATGGATATGATTTTACGCTAATAAAAAACTCATCCTTCTGTCCTCCAAAAATGTATGCATATATCTTAAACATTAATTAGAAGGAAAGAATGTAAAAGTTAATTATTTTTTAAACTAAAACTTAACTATAATTCATATTTTTTTAGAAAAATGCATTTATATATAAAAAGAGTGAAGCCAAAAATGTGTTTTAGAAATTAAATATAAGGCAAAGATAAATCTTAAGACAAAAGTGAAATTTTATAAATTACTTTTAATAGATCCATAAAATTACTAAATAATATAACATATCAAATATAATTTTTTATAAAGTGATATGAATAACTATAATTTACCTTCTTAATAAAAATGGAACATCCTTCCACCGTTTAATAATCCCATTCCACTAACTGAGGTGGAAATCTTGGATGCAATCATGTCATTCAAAAAAGATACTTCCGGAGGCATTGATAGCTTTCGAGCCATTTATCTACAAGATATAATTAAACCAACCTTACCCCTATATAAAAATAGACTCACACAATCACACAATTTACCGTATTGTGCTCAATAATATTTTTCATAATAATATACCTAATACCATTCAGCCCATCATTTTTGGAACCCTCTTAATATTCTTAAATAAAACAAATGGGGACATCGGACCTATTGCAATAGGGTCACTCTTCCGGGGAATATTTCTAAATTATTTGCTCCCATATAAAATCTAACCTATCCAATCTACTACGACCTAACTGAAGGATGTGAGGCTGTATCCCAGTCGACGCGTGTCATCCTCCATAATCAGGGTTGCCATGTCTCCCCCCATCAGCGGGAGACTCCCGCAATTTTTTAGTTTACACGCAGACATCTCTCACCACAATTGGAAATCTCCCGCAAAAATCTACCGCAATTTTTTAATTTCTCCCGCGATTTTTTTTTTAGTATTTTAACATTTTTAATGTATAAATAATAATTTTGAGAGACATTAATTGATTATTTTTATATTTTTAAAATAATTTTAAATATTTATTCGAAAAACATGTCTAGTTTGTAAAATTTCTTTCTATCCTGTTTTATTTTTATCCAATAATAAATCAACATCATTTCATTCTAAGTCAGTACAGGGGAGTATATCAACATCGATTGCATACAAAAATATTCTCAAATAATAAATAATACAGATGCAACTACATTTGCGGAAATTGTATACATCTATCATGTAGTTCAACATTCACAGAGCTATATCATCACAATGTGGGTCGAATATTTTTCTCATGATATTTACCGACTCCAATATAAGTGCAAACCTTACTTGTGGCAGAACAAAAATGAGCAAGGCTATCACAAGTGTTTTAGTACTTAAATCCTAGAGGTCAATTCTAGACGATTTGAAAGATGGGCATCCATATGCAATTCTAACAGAATCAACTAATAAGGGAAATATTAAAACATTTCCCTCGACCATCGCTATTTCAACAAGAATAAGAACATTTCAATAAAACTGTTAAAATTTTTTCCTCGGATAGTGAAAAATTCAACGATGTAGCTACACATAATGGTAAATATAGCTGATTCAGGGTTATCAATGATTTGCATGTCAGCTTTCTACGCTATAATGCCTCTGTAAATTTTGGCAAAAACCAAAGTTACCGAATTGAGGTAGCACAATAATGAATTAATACCAATTGGCTGTATATGCCATATACTAAATAATTCTTGCAAGAAGGCAAAAAATGTACTATCTGTGGATGTCGAAATAATTGTGATGAAATGTTTTAACGAATTTAGTCATCAACTAAAAGATTTAATGAATTAAAAGAGTTGGTGAAGTAGTCTGACTTGGAATGGTGTGAGTTGTTGTGATATATACCTATTAGGTGGTTGTCATTAATATCTACCATCGATAGAATTTTAAAATTTTACAAACAAAATACTTCTTAAATAAAAATTTTAAAACCTGTACTAAAATTTTGAAAATTTTTTTAGGTATGAAATGGCAGAAGCATATTTGGGATTCGTTTCACATCTAGGAAATCTACTTCATGCAGTTAATATTCAGTTGCAATCAAAATATTCTTTATTAATAAAGGTTCACAAAATTATCCTACAGCTCTGTTCATCTCTACAGTTAAAAATTGATATAGCGCTATTGCTAAAAATATTATATTAAAATGTTCACATAATACTCTAATTAATACACATTTAAATGAAGCAGATATTTTTATTAAGACAATTTTAGAATATTTACAATCAAAATTTGATTTTAATAACTCTATTTACAAATGTATAAATATTATGACCTTGGAACAGAAACCATCAATTGATGGTTTTTATAATTTAATAAATATATTAAAAATACCGAAAGACATTGATGTCCTGTTTGAGGAGAGTATAATTCTCTCTATTTTTTATGATTCGCCAAAATACTTAAAGATAGATGGTCTAAAAGCAGAGGAGAAATGAGTAGAATTTTTTCGTAATAACGATAAATCTCCATGCTTGGAAAAAATATGCGAGTATGTCTTCTCCTTACCTCATTCTAATGCCTCATCCGAGCGCATTTTTAGCCTGATGAGGACTGCCTGGAAAAGGGAGAGAAATCGGATTGCTTTAACAACATTAGAGGCCGAACTAATGGTTAAACAAATATATATGTCATGCCAAGAATTTTATAAATATCTCAAAAACGACGGTAAACATTTAGTTCTATTATTTAAATCTAAAATAAAATATAATTAAGTTTTAGGAATGGCGCCATAAAATTTATTGTCAATTTTTAACTGTAAAGTTGAACACATCTGCGGCATAATTTTGTTAATCTTTGTTAAGATTCTTCTGATTGCAACTACACATTAACAGCATGTAGTAGATTTCCTACATGTGAAATCATTCCTAAATATACCTCTGCCATTCATTATTGAAAAAAATTTTCAAAATATTAGAACAGCTTTTATTATCTTTATTTATGAAATATTTTTTTAAGGTTTATAAAATTTAAAATTCAATCGATGGCGGGTATTAGGAACATATCACAACCAACATTGTGCTGACTCAATTCTGTAAATACACTCTGTTTTTACCAAATTCATTAAGGCATTTTCATATCAGTGTAATTTATTGATAATCTCGTCTGCTATATTTACCATTATATAGTTAGCTATGTTTTTTGATTTTTCACTATTTGGGGAGAAAAAATTTAATAGTTTTATTGAAACGACCTTAATTTTGATGAAATAGCTGAGCTTATTAGATTCATCTGTTAGAATTGCATATGTATGCCCATTTTTCAAATAGTCAAGAATTGACCTCCTGGATTTAGGTCCTAAAACATTGATGATAGCCTTGCTCATTTTTGTTCTACAAGTATAGTTTTCATTTATATTAGAGTCGTTAAATATTATGGGGAAAAGATTCTACCAACATTGTGATGATAAATATCTCTGTGAATGTTGTACTACAAGATAAGTGATTACAATTGCCGCAACTGTAGTTTCATGTATTATTTCTTATTTTTGGAGTACCTTATTATGTATTTAAACGTGTTACGTGATAATTAAGCGCCTATCCCTATAATGTTATACACACACACGGTAGATTTCCAATTGCGGTCGTTTTGCGGGACATTCGCATAAAATATATTTTTAATTGTAAAATTAAAATCGTTTATTTTTATAAAATTTTATCTTGTTTACATTCTTTTATATTTAAATAAGATCGTTGGTTTTTTTTATAAATTAATATATTTTAATAAATCAAGATGTTTTTTATTTTAAAAAATAGTAACCGACTTTGTATTTATATAAACTAAATAAAAAATAACAGGCCGATAATTAAGTCAATTCAAAATCCCGGCCGAAAGGCGGCACGCGGGCCTTCGGCCTGCTGAATATTTTTTTAAACAATTTTTATATTTCTACCGCTAATACCAAATTTCTCCCGCAATTGGAAAATTTTTACCTGGCAACCCTATCCATAATATACATGATCAATGCATCCTATCTACAAAATGCCTTCAATTCAATTAGAAGGGAAAATTTTATACCCTCTTTCTGTGAAATATCCCAGAGTATTCCACATACATCGCAGCATGTTACAACCAATCCACTTTTTTAAAATTTAATGATTAAATCTCTTTCTAAACAAAGCATCCAGCAAGGAGATCCTTTAGGTCCTGCATTATCTGTCAGGGCATTCAATTTATCATAAAAGAAATCTCTTCAAAACCTTAATTTAAATGTTTGGTACCTGGATGACGGCACATGGACCCATATAATGAAATCATAAAAATTCCTATATAAATCGCCTAGCCCCTATAACGGGACTGTCACTAGTGTGAATTTTATTCCCCCCTTAAACTAGCTGCCCACCCGAAAATTTTATTGTAGTGGGCAAAACTAGCTTTACCCACCTAAGTTCACCAATTGGAGGTGAAAATGCTATATTTCATTTTAGAGATGAATTCCTTGCCAAATTCAATAGAATGAAAAATATGTTAAAACATTTACCTGCTTATCAGGCTTTTTATTTATTTAAATTTTGTTTATTCATTCCTAAAATTTTACATGCCTTTCATTCATCAACAATTTTCATATCCCCTGAAATATTATTAGACCTTGAAGTTCATTTAAAAAATACTCTAGAATCTATTTTAAATATCAAATTCTCATCACTCTCCTGAATGCAAGTTGCCCTTCCACCAAAGCTAGATGGTATAGGTATCCATTACCCATAAGCATTTCAGCTTTTTTATTATCAGTTTCTAAATTTCGATACACACTAGGAGACTTGGATACTATCGATTCACATCATACGGCAGCATTAGACCTCTGGAGCAAAAATGCTCCAAGCCACTCATATCCAAATTCTATAAGACAAAGAGGCTGGAATTTACCATTGATACAGCATTGCGTCGAATACTTACTTACACTTCAAAGCTGTTCAAAGAAAATCTCCATCGCTCTTTCTCCACCTATACCCAACCCTAAGTATACAAAATGACAACAATACGACTCTTTTGCCAGATGAAATAATTCCAGCATCTGCAATAAGCCACCTTGGATACGAATGGTTAGAAACTATACCTATTCCTAATCTAGGCTTGTAACTTACCAACGAAGAACTTAGAATAGCTATAGGTCTTCGTTTAAGCTGCGGAATTGCAACGCCTACATCATGTGTCCTATGTGAAACTCATATTGATAGCCTTAGACACCCCCCCTAAACTGTCGTTTTTCAAAAGGCAAATTACCCAGGCACTATGCCATCAATTAAATCTTCAATAGAATCTTAAAATCCACAAATATTTCTTCTACGCTGGAACCCTCTGGCCTCAGCCCTGCTAACCAAACCAGATCTGATGGAATAACATTAGTCCCTTGGAACAAGGTTTATCCCTCGCTTGGGATTATAATGTGTATATCGTTTTGCCAAATCTTTTACTGTCAACTCCATCATAAAAGCTGACAATATAAAAACAAATAAATATAGCTACCTTAATAATATTTTGTTTGTTCCGGTAGGCTCAGACAACTGTGGATCATTTGGACCCCAAGCCCTAAAATTATTAAAACATCTAAACCAAACCTAAACCACTAAATAAATAAAATAATTTCTAGCCAAACCTGAACCGAACTGTTAAAACGTCACTGAACCGTTCGAGCCTCATGATTTTAGGCTTATAAAATAATGTGTAAGTTATTACTAGTATATTGTAGTGTTATTAAACTACCCATAGGCGTAGCCAGGGGGGGGGCAAGGGGAAATCCACTCCCCTTCAGAAACTTATCACTTTTTGTGAATATCATTTTAAGCTAATAAAAAATACCCCCCTTAGTCCTTCTCCCACTTCCTGACCCCCAAAAATGTATGCATATATCTTAAACAATAATTTGTAAGAAAGAATGTAAATGTTGATATTTTTTTATAAAATATTCAACATAATTTATACATTTTTGGAAAAAAGCATTTATATATAAAAAAAGTGAAGCAAAAATGTTTTTTAAGAAATGGAATATAAGCCAAAGATAAGTCTTAAGACAAAAGTGAAATGTATTATAATTATAAATAATAGATCCATAAAATTACTAAATATAATATATCAAATCTAATTTTTTATAAAGTGAGTAATTTTAATTTATTTATCTTAATAAAAGTAAAATATAATTATAAAACTATTGATAAAATTAAATCATAAATTAAATAAAAAAATTAAAGCACAATACAAACAGTGGAATATCATATGTCGTAGATTTACAGTATATCTAATCTTATCAATTATCATATGACAATCAAGTAATTTTTACCAATATAGCGAATTATATATTTTACAGAAACTATAAAATATTGATAAGGACATCAGAAAATATCTTTTAAAGACATTGTGGGATATATAATATGAAGATTAATTTTTATGTAAAATAAATAGATGGCGTTAAATAATTGAATGCAAATTGTTGCTATATTTATTATCAAGAGCATTGATTAGTAAAATTTGTTAAAATATTAACTATAATATATTCTCTAACTGTCAAATATGTCTGTAAAAGGGGAATTTTACTTAGTATTTTGTAACTAATTCTATATAATAGAGGGATTTCAACTATATGTCTACTTACTTTTTATAAATAAATTTCTTATACTTGTTTGGAATAAAACCACCCTTTTATATTAATGTAATTTATATTATATTTTATATAAACTAATAAAAATATATTTCATATTTGTTCCAAGCTTATTTTTTTATTAAAATTGACCTCCTAATAGACTAAGGTACCGCCTAAATAGGGTCTGGGGGTGGAAACCCCCAGTAATTTTTTAATCCCCCCCCCCTTAGGAAAATCCTGGCTACGCTTTTGAAACTTCTTAACTTTAGTCAACTATAAAACAGCGTAGCCATGTTTTTAACCAAAAATATTCCAATCAATCTTCTAGTTTAGACTCAACTTAGAGCCTTAATTTTAATTTTAGGCTAAAAGCTTGACTAAGCCACAATTGAGATGGTCAATGTTAGAATTTAACAACTCTAGTTGCAAAAATTTTAATTATATTCGAATCGTTTTAAAGATTATTACATTTAATTGATAAGTGGGGACGGCCTCCTTTGATCGTAAGATTTTGATCGTAAAATAGTCCATTTGGTCCGATTTTTTAATTCATATGAATTTATATGCAGGTAATTTTTTCTATTATGCACGTAATTATTCTATTATGCATTTATTTAATATATTCGATAATTCCAAGCAATTTTTTTATCAAATCCAAGCAAGCATTTTTTGATATCATCTACACTTTTTATCCAGGTAATTTTCTCTTCATAAATATAGATACTTCGGGCATTAAAATACGCGCCCCCGAAAACTACGCGCTATGAGAGAAGCTAATTTAAACTATATTAATATAGAATCGTATTTAGCTTCATAAGATGTGTTAGAAAATGTTTTTTTTAATTTAAAAAAAATGGTAACATAGTAAAATTTTAAAAAATTATTTTTTTACATAACTAAAATAGGCGCTCCTACGCTCCTCCATACGCGCCCCCTATTAAAGAAGCTTAATTTATAAAAAATAAACACAGAATCATAATTAAAAGGTATAAAAATATGTTAATATTATTTTTTAAAATTTTTTTAAATAAGTGGACTTTTAAAAAAAACGCTTTTTTTTACTAAACTACGCGCCCCTTCGCGTCCCCGGTCAAGATATATTATTTAAAAAAATATATATAAACATGTTTAGCTTTTCAAGGAGATTCAGAAATGTTAATAGTAAGTTTAAAATTTAGTGGGATTTTGAAAAAACACTTTTATTCAATATTTTTTGACTATGCACCCTCGGTAAATATAAATTATTTTTAAAAAATGAATACAGAATCATGTTTTAGGGAGATTCAGAAAATGGTACTATTCATTTTTTTTTTAAATTAGAAATATCGAAATATTTTGGTAAATATACGCTATTTATGCAGAATTTTGCTTAGCTTATCAATAGGATATACTCATTGAAATTGATTTTTTCCAATCATGCTATAAATCGATCCGAGCCCTCGTTATTTATGTTATAAAAAGGGGATCACCAACTTAATGGGCTTTTTGTTAAATCTTAACAATTTTTTTTCAATTTTATCAAAGAAAACTCATTAAAAAATTATCAGAATATTAAAATAAATAGACCTCCTAAGTAACTTTATACCTGGTTTGTCAATCCTATAGTTTTGAGTTCGAATCCAGTAACTACTGTTTTTTATATATTCTTAATACAATTTTCTGGTTCCATCTAAGGGGGGGGGGGAGATATATGATAGCTAGGACGAGAGCGCGTGATCCCAGTAATAAAATATATTTCATAAATGGAAGTAATTTAGAAAAATACAGGGGCGGACTGGCCATAAGACCAGAGGCCGCGAGAAAATGTCGATTTTGAGGCCGATCAGGGGAAAATATCAAAAAAGAGGCAGTTTAGAAAAAAAATATTATTATGTTTACATTATTTTCCCTTATCATTTATTTATTTTTAATAATATATTATATGAATATTATATTCCTTGAGAATTATTATGTCGTTTACTATATTTTAATGCATAAATTATCAATAACGTCGCTTGACGCTATACATCATTATAGTACTTTTCCTTGTTTTTGTTTTTTTCAAATGAAGAGAAAACACTTCCGCATGAGTTTGAGTAGAGTGAAAGCTAAGTTTTGATTAATTTTATATATTATATTTTTATATATTGATTTATTGTAGAAATAATATAGCCAACATTTGTGATTATATTTCTTGTTCTTAATTCATGGAAATTAAATAAAACCCAGGTATAATAATTTTAATAAAATAAATTTTTGATCAATATAATTTTCCAATATTTCTTTTTAATATTAATTAATTGAATGTTAATTTATATATAAAACTAATTTCAATAAAGCCAAAACTATGTACTGCTTAATCTACCTGGCATTTACAGTATGCGAAAACACTTTCACAAAATGCTCAACAAATTTTCGACATATGTTTAGTAATTAAAATACATGAAAATTCAAGAGTTCATATTAGTGCAGTCGAGGTCTACCTCAGCGTATCAAAAAAATAAGTCATTTGATAATTAAATTAGTGTTAAAATATTAAATGGAAAAAACGACATAACAATATCTACATAATAAAACAAATATCGATGTTAATAAAGTTTTTAGGCAGATAAAACTTGCCTTACAGAGGATCAAATGCTACTTAAACACTTCTTTGAAAATAAAAATTTGAATCATGAAAATTTCCTGGAAATGATTCGTATAATATCAAAGAATGATTAAATATTCTCAGTTAGAGAAAGCTATTTTAAATAGCAAACGTAGAAAAGAAAAGCTTAAACCTCTGACATATCAGAGGTTCACTCATAACCTTGTTGTCAAAAACAACTGTTAACAAAGTTATTGATGTTGTTCTTTGTTAAATAAGTGATCGAGATTATTTTATATTAACGTTTTATTTTATCGCATTAACATTATTTTAAAATAAATTTATTTTGACAATTGATATATTTTTTGGATATCAATTTAAATTCTAATTCAAACGAACATTTTCATTTATATAATTGGCTATTTCATGATTTATTTATTGTTTAAAAAAGATATAAAAGGAACATTTTTTGGTTTAAGGGATAATAAAATGTAATTCATAATCATGTTAAAAAAAATGTAATTCATTTTAATATGAATATTGTAAATATATATAGAATAAAAAGTTATTATATCACAATTCTGCATGACTAATCTAACTATATAAAGAATAAATATCTAACTATATAAAGAATAAAGATGTTATTTAACTCAATTCTTTATGGAGGCCAAATTACGTCCGATCTTCGCGTAAGTAATATCTCAAAATTCGATCTTGATTTTGCACTATACATGAATTCTATATCACGCTTTTATCGATCATAATTCTTTTACGATGGATGCATTGAATAATTCCACATATATGATCGAATTCGTCAAGCTGGATTTCCCTAAATTTAGTAGCGATGACAGCGCTTATATAGGGAAATTGCAAAATTTCCTCGATACTGATCTCCAACTGAGAAAAGGCCACTTTGTTTCTCCGAAGTCTTCCAGATGACGAATTCAATAACATTGGAGCAATTTGCAAAAAGGCAAACTTTCAGGAATATTACCTAGGAAATTTCGTTGTTTGGTTTGATACTTCATAGTACCTTGCATGATGTTGTATTTTTTTACTTTCCGCTTATACAATATTTTAGAATAGATCAAAAAAGATGGAAATTTTAAATTTAATAAATACTTTAATACCTCGCGGTGAATCTAACACAAATGGCTCATGTTCACAACAAACATCATTAGATGTTGTTGGATTTTTTGATTTAAAGCGTCCAAATATTATTGATAATGATGAATTTATTTAAAATTTTATTAATTCCAATAACAGCACATTATCTTTATATGACGATTTTCCAAATTTAAAAATGCTCTATATTGAATATAATGTTGTTATTACATCAAGTGCTCCTGTAGAACGTTTATTCGGTCTAGGGAAGCTCATCTTTGGAGAGAAACGAGCGCGTCTTCTAGATAAAAATTTTGAAATCCAATTGTTAAAAGCAAATAAACATTTATTAAACTCAAATTTTAATGAAAAATAAATATGTTTTTTTTTCAATGCAAATATAATGGATATTTTTATTCAATGTAAATATAAATATTCTATTTTCCGATATTTTTTTCGGTTTAGTTATTTTTTTATATAAATAAATTGTATATTTTTTTTAAACAAATGATTATAATTTGTATATCTTAATTTTTTTATATTAAATAAATTCGTTCAGTAAATAAATGCGTTATATGAATGTATAAAGTAACTTATAATGTAACTAGTTTTATTTTTGCCAATGTAACACGAGTAACTGTAACTAGTTATGTTTCAAAAGTAACTTTAACAACACTAGTATAATGATTTATTTTCTTTAAATAGACAATTTCCCATAAAACATAATTTCGTCACCATATTGTTATATGTTTTATATTTTATCATGTCACCGTTTCTAATGTCGTTTATTATTTCCATTAATTCTCTGTCGTTAGAAATTTTTTTTTCGATCATTTTAAAGTTAATTGATACGTCCCATAAATCATTATTTTCTTTTACATCCTCCACAATGTGTATTTCTTCTTCTGAAGATGTTAATGGCAATCTGGCAATCTGGACAAACAATCTGGTACTGTGTTGTGTTTACCCGCTCTATGTTTTATTTGAAGTCGTAAGCTCCCATAGCAATGTTCCACTTCTGTAACCTCATCGACATGAATGAGTTTTCTTTTAAATTGGAAAAAATGTAGATCAAAGGCTTGTGATCGGTGATGATTGTAAATTTTGTTCCAATTAGATATTCTTGAAATCTTTTCATTGCAAAAATAATCGCTAACGCCTCGCGTTCGATGTTAGTGTAATATCTTTCGGATTTTAGTAAGGATCTTGAGGCAAAAGCTATCGGCTTTTCTTTGCCGTCCTCTTCTATGTGGAATAAAATAGCTCCTAAGCCGACTTTAGTCGCATCAGCGGCTATACCTATGGGTAAATCAGGATTGGAAAAGTTAAATGTAGGAGGTTGACTGATTAAAGTTTTTAATTTTTTATAGAATTCTTGATGTTAGGTATCCCAAGACCATTTATCTTTGTTAATTATTTTATATAGTGGATCTGCCAGATCCAAATTGTTTAAAAATTTACGTAATAGCTCGCCATGCCTAAGAAAGTAGATAATTCTTCTGAATTTTTTGGTTCCGGCATGTCTATAATTGCTTTTTTTGTCTATGTCGTGTCCCAAAAAGCGTATTTTATCTTGCAGGAATAAACTTTTGTCGAAATTGGGGGTTAATTCATATTTGATGATCTTTTCGAATACTTTTTTTATGTTCTTCAAGTGTATCTCATCGTATCACATGTAATTCACAAGTCGTCTATGTGGAATATAACATCTTTTAAATCTCCGAAAACCTGTTCGGATATAGTAAGCAAATCTCTAATTTGCAGGAAGGCTTGTTTGATATCAATTTTGCTAAATTTTTTGCCTCTAGCTAATTTGGCAATCAAATCGTTAATTCTAGGTATGGGGTATTTGAAATCTTCAAGCGCTGGGTTAACTGTCTTTAAAATCGGCGCACAGCCTAAGACCATTGTTTTTAAAAACTTTGGCTTAGCATGTGACTTTAGTCGTAATCTAACTTGAGTTTTCATGACAGGTTTATTATTTAATTTTGACTTGCAATTGGATATCAACTCCGCCAAATCATCTTTATTATCCGTATCAATCATGCCTATGAATCTTTCAAGTATATTTTTAAAATGTTTTAACCATGATCTTCCTAGTAAAGGCATGGCATCTTGTTACTGTTTACGATTAATGCATCTAAAATTTGAGAATTCCTTTCGTATTCTACATTCACTCGCGTTGTGCCTAACACTTATATCGTCTTACCGTCGTAACCTGATAACTGTATGTTGGACTTCGTAATGTTTTTTATGCCTGTTTTCTCAATCATATACTTTGGTAGGATTGTTAATTTTGTGTCAGTATCCACTTGTAGTGAAGTTAAGACGTTATTAATTTTGATGTTCACCATATATGCATCATCTTTAATATTTTGAACTTCGTTTTCTACGTTATTTATATCAATATTTAATAAATTATAATCTTTCTTATCGTTTGATATGATTTTGTCGTTTTCAATCTCTTCTATATTAACTATATTGATTTTATTTAAATAAGGTGCTTGATGTCTAGGATTATAAGCCATGTAATTTTTATTGTCACGATTGTAAAATTGTTGATGCACGTTGGATCTATTATAACCTCTAAAATTTTGAAACTGTTGTCTGTTGTTGTCAAATCTGTTGTGGTATTTGAAATCATTAAAAGGCTTATAATTATTATTAAATCCATAATTGGTATTATTAAATCTATTATTATTGTTATCTCTTGTTTCGTGATTATTGAAAGAAATATAAGGAGTTTCCCATCTATTTTGATCATGAAATCTGTCATAGTTTCGTCTTGGAAAATGATAGTTATTTTGGTTGTTGAATCTTTGGTTGCCATAATATGGTCGAGTCTGGGTTGTCTAAACTGATGATTGTAATTATTATCATAATTTCTGTTGTTCTCAGTATATAGCATCATCTAGGTATTATCTAGTATTAGTTGGTTTTTGTTCGTAAACTTTCTTATCTTGTCTTACTCCCTCCAAATGTTTTATATCAGAGTGTATGTTGTCTTTGATAACAATCTTATGTATAGATGTTTCAATGTCAGTTTCGTCTAACTCTTCCTATCTTTATAATGTCATCTAAAATGAGTAAATCTTTAATTCTGTATTTAATTTCCTTAGATGAGCTTGATACCTTTATTTTTTCTAAAACCCTGTCGTATCCGATAAAGTTGCAGTCCATATTGAGCTGACAAATATGGGTAACCCAATCTAAAAAACTTTCGCTGCTCTCTTTATGAACTGCTGATTGAATTCACTAATTCTTTTGTTTCGAATCTTGACAGGTTGTAATAATCTAAGTTAGTTGATAAGTGTCGACGATTTCTTGAGATCGGATTCAGTGCATATCGATTGTAGTTTAGAAAATATGTCATCTGGTAAATTATGTTGTAAGGTCGTGGCGTTATCGTCATCTGTGATGTCATTATTTTTAAAAATAAGTTCAATTTTAGTTAAATATGTATCAATGTTTCCTATATATTTAGGAAATTCGCATTTATATAATATAGTAGATACAGTGGGTTTTTTATCGTTCACCATATTTAATTAATTGTAAAAAAAAATTTCTTCTTTTTTATATTATTTATTTGTTTTATTTTTAGAAATGTGAAATAATTAATATGAAATTCATCTTTATATTTTAATAAAATTTTAATTTACAAAGATAGCCGCTGCCACCATGTTAAGGTGGCAGGGAGAAGAACAAAATTGAAAGAAATTTTTATTTATTTATTTAAAAAATTATTTCACTGCAATGCAATATATTTTCATTCTTACATAGTTTTTAAAAATCAATTTATATAAAAAATCTATTTAATTTATATAAACAAACTATTGAGTTAATATTATAAAATGAGTACGTAAGGTTAATATTAAGTTAATATAAAGAATAAAAAAAATCAATCCGTAAGGTTAATATTGAATTAATAGATAGCGAAAAAAAATATTTAAAAAAATCAATCAGGACATCTCAACACAAATTTTGTGTTAAAAATAGAATATCAATATCACTCACTAAATATTAATTTAGCATTAACAGTTGAAGCATAATTGACTTATTATTTAAATTATTATATAACCCTATAAATAAATATAATCATTTATTGAAAACTAAAAAATTTAATATTGTAATTAGCCGAGTTCAAAATGACTAAACAACTGTATATTTATTTTTAAATTTTATTATCATACCTATTCCTAAAAATATTTTCAAGGTTCAAATAAGTATAAGAGATTTCTTTATAAAGTAAGTAAGTAGACATATAGTTTATAATCCTCTATTATATACAGTTGTTTATAAAATATTCGATAAAATGCCACTTTTATAGACGTATTTGACAGTTATATAATATATTAAAGTTAATTTTATAATAAATTTTACTAATAAATGCTTTTGATAATAAATATAGTAACAATTTGCATTCAAGTATTTAACGCCATCTATTTAGTTATAAATAAGTTTTAAAATTGAACATTTTATTATTCATTTTATAATAGATATAATAAATTTGATATCTTTTCTTCTCTTTATTTACGTGTTTTTAGGAAAGCTATTTTTTTTTCCTTTCTAAAAACAGTTTTGAGTTAAATTTTTAATACAAGTATATTTTTGATATTTTTACAAACTAATATTATTTTAAGATATAATATACCAACTAGAGGTGGTGCGACAATATATAAAATCTTAATTGTTTCATCATATCATTACCTTCCTTATTTTATAGTTAGAAAATGTTTAATTTCTAGTATGGCATTGCCGTGTAAATAACTCCAGGATTCAATATATTTGCATAATTATTTCTTCCAAAGATTTTTAGTGTTTTAATTTTATCAATTAATCCAACATAATAAATTGTGATATTAGTTTACATCGTGAGTGTCATGGCTATTACTGCAAATTAAACAGCATCTATTATTTGTGTTGCTATGTAATTTAAGATTATTACTACAACGGCTGAGAGCACATGATTTCATATTTTAGATAAACAATAATGGTCAACTGTGTAGTCGTTTATATATCATTTAAAATGGAAGATAATCTTTTAGAAATTGAATATCTCACAATAATTTTCTCGATTACTTATCTAGCTTCCATCATGTCATCTAAAAGGAAGTTCTAACCACCATATAGTTTTATGATTTAGATTGGTCGTTTATACTCTCTTCTTCAGGAATTGTTGATTTGGTTTAGGCCTATAAATTTTTCCTTATTAGTCCATTCTATAAAACATTGTCTAGGTAACAGAGAGTTATATTAGTTTGATAACCTTTTGTCAATGTAAGTTGCTAAGAATTATATTATTGCATTATGTGGTTTTTAAAAAATATTATCAATTGAGGTATATGTATGAATTAATTAACCTTTTTTATCACTTGTAATTCTTTAGGCGCAAAATTTTTTTATATCACATTCGAAAATATTTTATACTGTAAGAAATAGATGTTGTATTAAAAAATATTATTTTTAGAAATGTCTTGTATTGTTTTAATTATTTATATGCTAGTAAATTTTGTATGCATTATATAATAAATGACAAAATATGAAATTCAGAACAATGTTCAGTGTTAACAATTTTTTTAAAAAAAGTATAAGATATTAATATAAAACTCGACCGAGGCCGAGCAAAAGCGGGCCGAAAGCCTACAAATTGGGGGGTAGGGGGGAGTATGCCCCCATAATTTTTTTTTTAGTTGAGCCCCCCTGAGATTGTAAAGGTTAGCGACGCTGCCGGTGCCTGATTTTATAAGTGCAGCAATTTTATTCTCTGTCTAATATTGTATAATTGCAATAATTTTATATGTGTAATTAATTGATTTTATATATTGAGTATGAACTAATTTGTATTTCACGTGATATATGATTTGATTTTATAGTGTAGTAACGTTGTAAATCTAATATAAAACATATATGTACAATGAATATTTTTTTAGATATGCAATGAATAATTTTAGATGTGCAATATATGATATATATGTCATACTATTCTATTTTTATTAAAAATGTAAATTGTTTGAACTTATTTTCAAAAATAAGAAGTAATAAAAATCATGTAATTCGAAGAAGCCATTTAAGAATAAATAGCGGTATGGAAGCGACGATCCCATAAAAATGAGGCCTCTATAAAAAAAAATGCCCACGAGGCCAAAGCGTCGCCAGTCAACTCCTGGAAAAAATATATATCTTTTTAGGAGAAAATTGCAATATTGTTAACTATTTATTCTTTATATTCTAATATATATTTTAATATAAATAAATTATTTTTAACAAAGATACACCAATAAGCAAATTTTAAAATAGATACAATATAAAATAGGTTCCTGCTGCTTTATTCCGATTTTAAATTTGAAATGTTTATATTTTTATAATATATGTTAAATCTTTCATTGGGCAAATGATAAATTATAATTAGAGAAAAATTAAATCCAATATATAAATTATTTACATATAGTATTATAAATGGCACATCAAATTTGATATCATACTGGCAGCGCCGGCTACCCAAGTTAGTGTGGAAAGATGTTTTTCAACAATTAAATTTATATTATTTCCTTATGGATGTAATTTGAGTGAGACGAATTTTGAAAATATTTTAATTGTGCGGCTTAATAAAAAAAAATTAAAGTAAATAAAGTTAAATATTGTTCATATTAAAATTAATCATTTATTTATTTGTTATATTTATAAATTAAATATTATTTTATAATGTGCAATTAATAAAAATGAAGGTTTTATGTGTGTTTTTTATTTTAATATGAAATAAAAAATTTGTCCCCATCTTCCCTATACATTATTCGAATATAGGTAAGATGTTCAAACCGGTTTTTAGAGGTCCGAACCGATATTCGTTTTGGTTTTGATCCCTGTTATTAATCGATATTTGTCGATCCAACTGCATATCCATACATGGGTTATTAAGCCTCGCCGACCATACCTAAATATATTATTTTAAATTTTTTTTTTTAATTTCCTTCTTTTAATATATATAGTTTATTTGGATTATATAAAAAAAACAAAATATTTTTTTCCAAATATGTAAAATAAATTTATGTTAAATAAATTATTCATTACACGATTAAAATTATATAAAATATATTCTAATCATCATGTGAGATGAGGCTGCCAATGAAGCTGATGTAATTGGCCCTGTGAATTGCTATTGCGAGTCTTTGTCTTAAGAAGAAGCCTTCACGAGGTTCATCTGTTAGTTTGCGGATTAGCGATCCAAGTTCCTTGAAGAAAGAAAGAGCACGATTCCCAAAGGTAGTCAAGGTAGTGGAAATGATGGGAATGAATAAGTGATCTTGGGATATCTCTGAATATTTTGCAATTTTTAGAAGCTCCTTGTTCTCCAGAATGTTAAGGAATTGATTGGAAGGAGCCAATGGATCAATACAAGAATAATTCTAGACCAAGAATTGACTTCGCTTCCAGGGAATTTGAGAGATCCCGTCAGGGCGTTTCTTATCAGATCTGAAAAGACCAGATGGTTCGAGAATAGAAGGAATTTGAACGGATCTCAGAGCTCTAAGAATTATAGAATTGCAAATGTTATGTCTAATGATGCGGCCTTTACATGAACGACAATGTAGACTATGTCTTCCATTATTTAAAACAGCAGAACTGCAACCGGCACAGATGTGGGGTTGGGTTACTAACTAATTTAAACGAATGCCTATAGCATGAGTTAGCTCATTTTGGGTCAATTGTAATTTTAAGTTCGCGGATGGAATGGCTTCGAGAAACTCATGTCCAGAACCATTAAGCAGAGAGGAGAATAAGGGACGGTCCAATGATTGCATACTGGAAAGGAGAGATTCGATGCAGCTTGCAATAATGGGCTTATCCCAGTCCTTCTGCTTGTTCGTTTCTGGAATTGGGTGGTCGGCAATGAATCGAGATTTCCATTCAATGATGGATAGGTCAGAATTTAAGGAATTAGGATTGACTAAATATTTGGTTAAAAGACAGCTCGATATAAAGGCAGTTAAGGCAAGATCGGAAGGGGATCTGATGCCTAGTCCTCCCATCTTGGTAGGAAGGGTGGCTTGTGTCCACGCTAATTCATGGAATTTTAGATTAAGGATACTTTCATTAGGACTTTAATCCCATTTTTATAAATGCCTAAGGAAGTGGGAAATTTAAAAATAGGGGTAGAGCGGAGTGCGTAAAGAATTTTTGGGATATTGAAGAAATTTTTCAGGAGAAAAAAAGGCTTTATGAGAGGGGAGAAGGGAAAATAGGTCAGCCAACTCATTAAGGGTTTCGAGTGTAGATTGTAGGAAGGATGTTATGCCTGTGTGTCCACCAAGTGAGATAATTCCTCCAGAGTAATCTGTTTGAAATTATGAAAATTGTTTTCAGATGAATTAATTGGAATGAATTCTGATTTTTCATGGTTGATTGATAGACCAATGGATAGCCCTGCATCCTTGATTATCATTACAGCTTTATTAATTTCGTCGTTTGGACCACAAAGGATTCCATCATCGATGTACCATGCATGCAATGATAATGAACATGCCTCGTTAATAGATTTAACAATTTCATTGATCCCTAAACAGAAAAATAAAGAACCTAGAGGATCTCCCTGTTGTATGCCCTCAATCGAAGGAATTTTATAGGTATAAAATTGGAGAGTGGAAGGCTGTTGATAGCATGAATAAAAGAATTTAGTGTAACCAGGAAAGAGAATACTCCATGAGCTCAGAAAGGAATTCCGAGAAAGAGTGTTATAAGCATTGTTGAAGTCGATTTTGACTAAAGATTCGTTGGTTGGCTGGGTTTCAAAGTGTATTCTCGTTAGATGAACAACAGCTTTACAGCCGCCAGGTATACCAACACCAAGTTGGAAAAGACTTAGTATATATATTTTTATACAGAATCTAATATATATAATCTCCATCTAATATATATAATCTCCATCTAATATATATAATCTCCATCTAATATATATAATCTCCATCTAATATATATAATCTCCATCTAATATATATAATCTCCATCTAATATATATAATCTCCATCTAATATATATAATCTCCATAATCATAACACGTTTTCGTATCTCCCTAATGTATTTTAAATTTAAGGAGACTATATAGTGCAGAGTTGTTAAAAGATACTTTTTAAATAGATCTAGATACAGATACATAGTCTAAAAAGTTATCTAGATCCAGATACATCATCTAAAAAGTTATCTTGATACAGATACAATTTTTAATCTGTATCTAGATACAGATACAATTTTTTAATACTCTTATATAAGCTTTGCATAAACCTAAAATTGTGAAAATGTATGAAATGAGCTAAAAACTTTATTGACTAGATATTACATTTATCAAAATTAAAATAATAATTTTTAGGTTTTTAGAGTTTAATATAATAATATATATATGAAATGAATAAATAATTATTAGATTGTAATATAATATTTTTAAAATTTTAATCATTAAGGCATCCTCGTTAATCCGTAAAGACATTTTTAGCTACACTAAAAAACCTTTCTACCGGGGCACTTGAAGGGATTGTGGTGTTATATTTTATGAATATTTTATATCAGGATATTCTTTAAAAATACTAAAATCTGGGCATTCATTTTCGAAAAAATTATTTAAAATTTGTTGAGTATCAAAATTTAAATCATTATTAACAATCATATCTGCTGCTGTGGGGTACTGAAAAAAAAGGATATAAATTAATTGTTTTTTTTTGCAGGTTATTTGTTTGCAATCAGTTGAAGACCTTGATAATTCATCAACTAATCTTTGTATTAATTGTTTTTTACATTAACAGTGTTTGATTTTTTCTCTTAAAATTGAAAATTACAATTGTAAACATTAAGTCTCTATACCCTTAAATGTTTTACAATGTTGCAAGTTGAGGTAATGCTTCGTATTTTTTTGTAGATATGGAAAACATTTTACTATCAGAGATTTTTTATTTTATTTTGAGATATTATTTTAAAATATTCTCTATAAATTGGCCATGAAAACAATGTCTGAACTTGTTGATGCTTCATTGATTATTACTCCTTTCTCTTCCTCTTCATAACTATTAATATTTATCTAAAATAAATTTTTAAAATAAGTATAATAAAATAAAATTAACTAATTCCATTGAAAATTAAAAATGGCAGATTTCTTAAGTTGCATTGTAATATCAAAATTTGTCTGGTTTATTGATAAACTCTGACATAATATTTAATGAATATTTATATATCTATTTTTTTATATATTTTAATATTTTATATATATATAATTTTTTATTATAGTAGTCTTAATATTTTTTAATATATATATATTTAAATTATATGCTCATATGAAATAAAATAAATTTTGCATTCAAGTATTTTTGTTTATAATATAAAAAGCGTTAAATAAAAGTATCAAAATGTATCTTGAAAAGTATCTAAAAACAAATAATATCTAGATACAGATATTTTAATCAAAAATATATCTAGATACAGATACCACATTTTTATATCTAGATACAGGATCTAGATACTTGTATCTAGTACTTGTATCTAGATACTTTAACAACTATGATATAGTGTAATGTTAAATTTTTGCTCTCTATCTAATATATATAATCTCCATAATCATAACACGATCGTTTTCGTATCTCTCGAATGTATTTTAAATTTAAGGAGGCTATATAGTGTAATGTTAATTTTATCTCCATAATCAAAACACGATCGTTTTCGTATCTCCCTAATGCATGCGCGTACGCAGGAATTTGGGGTGGGGGGGGGGGGGGGGTTATAATTTTTTTAAATAAAATCATTGTTATTTAAAAATATAAAGCATAAATTTTTTTAGGACTAATAACTATTTCTAATACAGAATTTTAAATTAATGTGAATTATAAAAAATAAATATATAAACCGGCATATGAAAAACTATAATATAAATGTGAATTATAAAATTTTAAATAAATATAACCAGCTAGAAATCACTATAAAATAAATGACCCAAAATAGAAATTTAAATTTGAGCCTTTAAAATTTATATATAAAGTATAAATTTAAATGTTGGAAATATAAATAATTACACAAGTTTCTTAGGAATAATTGTATTTTGTATGTAATAACTTAAAAAGTATTCATGAAAAAATATAATTAAAATATTAATTCGCACATAGAATAATTAAGAAGCATATTATAAATTTATATGTAAAATCCAATCTTCATTGAGATTGGGTTTATTGTTCAATTATCTCATCTGTGCTTGGCGTCAAATGCCTACGAATATTCAAAAAGGTCAAACCATTCAATATATTATCAGAAGTTGTACTCCTTAGGTATGTTCTTATTCTTCTTAAAGAAGGGAATATTCTCTCATTAGTTGCAGTACTAATGTGAAGTGTTGCTAATATATATAATTTATTATACTTTGGGAAAATAATCTTAAAGATGTTTGAAATGATGCAAAGCATCCATAGCATTTTTTGGGACTATATCAACCATAGTTAATCTTTTATATACTATAGTTGGCATTCAGCTAATAAGGCATCATAAGATACTTTAACATCTTCATGTAAAAAATCTGATAAATATTTTATTTTTTTTCTATTACTATCTGAGAAAGGTTGGTAAGGCTTTTGTGAAGGTAATATCTGCAGACTGCTAAGTGCTGCCGGATGAATTAAAATCCGTTCTATTTGGGTTATAAATAAGAGAGGAATAAAGACTTTTATTTTATAATACTCTTCTACTGACCCTATATTAATGTTAGGACGATAAGCTTGCCTCGCTGCAAGCCGAGGGAGCAAATGTTAATCTCATATAGCTCTGCTTTTGACTCAAAAATAACATATAAAATATGAAATTCTTCATTAACATTAGCCCTAATTTCCCTGAGTTCTAATAATATATTCTAATCGTTTCAATCAGGTCAATGTTATGTTTTTAAAAATACATAATATATATTCTAATGAGAAAAAAAAGTAAGTATTGAAACCAATGATATGCTTGCTTCTGAGGAAATATCTCCTTCAGGTGTGATTTTTCAGTAAGAGCATAATAATCAACTCTTCTAACTCTATAAAAGCTGTTTTGATGGCAAAGACTCCATCTCGTTGGGCAAGTTTTTTGCAATGTCTTTCTCCTTGTTGGACAAGGAGTTTCAGAAATAATTCTGTTTACAGAATCTCCTAATGCTTGAAATTTTACAAGACCACGAAAATTACCTTCATTATAATTATTATTGAAATTCAAGCTTCCTGAATCCAAATAACCATGTAATTCTGGGCCCTGCAATCCACAATATAGTATAGCCTCAATAGTTAGCTTGATCTCTATTTTCTTTTGCTATTTTAATCCTATTTTTGTCAATATGTGATAAAATGGGAATCATATCCCCACAAATAATTTGAAGAAATAATGGGTTCACCGCGTTTGTGATAAATTTGTTTTATTGTCAAAGATTTATCCAACATCTTTGTACTTGTTGACTTAACTAACAGGACTCATAACTTGCAATAAACTCCATTGTCTCGGTAGAGAATTCTAGCCACAACCATCTAGTAAATAGCGTTTTGAAATTTTAACTTTCAATTAGCACATAAAGTTTGTGTGAAATTTGAGGGGTAGAATATAAATCTGTTATTAAATAAAATATTAATCTTAGGTATCTTTATTACCTTTTTAAGAAGCTTATGTTTTACTTCTAGGCTAATTATGAAATGTTATAAAATTATTTGTACTTTTTTGCTTTTTTGTAAGATGACTAGGATTTTCATCATCAACAGTATGTTTAAAAAATTTCTTGTGTCCATAATTATTATTTGACTAGAAAATAGACAAATATTACTCCAAGAAAAACTTGAAATCGAAATTAATTGATAAAATAACTTAGTAAATGAATGTGATAAATAAATGTAATTAAATATATTTAAAACGAAAAAGAATGAATTAAATATTATAAAATACAACTTAATATAAACAATAATATTTTTGAAAAATTTATCCGGCATCTGCATTTTTGGCTTGGGGGGGGGGGGGGGGGGGGGATTTGTCTTCCTGCCCCCCCGCTGCGTACGCCAATGCCCTAATGTATTTTAAATTTAAGGAGACTATATAGTGTAATGTTAAATTTTTGCTCTCTACGAGAATCGAACACAAGCCTCCCGTTTCAAAGGCATATGCTTTACGGCATGCACCAACTTGAATATAAATAAATCTTAAATATTAATTATATTTATATTAAAATTTCAAAGGCGTATGCTTTACGCATGCACCAACTTGAATTAGTTAAATTTAAAATATTAATTATATAGATATTAATTAATATCTAATATTTTTAAAATTCTATCGTTTATTATTATTACCATACTAGGTGATGGGGTTAAAGGGTAATTATTTAGTTTGTGTGTATGGTATTAAATATAATTTATTAATAAATTTTATATAAATATTAAAATTTAAGAGTAAAAGAGGTAAAATTGTTGCAATGTATACTGTGAGCATGTATCAGAAATATCAAAATTTAAAAATGTGATGGAAATCATATTGGATAAAATTTAAAATAGAGGTGCTTTAAGATTTTTGAATTTTAAATATGGGTTATAGATTGGTCTGAAAATTTTTTTGCAGACATAGCCAGGCCTGATCAAAAAACCATGTCCCATGCTACTTTCATAAATTAATTAATAGTTGACATTTTTAAAATTTTGCCTGTCCATTGAATGCTCTGAATACCACCTAATATTATACATATACTTGAATATTTAGGGGTAAATAGAACTTTAAATGCATCAAGTACCAATTCAATAGGAATAAGGTAGAACTTTAAATGGCAAGTACCCATTCAATAGTAATAAGAGATTTATTTAAATACTATTTTAATTCTTGAATTTATGTATAATTTAGGATTTTATACCATTATATTGGGGTTTCAGAAAAGATAAGAGGGATATGGAAGGGACAAAGCACACCTTGGTAACACAAATAAATTTAGATTATAAATTACAAATACAAATACAAATAAATAACATAAATAAAATTACTAAATATATCATTAACATATTTTATAAAAATATTGGAAAATTTTAGAATAACCCCAAAATAAATATAAATTTTTAAATAAAACCTCATAAGATAGGAAAATTTTGTATATTTACTTATAACTTCATAATTGTAGAATGTATGTTATTCATAACTTATTATAACATTTTTGATTAAATATATAACCTTTTTGTTTTACTTATGTTAAGGTTGGCAGGGATAAGAACAAAATAAGAAAGTAATTACGAAACTTTATTTAATAAATTTATTTTTATAAATATTACAACTAAATTTAACTCAAAAACTATAATAAATTTATCCTTTATATATACAAAAAATCTATTAAACAATTAAATGAAACTATTAAGTTAAGTTAATATAAATGTTATCAATTAAATGAATGTAACATGTAAAAATTTGTGCTATATAATAACCATTAATATAAAATAATAATCCATGTTCAACATTCCACCCTCTAAAGGAACCCCGCCTATGTTATCTTTAGACGTAAATCATTCGTGTTCAAGGAGTTTCCCATCTATTTTGATCATAAAATCTTTCATAGTTTCGTCTTGGTAAATGATAGTTATTTTGGTTGTTAAATCTTTAGTTGCGGTTTTTGAAATCATTAAAAGGCTTGTAATTGTTTTTATAATTGTTATTATTAAATCTATTAATATTGTTATCTCTTGCGTCGTGATTATGGCTACACTGGGTATTATTGTCATATCTAGTATTAGTTGATTTTTGTTTGTAAACTATCTTATCTTGTCTTACTCCCTCCATATCTTTAAAAAACGGTTAGTTGTTCATATGATTTGACTTTGTCATCCTATTGTTAATTATTATCATTATTTGTTATTAAATATATATGCGAAGATTTTGAATAATTTTAGAATATATGTATTATTGAATAACGTCGTAATCGAAATAGAATTAATTTAATGAATATCGAATTTGAATAGAATAATTGAAGTAGAATAAATTAATCAAATATTGAATAATCGAAATAAAATGAATGATTGGTCGCGTTTTATTTTTATTTTATATTATATATATTGCGTTTTAGATAATAGCGTTTTACGTTTCTCAATAGATTTCATAATATATCATTTATTTTTAGTTCCGCGTTTTTTATAATATATAATATATCATTTTATATTTATTTTAATTACGCGTTTTTTATAATAATTTTTATCAATATTAAATTTCAATTTATCATTTTTTTTATTCTTTTTTTTATTAAAATATCTTTAATTGTAGCGTTTTGCATAATAATTAGATTTTTTTTTATATAAATATTAAATTTCAATTATTTTTACTTTTTAAAATTTACTCTTGTTTTTCAATATGTTAATATGACCGATTAATACTAACCTTTAAATTGTTTTTTTTTGTTGATATAAATTGATAGATTGATTTTTTTATATAAATTTTGATATATTAATATGAAAATTGTTATATAAAGCAGATTTTTTTTAGTTTAAAGAAGAATGTAAAATTTTAAAATATATTGTATAAAAATTAAATTATTAATTTAAAATAAAATAAACAATCTTTATATAAGAAAACTTTATGGTTTCATTTTTATATTTAGAAAACTCGTATCTTAACTTCAAATATTCTAAAATACTTTATGGTGGCAGCTCCGCTACATATTCGAGGAAATCGTAAATAAATAAATAAATATGAAACATATTCCCAATAATAATGTTAATATAAATATTGAATTTCCAATATACGCAGGCAATGGCGATCTTTTTTTGAGTAGATTCGAAGACATCTTCAACAACAACGTCAGAGCAAACTATCCAGGATCGTACAATAATTCTTCGAGATTTGATAATAGAGCTAGTTATAATAAAAATGACTATAATAATAATAGATTTAATAATGATTATAATTACAGATATAACAGACATTATAACGATTCAAGATGCATTCAAAGATATAACGATAATCATAATATTGGAAATCGAGGAACAAATCAAGTATGCAATTGTAAATATCATAACAACGACAATAATCAATCACGATATACAAATAAAGTAAACACTGTAAATATAGAAGAGATAAAAGAAGATGATAATGACAAACTAGAAAGAAAAGAATATAATTTATACAATTTAGACATATATGGATACCGATAATAATTACACAGCTAAATGCTTATAAGGTCATGGTATATTTAAACGACATGCCTATTTTGATGCAGATTGATACCGGCTCGATGTATAGTATTCTACCGATTCATGTCGCGAAAAAGTGGAGTAAAAATCTTAAATAAATCAGATATTAAATTAACTGGATATGATGGAAACACAATAAATGTATTAGGAACTACCAAAGTCAAGGCAAAATTCGAGGACAAAAGTCAAATCTTAACTGCTTATGTAGTCCAGAGTGATAAGATTGCACTGTTAGGAAGGACCTGGATAACAATTTTTGGGAATATACTAGATAAATTTGTGAATATTGTCGAGGATGATTATGATAATACCATACAAGAATTAATCAAGCAATGCAATTTTAAACTTAACAAAAAACCAATACTACACAGCTATGTCAAATTACATTTAAAACACGATGCGACACCGAAAATCATACCGCCAAGGCGTATACCATATTCTAGAGTTGATTTGATAACAAAAGAACTTCAAAAGTGGATAAACGATAAAATTATTGAACCTGTTGAAGATGTTAGATGGGCTAGTCCTCTTACTCCCGTTTATAAGAGCGATGGCTCACTTAGGCTCTGCGCCGATTTCAAAAATACTATTAACCCTGCTTTACAAAATTTCTATAAAAAGCATGAAAATTATAATTATAAATATCATAATAATAAAAACTTGAATAAAATTGAATTATGTAAATTAATACCAAATGTTAAAAAAGAAATAAATTCTTATAAATTAGAAGAAATAAATCATTTGATAACAATTGAAGAAATAATAGTTATTAAAAACAATAATGAAATAAAAATTGAAGAAAATAATAAAATAAAAAAATTTATAATTAATAAAAAATATAAAAAAACTTTGGAAAAGAAAATTAAAACAAAGGTGATTAAATATCGTGATGTTAAAAGAGAGATTAGGAGTACGATATGGAGATCGTATGTTGAAAATGGAAGGAGAAAGAGAAATTTTGTTATAAAGAACAAGTTAAAGAGAAATTATGATGTAAAAAAAGTGTTTAAATTAAATTTAAAAATAAAAATAATTAAATAATAAATAAAAAAAAATTATTATATAAAATGAAACAATTCCAAATATTCTATTATTCTACATTCCAAATTATGATTCTTATTCTTATGAATGATTCTGATAAATTATTTATTCCATTATCATTATTTTATTTGAGATATATTGATCATAATATATTTACAAATATTGATAAAAATGATAATAAATAACGAGATGAACAAGCTAGTATGAAGATGATGTTCAAGCGAATGATTAGATGATAAGCATAACAAGCTAAAATTATTGAGAAACAAATGACTGAAGTGACGATAAGATTCACATGCAAGAAAAACCTGAGTGGAGATCATTTTTTTTAAAGGGTGGAATGTTAATACCAGTGGCGTATCCAGGATTTTTTTATAGGGGGGGAAATAATTTTTTGGGGGCTTCGCCCCCAAACCCCTTTTAGCTGGCCTTCGGCCAGCTTTTCCCCGGTCTTCGGCCGGGTCTTATTTAGCTATTCTATTAAATTATTCATAATTTAATAATAATTATATTTCTATTTTTAACTATTATTTACTAATTCGTGCTTATGGATAGGATATTACAAGCCTCTTTTTTATTATTTCAAGTTAGGTATATTATATTTAATAAGGTTTTTTTAAATGTAAAGTTGAAATAAAGTGCAATGTCATTTTTTTTTATAAAATTTGCTTTAAAAACTAGCCTCAGCTTAAATTCTCATACAATATAAGTAGAATATACTTTTTTTATTGAAAATACTAATAGTAGTTTAAAATATTGACTAGAAAATAATTAAATTAACAAGTTTTTTTAACTTCTTATCAAATACAAGATTTTTAATTATTTCGTTTGCCGTTGGAACCAAATCTCTGTGTATATTTAACAGAGCTAACCCATTTAGCCGAGATTCAGTACTTCGTAAATATGTTTTCAACCTTCTCAAGTTAGAAAAAGTCCTTTCATTCGTACATGTTGTAATAGGCAAACATGCAAGAATATAAAACAACTTCGAAATATTAGGAAATTGAGCCAAGGTTTCTTTACACCGATTGAGTGTATCAATAGCATGCTCAGGTAAAATAGCTAAACGTATAAATATTTGTACCACAATTCGAATTCACTGATTAAATTTATTTCAGTATCAATCTCATAGGAATAAAATTTTTCTTAATATTTAATTTTACCAATAGTGGCATTTGAAAATGAAGAAGGATCTTTGGGTAATAAAACTTGAAGATTGCTAAAGACTTGTTTTTTATCTAAAACCCGTACTTTTATTTGCGATAAAAAAGTATCTAAGAATGGGATGAAAATGGATATTTTATAATATTCTTCAGTTGAGCCAATATTTATCTTCATCTCAATAATGGCCTAGGTGCTAAACGAGGTTTAATTAGTATTATATCATAAAATTTAGCCTTCGATTCAACGTCTAGATAAATATTATGAAAATATTTATCTACATTCATTCTTATTGTATCTACCTGTTCATGGATATTTTCCGCCAAATCAATAACCTGAACCAAATCTAAATTTGGTTTTTGTAAATTTCTACAAAGTAGTGAGCTAAAAATAATTTATTGATGCAACTAGCAGCAATGATGAACTCTGATTGATCAATTGAATTCAATAATGATATCGCTGCTAACGACACATTACTTTTTTTCATGCTCAGCCTTATTTATAAATTATCGTTTGATTTCAATCTCTTTGACTAAATATTTTTCCATTTTATTAATATTTTTGAATAATATGTTGGAAAATTGATATTCAAATATTTGTAAAATTTTGATTGGTGGGGGGTTCTGGGGGGTGGGGGTAAAATTTTTATTAGCTTAAAATGATATTTATGAAAATAGTCAAATTTGCGATGGGGGGGGGGAATTTCCCCCTTTCCTCCCCATTGGTTACGCGCCTGAGTTAATACCGATTAATACTAACCTTTAAATTGTTTTTTTTTGTTGATATAAATTGATTTTTTTATATAAATTTTCATATATTAATATGAAAATTGTTATATAAAGCAGGTTTTTTTTAGTTTAAAGAAGAATGTAAAATTTTAAAATATATTGTATAAAAATTAAATTATTAATTTAAAATAAAATAAACAATCTTTATATTAGAAAACTTTATGGTTTCATTTTTAAATTTAGAAAACTCGTATCATAACTTCAAATATTCTAAAATACTTTACAATATAAACAACTTTTTCTTATCATAAATTATCTTTAAATTGTTCTTTCTAAAAAGAATTTTATTTCGCCTTCTATTTCTAATATATGATTACCATATCATATTCTTAAAAACTTTTTTATCATCAAGATGTTTAACTTTCACCTTGCCTCTCTTAATATTAATTGTTTGTTTTTTTAAATTTTTTATCAATTATAAAAGTTTTTATTTCATCATTTACTTTAATGTTTATTTCCTTATTTTCTTTAAAGTTTATTTCCTCATTATCTATAATAACAAATGTTTCAAATTTTATTATATAATTTATCTCTTTTAGTTTATAAGAATCTCTTTCATTTTGAATATTTGGTTCTAATTCAATATTTTTCAATTTCTTGTTACTAAGAAATTTACAATTACAATGATAATTTCTTTTATAATAATGTGTTTCTTTGTCTAATTTTCTATTCTCATTATTAGAAATTTTTTATTGACATTTTTCTTATCATGGGATTCACAGTTATGGCCTCTAAAGTTAAAATTTCTGTAGTCTCTATAATTATAATTTTCATAATAATAAAATTGCAATTTTTATTATAATTAATATCATATCTTATAACAAAGTTTCGTCCAAAGTTGTTTTTAAATGCTCATTAGATTTATAATCATTATAATTTCTTTTGTTATAATTAATATTTCTATTATTATAATAACCTATGTCACTAGTATTATAATTTTTTTCATACGAATTTTGTCAATATGAAATCTATTATGATCCAGGAATTGAATTAAATATGGCCTATTTACGTAATATTTTTTAATTGTGGCTAAGAATTTATCTTTGGTAATTTAGTTAATTCCCACATTTGGTCATTATCCCAATACGAAAAATATCGATGGGTAGGTCATCAAGAAATTTAAATGTTAATTCATTATTAAGCAAATATTTTTTAAGGTTATCTAAGTATTCATATATGTTCATTATAACTGATTTATATTTATTTATTCAGTTATTTTATTAAGTATATTGGAATTTTATAATAACTTTTCTTTCTTTTTTTTTACTTGGATTTAGAATATTTTATAAATCATCATTGGTTTTACTACATAGAATTCATAACCTATTGTCTAACTATCATATTGGTTCTTATAAGTTCATATACCCAATTTTAGTATTCATTTCCATTTATAACAACTCCATTATCCATGATAGCTTCGTCTAGTTTGATATCTAATTTAACAATTCTCCTCATTGTTGATTGATCCATTTGATCTAAATTATATATTGTGGAAATAAATAAATTTAAAAGATTTTAAAATTGTAAATTCCGCTGCCACCATGTTAAGGTTGGCAGGGATAAGAACAAAATGAGAAAGTAATTACGAAACTTTATTTAATAAATTTATTTTTATAAATATTACAACTAAATTTTACTTAAAAACTATAATAAATTTATCCTTTATATATACAAAAAATCTATTAAACAATTAAATGAAACTATTAAGTTAATTAATATAAATGGTATTAATTAAATGAATGTAACATGTAGAAATTTGTGCTATATAATAACCATCATAATAAAATAATAATCCTTGTTCAACAACTTATATATAATTTGACAATGATTGAAGTTTACCTGTATTATTTGTTAACTTAGACATATCTTTTAATTTTTTCTATTGTAATTTTATAACAATTTCTTAAATTTAATTTTATATTTTGTAACTAAGTAATAAATCATTTGGTTTGTTTAAAATTTAAATTAGGATGATCATATTTTCAGAATGGTACTTTAATATGTATTCATGAATTTCAAATAAATACCAGGAGCTCACCAGTAGAATCATAGGTAAATCAGATATTTACCCTTCATTTGATGATAATTTTGAAATTAGACAGATTTAATTCTTATAAACCCCTTACATCAGACCTATTTTTCTGGATTAAAATAAATTATTTGGGTTTTCCTAGGATTGGGAAATATTTTTCACCATTAATATGGACTTGGATATAGCTTGAGAAACATTTTTCATAATTATTATAGTCTAAGATTCTTGTAAATTTTTTAATTTTAAATATGGACTAGAAATTGGCCTGAAAATTTTTTTTTAAGACATGGCAAGGCCTGATCAAAAACCAAGGCTCATGCAACTTTCATATTCTGATTGTATTTTTAAATGCATTGTGACTTTTTATATATTTTATTGCAGTCCTCAACTAACAAAATTATTATGGTCTTTTGCGGGTTTGAGAAAACCAAGTGCGAGCTGGCTTTAAAGTTTTTTTTAATATTAGACATAGGTGTAATATTTCAAAACAGAATATTTATATGGCCCTCAGGTAAATCTAATTTAAATATATTTTTATTCAAAAAAATAGTATTCACTCTTAATCTTAATGGGTTGGCCTTAGTTGGGGTCAGCTGGGTTAAAATGGACTAAAAAATAGATATTGTTTTTAGAGATTTACCTATCTCCAGGCTTGGAAAAAATATTGAAAATTACTATCAGTTGGCCAGGTTTGAGAAAATTTTTGGGCTGGGTTTGGAAAATATTTTTCTAAATTATATTGGGCTGGGTTTGGGGAAAATTTTTCAAAATTATTATGAGCTTGGACGCTTGAGAATTTTTTTATTATTAATTATATGTCAGACATTGGCCCAAAACAAATTTTTTTGCAGGCCTGGGCTTGACCAGATCAAAAAACCAAGGCCCATGAAATCTGAATTTTGATTGTATTTTTAAATTCATTATGATTATTTAAATATTTATTTCAGTTCTTAACTACCAAAATATTTATGATCTTTCATTGGGCTTTGAAGAATTTTTCATAATTAATATGGCTTTGGACTTTGCCTGGGAATTTTTTTAAATATTAAATATTAGGTATAAGTAGACCTGTGCGCTGATGAAACTATCGGCGGCCGGCGCATTTTTCAAAAATCTAATCAACGGCCAGCGGCGCCGATTTTTAGCTGCCGTCAACAAAATCGGCGTAAATCGGCGCAGTTATAAATTTTTATAACATAAATTTTTTTAATTGCTTAATAATTTAAAAAAAAAACAAACATACACTACTTTACAGATATCTCGGCATAATTTTTAATATTTATTTAATAGAAAACTTATTATAAATTTTTAATATTTATTTAATAGAAAACTTATTATAAATTCAAAATCGATTTCGTAATTTTATAATTATCATGTATAAAAATTATTTTATTTAAATTTTCGGGACATAATGATGATCTCCTTGAATTTAACGTCAATCCAGCGGTAGAGAAAACTCTTCCACTAGGTGTGCTGGTCGCCGGAATACAATGAATTTTTTAGCCTAGCCTGGAAAGATTAGGAAGTTTACTCTTCTTTTCTCTCCAAAATTTTTGAACGTCCACATCTAGTGAATTTCCAAAAAACTGTGGCATTCTTGTTCTAAGTACCTAACTTGGAATCATAATTTATATTTGTTGAATGTTTATATGCTAATTTTGTCAAATAACTTGAATTTAATAATTCCTCTTGATCCTTATTAGCTATATTTACTACCTGAATATCATTATTCTCTATAAGTTTAAAATGTTTTATTTTAAATTCTGAAGCTGAGCAATTTTGCTCCATTTTATTTTGACACAATTGTCAATTTTTGAAATCTTGGATCTAAAAGAGAAGCCAATACTTATATAATTTCTTAAATAAAAGATAAATTAAATAAATGAATATACTTATATATTATTAATTGCAGATCACAAACCGGAAATCGTTATGCAAATTTTTTTTACCATATTTTACTTAAGTGAAATAATTTCAGAACTATCACTATCATTTACTAATAAATGTGTTTCAATTTCACTACTAAAAAGTAACGCCAAGTTAATAGGGAGAATTTTTCAAGAAGAAATAAATTTTATAAAAATTTATTCTGGGTTGCAAAGCTACAGAAAAACAGAGATTAAAACAAATGAATGAATATGCTATTATCCAATATTATTTAAATCATATATGTCTATGATGGCTATAAAATTCAACTATTATAAATCTTTCTCAGTAGTTAATGCTATTTCAATAGAACAAAAAAGACAGAAAGGTAGATCTATTATTATAATAAATAATATATCTATAAATTTGATACCTTCAAAAAATCTTTCATTACTATATGATCAATTGATTGAAAAGGTAATAAGTAAGCACAACATAATAACACATAATATCTTGCTAGAAGACATTTTTTAGAGGTTTTAGAATTTGTCTGGAATTTTGGTTTGGATATAAAATATTTTTTAAATCTTGCGATTTTGATATCTGCTTTAATATTATGTTCAGAAGTCAAGTGTTTTAACAAATTTCCTGTGCTAATGTTTATTGAAAAGTTTTGAATTTTATAGCTAGATTATATTTTACAAAAAATATATTTTAATTTTGGCTATATATGAGAAAATAATATTTAAAAAAAATATACTGTGAAAATGGTTTATTTAAATCATCATCGTCTCCAGTAGCCTTTCTAAGCAACAATTGCAGTAAAATTTGTCAGAATTTATGAAAATTTTTTTGTTATCTCTTTTTAAGTGTTAGTAACCAAAAAAATTTCGACTATGGATTTTTTATTTTCCAGAGTTAGGATACTAAAATTATTTATAGAATTATTAAATGTAGATGCATCCATATTAAAAATATGTAAAATTATGGTAACTTTTAGAATTTTAGATTTTTGATTGATTGAATTCTATAATGACGTCAATATAATTATGATTTTAAAATAGTAGAAAATAAAAATTCATCAAAATCCTGATTGATATTAAAAAAATTACAATAGTGATGTTGACCAATTAATAGAATAAAAAGGTATAAAATATGAAAGTAATTTCTGCGCCGGCGTGATTTTCTTAAACGGCGACGTTTTCGGCGTAATTTGGCCGGCGCACAGGTCTAGGTATAAGTAATCAGTAATATTTAACAAATAATATTGGTATTATCAGGTAAAGGCTTTAAATTTATTTTTACTCAAACCATAGCACTTAGTTTTAATGGATTGAACCTGGCCTGAAGGGAGGAGGGGGTAAAAAGAATAAAAATTGGATATTATTTTCAAATAACAGGTAACATCTAGCATAAAAGTAAGAAGAAAATTTTCATTCCCAGTCATGACGGGCTATCTACTAGTATAGATATAGTATGTTTATTATAATTTTAATATTCTTTTTAAAGGATGTTGAGGGTAAATTATTATAAGCATCTATCTCGGATAAAATAATTTTGGTATAATTAAAATGAAATTAGAATAAGTAATTTACATCAGAATATTGTATAGAATAAGGATAATAATCGTATATTGAAATATTGAATCATGGAATATTTGTTGAATTGAATATCGAATATTAGAATAAAGAATTTGTGTGGAATCAAATATGAATTTATTTGTCGCGTTTTAATTTACGTTTATATTAAAAATAAATAATTCAAATCCACGAGGTAAAAATATGCAATTAAAATATTATTATATGTTATGTGTATTGTGTTAGCGTGGAGTCATTTTGCATAATAAGCATTTTATTTGTGATTTTTTTTGCGCATTCATTCTTTTAATTTTTATTTGTGATTAATTTTTTTTGATTTTTTTTGCGCATTCATTCTTGTGATATATAATAAAAAAAATTGCATTATTATTTTTTTTGTTTATTATTATGCAAAAAAAAATATTATTCTCATTTTTTTAATTTTGAAGGGAAAAGAAAATATATAAAGTACAAACTTGTTATTCTAAAAGATTAATAGGAGAGATATATATTGTTCACGTGATCCATTTTAATTAATAATAAGTTTTGTATTAAAAGCTGATTTTTATTATTAGGCAAAGTTAAAATTGGTGGCCAATTACTTGCGCCTTCGCGTTATCTTATTTTGATAAATTAGTTAGGTTATACCCGTGGGGCAGAAGTTTAATTGGAATAATTAATTAGCTGTGGACGGAAGTTTATTTTGATAAATTAGTTAGGTTATACCCGTAGGGTAGAAGTTTAATTGGAATAATTAATTACCTGTGGAGTGGACGTTTACAGTGATATATTGATTAATTTGAGGTTTTGGCTTACCGTTGATTAAAGTATCAGTTACACTCCGAATATAAACCTGATAGAAATTCGCTCAAATTTTTACTAAATAAGCTAGTTACACGGAAGTGCTGCCCAAATTTTTTCGAATATAAATCTGATAGAAATTCGCTTAAATTTTTACTAAATAAGCCTAGTACACGGAAGTGCTGCCCAAATTTTTCCAAATATAAATTTGTTAGACAAATTTACCTAAAATTTTAGAAAATTAGCTAGATACACGGAAGTGCTATCCAAATTTTTCCAATTATAAATCTATTAGTCAAATTTACCCAAAATTTTAGAAAATTAGCTAAGTACATGGAAGTGCTGCCAAAATTTTTGGAAGAGTGTTAGACAACTCTATCAAAAATTGTAGGAAGTGCTGCCCAAATATTTTTAAATATAAATCTGTTACAAGAAATTTACAAGAATTTGTCATCCATTAACCTATTAAGTGTGCATGTATATGTGCATCATTGGCTTATTTAAGTTACTTATAATATCTTACTTGTTGACATTACAGATAACCAAGATTTTTATTTTGAAATTGACCATAAATTTTTTATAACGCCGTGATGAAAAGTTTAAAATTTGTTAAATACTGGGAGGTTCAGTATAATATTTTTGGAGCGTTGGTTATAATATTAATATGGATATGTAGTTTAGTTTAGGGCAGGAGAATGAGAAGGAGTCACAGCGTAAGAATTAAAGGACAAACTTTGACCAATGAGGGACATAATGGAGAGGAGGATATGATGGGTAAAGTTACTTGGTTCCGGTTCAGGAGTTAATTAAAGGGTGGACGGATAGCGATATAAACAGTAATATATATAGCTCTGATAAACAAAATATTGGAAATAATCAAATGTTGCGACCGTATAGAGAGCCCAGAGAAAATTCTTAGGGAAGGAGAATAGAAATTAGACAAAATTTTGAATCGCGGGGAAGAGGGGTAATGAGTTGTTATAATTGCGGTAAACCAGATCATATGCTCAGAGATTGCCGGGAAGCGAAGTGTTTCGGTTGTGGAAAATTAGGACATATAGCCCCTTATTGTCCGGGTAAACAAGAGAGATTAAGATGTGCTGGTTGTGGTAGGTTTGGGCATAATAAGGAGAAATGTAATGCGAATAATTACAATAATAAAGGGGGTTTTCCACAGAGAGGGATGAGTCCAAATGCTTTAAATGTGAGGACGATTGAGGGGGAGAGAGGGGAAAAGGGGCGAGCAATTAATATTGGAGAGTTAGAGGGGAAAAATATGGAATGTTTTAGATGCCGAAAGGATGGGCATGTGGCGAGAAATTGTGAAAATTTGTGACTATATGATAGTGAGAAAATTGCAGTACAGGTCGGGGCGAGATGGTTAGGGGGTAGGGAGGAGGAAATTAATCAGTGAAAAGCAAAAGAGGGATGCGTAAATATGTTACAAGAGGGGATAGTCCATGATCTTTGTCCTAGAGTAATGATAAATTTGGGGGGAGGAATGGTTCCCATGTTATTTGATACAGGAGCTGCCATTTCGGTAATTGTTTATAATGGATATCAAAGTATTTGGCCTGGGAAAAGGACAGAGAACGAGGGGTTGAGAATAAGGCAGTTTGATGGAACTTTTCTGGCAGCCATGGGTAGGATGGAGATAGTAGCGACATCGGAGGAAAGGGTTGAAATATTGGATGTATGGATCATTAATCGGAATAAAGAAGTGGTGATGGGTTGGGATTGAATCCCTAGAATAGGAGTATTTTCATGGTGGGGAATATTTGTACCAATTACAAATGATGAATATGCCGTTATGACCTTGAAAGAGAATGTGTTGCCTGGAATTGAGACCATGTTGAACAAGGGAAACCACGAAAGTCTTCCAAGGAGCGAAACAAGGAGCAAAAACAAGGAGCGAAACAAGGAGCGATAATTTAAGGAGCTTAACAAGGAGAAATAACTCAAGGAGCTAAACCAGGAGCGATAATTTAAGAAGCGAAACAAGGAGCGGTAATTTAAGAAGCGATAATTCAAGGAGCGATAATTCAAGGAGCGGTAATTCAAGGAGCGTAACCCGTCATAATAAGTCAAGGAGCGATAATTTAAGGAGCGAACTAAAGAAAAATAATTCCAGGAGAGTAACCAGGAGCGATAATTCAAGGAGCGGAATAAATGAAAATAATTCGAGGATCCAAATAAAGGGAGGTAATAATAGAACAGAAGTAAAAGAGAATAACTCCAAGGGCGAAATAGGGAAGAAAAGTCCTAAAGGTAAAATGGGGGAAAGAAATTCAGGGGGAGAAGCCGCAAATAATGATTCAAGAGAGAAGTAGGTAGAAATTATCCGGGGTACGTTAGAGCCAAAGAAAGGGGTCGTGATATTATGAAAAAGGAGGAAGGGAAGGCGAAGGAAAGGAAGGAGGAATCACAGAAAGAAAATCGAGTGGTGATGAATACAAAAATAAAAGGAAATCAGGCGGTAGTGGAGGAGGAAACAATGCCCAGGGAAGAAGAATTGATAGCTAAAGAAGAGGAGGGAAGAAAATTGGCTATGACCAGAGTGCAAGAAGGAGTGCGGAGATTAGTACAAAGTTATCGGGAGATCTTCAGCGAAGACCTAGGTTGCCTCAGAGATTATGAAGTAGACATTAAATTAAAGGATGGTTGCGTTCCGAAGTTTTGTGCGTTACGGAGGATACCGTTTGAATGGAGAAAGAAAGTGAAATTGGAGTTGGATTAATGGGTACGGAAAGGTATTGTATGTCCGATGGAGTACAGTGAATGGGCAAGTCAGTTAGTGCCTGTGAAAAAAGCCAATGGGAAACTTCGTTTATGCACCGATTTTCGAGTTACAGTGAATCCGTGGGTAGTAGAGGTTAAATATTCCTTGCCGAGAATGGAAGAAATACTGGCTAGTCTAAAAGAAAGTGTTTATTTTTCAAAAGTGGATTTCTCTAATGCATATCTGCAACTACGGGTAAAGCCGGAGGTTAGGAGGTTATTAACGATTACTACGCCGAAAGGATTGTTTGCGTTTTGTGGATTACCATTCGGACTTAGTGTGTCAGCTCCCATTTTTCAGCGTAGGATGGCTGAGGTTTTCCAGGGAATGGAGGGAGTTTTCTACTATATGGATGATGTATTGGTGAAGGGGAAAAATCCCGAACAACATGAACAGAGATTGGAGGAAGTATTTCGAAGGATCAAAGAGAAAAGATTGAGAGCCAGCGGGGAGAAGAGCGTGTTGGGGGGTGACCGAGATGACTTATCTAAGGCATAAGAACACAGGAAAGGAGGTGCGGCCGGTGGACAGAAATATGACTATAATTAATAATATTAGACCCAGTAATAAAGCAGAGGTCCAGGCATTTTTGGGGATGGTAAATTATTATCATCGGTTCGTGGAAGGATTTACTCAAATAGCCGCGCCCTTATATCAATTATTAAAGAAAGGGAGAAAATTCGAGTAGACAAACGAACAAGAGGAGTCCTTCGAAGAATTAAAAGGTCAAATAGGAAAGGAATCCGTTTTAGTGTGCTTTAATAATGAATTGGAAGTGATATAGCGGTAGATGCATCCAATAAAGATGTGGGAGGAGCGCTGTTGCATTTTATTGATGGGGTTGAAAGGCCGGTGTTATTTTTCTCAAGAATATTTAGAGCGGCAGAGACCAGGTATTCAGTGATTGAGCAAGAAGTATTGGCGGTTATTTTCGGGTTAACGAAGTGCCGTGAATATCTGATCGGGCGCAGATTTATTATTAACACCGATCACAAGCCATTGGTGCATCTATTCAGGAAGGACAACAAGGAACTAGTGCTATCGCCTAGGCTGTAGAGATGGTTATTGCTAGTAGGCAGTTTTGATATACAAGTAAAACATCAACGGGGAAGGGAAAATTATTTACCAGACATTTTATCCAGATGCGGAGCTGGGGAAGATTTGGAGGGGAAAGAACAAGGAGAAAGGGCGGAAGAAATTGAACAAGGAGTGATTCGGACTATGGCCGGAGTATCTAGAGACGGCCTAACATGGGAAGAGATTAAAAGAGTGACTTTGAAAGATAAGGAATTGAAAAGGATCAAAGCGTGCCTTAAGGGTCGGAAAACGTGGTGGGAGGGAGACAGGACCTATAAATATGTACAAAAGGAATTGGGATGAGTGTTTGGTGCAAGGAAATAGGAGTGTTATACCAACCAAACTAAGAGAAGCGGTAATGGCGATGATTCGGGCATCAAGGAATGGAAAGAATGAAACAGCGGGGAAAAGAATATGTTTGGTGGCCAGAAATGAACCGAGACATTGAAAATATAAGTCGAACCTGTGTTAGATGTAATTCTTGGGCTCCGATGCCCCTAAAAGATAAAGAAAGTGTGTGGCCGAAAACAGCGCAGCCTTGGGAGCGCATCCATTTGGATTTCTTTGACTTCGAAAATAAAATATATATATTAGTGGTAGATGCTTTTTCAAAATGGGTAGAATATGAGGAAGTAAAAGGATTAACCAGATCGTGATAAAAGTATTAAAAAATTTATGAGCCAATTGTTAGGACAGTGGTAACGGACGGGGGCCCTGCCATCATTAGTAGGCATTCGAAAGCTTTTGCGCGGAAACTGGAGCGAAACACATTTTAGCGCCGCCATATCATCCGAGTTCAAATGGACAAGCGGATAGAATTGTAGCGGTGGTCAAGAATTGGTTGAGAAAAGCGAAGGATGGAGGCGGAGAGATATGGGTAGCAGTGGCTTATTATAACAACAGTAGAAAAGGTGAGGAGCCCTCGCCGGAGGAGAGGTTTTTAGGACGGAGAACTAGAATTTGGTTAGATTCGTTGAAACCGACAAGACAGGGAAAGAAGCTGTCTAAGGCCGGGAATGAAGCGGAATTTAAGGTAGGGCAGATAGTATGGGCTAGGATATTCGGAAGTAATAAGAAATGGGAATCTGGAGTGATCGTGGAGAAGATGGGACAAAAATTAAATCGAGTGAAATTTACCGACGGAAGAGAGGGAGTACGGCATCAGGATCAATTGAAGAGGGGCGTGGAACCTGGGAGGTTACGATCGGGAGTATAAATAGGGGGATATGCTTGATCAACAATTCATGGTAAAGAAATATTCATTTTAGTATGGTGCGCAATATATCCGGGAAAAATTGAAGGGGACAGTTAAGCCAGAGGTGGAGTAGCTCAATACTAAGGTGATTGATAATAATAATAAAAATAGAGGGTGACTGATAATAATAATAATAATAATAAGGGAATCAACCATATAATGGTTAATGGGACAAAATAGTTAATGGATTGTACAAATGGTAAATGAAGCCAGATCGAACTAAGATAATTTCTACGGTAAATCGACAATAGCGACACACAAAGGGAGGAAATTCAAGGAACTAGCTACCGCATAAATTCGTGAAAACACCATAAAGGGACGAGAATTATGCCGGGTGAGAGGTAAAATGCGAAGTTGGGTTTTCAATTAGTGGGGGCGTGTTATGTGTATCGTGTTAGCGTGGAGTCATTTTGTATAATAAGCATTTTATTTGTGATTTTTTTTGCGCATTCATTCTTTTAATTTTTATTTGTGATTAATATTTTTTGATTTTTTTTGCGCATTCATTCTTGTGATATATTATAAAAAAATTGCTATTTTTAAAAATGAGTTAAATTATTTTTTTTTGTTTATTATTATGTATTAATTAAATAGATATATATAGAGAAAAAAAAATAAAATTAATTATTTTGTTTTCGTTTTTTTTTTAAAGAAAAAAGAAATAAAATATTATTCTCATTTTTTAATTCTGAAGGGAAAAGAAAATATATAAAGTACAAACTTATTATTCTAAAAGATTAATAGGAGAGATATACATTGGTCACGTAAGATCCATTTTAATTAATAATAAGTTTTGTATTAAAAGCTGATTTTTATTATTAGGCAAATTTTAAAATGCATTTCCCTCTTTTTTTAAAAAGTTTTTTAAATTAAAAAGTTTCTTAATATTATAAGTCTTTTTCAGATCACGATTGATTTTATACAAAATAGTTTCTTAACCCTCAAATCTTTTGAAAATGATATTCTTATCGCACCTTTAAAAATTTTCTGAAATTAAGATGTTTAGTTTTTTTGCTTCTATAATACTTTTATTCTTAAATGTATTACCCTTTATGTATAGCTTTGTTATATTTGTTGCAGATGTTTAATTAAAGAGAAAAATAAAAAATGTTTATTTATTTTCAAGAAATGTGAAAGAGATTATTATTATTTTTTATATTATATTTTTATTGGAAAAATAATATTTTGAGAATTTATGGATTGGAATTTTAATTATTTGATTTAATGATTATTATTGATTCGTGATGAAATATATTTTACTTTTGGTTTTTAATAAATTCGTAGAGAAATATTGCAGATAGAAATCCTGAAATCTAGTGTGTAAATTATGTCTCCGACTATTAATTAAATTCAACGATTATTAAATTGGTGCCGTGACCAGGATAGAAATTTTAATTGGGAAAAATATTTAAATAAAGAGAAACAAATTTATAGGACGCAGTTCCTAAGATCATTTTTATTCGAATAATAAATTTTATTGAAGAAGATAATTAGAATCCGGATAAAAAAGGTAAAAAATATTTTCTTTGTTTAAATATCTTTTTGTACACAACGCAAGGTTCTATTTTTAATGATAAAATTTTTATTATCAATATTTTAATGAGAACATGGTTTATTTTCTTATTAGTAATCATAGGAATACTAACTTTAATAAAATGCAAATTTATAAGAATAAATTTGTCAAAGTATTTAATTCGAGTTTTGATAAATTGGATGTGACCAATTGTGTAGTTACAGCTTTAATTTTTTTCATCTTATATATTTCATTGATTTTTATTATACATTTAATTAAGATAATTAAGAATAAATACAAATAAAGGGAGTAAGTTAGATAATTCTAATGTTGTGGATTTGAATTCTATGACATCTGATAAATTTTTAGATTTTTCTGAAGATCTAAAAATTAGTTTAAATTTGATTTTACTTAGAAAATTTGAATATCCAAAATAAGTAATTTCAGTGGGAATGAAAAGTTAAATACTAGTGAAGTACCTATTGTTGGTAAAAGTATTATGACATCAAAAGATATAAAAGATAGTTTAAATTCATTTATGAGTGAAATTAAAGAAAAAATTTCTGAAATTGTGATTAATAAACCTGTGAAGATTGTAAAAGATCATGATGTTACTAACAATGTTAAAAGAAATGAAAATGATTGTGTAATTTCAAATGATATAAAAGAAATTAGAGAAAGTTTAAAAAACATTTCTAAAGATATAGATACAATTAGAAATAAAAATTATAATCCTAGTGAAATTTGTGATATGTGTGGCCGAAGGGGTCATAGTGGAAAAAATTATTTTCCGCGTGATCGAAAAATCAATGAAAATATGAGTGTAAAAGGGTTAATGATAAAAATGATATAATTTGTCATTGATGTGGTTTTACAGGTCATATAAAGAAAAATTGCATGGTAAAAGAAGCCAATTTTAAAGATGGTTTTCCAAAGAGACCACCGGTTTTGATAAATCCAGTGGTGCGTAATATAAAATATTCTATTATTGTGAGTAATAAAGACAATGACCGAATGTGTTTTAAGTGTGAGAAAATGGGTCATGTGTGAATTGTGTTCAATCTTTGAGTGAATTACAATGACTATATGATTTGAAAGAGAATCATATAAAATTGAAAAATCTTATATTAATAATAAAATTTGTAATATATATAGTGTAGTTAAAAATAATTCCGTTATATTTAATAAAAAAAGTATGGATATTCAGAGGCCATTAAATTCAGATTTGAATTTAGGCATGAATATTAATGAAATGAATGGTAATTCAAATATAATAAATATATTTCAGTTGATTAAAATGAATAAAATTTTAATGATTGAAAGAAAAATAAATCAGTGTTCATGTCCTCGTGTAAATATAAAATTTGATAGACAAAATATAGAAATGTTGTTTGACACTGGGGCAAGCATTTCAATAATGTCTAGAGCAAATTATTATAAATATTGGCCTGAGGATACATTTGAGAAAGAAACAATGTGTGTTAGACAATTTGATGGGTTTGAAATTGTGGTTTTGAGTAAAACCAAATTAAGAGTACTAATATATTATAACAAAATTTTTGATAAGGGTAACATATGGGAAGAAAAGTTTTATTTATCTTAAGTAATGCTGTAAACTTTAATACAAAAAAGAAACGCGTTACCCTTACTCGTTACATCTGGAAAAAGGAACGCGTTACCGTTACCTTTTCAAAAAAGAAACGCGCGTTACCGACTTTTTAAAAAAGTAACGGACTACTCGTTACTTAAAAAATTAAATATATACAAAAATAATATTAAAATAAAACTATTTTAAATAATAAAATTTTTGTATTTTTATTATTTAAAATAGTTTTTTTTTAATATTATTTTTGTATATATTTAGTTATTATTTTAAAAGATTTAAGATAATTAAAATTTTGAGTTTTCCTTTCTATTTTAATAAAAACAACTTTTAAAAAGAATAAAATTTAAAGGGTGTTGTGCATTTGCATTATTTAAAAAAATTATTTATAAAATAATGTAAAATAAAAATACATAACATAAAATAAAATAACAAAAAAAAGAATAGAAAAAAGATTGGATCGGTTTATTACAGGTATCGGCCAGAACCGATATTTTTAGAAAACGCCAAATATCGTATCCGATATTTAATATCGACACAGCCCTACTTATATTTTAATTCCATGATTAAGCTTTTCAAAATATTATCAAAGAAGTAATATTTAAAATAATGATATATTAATTTATCCTTTTACCTTCAAATGCTTATTAAGTTTGAACTGCTGGACATTGAGGTTGAAATATTTGTGGTAGGATATAATTTACATTTACAAAGTGTAGATTTGTTACCATTAAATTTCTTTATTGGTTTAAAATATATTTAAAATTGGGGCCAGGGAAGAGTTGAATCATCTTAATCTGAAGATGTAAGTACTATGGACATAATATTCTTAAAATAAATTATAAAAATAATAATATCATTATTAACATTTACTTTGAATTTTGATTGAATATTAATTTCGACAGAAAATTTAATAACTACAATTTAAAATAAAAATGAAGGAAGTGGTTGATATGAATTAAAACTCGGCTTAAATTAATTAAAAAATAAATAAAAGTAATTTTAATACAATAAAATATGTTTTTCTTTTTGTTGATATTTTTTTAAGATAAAAATAAACGCGTTACCGTTACTCCTAGACGAAGGTAACGAATGGCGTTCCTTTTCTTCAAAAAAAGTAACGTCGCTAGTAACGACGTTACTTTTTTGACGTTACTTCACAGCACTAATCTTAAGCAATAGAGAAGATTATTTTAATTACTTCACAGCACTAATCTTAAGCAAAAGAGAAGATTATTTTAATTTAAGAATTAAATTGTTATCAGTTAAAGAAAACATATAATTTAATAAATTCATCTGAATAATACCATGTGTCATGGTATTATAAGGTTCAATAAAATAAAAACATTTACTTTAATAAATTCATGGGAATAATACCACGTGTCATGGTATTAGAAGGTGCAATGAAATACAATCTTTTGTGTAAATTAATTTAAAAAAAAAATATTTTTTTTAATTTAAAGAGACATTGTTGTGATGTAAAATAAATTTTTTTATATGTGATTAAAAAAAACTATAAATAAAAAGTTGGTGGACAATAAAAGGTTTTAAACTTTGACCTTGTGGTGGAATTATGTAAAATAAAAGAGTTTTAAAAAAGATGGAATGTGATGTGATGATATTGTTTATAGTTATAATTATAAATTTATTAATTTTCTATCCATCGGCACATCTTTATATTTTTTTTGTAGCAAGAAATATGATTTTGGTGATATTATGTATATAAATATGTTATGTTTTGTATTTTTGTTATATGACATATCTTTATATTTTTTTTTGTGGTTCATATTATTTTTCTTAATTGATATAATGATATTCCATACCATGTATGTAGTTTTAATAGTGATAATTGTAAAGATATAATGATATTCCATATATGAAGTTTTAATAGTGATAATTATAAAGATATAATGATATTCCATATATGTGGTTTTAATAGTTTTAATAGTGATAATTATAAATTATTATAAATTATTATTTTTTATCCCTATTCATATTCCTTTATTTTGTTTGTAGTCAATTATTTGTTTTATAATTGAAAATAACGAAAAGGAAAAAATAATTGTAAAGGATTGTTGAATCCAAATTTATATATTTATATGTATTATGAAACAAATAAATTATATTAATTATTATAATTCATGTCGAAAAAAGACAATTCAAGAGTTAAAAGTTGATAATGTTCGAAAGTACTATTCGATAAATGACGAGGAAATGATCAATGTATTAAAAGAACGATAATTATATGGTATCTGGGCTTTTAAAGGGTGGGCGTGTTGCAGATGTTTAATTAAAGAGAAAAATAAAAATGTTTATTTATTTTCAAGAAATGTCAATCAGATCATTATTTTTTTTATAATATGTTTTTATTGGAAAAATAATATTTGAGAATTTATGGATTGGAATTTTAATTATTTGATTTAATGATTATTATTGATTCGTGATGATATAAATTTTTCTTTTGGTTTTTAATAAATTCGAATAAAATATAGTGTGTAAATTATGTCTCCGACTATTAATTAAATTATACAATTATTAAAATCTTCAAAGTGCTAAATTTCCTAAATTTTTTATTACTTAATATTATTTGTATCCTTAATTTCTTTAATCACAAGTATTTCTTTAAATTTCATCATGATTTATATCTTTTAATTTAGATTCTTGTATTTTCATATAAGAATTTGTTGCAAATTTTATTTTGAATATTTGGTAATAATTTATGTAATTCATTTTTGTTGAAGTTATTGCTATTTTGAAATTTATTATAAAGATAATAATTTTTTTTATTGTTGTATGTCTCTTTATAATATTTATTTATTACTAAATTTAATATATTGATTTTTGTTATAATAATTGTCTGCGTTCTTATTATGATAATTGTTTGAATTCTTATGATAGTAATTATTATTATAACTATTTATATAGGTTTGATATTAAAAATTATTATTAGAAATTAGATGTATGAATTGATCTAGGTGATTCTTTTATCTTCGTTAACGATTTATATTTGCATAATAATTTTAATCTAATCATTGCTTCCTCATATGTTGCACTTTTATCACTTGGTTCCATAACTTCCATAGCCTCAAATAAATTGTCTGGTAAATTTAATATTAGGTAGTATCTTTTATATCGTAATATATCATATATTCTTCCATTTTATCAATAGATTTTTCTATATTATTTTGATCCCACTTTGGGTAATTCATTTTAATTTAATTATATAATTTTATTATTACAAATCTAAAATCTAAAATCTACTTAAAATTTATATTACTATATAATTTTTTATATTTTTATACGACATATTTTAATCATCTTATTTGATTTAGAATTAAATAAACATAATCTTTCAATATCCTCTTTCATTCAGTTTGACCATATTAGTTTCCATTTGTGTATTAACTCTACTGCCCATATGATTGTGTCCATAGTAATCACCAAATCTTTTTATTACCAGCTGCCACCATGAAGGATGTTGATGCTGTTGAATTTCTATTTTATTTTATATTTCAATTTTTCTTTTTCTCTAGAGTATTACTTTGTTTTTTATTTTCATCTTGTATTTCTCAAAAAATGTAAAAACAAAAAAAAACAAATTTTCCGAAAAAATACAATTCCAAGAATTAATCAAAAAAAAATAGTAACAATTCAAAAAAATTGATAAAAGAAATAAAAATAATAATATCTTCCTCTTTAAAAAGATTTCACAACATCTCCCTTTTTAAAAAGATTTTCTAATTTGATCCTTATGTCTCTTCCACAAGCCCTTAACGGTATCCACAGTATATATGAACTTCCCCGATCGGCCCACTATAGTCCCCTTGATCCACTTTACTTTGTCACTAAAAGTTTTCGTCCATACTGATTGTCCTATCTTGAAAAATGTACCTCTTTGATCTGCGTGCGTATCGTCTTGTTTGCTTTTATGGGTTTCTTTAATCATTTCAAGATGATTCCGAGCATTCCGTCCGAACATCATCTGTGCTGGGGTTTGTCCCGTAGTCGTATGCTGGGTGTTTTTGTTATTGGTTGCATTTTTCCCCATGGCAGTATGTAACTGTTCTCACCATCCGTTCCGCCTCCCCGTTGGAGCTCGGGTGGTAAGAAGGGGTTACTATGTGGTTTATTCAATGCCTCTTGCAATATTCTTTGAATGAATAACTAGTAAATTGCGGTTCGTTATCCGATACTAACGATTACGGATATCCCCATCTAGAAAATATTTCACCTAATACCCCCATGGTTCTCTCTGATGTGGTCGTCATTCTTTTTAGCTCAACCCATTTGGTAAAAGCGTCTACCAATATTAGCCACGTGTTTTTGAACGGTCCTGCGAAATCTATATGAATTCTTTGCCATGGTCTTGTCGGTTTCTCCCATTGGTGATCTTATACTTTTGGAGGATTGTTTGCCCATGTATTATACGATTCGCATTGACGGTATAGTTCTTTGATTTCACGGTCGATTCCGTGCTACCATACATATTGCCTGGCTAAACTTTTCATTCTGACGATTCCTTGATGACCACTATGTAATTCGTTTAGTATTTTTTTTATTTTCGTGTCACAGAGAACATAGAAATTCTAACTATCTGGTTTGGCCATTTTCTTCTCCTTCCGAAGTCGAAGTTGGTGATCTTGGATGTGAGTTTAGTCTTGTTGGAATTTGTAAATTTTTCCCTCTTCGGTAGCTACTATTTGTTGAATTCTTTTGATCGCGAGTCTCTTAATCTTTTTGTTGCCGATTTCTTCTAATTTTATCTGAGGTGCTGATACATCGTCGTCCCAGATGTTATAGAAATATTTTTAATTTACATATATCGAATTTGTATTTTTTGATTTTGGGTGAATATTTTCCCTTATTTTTGTCCTTTGAAATATTTTTCACTTTTATATTGTCATTATTTGATTTGATTTTTTCACTATTTTTATCTTTTAAAATATTTTTCATTTTTATATCTTGATAATGTTTTGTTGGAAACTTGGGTATTACATCAATTTTATTACACTCATGTAAAATTTTAGTGGTTTTATCGTGTAATTTATCTTTTAATAAATACTTTGAATATTTCTTTCGTTTTAGCGTGACATGCTCTTTTTTCTCGATACTTGATGCAAGTGCTAAACTGTAAGAATTTACAGAATCGTTAATGGAAGTCACATGACAATGCATAAAATCTGGTAATTTTTTTGAGTGGGGTGCTTTATCCCTAAATTTTTCGTTTATGTAATTAAATATTCTTAAAACATTCGCGTTTATGATTTAAGAAACTTCCGTTGGTAAATTGATATTGAATATATCAATTTCACTTAAAATGAATTCACAATTTTCGCGGTCATGCGCTAGCTATAATAATTTCGCAATTCGCGGTAGAAAATTCGCTATAAATGGTTCGCGATTAAAGTTTCGCTATAACGAGTTCGCGATCAAAGTTTCGCTAAAATGTATTTGCTCTAAAGTATTCGCGGTTTAGGTTTCGCGGAAATAAATTCGCGATAATGAGTTCGCAAAGTTTCGCCAAAATGTATTCGCTATAAAGTATTCGCGGTTAAAGTTTCGCGAAAATAAATTAGCTATAAAGAGTTCGCGATAAAAGTTTCGCTAAAATGTATTCGCTATAAAGTATTCGCGGTTAAGGTTTCGCGGAAATAAATTCGCTATAACGAGTTCGCGATCAAAGTTTCGCTAAAATGTATTCGCTATAAAGTATTCGCGGTTAAGGTTTCGCGGAAATAAATTCGCTATAACGAGTTCGCGATCAAAGTTTCGCTAAAATATATTCGCTATAAAGTATTCGCGGTTAAGGTTTCGCGGAAATAAATTCTCGATAATAAGTTCGCGATATTGTCTTCGCTATAAATGTTTCGTGGAAAAAAATTCGCGAAATTGGTTTCGCTATATTACCTTCGCTATAAAATTCCTTCGCTTCGCGATAAAAGTTTCGCGAAAAAGTATTTCGCGATAAAAGTTTCGCTGAATTGACCTGATACGATCAATTCCAATGATGCTAAAGAACAACGTAATAATGGTAAAGTTGAATAGTCTCATACCAAAAAAAGATGGCTTCGTTACAACCAAAAAAATGACTTCCACTGATAATTTTTTTGAAATTAAAGATAATATAATAGAAAATCCCCTAGACGCGTTTTTTTAATCTAAAAATACTCAAATGAGTATTTCTGATAATCTCTCTTATATTAAAAATCATATAAAATTAAATACTGCCTTGCCCTCAAGTGCTAATGTTGAGAGATTATTTAGTAAGGTGAAACTTATACTTTCTGATCGTTGCTTTAGACTTGGGGATGATAATATTGAAATGATTTTATTATTAAAAGCAATAAAATGAATATTACCATAAATATTTATTTTTATTACATAAATTTTTTTATAATCAAAACTAATTATATTTAAATATTTATTAATGTTGATTTTTATATATTATTTACTATACAATTACATTATAAACAAAAAAAACAAATTTGTTTCAAAATTTTTTTTATAAAAAGTAGCTAAAGCTACTTTTAAATAATAGTAGCTAATAGCGCGCTACCTTTTTTTGATGAGTAGCGATAGTGGTAGCACGCTACATTTTTGACAAATAGCGGTAGCGGTAGCGCGCGACTTTCAAAAGTAGTGTTTAACAACTCTGACAATGAGCTTTTATAACCGTTTGTTTTTATGCAATGTAACACATGGTTTGTTTTTCGTTACCTTTTAATTCATTTTTAAGATTTTTAAAAAAATAATTATTATTTTTAAAAATAAAATTGCATTAAAACGTAAAAAATGGAATGCCTGTTGGTTAACCCAAACAATAAATCTAAGGGAATAATATTTCTTCATATTCAAATCTCTTTGTTGTGGGATTTAGTGGTTTCTTTTTCTATTTGAATCAAGAATTCTAAAAATTTATTATTTTAGAAGAAAACTACTAAAGTATTATTGGAAGAAGATTAATATTTAATACTATATATTGTATTATTTTAAATGAAAAACAGATATTTAAAGTTTCATTTAAAAATATTATCACTTTTACCTTTTTTATAACTACATTGCACCTTACGTTAGCTTACAAGGTACAACCGGTAAAAATGTTTTTTGGAAATATTTTACATCACGATCCATAATTTGAAAACATTGTTACAGCATTAATATCCAATAATCAAATAAATATTTATTCGTTACAATGCTAATTTACCTATCTCTGCTCCATAGAGACCTTATTTACATTTGCAAATTTATTCAATTTGCTAAAGCCAAAGACAAAAACGATTTTTTTAAGAAAATTAAGTTCTTTTATCAATATGTTTAAATTGAACATCTTTGATTATTTTATATGAAGTTAATCAATAAAATATTAATAAACTCCCGTTTATAATTAAATCTTATTTTAGACTTTACCGAAAAATCAATTAAATTTTTTTTATCAAATTTTTCGATTTTCACATATTCTTATTTTTTTAATCACATAATGAAGAGCTTCTTGTAACTGTTAAATGTTCTATGATGGCATTCGTAATCTTAAAATTTTTTGAAGTAACGTGGTGACTTAATCCTTAAATTTTTTTAACTGTAGCGGTAACCGTTAATTTTTTTCAAGTAACCTATCCATCCTGCCTGAAAGTTTGCATTAGATATTGTAAATGGGTCCATTGGAACCAGTTGGTAAGTTAGTTGTGGTTTTTAATGAAATCAGAAATTAACGTATTTTGCGCTTCTTATTTTTCTTTTTCTAAAAGTTATAAACTTCCAAACTATTTTTTTTAAATGATCTTTATTTGGTAAAGGTGTTAGGCCTTATGTTATAGAAGACGATGAAATCAAACAATTCCCTCAATTTAAAAGTTTACATATATATCATGTTATTATTTATTTAATTATATTTTTTTCTTTTATAAAAAATATTTTGTTTTCAACACTTTCGTGACTGATTTTCACCTATACCTTTTTCTTATTTTATTTTTTTTCTTTTATAAAAAATATTTTGTTTTCAACACTTACGTGACTGATTTTCACCTATACCTTTTTCTTATTTTATTTTTTTTCAATTATACATATATTCAGAGTAGATGTCTGCAAAGCCCGGCCCACTTTGGCTAATTCGGCCCAAATTTCCCGGCTCAGTTCGTTATATTTTTTGCTAGGCCCGGCCTATTATAATATTTAAAAACATTTGCCAACCATACCTTTATAATTTTAAGAAAATTAGCCTAGCTCGTAAAAATGTATAAAAAGCAGTCCCCGTCCGTTAAAATTTTCCAAAAATTCTGCCCCGGCCTGTTAAATTTTTTTATACAAATATCCCAGTCATCACATTTTTAATATCCATATCTAATTTTTTTTTAATATCCATTAAGGCTCTTATATTTCTCCTCTATAGATATATATTTCTACAACTACCGTTTTATATAGTAAAAATTAATATTTAAGTGTTTTTATTCACATATTGCCACCTTAAATATAAATATTTTAACACCCATAAGTAGACTATTATCAATTGCCAAATAAAGTTTAAAAATTGAGTATAACTTTTTATATAACCTGATAGAATATGATGTATATAAGTAATAATTTTAACTAGTCACAAATCACAATAATACAAATCACAGGAAATTGTTAACTTGAGAAAACGAAATTACTTTAATAAATGAAAAATCACATGCGATTATGATTGACATTTCGATGAAACAAAATGATTATTGAGGATATTTCTAATATTTAATTCTCGGGTCGGGTGGCCTCTATAACCCGACCCGAGCCCGCCTACTCGGATATACGGACCTGCCCGTATAATTTTTTTTAAAAATAAACCAGGCCTTAAAAAAATTTATTTCAACAACCTGACCTGACCGAATATTTTAAAACTCAGTTATTATCATATAAAATTTAAAAAAATTTAAAAATTATATTTTACCATATTTTGCATTTATAGTTAGTAAATACTTAACTAGTTAATAAATAGGTAAAATTGTTTTGAAAATTCACTAATTATAATAATTTTACTTTTAGTCAAAAAACACAATTATAATTTGTCCTAGTATACTCCAATATACTAGTTAAATTAAATAGTTATTAATGTAAACAAAAAAAAAATTGTTGCTACTTAAATCTGTGACCAAATATCCTTCACAATCTTGACTGATATCTATAGATTTAAATGGAAAAAAATGAATATTTATATATTTTTTATAAATATAAGTTTTAATATTTTATATATATTGTATATATTTTTATTAATATTTTTAATATATATTTATCTAAATTAAATAAAAATGTTTTTTGCATTCAAATAATTTTATTTTTTGTATAAAAAAGGATTAAATAAAAGTATATAAAAATGTATTTTAAAAAGTATCTAAAGACAGATACTTCAAAAATATTTATATTTTTTATAAAAATGTATCTAGATACATAGACCGATACCATATTTTTGTATCTAGATACTTTAACAACTCTGATGAAGACATTAAAATTTGTTAAGTATTGGTATGTACAGTATAATATTTTTCGAGTTTAAAGGTTATAATTTGAATATTATATTTGTAATACAATATTATAACTTTCCTACATTTAATATATATTATCGAGATTAATCAAATTGCATATTATTAGAAGTTAAATTTGATAATTATATAAATGTATATATATATATACAAAAAACAAATAAAATTCATTATTATTTTAAACTTTAATCGATATAATATTTGGCGACGAGGTAAAAAAAAAAGTCGCGCGGTTTTTCGGTCTTCGGTCAAGTTAAATGTTATTTAGAATTATAAAAAATTTTTTCTGTTTATAAAAAAAAATAATAATAGATTTGTTTAGAAATTATGGATAAAATTATTACAGGAATTTAAAAAAAAAAGATGAATGTTCTATTGACGACTATAGACTACATAAAATACATACTGAATGTTAAAAATGTTCCTCAAACTGATGTCACTTTGAAAAAATTATTTATAGCTTATGGAGGAATAAATATTATAACTGATTAAAAAATTACTATTCCCAAAAAAAATATGGGCAATTATATGCAAAATTGCAAAACAACTTTATAAAGATGGAAGAACTGTTCTGGCATCTAGAATTGATTTCATTAGATTAAATCGCGGGCCTACCGAATCCATTTTGAGTTATTTAAAAACTATAAAGGAGCTAGCCCGAAGATGCGAATTTGAAGATAATGTAGAACTAAGAATTCGCGATCAATTAATCGCTGGACTAAAGATGACATAACTAGGTAAAGAACTACGTTTACGATACTTAGACATTTAAGATGAAGATCAACCGTTAAGCTTAAACAAAGTTGTAGAAATGGCTTTAGCGATAAATAATACTACTAAAATGGTTTATAAAATCAAAGAGTCGAATAAACATAATGATAATAATTAACGATTAAATCAAAATGATAATAATAATCCAGTATAATGATAATTATAATCGGTAATAACAAAATGATAATGGTAATTTATACCACACAAATAATAATAATAATAAAAATAAACCGTGTTATTTTTGTAATCGTTTTCATGCAATTCGGAATTGTCCAGCATATGGAAAAACGTGCAACAAATGTAAGAAACCAAACCACTTTGCCGTGTGTTGTAAAACTTGAGGAAAAATTCACGGTACAAATTACAATAGTAACGACGACGATTCAAATTTCTCAATAAGAAAAGTCTACAAATATAGACATAACCCAACAATTACAGTTTAATAAACAATCACTAAATTAAAATGGAATATGATACAGGTTCAGCAGTAACCATCATTAATGCAACAATATGGAAAAAAATTGGGAGGCCAAAACTTAGAATGGCTAGAGCTCCTACATATGGAAATAATAGAATAAAAATTATGGGCGAAGCTTATGTAAAAGTGCACTTAGATGATAAAATAAAATGGCTTCCGCTATTAGTTACAAAAATAAATGATGCAGCACTATTTAGATTTCAATGGACTATAGAATTTGATCTATCGTTACCAAAAAATGTAAAAATTAATATAATTAACAATAAATATAATAATAATAATAATGTTAATGGTAACGTGAATATTGACAAACTATATAAAAAATTCGCTACGGTGTTTGATAATAAATTAGGATTAATAAAAGATATCGAACCAGTAAAACTACAATTGGAAGAAAATACAAAACTAGCACTGCCAGTTCGAAGATTACCGTTGCCTTTAAAAGTAGAAATTGAAAATGAACTGAGACGTTTGGAAGAAAATAATATTATAAAGAAAATAGATCCATCAACAACAAGAGTGACCTGGAGTAGTCCAATGGTAATGGTACGTAAAACTTCAGACTATCACATTCTACCAACGTTTGAAGAATTCAAAGAAGCCAAAGCAATAATAAACGTTGTAGAAAAATTTCATAACTATTTGTTTGGACGAAAATTTAAAATACGAACGGACTTAATAAAAATATATGGTAATAACAGAGATTTAAGCTCATTATCAAACCAAAGATTATTACGTTGGGCTTATAAATTATCTGCATATGATTTTGATATAATGTACAAGAATGGCGCTAATAATATAATTGCAGATGCTTTATCGCGAAACCCAATAGAGAAAAATGATGATAAAATAACAAGCGAAAATAAAACAGTGAAATATATAAGAAATCTTACTTATGACACATCTCTCTAAGAACTCAAAGATGAAACCGCAAAAGATCCAATTTTAAGAACACCAGAATTACAAGCTTTTAGAACAAGAATAGATGAAATAGAAAATTATGACGGTATTTTAAAAAAAGATCCGGTTAATACATCAATGAAATCCATTACGAGACATTATATATGGTGGGAACAATTAAATAAAGATGTCGATCCGCCACCACAATCACGGAAAAGGGAAGAAGAAAAAAACAAAAACGTACTAAAAACAAATGACATAAAGTTAGGAGATAGATGAACTTGAATTTGGTAAGCAAAAAGATTGATAGAAGATAATAACTTGGTGGGAAATAAGATATGTTATATCTTAATATCTTATATATTTTAATAGGTTATAATTTGAATATTATATTTATAATACAATATTAAACTTTCCTACATTTAATATTATATCATCGAGATTAATCAAATTGCATATTATTAGAAGTTAAATTTGATAATTATATAATAAATGTATATATATACAAAAGAATTACAAATAAAATTCATTATTGTTTTTAAACTTAATCGATATAATAGAGAGTTAGTAATTTTATTAATATGGATGTGTAGTTTAATTTGGGGAAGGAGACAGGGGTGTCACTATTACAATATAAGGGGGCTCAAAAATTTTTTAAAATTATTTTCAAAATTAACTTTTTTAAGCTAACATTATCTAAAATTGCCTTTTTTTTAAAGCTAACATTACTAAAAATTATCATTTTTTTAGCTAACATTTGGTGTAAAAAATATTTCAAAATTTTGAGAGGGATTTTCAAATTTTCAGGGGACTCGAGCCCTTGCCCCCCTCTCCAATTAGTGACGCTACTGGAGAATGAAGAAGAGTTGCAACGTAAAAATAAAGAGGCAGACTTTGACTATCGAAGGGCACAATGAGGAGAAAGATGTGATGGGAAAAGCAACATAGTTAATGGTTCAGGAGTTAATTAAAGGGTGGACGGATAGTGATATAGGTAAACGAGTATATTCCTGAGTGCCAGAATTTTGATAATAATCGACCGTTGGGATAGTATAGAGAGCCAAGAGGGAACTCGAGAGGAAGTAGAATAAAGACCGAATTTTGAGTCCTGAAGGAAGGGGTGTAATAAATTGTTACAATTGTTGTAGACAGGGTATATGATCTGGGATTGCCGGGAGACAAAACGATTTTGATGTGGAAAGTTTGGACATATAACTCTTTATTATCCCATAAAATAAGAAAAATTGAGATGTGCGGAATGTAGTCGATTTGATCACAATAAGGAGTTAATACGAGTAATTACAGCAACAGAGGTGGATTTCCACAGAGAGGAATGGGTCAAAATGCACCAAATGTACACTATTGAGAGAGGGGAAGTGTAAGAGGTTAGTGTGCATAATGTTAAAGAAACTGGGGAGCAAAATATAGTGTTTTAGATGCCAAAAATTGGGAAATCTGGCAAGGGACGGTGGGAATTTGTATCTATATGATGGCAAAAATTGTGCAACATGGATGGAGGCGAGGCGGTTAAGAGTAACAAGGGGAGGGGTGCTTTCTCAGTGGAAAATAAGAAGGGGTGTGTGAATATGATACAAAGAAAGTGGTACATGATCCTTGTCCTAAAGTGAGGATAAATTTGAATGAAAGAATGGTCACCATATTATTTGATATTGGACCAGCTATTTCGGTGATTAGATATTTTAAATATCGGAATATTTGGCCCGGGGGAACGATAGTAAATGAGGGTTTAAGAATATGACAAATCGATGGCACACAATTGACTGTTATGGGAAGGTCAAATACGTGTGAAAAAGAAAAGTTATTTATATTTTTAAAAATAAACAGTTAATTTGAATATAAAATTTGTCTAGATAATTGAAATGTTTAAATTGTAAAAGTAGGGAAGGTTTAAATTGTAGTCAAATTAATGGAAATTATATGAAATTATCGATGATATGTAAATTTTAGTAGTATAAATAGTGAGATCGAAAATATAATATACAATCTTCATTGCTTTTATATCGTCTAATATTTGAAAAATAACAATTTATTTTTTTAAACACATAAACAATAATAATCAATTTACATTTGAATATCAAACTAATAATTTTTTTTCTTCAATTTATAACCTATAAATCAATATTTAAATTTTTTTCACGTCACGACTTCCAACTCCCCTTCCCTTAGATACCTCCATCTATGGAACTTTATGCGATTTTCCTGCATTCAATAATCTGGTGCCTCATTCGTCATCATCTCATTGCTTACCGTCAGACTTGATTAGGACTAGTGTTGTTAATCGACTGAGTCGAGTCGACTTAGTCGAAAACTGAGTCTAAGTTTTGGGTCGAAAAAATAGACCCAAACTGACTTGAGTTATGAACTCGAGTCGTGAACTCAAGTCGTCAACTCAAGTCGACTCAAGTCGTGAACTCAAGTCGACTCAAGTTGTGAACTCAAGTCGTGAACTCAAGTCGACTCAAGTTGTGAACTCAAGTCGTGAACTCAAGTCGACTCAAGTTGTGAACTCAAGTCGACTCAAGTCGTGAACTCAAGTCGACTCAAGTTGTGAACTCAAGTCGTGAACTCAAGTCGACTCAAGTCGTGAACTCAAGTCGACTCAAGTCGTGAACTCAAGTCGACTCAAGTCGTGAACTCAAGTCGACTCAAGTCGTGAACTCAAGTCGACTCAAGTCGTGAACTCAAGTCGTGAACTCAAGTTGTGAACTCAAGTCTATATACTTGAGTCGACTAGAGGACGAATATTTTTATAAACTTGAGTCGTTGACTAGAGGACGAATATTTCAAATTAATTATCATTAATTAAGATATTTGTTTATTACTTTTTTTTATTTTAGACTTCCAACTTGAGTTGCAAATAACGTAAATGGGCTAAAATAAGCATTGCTAACATGTTTAAATAATATTTTAGTGGAGATGTACCATAGATAAGTGACATTTGTCATAATCGTTGTTTTTAAAGTTTTTCGAATTTTTTTGACGTAAATGGGCTAAAATAAGCATTGCTAACATGTTTAAATAAAATTTAAGTGAAGATGTACCCTAGATAAGTGACAATTGTCATAATCGTTGTTTTTAAAGTTTTTCGAATTTTTTTGACGTAAATGGGCTAAAATAAGCATTGCTAACATGTTTAAATAAAATTTTAGAGAAGATGTACCCTAGATAAGTGACAATTGTCATAATCGTTGTTTTTAAAGTTTTTCGAATTTTTTTGACGTAAATGGAAAATAAGCATTGCTAACATGTTTAAATAAAATTTAAGTGAAGATGTACCCTAGATAAGTGACAATTGTCATAATCGTTGTTTTTAAAGTTTTTCGAATTTTTTTGACGTAAATGGGCTAAAATAAGCATTGCTAACATGTTTAAATAAAATTTTAATGAAGTTGTACCCTAGATAAGTGACAATTGTCATAATCGTTGTTTTTAAAGTTTTTCGAATTTTTTTGACGTAAATGGGCTAAAATAAGCATTGCTAACATGTTTAAATAAAAATTTATTGAAGATGTACTAAGAAAATCATAATATTTTTTTTATTATTGTCAATTTTTCTTTAACTTTTATTTATTTTAGTTATTCCTTTTTAATTTATTTCTATTTTTTTATTAATATTTATGTCAAACTTTTTTTTAATGCGACAATTGTCATATGCGTTATTTTTTAAGATTTTTGAAATTTTTGGACACAAAAGGATTATAATATAATTTATTTTGTAAAGATATTATATTATAAATTCAATGAAGATGTTCCCTGGAAAAATGATAATTATAATAGGTAGGTATTTTTAAACATATAAGATTTTTTTGTGACGCTAATGGGCAAAAAGTTGTTTCTTTTAGCTAAATAGGCTAAAGTAAGTATTGCAAACATTTAAATAAAACTTCAGTGAAGATGTTCCCTGAAAAAGTGACAATTGTCATAATCGTTATTTTAAAAGTTTTTACGCAAATGGGCATAAATATAGAATGCTAACATGTTAAATTAAAAATTATGAAGATGTACCCTAAATAAATTCTAATGACAATTGTCATAATCGTTATTTTTATTTTCAATATTTTTAATTTTTTTAGCCTAAATAGGCTAAAATAGGTATTGCAAACATTTAAATAAAACTTCAGTGAAGATGTACCCTAGAATATAAACGGCTTTCTCATTTATTTACCCTTCTAAATAATTCCAGAAAAAAAATGAAATAAAGGCGTGGATAAAATTTATTTTTAACTATTTTATATAATTATTTTTACTTTTTGCAAAGTCCTGTCTGATACATTTTTTATATTTTATATTTATTTTATAAACAGACAAAGTTAGATCATGTTTTTTTTCAAATAATATTTTATTTTTTGTTTATTTACATAAAAATATAAAAAATTCTTTGAATCTCCTACAAAAATAAGAATCAAATCATATATTTACATAATTCTTGTTTTCGAATCGAATAATTATATTATTCGTATTAGTACGAATTAAATAATTCCTTATTCGTATCGGTTCGAATAATGAAAACATTATTGGATTTGATTCATCGAATATTCGATGCCAAAAATTAAATTCTTCAAAAATATATTCAAAAATGATATTAAAAATTAATAAGTGATTTATAGATGTTGAAAAAAGAAGCAAAAACTTTTCAAGGAACTTTTAAATACTTAAGAATCATGTCAAATACTTCTGGGTTTGAAAATTTCTGAATAATTTGAAATATTAACAAATAATTTGGAATATTTATTTACGAATAATTTCTAATATAAATTATTTCAAATAATAAGAATAATTCGATCGAATAATAAATAGATAAAAAAAAATATTCCACAGATAATATATTTTCTTTATTCGATTCGAATAAAATAATTTTTTTATTCATAAAATACGAATCTTATGAAATAAAATCGTATAGTGAATAATTCGTTTTAGGTATAATTTTATTTTTTGTTAAATTTTACTCAATTTTCTACAAAAGAAAATGATGAAATTAAAGTTCGAATCAAATATACTAATACAGAATTTTATTTAAAAAAAATAGTTTCTCGTTTTAGAATCATAAAGACCCCAGTATTGTCGTAATTTTTAATAGGATCAAAACTATCCGGGATCATCGCGGGTTTTTAAGGGATCCCTTTATACAAAGAATTATTTTAAAGAAAATATAATCAAATATGTTCATTTGAAATGATATTTTTTTTTGATTTTATACAATTTGTGAAACCTTAGATAAAAGCTGTTAAAAAGCTTATAATCTTATATTAAATAGATTTTTACCACATATCTTCAAATTATTATATAAATTACACAATATTTATTTATTTTGTAAACATAAAATAACTTTTTAACATAATACAATAAATAAGATACAATATAGATAATAAATGAAATATTTTATATTATATCTCTAACATCCCAGTTATTAAGGCACATACAATATTTAACGGTTGTCCCCGACATCCTATTTCGTTTCTTCGTTAAAAAATCAACGGCCTTGCTAAAAACTCTTTCACTAGGAACGCTTGTTGTTTGTTGTGCGAAGAAATCTTTAGCTATGAGCGACAACGTTGGGTAAAAATCACTATTTTTGGCCCACCAATCAAGTATATTGGTTGAAGCTGGTGCAACCGGTTCTTTGATGTAATCTATAAATTCATCTCTACTGAGATCTGGATATTCATAAGCCTCCCTAAAAATTATAAATTAATATATCAAACATTTATAATTACTTTCTCATTTCGTTATGCATGCAAACCGAATAGGGCTGTGTTTCCATATCATCTTTGAGAAGTCATAAACATTCGCTTTTTGCGATGGCCAACCATAGCTTTTATATAATGATTTAAATTTTTCATTATAATCCTCCTTTGCTATAAATTTAGGCATATATTTTAATTTAGTTTTAGGATCTAATAGTGTAGATACAAAATTGCTAAATGAACTCATCAAATTTTTATAAGTTGCACATTTTATCAACATTTTACTAGCCGCATTTTTAAGATCGCTATCGGGATGATTTTTCGAAGTTTCGTCTAAAATCTGCTCTATCTTTGTCATAAATAAAACTGAGGTTCCAATAGTAGAAGTATCTGACGATATTTCAAGTGTTATTTTATAAAAAGGTTTTAAAAAATTTTCAATTTCGTTTAAAGATCTCGCCTCACTATCATTTATATCGAAAGGCGCCATATATTTTTTCCCAAGGTCTTTAATTGCATCTAAATTCTATATAAATTAAATATATTATTATGCAATGTTATATCTCTAAAATTTCAAAATTGTAAAACTATTATTTGAATATTATTGAATAAAATAATTATATTATGGTTTAAAAGGTAGGGAAGACTGGGATTTGTAAAAAAATGGTTCGACTAGACCTAGTTCCCTTTATATATAGTCAAAATTTTGTAAAATTAATTACCATTGACCATATATCTTTTAGTAGAATATAAAAGACATTATAAAAAAATTATATTATAATTTACTTTGTTCACTGTTGATAGCATTATATATTTTGAGTTCCATCTGGTTATCACATCCAACGGAATCCTCGTTCCACCAGATAGCTGCATGTATTTTTGTAACAGTTTGGGAGAAGAATGTAGTTTCTTTACAACATCAGTTATTTTAATTAGCTTTTTGTCTAGGTATGAAAATCCCTCTTTTACTATCAAATTTATAACATGTGCTAAACATCGGTGGCTGTATACGCCTGTTTTATATTTTTCCTGATAAATTGTATTCATTTTTTCAACAGCTTTTATTACGTTTAGTGCGTTATCATGCGTGATTGAGATAATTTTGTCCTGAATCTCAAAATCATCCAGAGATTCTAATAAACATTGTGATATATCCTCACCACTATGAGGATATGGTAACTCAATTAAATCTAAAAGGAAACTTTCCATTTTCCATTTTTTATTAATATAATGGAATGTTATTGCGCAAAACGATGACGAATTAATTGAGGTCCACATATCAGTGGTGATGGCTATCTTGCTATCAATATTTTTTAACTTAGTGATAAGATTTAATTTGGAACTTTTATATAGCTTTTCAATATATTTACAGGCCGTTTGACGAGACCAAATTTTTTCATTTTTAAATATATAAGAAAATATTCCTTTGAAAGAATCACTATTCAGTGAATGGAAAGATATATTATTCTTTATTATATATCTGAGAATTAATTTGTTTAGATGTAAGATCTCCTCGGGTAAAAGTTTCCTTATGCCCACTAGATTTTTTGGCATTTCTGTCTTCTCAATCCGTATCATATCAGTATGATGTCTTTTTACATGATTTTTTAAATTCGCTGTTAAAATAAATGAATTTTTACTTTTCTTTATAAAATTAAAACATAATAGTTTTTAACCCTCAGTCGCACAAGTGGGAAAAAAATTAGGGGAGACCGAACAACGATAATTACTTTTTAACCCTTGAGCACAAAGATTTTAAATTTGGTGTGAAGATGTATTTTTATATCTAATTTCCTACCTATGTTCATCTGTTAAAAAACTTACCTGGTTTTATATATTTTGTCAAAAAACTATTTTTACCCAAAAAATATAAAACACATGGATGAGAAATCATGTGGGGCAAAATTGAAGATTATGATATTCCAGGAGTCTTAAAAAATGTATACCGAGGACAGTGACACCAATATATTAAATGGATTCTCAGCTTGTGGCATATATCCTTTAAACCCAAATATATTTACAAATCAAGATTATATCTGCTATAATAATATTTCAAATGCTAGTTTAAATATTGAAATTGAAAATAATGAGGAAAATCATACAGTGAATAATTTAGAACTTATGACTCAAATAATGACAGTAATTTATCTGTATTAATGATCGAAAATGTCATAAATGATATTGATGAACCCAATAATACCTATTCCGAAATTGTTCAACATTTCATCCGATAAAATGTCTAAAAAAAGAACTCAGAAATACTAACATCTACTCCTTTATTAAATAAAATTATTAATTCAGAAAAGAAAAAAGAAATCAATAAAGAATTGTTTATGTGTTATTTGCAATAAAAACTATAAAAATAGTCGCGAGGGCGATGAATGGTTAAAATGTACAATGTGCCTTGAATGTACGCATTCTAAATGTGCTAATTATGATAAATACTTTACATGTAATATTATAGATATAGAGTTACACTTTTTTTATCTTGTAGATGAAGGATAGGATGGCTACAGGTAAATATGCACAATACCTATCGTTTTACCCCGGTCTCCCCTATCTAGCTCACATTGCCTAAAATTTTATATATAATATGAAAAAAATTCCAAAATTTAGGGGCTATTTATATTTTTCAGGGGACTAGAACCCATACTTATGCTACTGTTAAAGTGACTGAGGTCTGCAATGTTCCACCACTTATGCAACAAAGGATTTTGGGGAAAAAATGACGAAAATTTTTGTAAATTTATAGAGTACTATAAAATTTAAAATATTACTTGATGCGGTGTGTATACTGAATATTTTAGAACATATTGTGCATCTTCTTTTTGTTTTTTTTGGTGATAATTTAAAAATCGTTTTTATATTAATGCAACTATTATTTTGAGATGTGCTTGAGGTAGTATTAGTAGATATATCTGACATTTGGCTTATATTTAACTCTTCTTCAGCCATAAAATCCTGGCTTAAGTCCGTCTACATGTATTTTAAATATACAAATAAACGGAAAAAATATATAATTTTACCTCCGAATCACGGTCTATCTCTATATCATCAGGCACGTCTTCATCACTTTGGTTATTTTCAGAATTTATCGTGTTAAATAAAAAATTCATATAAGAAGAATCCATATTTAAAAAATTTAAATTATTTAATAAAATTATATTTGTATATTTAAATAAAATAAAAATTATAATAAGAAGAAAATAAATAACCAATCCCTCCTTCCTCCGTCTCTCTCTCCCATTATTGTTATTATTCTTATTCTTAAACTTATTTTTTTTGTAATATTATATTTCTTATTGTTATTTATTAGTTTTTTTAAAAAAAACACAAATCAATCTTAAAATTTATCCGCCAAAAAAATGAAATAGGTTTACCGTCAACTCATCCAAAAATTTTATACAGACTTATCTAGCCCACAATAGGAGTATCCAGGATTTTTCAAAGTTCAAAGTTAGCGGTAAGTTGTAGGGTAATAATTATTATATAGCAGCTTAAGTCAATTTTTAGCAGGCTAAAAAAAATCGGCTAAACATAGTTTTTAGCCTAAAGCTATCACTTTGACCTTGGGATAATCCTTTGCTAACTGCTAGTGCCGGCTAGTTTCAGAAAAATGGGATCCCTAAAAACAGTTTCTGACGGAACTCACTACCTACCAGATGTCAATTAAATAACAACTTTTTTGTATCTTTTTTATTAATTATTTATCAAACTGCAAAAAATTTTCATTGGGTTGTGTCCTAAATTATCAAAAATTAAATTCACAAACTTTCGAAACTATTGAAAATATATAAATAAGATAAGTCTATATTTTTAAACATAAAAATAAAAACATTTACAAAACATACTTGACAATTTTCTAAATTTTAATACTTAAACATACAATTTTAAAATTTTTCGAATTTTTTTTAAAAATTTTGGATTATAGCCTTTAAATGAGGGAGAGAAAGAGACAATGGGAAAAACGAAAAGAAAAGAAAATGAAATGCCTTTTTTATACTTTATTTTTTATAAATATAAATAAAAAAAACATTAAATAAATGTATCCCACCCAAATTTATAAATAGGGGTTTTATTATAAAACAATTATTTTATTCATTTTTTTTATTTTATATAACATTATTAATTCCGGATTTTTTATTTCAAAATATAATAAACAAGTGAAAATAAAAATAAAAGGAAAAAACAAGAAAGTTAAACTTAAAATTAAAAATTACAAAAATTTTTTTTTATATATAATGCAAAATAAAAAAAATAAGATGCAGAATTATATTATCTCAAATAATTCTTGCTGCTCCTTGCACCCAGGTCTCAGTTGAGAGAGCATTTAGTGCATTAGCACTAACTGTAACCTCTCTAAGGACAAGATTAGACAAAGATATACTTGATGATATTTTAATTATAAAGCTTAATCGTACATTGTTAAATAATGTGATATTTTAAATCATTATTTATATAACCTATTTCATTATAAAGTTATTGTTTACATTGAAATTTTAATAAATAAAAATTCATATATATGACTGATTTAGATAATAACAATATAAATAGATTTTTTGTATGAATAGTATAATCAGAGGGGGGCTTATTTTACTAGATATATCCAAATAGAAGTTTCTAAGATCTAAAATTGATTTTAAAGATTAAAGAAAAAATATTTTTAAATTTGTTGTTCCCAAAAATATCATGTTTATATTAATGCATCTTTTTAGTTCAACTCCATTCCGGTTGCCTCAAAAAATTTAACATATATGATACTATTATCATCTGCCCAGAGGTTTAAGTGTTTCCCAACAAGTAGTGTTGTTAATCGGCTTAGCCGAGTCGGCTCGAACAGAGCTCACCCAAATTTTGGGTCGTTTTTTTCGACTCTAACTTGAAATTTGGGTCGTATTTTTCGACTCAAACTTGAAGTTTGGGTCATATTTTTCGACTCAAACTTGAAGTCTAGATCGTATTTTTTGACTCAAACTTGAAGTTTAGATCGTATTTTTTGACTCAAGATCGTATTTTTTGACTCAAACTTGAAGTTTAGATCGTATTTTTTGACTCAAACTTGAAGTTTAGATCGTATTTTTCGACTCCAACTCAAAGTTTGGGTCGTTTTTCTGACTCAGACTCAAACATCGGGTCGTTTTATTTAATCCGACCAAAATATGGATCTTTTTTTTTAAAGACGACTTAAAGTTAGGGTTGCTTTTTTTCACCCTTAACCCAATATCTAGATCATTTTTTTGACCAAAAGTCAAATAACATTTAGTATATATTAATATTATAGGCGGGAAAGTTACTTAAAGCTTCTTTAAATTATAATGCTCTGGATTAACTATTCATCATAGTTATTTTTTAAAATTTTTAAGTGAAGATGCACCATAGAAAAGAATCATTTGTTATGATGGTTATTTTTGAACTTTTTTAAATGAAATAGATGAAAATATATATTGTAGACATGGTAAATCAAAATTTCAGTGAAGATGTACCATAGATAAGTGACAATTGAATTTTTAAGTGATAAAATGAGATGCTAATATATTTCTTGTAATTTTAATTTATAAAAAAATTCTTAAATATGTTATTGTCATAGACTGGGTCAGAAAATCAACTATCACATAAACTCATCTATGTTTTATTCATATTATATTAAGTTTTAGGATATTAAAATATTTCCTCTTTGAAGTTTCTAGTTAGGATAAAATTTACTTGGCACATCTTACAATGATATTTATACCTTGTTTTTTTTTCGAGAATAAATTTTATGCGATATTTCATGAAGGAAATTACATATCATTGTACAGAGAAATAACTTTGTATATATTATCTGCACCAATATCTTTTATATCAATCTCTATCGATGACATTTTAAATTATATTGGAAAACTAGATTGTGTAGATTTCTAATTATTAATTTAAAGGATTAAGATTTTAGAATTAATTATAAATATATCTTAATAATTTTTATATGCATTTAATATTTAAAATCTCTCGTTTTAAGCCTATTTAGCAAGAAAAATATTGACTAATCCTGAAATTACAATAATAGATATCTATACCTTTATATAATCTATGAGAAAAATTGCTCTCATAATATTCTTTTTAATAAAATAGTGAATAATTAAGGCCTGAAAAAAAGTATAGCGCTTTATAACATGGTTCAAAGTTAATCCCAGTATCAATTTTAATGTGTAAAACATTTAAGAAATGATTTAAATTGGACAACTTTTATTAATAAAATTTATGTTAATAATATTAAATTATAATTTTATAAACAAAAAATGAATAAAATAAAAAAATTTAGATTTATACCCCTAAAAATAATAAAAAAAAATTTGGAAAGTTAAAAAAAATGATTATTAATCATATCCCTATCCCTAACCCTAACAATGAAGAAAAGAAAAAATCTCAACAAATTTGCCGTCTAGCTGGCACCACTAAAAGTAAAATAAAATATCTTTTATAATTTTAGAATTTAAATAGTCACTTCACTTCCATATGGAATTTTTAAACTAAAAACAATAAATTTTTTAAATAAGTATTTGCGATTCCGGATGCATTTTTTCAATTAAAATATGAATTTTTTTAAATATAATTTAATAATTTAGTCGAGCCATATTTTTCATAAATGTAGTGTTAACTGTTAAGTCGAATTTTTTTAAGTCGTACTGTAATTCTGAGCGTTTTCCGTACCTTTGCATGTTGGCTAAAGATTTTTTGTCGCAGCAAAGTACATCCGTTGAGAGCGAGCGTGTCTTCTCAAGAGGGGTGGACACCGTAACAAAGAAAAGAAATCGCATGGCCTCCGAAACACTTAAACAGTGTTTATGTTTAAATTCATGGGATATGAATATCATGAATAATAAATTTTATACATAATTTTTATATCTATATAAATTGTTAAATTAAATTTTTTGTACATTAATAAATATATATAATTTAAATAAAAATATTTAAACTATAAATGTATCAATATCAATTTAAGATGTTTTGAGCATAGTATTCTTGTTTCAGGCTGTTGTTTTTTATGAATACTGGAGAATATTAGAGTTTTAATATTATTTGACTTTAAATTGATAACTAAAACAGTTTTTGATATTAAGATTTAGAATTTTGAACACTTGAGAAAAATTACAAATTAAAATTGATACTGGGATTAACTTTGAACCATGTTATAAAGCGCTATACTTTTTTTCAGGCGTTAATTATTCACTATTTTATTATGAAGAATATTATGAGAGCAATTTTCCTCATAGATTATATAAAGGTATAGATATCTTATCGTAATTTCAGGATTAGTCAATATTTTTCTTGCTAAATAGGCTTAAAACGAGAGATTTTAAATAATAAATGTATATAAAAATTATTAAGATATTTTTATAATTAATTCTAAAATCTTAATCCTTTAAATTAATATTTAGAAATCTACACAATCTAGTTTCCAATATAATTTAAAATGTCATCGATAGAGATTGATATAAAAGATATTGGTGCAGAAAATATATACAAAGTTATTTCTCTGTACAATGGTATGTAATTTCCTTCATGAGATATCGCATAAAATTTATTCTCGAAAAAAAAAACAAGGTATAAATATCATTGTATGATGTGCCAAGTAACTTTTATCCTAACTAGTAACTTCAAAGATTTAAGTAATTTATTATAAATTAAAATTACAAGAAATATATTAGCATCTCATTTTATCACTTAAAAATTATTATGTACCTTACTACTCGTATATATAATAACCATTTTTTGTCCCTTATCTATGATACATCCTCACTGATGTTTTAATTTAACATGTTTAGGATATATATTTTTAGCTATTTCCTTTAAAATAATTGAAAAAAATTCAAAAATAACGATTATGACAATTGTCACCTATATATGATACATCCTCACTGAATTTTTAATTTAACATGTTTAGAATATATATTTTTAGCTATTTCCTTTAAAAAAATTTGAAAAAGTTCAAAAATAGCGATTATGACAATTGTCACCTATATATGATACTTCCTCACTGAATTTTTAATTTAACATGTTTAGAATATATATTTTTAGCTATTTCCTTTAAAAAAAATTGAAAAAAGTTCAAAAATAACGATTATGGCAATTGTCACCTACCTATGATACATCCTCACTGAATTTTTAATTTAACATGTTTAGAATATACATTTTTAGCTATTTCCTTTAAAAAAATTTGAAAAATTTCAAAAATAGCGATTATGACAATTTTCACCTATCTATGATACATCCTCACTGAATTTTTAATTTAACATGTTTAGAATATATATTTTTAGCTATTTCCTTTAAAAAAATTGAAAAAAGTTAAAAAATAACGATTAATTGTCACCTATCTATGATACATCCTCATTGAATTTTTAATTTAACATGTTTTGAATATATAATTTTAGCTATTTCCTTTAAAAAAATTGAAAAAGTTCCAAAATAGCGATTATGACAATTGTCACCTATCTATGATACATCCTCACTGAATTTTTAATTTAACATGTTTAGAATATATATTTTTAGCTATTTCCTTTAAAAAAACTCAAAAAGGCTCAAAAATGGCGATTATGACAATTGTCACTTATCTATGGTACATCTTCACTGAAATTTTGATTTAACATGTCTACAATATATATTTTTATCTATTTCATTTAAAAAAGTTCAAAAATAACCATCATAACAAATGGCTCTTTTCTATGATGCATTTTCACTTAAAAATTTTAAAAAATAACTATGATGAATAGTTAATCCAGAGTATTATAATTTAAAGAAGCTTTAAGTAACTTTCCCGCCTATAATATTAATATATACTAAATGTTATTTGACTTTTGGTCAAAAAAAATGATCTAGATATTGGGTTAAGGGTGAAAAAAAGCAACCCTAACTTTTAGTCGACTGTAAAAAAAAAAGATCCATATTTTGGGTCGGATTGAATAAAACGACCCGATGTTTGAGTCTGAGTCAGAAAAACGACCCAAACTTTGAGTTGGAGTCGAAAAATACAACCCAAACTTCAAGTTTGTGTCGAAAAATACGACCCAAACTTCAAGTTTGAGTCGAAAAATATGACCCAAACTTCAAGTTTGAGTCGTAAAAAACGACCCATATTTTGGGTCGAAGTCGAAAAAAACGACCCAAATTTTTAGTCGGAGTCGTAAAAAACGACCCATATTTTGGGTCGAAGTCGAAAAAAACGACCCAAATATTTAGTCGGAGTCGTAACAAACGACCCATATTTTGGGTCGAGGTCGTTTTTTTCGGCTTGGACTTGGGTCGGAGTCGAAAAAAACGACCCATATTTTGGGTCGAAGTCGAAAAAAACGACCCAAACATTGAGTCGGAGTCGAATAAAACGACCCGAGCTTTGGGTCGGGGTCGCGACTCGCGGCGTTTTAACAACACTACCAACAAGATCATATTAACCTAATTTAAAAATAATGGATATGAGTAATGTGATAATTTCAAATATATATATTAAAATAATTTCAAAAGGGAGTTGAGAATTAGATATGTCACTTATCTATGGTACATATTCACTGAAATTTTAATTTAACATGTTTACAATTTATTATTTTACCCTGTAAGTTCAAAAAAATTGAATAAAAAATTAAAAATGATAATTGTCACTTATCTATGGTAGATCTCCATTGAAATTTTAATTTAACATGTTTATAATATATATTTTACCCATTTGCTTTAAAAAATTTCACAAAATTTTAAAAATAACGAACGATATACCTATTCGAAATATTCGTCCTCTAGTCGACTTAAGTTTACTACTCAAATGGAAAACTCATGTTCTCGACTCAAATCGACTTGAGTGCATGACTCGAGTTGACTGGAGTTCACGACTTGAGTCGGCTTGAGTTCACGACCTGAGTCGACTTGAGTTCACGACTTTAGTTCACGACTTGAGTCGACTTGAGTTCACGACTTGAGTCGACTTGAGTTCACGACTTGAGTCGACTTGAGTTCACGACTTGAGTCGACTTGAGTTCACGACTTGAGTTCACGACTTGAGTCGACTTGAGTTCACGACTTGAGTCGACTTGAGTTCACGACTTGAGTCGACTTGAGTTCACGACTTGAGTTCACGACTTGAGTCGACTTGAGTTCACGACTTGAGTCGACTTGAGTTCACGACTTGAGTCGACTTGAGTTCACGACTCAAGTTCACGACTCGAGTTCACGACTAATGACTTCAGACTCTGAGTCGGAGTCTGGTGAACTCGACTTTTTAACAACACTAATTAGGACAATATCTCATCAGATGATCTCCCCCACGAGCCCAGCACTGCCTGGGTCTAGGCCGATAATATGGATGCATCCTAATCATTCGATTGTATCTCACTGGTATATCCATTCTTATGTAGTTTAGCATTTCTCCGTATAGCCTTGTTGCCTCTTCTCTGGCCAATCTTAGCCAGTTTCTTGAGATTATAGATCCATCTATTGTCCTTATCTCTATACGAACGATGAAATTTCCTACTCATGTATATGTAGTCATCTAAAAATAAAATTACTAGGATATAACATTATCCCTTCCATTCTTTTAATCCTCTTTTTTTATAGACTTCTACTCTGTTTCCATACAAACCTCAACTTTATGATTTTGCTTAACAGTTCGTATTCAAATTTTGCTTTCATCCTAAAATTTCATTTTTTAACCTTAAATTTTGGATATATCTCAAAATTCATTTTTTCATCACATCAAATTTTGTTTTCATCCCAAAATTTCATTTTTTGATTATTTTCTATTCTCGGTCGTATTTTTTTTAACATCTTTCGGCCACATACCTAGCTGTCCTTCAATTTATATCTCCAGTTTCTTTCTTTCTATATTTTTCCTCATTCTTCCCCCATTTAATAGGCCCTGCGAACAACAATACCCAAACAAGACTTTCTACTAAAGATTTCTCAATATCTATTTGTTCTCATGGTATTACCTTTTCCTTTAGAAAATCTAATTCCGATCTCGTTTTTCTTCCTAAAAATAATTCAGCTGGAGATATTCCTTTCGACGTCTTCATATTGTTGTATGCTAAAAACATTTTCCTTCTTCATATTTTTCCTTTCTTAACCAACATTTAACCGCCACCATGAGCTTAGCCTGCCCATTGCTTTTTGGGTAATATGGTGGTGAAAATAAATGCTTGATATTCCATCTATCACAAAATTTATCAAATGATTTACCTTTAAAAGCTAGACCGCCATCTGATACTAAACTCTTCATTAATCCGTACTTACCTACAAAATCTATTATCTCATCTATGGCTACTTTTGTGGATAAACCTGTGAATCTGCATCTTCCATGATAAAATATTTTCTTCTCATATTCTAATATATCTACATATATTCTTTCGCATGAAATGTCCGTAACTAGCCATTAATCTTCTTTGTTTCTTGCTGGCACATTAGTCCATATGTTACATATATCATAACCCTTAGCCACTTCTATATCGCTATTCATTTTGGACCACCAAATATATTCTCGTGCCTTATTCTTCATTCTTTCTATGCCTTGATGCCCGGCATGCACCGTTGTTAAAATATATTTTCTTAATACCATCGGTCTAACTAAACGATATCCTCTCATTAGACAATTGCCTTCTATGTTTAATTCACTCTTAACCTTTTTTAACGATTTATCTTCGATTTTCCATTCTATATCCCCTTTCAAACATGCTATAATTCTCATTAATTCTTTATCTTGCTTGGATGCCTTATCAACTAGCTCAAAAGTTATCGGCTTCTCTCTTGTATCTACCTTCTAAGATTTTATAATAATATTATTTTTTTCATCTTCTGCTAAAAATTGATCTAAGTTACTAATTCTGGGTTCTATTTCTTCCTTTTCTGTCCTTTACAAACAATCTTGATAAAATATCTGGTAAACAATTTAGTTTACCGTCTCTGAATATTATTCAAAATCGAAGCTACCTACCAATAACAACCATTTTTACAGCCTGGGTGAAATCATTAATTCTTTATTGTCCTTTTTAAACAAATAAACTAATGGCTTGAGATCCTTATATAATAAAAAGCTTCTTCCAATCAGATATTCTTTGCACTTGGTTAATCCAAACTTGACTGCTACAGCTTCCTTTTCAATTGTTGAATAATTTCTTTCAGGTTTATAAAATCGTCTAGATAGAAGAAGATCAGTTTCTCAACATTATCTATCGTTTGTAATAAAGTTCCTCATATACCTTCATTAGATTATCTCAATCCTCGTTAAAAAAAATTCATAATCGGGTTATCTAACATTCTTATTTTAAACATTTTAAAACTTGCATCTTGGTCTTTTCCCATTCGAATCCTATAGCTTTCTTTAACAATTTGTACAACGGTGTAGCTATCTCAGTAATATTTGGTATAAACCGATGATAATAATTTGTAGCTCCTAAAAAAGCTTGTAGTTCCGTCTTATTACTCGATGTTCTCATCTTCATAATCTTATCTATATTCTTTGATTTGAAATGGTATAAATTACATCTCCTTTATAACATGTTCTAAGTAAGTAATTTCCTTTACTCCAAAAACACTTTTTTTCATATTAGCTCTCAGACCATTTTCTAAAATAATATCTTATACTTTTATTAATCTCGAATTATGTTATTGTTCTGTTCTACCAGATATCAAGACATCATCTAAATAATACATGATACCACTTAATTCTTGGAACATAGCAGCCATCATTCTTTGAAATATTGGAGCCGATAATTTCAACCCAAACGGCAATCGGCAGAATGCAAACAAACCTCTATGCGTCGTAATCGTTAATATTTTACTTGCTTTCTCACTTGCCTTAATTTGTAAGTAAGCATTAGAAAAAGCTATTTTAGAAAAATTGTTGCTCCCTTTAAATTAGCCAATAATTGCGCTATTTTAGGTAACGGATATTTCACATTCATTATCCAAGGGTTTACGGATATCCTATAGTCTATGCATAGTAATAAAATGTTATCCTGCTTTCTTACGGGGATCAATGGTGTAGCCCATACACTATGAACTATTGGTCTTATTATACCTTCTTTCAGTTATTTGTCTAGTTCTTTCCCTTTATCTAAGAAAACGGTAATCTTCTTATGCCACAAAATATAGGCCGGTATCTTCCTCTAATCGTATATCTACCTCAAAATCTTTTAGCGCATCTAATTCCTCTTTAAAAACCTCATTGAACCTATTCAATATATACGTTATTTCCTTGCTGAAATTATCCTCAACAACATCAATTTCTATCATTTATTCCTTGTTGTTTGAATTTGAGTGAATTTACCTCAATTGGCTTTATATTTCTTGATTTCTTATTCTCTTCTATGTAACTTCTGTATCTAGTCAAAAATTGTGGTGTTCGATTTTTCAGTTTATAAAGAACTAAATCATGTTTAACTTCTAAACTAGGTAAATCAGTCTTATCATTATTCTCGCTTTGTATTATTTCTCCAGTTACATTGTTGTTCTCACGGGCGTTTTCAAACAAAGACCACTATTATAATCTGGATCTATATTCTTAATGTCATTCCAAACTAAGATAGGCTCTATCTTTAATATTGTAATCATCGTTATCTCCTGATTTATATCTAACAATTCAAATCTATAATATTAACAATACTAACATCTAATTGATAAGCTCTTATTCTTCTTGCTGTGAAATTTTCTTCTGGAAAACATTTATTAAAATCTTTTACACTTAATAAAATAATCTCGGCTCCTGTATCTAATAAGAAAATGTTTTACTTTCACATTATTCTTATCTTAATCTTCGGGCATTTACTTCTTTCTCTATCATCTTTTCTAATTCAATTTCACATATTTTTTCTCTTTCAATTTCTCTTCCACTACTTTTTTATAATTAAAATTATCTTTATTTAATTTTTAAATCAATTATATCTGTTTCATTTGCCTAAATTATAATTAAACAAATCAGACAAACTATTAATTTTATTATTTATAACATTATTCTTAATCTCATTTAGTCATTTATTGCATTTCTCTTGTGAATGCTCTCCTAGTCCTCATTTAGAACATTTCAAACTAATGTTAAAAAACACTCTACAATTCGTATCTACGTGACCATTACGTCCGCATCTCGCGCACTTACTGCTTTGTTAACTGGAATTGCCCGACATGTGTCCTTGTTGACCAGAACTAAAATAAATAATTGGTCTCTAATTGTTTAACTGTCTTGTTTATCTTCGTTTCTTATATTACTCTTAATCTTTTCTACTTTTCAGAAACAATAGTTTGAATAATCCCATAATTTCCACAAAATTCCTTAATCTTTTTAATAGCTATCTTAGTGTGTCACATTGTGAAAATCTATCCATTTGCTATATGCATCCACCATTAAAAAATAAAATTTCCTATCCAACTAAAAGAAATCGACATGTACCCTCTCACCAGCCCTCTGAGCCTTCTCCCTTCTATCTCTCTTATTCCTACCCGGCACAGCTTTCCACTCATTACACGCTTCACACTTTTGCACTACCTCTACAATCTCCGCATTAATACTGGGCCACCATATATACTCTCTCACATCTTTCTTTATCTTACTCACCTCCTGATGCCCCGTATGCAACATTTCCAATACAGACTCCCTCAAAGACTCCGGTATGACCATCCGATACCCTCTTACTACATTCCCATCCACCAAACTTAACTCTTCCTTCAACAACTCATACCTCCTATCTCTTATATCCCATTCACGTTCCTTTAAACTGCTCACCACTCTACTTAATTCCATGTCTTGCTTCGTTGCCTCAACTAACTCACCCCACTTCACATAATCTTTCTCTCTCTTATCCCCTATTGCATTTATCTTTTCCTGTCTACCGTCCCCATCTTATACCATTGGCTCTCCCACACATAGCCTGGACATAACATCAGGCATAAAATTCTCCTTCCCTTTCCTATACCGTAATTCCATGTTAAATGACCCAACTATTACAACCATTGCTGCAAACGTCCTGATAACAATAATTCCCTGTTGTCCTTCTTAATTAACCCCACCAACGGCTTATGATCAGTGTATGCTACAAAAATTCTGCCTATCAAATATTCTCTACATTTTACTAACCCTACTTTTAGCACTAACGCCTCTTTCTCAATGACAGAATAATTCCTTTCCGCTTTACTTAGAGCTCTTGAAAAATATAATATCGGTCATTCCCTCCCCTACATTATATGCAACAATCCCCCTCCAACCCCTTCACTAGAAGCATCCGCTGTTAACACTACCTCTAACTCTTCATTAAAACTCACAAATATAGGACTCTAAACAATCTCTTGTTTATCGCCGGGGTGGCCTAATGGGTAAGATGTAGGCTTGGAAACACGAGTATAAACAAGGACGCGGGTTCAATCCTGGTAAGAACCATAAAAAACTTTCAAGTTTTTCTTCGATGACTGATGTGTAAAGACATATGGTATGATAAATTTCGGAGCTTAGAGATGACACCCCAGTCACCGACAGGCCTGGACAGCCGGGTGCTAAGGATACCTGTCCAATAAACAAAATGAAGGACACAAATGAAAATATGAATATGAAAGCTAGGGCGTTCCCTCCATGCGACGCGCAGGGTGTAGACCTCCATCCTGTGAAAAATAAAGTAAAGGTCAAAGCAAAGTAGACAAGACTGGCAAGTTTGAATATTGGGACGCTTAAAGGTAAGACGAGAGAATTGACATCAATGTTGAACAAGAGAAAAGTTGATATAGCGTGCATACAAGAGACGAAATGGAAAGGACAGAAAACTTTGATGATTGGAGATGGGTATAAATTGTATTAGTTAGCAATAGGAACGGTGTCGGCATCATCCTCAGCCAAGACCTAACCTCTTCAGTAGTAGAAGTCAACAGGATCTCTGATAGACTAATGAAGATAAAACTCTGCATTGGTCAATCAATACTACACATCCTATCAGTATATGCTCCTCAAACGGGTTGCAAGGAAGAAGAGAAAGATGACTTTAGAGCTATCCTTGATGAAGCTGTAATGAAAATCCCTAAGGATGACCTAGTCATAATTGGTGGTGACTTAAATGCGCATGTGGGGAAAGCAAGAGATAGCTACAAAAGGCATCATGGTGGTTTTGGATACGGAGAAAGAAATGAAGAAGGAGAGCACGTACTGAAATTTGCGCAAGCCTTCGACCTTGCCTTAACCCAACACCTACTATAGGAAAAAAGACAGTCATTTAATAACATATGAAAGTGGTACTAGGAAAACACAGATAGATTACATGCTAATCTCTCGCAGAAGATTAAAAGATGTAATAGACTGCAAAGTCATCCCAGGAGAAGATATCGCTGCGCAACACAAGCTACTAATCATGGATTTACAAATCTCAAATAAATCCACTCAAAATAAGATAAAACTGGAACCATGCATCAAATGGGGCAAATTAAAAACAAACAATAAATTGCTCACAAGTCAGTGAAAAAATCTGGACAGACCTTTCATCCAGATTAATAGACACTGCAAAATCGACGCTAGGCTTGACAATAGGAGGCAACAAATCACACAAAGAACTATGGTGGTGGAATCAAGAGGTACAAACCACTATACAGGAGAAAAAAGCCCTTTATAAAATATGGTACAAATCCAAAAATGCAGATGACAAGTCAAGATACAAAAAATCCAAAAGATTAGCTACAAAGGCGGTGGCTAGGGCCAAATCTATGGCATACGATGACATGTACGAAGATCTACATACCAAAGAAGGGCAAAATAAAATATACAGATTAGCCAAACAGCGAGAAAAGAACTCTAAGGATATAAACGGAGCTCCGAAAGTAATCAAAAATAAAGATGGGAAATTGATAATAAAGGAAAAAGAAATAATGAATAGATGGAAAAAATATTTTCAGGAGCTTCTCAACTTTAATTCCCACATATTGCATCTCGATGAACACTCCCCTTGTCAAAACCTTGTACAACCTATAACAGAACAAGAAATAATCACATGCCTCAAGCATATGAAAAACAACAAAGCTAGGGGTCCAGACGATATTCCAATATAAAGCCTTAAAGCACTAGGAGATGATGGAATACATCTCCTCACAAATCTGTACAATAAAATACTTGGAAATGAAGAGGTTCCCCAAAAATGGAGGCAGAGCTATCTAGTTCCTATCTTCAAAAATAAAGGGGATCCACACAATTGTCAAAATTACAGGGGCATAAAACTTATGTCACACTGTCTAAAACTATACGAAAAAATAATAGAAAAAAGATTAAGAGATATAATCGAAATAGGAGAGACACAGTTTGGCTTTATGCCTGGAAGATCAACAACCGATGCTATCCATGCAATTAGGCAAATGAGTGAAAAATACAGGGAAAAGAACAAAAAGCTACACATGGTCTTTCTCGATCTAGAAAAGGCCTTCGATAGAATCCCAAGAATACTTATCTAGTGGGCGCTACGCCACAAAAAAGTTCCCGAAAAATATATAAGAATAATACAGAATATGTATATGGGACATACAACAATGGTCCGTAGCACAACAGGTACTTCAGCAGGCTTCACAATAGCCGAAGGAGTTCATCAAGGGTCGGCTCTCAGCCCACTTCTCTTCATTACAGTAATAGATGTATTAGCACAGTCTATACCTCAAACAGTCCGGTGGAATATGATATTTGCAGATGATATTGTGATACTTGCCGAATCCAAGGATGAAATGAGAGAAAGGTTAGTGAATTGGATAAATATCCTAGAAACGCACGGATTAAAAGTAAATAGAGAAAAGACGGAGTATATGATGATAGGAGGAGATGAAACGGAGAGTATTGATATAAATTATTGGCAGATATCCGCAATTGAAAGCTGCAAATATTTGGGCTCCACTATACAAACAAACGGCACAATAGAAAAAGAGATAAAGAATAAGATTAATCAAGGGTGGTTAAAATGGAGATCTTTATCTGGAGTGCTATTTGACAAAAGAATCCCACACAAATTAAAGGGAAAAATCTACAGTTCCATAGTACAACCAACTATTCTATATAGTTCGGAAACATGGCCAACCAAAGAATCAGACGAGAGAAGTCTACAAACTATAGAGATGAGAATGCTGAGGATGATTGCTGGTGTAACAAGAAAGGATAAGGTGCGCAGTACAAGAATACTAAATAGTTTAAAGGTAGTGCCCATTAAGACTAAGTTAATGGTAAACAGACTTAGGTGGTATGGGCACACAATGAGAAGGCCTATGAACTACATAGGAAATAAAGTTGAAAGTTTGGAAGTGATGGGCAAACGTAAAAGAGGAAGGCCAAAACTTCAATGGGGCCATAAAGTTAGAGCCAATATAAAGAAGTATAAAATAGATAAAAGAGATTGTATGAATAACATAAAGTGGAGAGAGATGTTGAAGGAGCTTACCACCAGAAAAGGTGAAAGCTAAAGAGAAAAAAAAACAATCTCTTGTTTCAAATTCTGAAAACTCCTTTCCTGTCTACCCCCCCCCCCCATTCAAAATCTATTATTCTTCCTGAGTAACTCATAGAATGGCACTGCCACCATCGCAAAATCTTCAATAAATCGATGATGATAATTAATCATTCCAAGAAATGACTGCAATTCCAATTTATTCTTTGGCACTCCATCTTAATTATACTATCAATATTCTTATTAATAGGCCTAATCTCATATTCTCTTGTATTATGCCCTATATAATCTATCTCCTGAACTCGGAATATACTTTTTTTTACATTTGCCCTTAACCCCTTCTCCAAAATTCTTGCTAAAACTATTCTCAATCTATTATTATGCTCTTCTTTTGTCTTGCTCACTATCAACACATCGTCTAAATAATAAAATACCCCTTGGATTCCAGCAAACACTTTCGACATGGCCTTCTGAAATACCTGGGCCGACAAACTTAATCCGAAAGGCAATCGCAAAAAATTAAATAACCCCTTCGGTGTATTAATCGTTAACTTATCACTCATTTCCTTATTCACCCTTAATTGTAAATAGGCATTACTAAATTCCACCTTTGAAAACCATCTAGACCCTCCCAAACTAGCTAGGATCTCTTCCACCCTTGGCAAAGGATATCTCACCTCAACTAAACCCGGATTCAAAGTTATCCTAAAATCAGCACACAAACGTAACTTACCATCTGCCTTACGAACAGGTATTAATGGGGTAGCCCACTCACTATGTACCACAGGTATTATTATCCCTTCTTCTTTCCACCTATCTAACTCATTATTAATCTCTTCGCGCCATTGGAAAGCTTGAAGGTAAAAATCTAGGCCTGTAATCCTTCTTTATACTCATACTCACTTCAAAATCTTTCAAAGTCCCTAACCCTTTCTCAAATATTATCTTATACTCCTCCAAAATCTCCTTTATTTCCCTCTCAAACATTCCATCCCCTTCCCTACTCTCCAGCCTTATATTATCCATCATCAATCCATTTTTCCCTTTATTCTGCATTACTCGAATCTCCTCTAACACCTCCTTCTTACTCATCTCCATCTCGATCCCCTTAAATTCACCCCACCAATTATACAATAGCCCTACCCACCATAAATTATCCCACCCCAAAATAATCTCCTCCAATTTATCTACTATACAAAATTGAATAACATTATTAACTCCTGGTATTTGCACTGTTAACTCTCCCCTACTGTCAACTGTCTTCCCATTCAATAGATACAATACCTTATCTGATTTCTCTAACTTCTTCTCCGGCCAATACTTCAACACCTCCCCTATTGCCATTAAACTCACTGTCGCTCCAGTATCAATTAAAAATTCTACCTGTATCCCTTCCATATTTAAAATCCAATGTGGACATCTACTAACCTTCTCCCCAACCCCGGACCATACATTTGACCCCTCCCCAAACACCCTTTCTGCCTCCCCCACCAAACTCTTCTGTTTGGACTCTTCTTGTGGACTCAAAAATAACCCTTGCAACTTACTTCTTGTGATGAAATCAATTTTTATTATAAATTTAACAACTTTTTACCTTTTGTACCGCAGTATATATATATTTTACAAAACAAACAATTAATCGTCGTACACAATTAATAATATATATATTTAAAATTCATCATATATTTAATTGCCTTTGAGGCTAATTGTTTCTATTACATCTATTCTCTCCTTTTTTGGGCTCTCGATTTGAAACGGTATAAATTGTTTTCTTATCCGTTTTGGATAACGGCTGCTTGTACTTTCGTTCTCTACCACCGTTTGCTCATTACTGTCGATTTTCATCTTATCATTTATGATGGTGTCTTTGTTTATTGAGTCTTGTATTGGGTCAATGTCTTTGGTCACCAATTCGTGTATAGGATCAATGTCTTTAGTCATTGAGTTTTGTATGGGCTCATTTTCATTCATTTCTGGTGTAGTTTGCATCGTTTCTTCTTCTCTTGCCTTCTCTCTATTTTTTAATTCTGAGTTGTCGAACCTATGTTTTAACTGATTAATATGTCTTCTCCATACCCCTAATTTAGTTTCAACTAAAAACGTCATTGGTCCTGTTCTTTTAACGATGATACCTGGTATCCAATTATCTTTTTTAAAATCCTTTGCATATATTTTTTCATTTATATTAAAAAAACCTGGTAACTGAGGTATATATGGATGAGGATAAACTGGTTTTATTAATTGTAAAGGTCCTATGGGTTGAAATTTAAGCATAATTGAACTTGGTGATTGTTTTGTGGTTATTTGTGGCGTATTTCGATAATTAAACAAAAAATCTTGTATTTTATTATAATCATTATGTTTTTTTAAAAATTTTTTAAAAGTTTGTACTAATCGCTCCGCTTCTCCATTGGTTCTAGGGTGGTATGGGGCACTATATACATTTTTAATTGATAATTGTTTGCAAAATAAACTAAATTCTCTACTTTGAAATGGGGGGCCATTATCCGTAACAATCGTATTGGGGTAACCGAAAATAGCAAAAAGTCTTAACAACAATTTTCTTACTTCAGTAAAATTATTCGTCGATATTTTTTGTATTTCAGGCCATTTACTAAAACTATCTATTATTACTAGGTATATATCTCCGTTAATTGGTCCGGCAAAATCTAAATGAATTTTTCCCCATGGTTTATTTGCTGAGAGCCATTTCCCTATGATCGTTTTATTGCCAGGATTATTGACATAATTCACAATTCTTACCGTGTAATTCGATATCTTCGTTAATATTCGGCCACCAAACGTTCTCTTGTGCCAATAATTTTGTTTTAGTATAACCCTGATGCCCCATATGTAAAAAAGACAAAATATTTACTTGTAATTTTTTTGGAATTATGGTTCTTAAGCCCCATAATATACACCCTGCCTCCATCGTGAGTTCATTTCGGCGCTGGAAAAACGGTTTAAGATTTTCCTCTATCATCTTTGGCCATCCAGTTGTAAGGTAACGTGAAACCTTTGATAATACCGGGTCATTTCTTGTGTGCGCTTTTATATCTAACGCTGAAATAAATTGTGGAGCATCCGATACTATTAAATTAATATCTAACTCTTCCCAAGCAGATGGTTTACCGTCAATTGGAAACCGGGAAAGCATATCCGCATTACTATTTTTTTTCGTTCCTCGAAGTTGCAATTCATAATCATAATTTGCTAGTAGTAATGACCATCTTACTAATCTTGAAGTAATGATAATGAAATGTCTGCCAATTAAATATTGTTTAAATTTAATTAATCCAAATATAATTGCTAAAGCCTCACGCTCTATCTGACTGTAATTTCGTTCGGCAGCATTTAATGTTCGAGACGCGTATCCAATCGATTTTTCCTCGTTGTTAATGATATGAGATATAACTGATCCTATTCCATGTTGAGACGCATCAGCAGCTAGAATTATCGGTTTTTCCGGATTATAATGTGTTAAAATTGGTGTTTCTGATATTAATTTTTTAAATTTATTAATCACAATTGTTTCATTATTTGTCCATTTCCATGGCACATCTTTCCTTAAAAGCCTATATAATGGAGCGGCAATAGTCGAAAAATTGTTTATAAATTTTTGATAATAATTTATTATACCGATAAAAGCTTGTAATTCTTTGACGTTTTTTGGTAATGGTGCGTCTAAAATTGCATTGACATTCTTATTTGTTGTCGTAATTCCCTCTTCGCTAACGGCATGACCTAAGAATTCAATCTTTTCTTTAAAAAAATCACATTTTTTTAGATTTAATTTCATACCGTTTATTTCTAACGTCTTTAATACATTTATCAAATTTTTCTTATGACTCTCAATTGATTCCCCCGTAATTATTATATCGTCCAAATATACCGCTACTCCAGGTAATCCCTTTAATAATGAATCCATTGCTTGTTGAAAAATCGCTGGCGCTGAGGCTACCCCAAACGGAAGTCGTGTGAAACGATACAATCCACTAGGCGTGTTTAACAGCTTTTTTGCCTCCTCATCTAGCTCTATTTGAAAATACGCTTCGGATAAATCTAATACTGTATATTTACACCCATTACCTAGTGTGGCTAATAATTCATTAATTCTGGGTAAAGGATATTTATCTATTAAAATATTTGCTTTAATCGTTTGTCTGAAATCACCGCAAATTCGTAAAGATCCATCTTTCTTCAATACGGGTACAATCGGAGAAGCGATATTCGAGTATTTTAGTCTTTCTAAAACTCCCATGGATTCCAGTCGTTGTAATTCCGTTTCGAGTTTTGCCTTCCACGCAAATGGTATCGGTCTACTTTTCGTACATTGTAACTGTGGGTTAGATTTTACCGCTAAACTGGCCTTAAAACCTCTTAGTAAACCTAATTTTTTAGTGAATATGTACAATATTATCCTCCCAAACCTCATTAACTATATTACATTGATTTATTTTTATTAATTTTAATTTGTTTATTAGGTTTCTACCTATCAAGTTAATCCCATTGTTTACAATAATAAATTCATGATATATAACTTTATTCATATAATTAACGGGTAATATACACTTACCTTTAATATTGATCATTACATTATTATAAGATTTTAAAATAATATCCGTTTTTGTTACTGGTATTTTTAAACGGTAAACGTCTTCTATATTCAAAATGGAGACTGCCGATCCTGTGTCAATTAAAAATTTAATATAAATTTTATCTATCAATAATTTCACCTCAAATTTTTCTCGAGACTCCTCTGGAAATTCCCAATCCTCAAAACTTTCTCGCTCATTTTCTGGAACATCTATCGTTCGAATATATTCCTTCTTTCCACGATTCCTTCTGCATACTTTTTGTAAATGTCCTTTTATCCCACAATTATGGCAGATGGCATAGGGCACTTAGGTTTTATGTGATCTCCTAATCCTCAACAATAGCAAATAATTTTTGGTACTGATTTGTACTTGTCATACTGCTCCCTTGTTACTGTTTTTGAGATTTTATTTATCTCCTTCCCTGCAAATAATTTTTCATACGACATTATTTCTGTAGTCTCCATTGCGGTCGCGATTTGTATTGCACTTTCCCATGTCAAGTCCTGCGTGTTAATTAATTTCATTAATATTTTTCCATTATTAATTCCTGACACTAATTTGTCCCGCAATACTGTATTATACATATCTTTAAATTCACACGTCTTTGCCTTTATCTTTAATTTATTAATATACTCTACGATGGTTTCATCTTTTTCTTGTTCCATTTTAAAAAAATTATCTTTCTAATAGGAAGTTTGTCTTCTTCATATAATAATTTTTTAAAAGTTTAATTATGTCATCATATGATATTTCCTCTAATGTCTTTGGCAAACACAAATTAAATAATTTAGAATAAACCTCTAATCCAATATTCGCTAATAAAAATGATTTTTTATCTTCTATTTTTGCGATTTTAAATATTAATTCCATTTTTGATAAATAAACTTCCATATTGCACTCCTTTATATTATATTTCTCCATTTGAAACGACTGCGCCATTGTGACAATTTTCAACTTTTTACCTTTTGTACCGCAGTATATATATATTTTACAAAACAAACAATTAATCGTCGTACACAATTAATAATATATATATTTAAAATTCATCATATATTTAATTGCCTTTAAGGCTAATTGTTTCTATTATACTTCTCTTAGTCGAACTACTAATGGACTTTAGACCTCGGACTATGCCCCTAGACTCAATACTCTCTCCAAGACTTTGGACTCCCCAACAAGACTTAACTTCTCCCAACCCTTCCCCATTCTAACTCTCCCTCCTCTTTTACTTTCCGTGTCTCTATGGATTCTCATATTACCCCAAACATCCCCATTTAAACAATAATCACCAATCTCCCTTAAATACCCCCTTATATATATAACTAGAGACAAAATAATCCTTATCTAAAAATACACGTAAAATATTCCAGTTAAAATTATACATATTATATAAATCAATAAAATATAAAAATCTAATCAAAATCATTCTAAAAACACTACTCACATTAAAATAATTTTTATAATTATTAATATATATATTTTCCAAATAATACTAATAATTTTGTTATTAACTATTATCTATATAAATTTAAACTATAAACTATTAAATCATTTAATATCCTCCTTTTCTCAGTCATGCCCCTACCCTCTCATGAATTCCCGGGCAATCCATAATCAAATGATCCTCCTTAGAACATTTAAAACATCTTCTATACCCCTCCATATTTCCCACTTCACCTACTACACTGCATTCCCTACTGATGTGACCCTCTCTGCCACATCTGAAACAACGTATTCCCTTCACTACCTTCCTTCCCAGAACCTCCATCTCCGCCCTTCTATCCACCCGGAATCCTACATTACAATTCCCTTAACTTCTTTAATATAACAGTAACTTTTAATGGATTCGGAAAATGCGTGTAAATAAGAAAAAATATACCTTTTATTCCTTGCTAATATGCCATCATAAAAAATGTGAGGTTAGATGGGAGAATTTTTTATTTTTTTCTAAGCCGAATGGATTGAATTAATTTTCAATTGACTTGACAAAATTTTTAGAATAATGCTTTCAGTAGCGTCACTAGAGGGAGGCGGATGGGCTATAGCCTCCTGAAATATTTGAATAGCCCCCTGAAGCGAAATAATATTTTTTTCTTAATGGCTCCCTAATATCCCCCTGAACTAAAAATAAATTTTTTAGTCCCCTGAACGATTTCTTTTATAATTCTTAATTATAAGTATTATATATAGATTTGATCTTATTATTTAAAAAATTAATTAGACTATCTAAATTATTATTAAATGAGTGCTATTTTAATTATTAGATTAGGTTAATACATATAAATTTTATATTATTTAAAAATTTTAAGACTATCTGAATTTTTATTATATGAGTGCAATTTTATTTATTAGATTAGATTAATATATATAAATTATATTCACTATGTCAGCTTGCAGTCAAATTCTGTGTTAAAAATGGAATATATTAATTTAGCATTAACAGTTGAAGCTAAATTGATTTTTATTATTTAAATTCTTTTATAACCCTAATTAAATAAGTATAATCATTTATTAATTGAAAATTAATAAATTAAATCTTGTAATTAGCCGAGTTCCAAATCACTAAACAACTATAGTATTCATTTTTAAATTTAATTACCATTCCTCTTCCTAAAAATATTTTCAAGGTCCAAATAAGTATAGAGATTTCTTTAAAAGTAATTAACATAGAGTTAATCCTCTATTATTCAAAATTGGTTATAAAATCAGTGGCGTCGCTAGGAGGGTGGGGGAAAGCCCCCTGAAAAATTTGAATAGCCCCCTGTAGCAAAAAAAATTTTTTTGATGGCTCCTTAATAACCCATTGAAAAATAAATTTTCTAGATTGCCCACTGAATGATTTCTTTTATAATTTTATTGAGTAATATATAGATTTAATTTTATAATTTAAAAATTAATAAGTCTATCTAAATTATTCTTAAATGAATACTATTTTAATTATTAGATTAGATTAATACTTATAAATTATATTTTCACTATGTCAGCTTGCAATCAAATTCTGTGATAAAAATGGAATATTAATATCACTCACTAAATATTAATTTAGCATTAACAGTTGAAGCTTTATTGACTTTTATTATTTAAATGATTATATAACCCTATTAAATAAATATTAATTGAAAATTAAAATTTAATATTCTAATTAGCCGAGTTCAAAATCACTAATCAACTATATTATTTATACTTAAATTTAGGCTGTTTCATAGTGGAGACGGATCCGATTTTTACATCCGTTCCGTCAAAAGTCAATCTCATTAAAAATGATATATATGTTCATAGTGCGTCCGTTCCGATACCTTCCGTCTTGAAAACGGATCCGGCAAATTTTGAAGTCAAAACATTTTGACTTTTTGATCCGGCAAATTTTATAAAGCGTTATAACGTTACTTATAATTTTTTTATAGTTATAAATTATAGATAAATCTAGGTTAACAATTTGGTGAATCAGGTATTAAAACTTTATAAATATAACATAGAATTTTTTAAATAGTTAGTTTTTACAGATATTTTTTAGGTGATGAGTTAAATTTTACTCTTCCATTTGTCTTCTCTATTTGTAACATACCTTGTTAAAAATAACTAAGCTTATTTATCATAACTAAATAGAATTTTATTTTAATTCTAATATCATAATACATATATACATTATTAACTAATAGAATTTTTTGAATTAATTATAATAGCATTTTATCATAACTATTTCATTTATCTTCTCTTTTACTCTCATCTACCTTGTTAAAAATAACTAAATATAATTTTTTATTTCTAATATTTTAGCTTGTTCATGTTAAAAATAAAAATTAATGTGTTAGATTTAATTGAAGCTGTAAGAGGATCTAAATTTATATATGATAAATTTGATGAAAGTTACAAGGATTCACGCAAAAAATCAGAATTTTGGATAAATATAGGCCTACAATTTGGTGAATCATGTATTAAAACTTTATAAATATAACATAAATTTTTTTGAATATATTTTATTAATTAAATTGAACACTTTCAATAATTATATATATATTTAGAATTGATCAAACAATATGATCATTCATTACCTCTGTTTTATATTTTTGAGGTGATGAATTAATATTGTATTAATATATCTCATCTAAGTATTTAGATAAAAAGAATAAGCTTACTATTTAATTCTTAAATTTGGTATTACAATGTTAATAAATATCTTTGAATAATTATTTAGGAGCAAACTTAATTTTTTTAATTAAATTAAATACTATCAATAATTGAGCAAACAATATGATCATTCATTACCTCTGTTTTATATTTTTGAGGTGATGAGTTAAATTTATTGTATTAATATATCTCATCTAAGTATTTAGATAAAAAGATTAAGCTTACTATTTAATTCTTAAATTTGGTATTACAATGTTAATCAATATCTTTGAATAATTATTTAGGAGCAAACTTAATTTTTTTAATTAAATTAAATACTATCAATAATTGAGCAAACAATATGATTATTTATCTGTTTTATATTTTTAGGTGATGAGTTAAAGACTAGATGGAACAATCTAAGAGATAACCAAAATAAAGAATATAAAAAAACTCTGGATAAACCTAGTGGTTCAGCAGGACCACCATAAATATCTGTATGGCCGTATTATGAAGCATTATCTTTTTTAAACAAAACATTAACACCTAAACACAAATATCCAACATAACCATATCAAATTCGACTCCGCTGTATGATATCACCACAGATGAAAATATATATGTAGAAAAAGATATTTCAAAATCGAATAAAAAAGGAGAAACAAATTATAGAGAAAAATTATTTGAAAAAATAATAAAAATAGAGGAGGATAAAAAGAGGTATCCTCCTTTGCTAAATTTATAGATGAAGAATTGTCATCTTTACCACAGGATCACAAAGATAAAGTGAAAATGAACATTATTCAAATGATTTTTTTATATAAAAGTCAATTAAAAAAATAAATTATATATTTTTAAATATTTTTATTTTTAAAATATATTATAATTGTTAAACATATTATAAATTTTTTATTACAAAATAATAAATATTTGCTTTGTGCTTTTTAAACTTAGCCTGACCTATAATTATATCATTTTAAGTACCATATTAGGAAAGGTCTGATAAAAATAAATTTGATTAGTCAAGGCTAGTGTTGTTAAATGGCTCGTTTTGAGCCGATTTTTAAAAACGGCTAACTCAATACTTCATCCAGAAAAATATTACGCAAGCCTGAAGATTTTGCTCATTGAAGGAACAAAGGTCTATACATGTATTATCGAAATCTCTGGGTTTAGGCATTATTTTTCTGGCTAAAATTTTGAGTTAGTCGTTTTTAAAAATCGGCTCAAAACGAGCCGTTTAACAACACTAGCTCAAGGCTTACTAAGTAGGCAAGATATTTACACTCAGGATCCTTTTCTTATATAAGCTACTTTAAAAAAATGTCACATTAAAAAATCAGTAGTAATACAGACCTCAGTTTCAATTTCTAATAAATCTCATTACCCATTCACCAAGTATTTAAATTTAATAGAATAGCAGAAAATATTTATTTACATGTATAAATTTTTTTTAAGAATTTATTAAACTAAAACATGGGAAATTGGTACAAAATAATTATTTTATAAACAAGTTCTTGTATTTTTATAAAAAAATAAAATATATACCAAAAAATATAAAGAAATTTAATACATATAAATTCAAAATATTGAAAAAATAAATATTAATTTAAAATATTAGTTTGCCAGGGCAAAATGTCTATATTATTAAAATAATTGCTAAATAAATTTCTTATATTTATATTTTGATCAAAACTATTTTTAATACTCTGTTGGTTCCATAAAGGATAATTTGAACCAACAGGATCAAAACTTATTATATTTAAATTTTGTTTAGTTAATATTATATTATGTAAAATACAAGTTGCTTTAATGATGCCTTCAAAAAAAGGTAGAGAAACCTCTACCTGTTTTTAATAAAATTCTCCACTTTGAGGTTAAAACCCCAAAACTACACTCCACTATCCTTCTTGCCCGGGATAGGCGGTAGTTAAATATTTTAGAATCATCATTATTATTTTTAATATATGGCTTCATCAAATATCTTTTCAGAGGATATGCTCCATCCCCTAAAATAACATGAGGCACCACTATATTTGAATTAGGTAAAAGCTTAGGGGGTGGAATTGGAAGCTCACCATTTTCAATTCTTTTTGATAGAAGTGAGTTTGCAAAGACTCCTCCATCACTTTGACTTCCATAACTGCCAACATCTATAACCATAAATTTGCCATTATGATCCACCAATGCTTGAAGGATTATTGAAAATCCATGCTTGTAATTGAAAAACTGTGTTCCTGTGTGCGGAGGCTTATTTGTCTTACAAAGCTTCCCATCAATGGCCCCTAGTAAAATAATAAAATTTTAATATAGTAAAAATAAATATATCATCTATACAGTTTGGGAAGTTCCACATCTCCTCTAAGCCTTGAGCTACTTCCTCAAACATCTGTAATGTAGGTACCATCATATGGATAGGTTGCAAAATATCCCATAAAGCCTTGATTGTATCTCCTATTATTTGCTTAATAGTGGATACTCCTAATTTATAATTATAAGACATGGAGACATATGAATCCCCAGTTGCAAGATATCTAGATTAAATGCAGTAAGAAATTATAAAAATGTATTTTAAATTATAAAAATTAGTAATAAGATATAATGTGTCGATAAAAATAATAATTAATAAGTTTTTCAACCTTTATTAATATAAATATAAGGGTAAGATCTCAATATTAAATATAAAATTATTTTAATATATATAAGCTAATTTTAATAAATTTATATATATATTTATAAGAATAAAAAAAATTAAAAATATTTACCTCAGTAAATACTATATATAAAAATATACTCACTTTTTTCATATGCATGTAATTATAAAACTTGAGGTCATCTTTAAGTAATTTTGGCAGCAAAGTAAAATATGCTCCCTCCTTCCTCCTTTTCGAATTAACTATATGCCTTTTCTTAAAATTCAAGGTCAAAATCCAAATAAGTATGAGAGATTTATTTATAAAAAGTAAGTAAACCTATAGTTTATAATCCTCTATTAGATATAATTGATTACAAAAGATTAGGTTAAATACCACTTTTACAAACGTATTTGACAGTTATATAATAAATTACAGTTAATATTTTTAAAAATTTTACTAATAAATGCTTTTGATAATAAATATAAATATTAACTTGCTTTCAAATATTTAACGCCATCTATTTATTTATATATATTTTTTAAAATTTAACTTATTATTTATCCCATAATGTATGTAATAAATTAGATAACTTTTCTTCTTTTTTTTTACATGTTTTTTAAAAGCTATTTTTTTATTATTTGAAAAACAGTTTTGAATTAAATTTTTAATACTAGTATATTTTTGATATTAATACAAACTACTACTATTATAATACCAACTAGAGGTGGTGCGATAATAATATATAAAATCTTAATTACATTCATCATATCACTCTGGTTCTTATTTTATAGTTACAAAATGTTTAATTTCTAATATGGCATCCTTGCCGTGAAAATAACTCAAGACTTCATTATATTTGCATAACTTCTTCTAAAGATTTTAGTGTTTTTAGGTCCGTGAAGTTGTAAGAACGATGTAAGGATCAATTAACAAAACCTATGCCATTATTTAGAGTCTTAATTGATCCTAATTGATCTTCAAACCAGACATCAGCAGAATTAAAGGTTTTTGAGTTATAAGCAAAATAATGAAAGTGCGAAGATTTGCAGCTGTAAGAATGATTTGAGGATCAATTCCCGAAACTTATATCATAGTATAGCCCGTTAATTGATCCTAATTGAACTTCTATCCGGAAAGCAGCAGAATGAACCGTTACTGAATTATGAGCAAAATAAGAAAGTGTTGGCACTTTGCCAAAACCGAAAATATAAAAGATCACGATCTGAAACTTGGCAATTATTAAAGATTTAATTTGTGCGTTAATAATATCCAAACCGGATATCGATATCACTAACCGCAATTGAGTTATGACCTGTTTTTATAGCGTGAAGTTGTAAGAATTTTTTTAAAAAGTGAGGATCAATTACCAAAATATATGCCAAAGTGTGGTGCGTTAATTGATCCTCCAGAATCTTTAAACCGCATATCAACAGAATGAACCGCTCGTGAGTAATAAGCAAAATAGAAAGCTTGCCAAAATTAAAAATTTAAGCAATCATTTTTTTAGTTATAGCCAATATTTAGTACCCTAATTGATCCTCCATATTCTTTAAACGGAATGTCAAAAAAATTAAAGGCTATTGAGTTATAAGCAAAATAATGAAAGTGCGAAGGTTTGCAGCTGTAAGAATGATTTGAGGATCAATTACCGAAACTTATATCATTGTATAGCCCGTTAATTGATCCTAATTGATCTTCTATCCGGAAAGCAGCAGAATAAACCGTTACTGAGTTATGAGCAAATTAAGAAAGTGCTGGCACTTAGCCCAAACCGAAAATATAAAAGATCACGATCTGAAATTTGGCAATTATTTAGGCTTTAATTTGTGCGTTAATAATTTCCAAACCGAATATCGATATCACAACCGCAACCGAGTTATGACCTGTTTTTAAAGCGTGAAGTTGTAAGAATTTTTTTAAAAAGTGAGGATCAATTACCAAAAACTATACCAAATTGTGGTGCGTTAATTGATCCTCCAGAATCTTTAAACCGCATATCAACAGAATGAACCGTTCGTGAGTTATAAGCAAAACAAAAAAGTATTGGCACTTTGCCAAAACTGCCAAAACCGAAAATAAAAAAGATCATGTTTTGAAACTTGGCAATTATGTAGTATTCAATACGTACATTAACAATCACCAAACCGGATATCGATATCACTAACCAATACCGAGTTATAACCGTTTTAAAAACATTAAGTTGGCGAAAATATTTAAGCTGTAAGAACGATTTGAGGATCAATTACCGAAACTTATATCATTGTATAGACCGTTAATTGATCCTAATTGATCTTCTATCCGGAAAGCAGCAGAATGAACCGTTACTGAGTTATGAGCAAATTAAGAAAGTGCTGGCACTTAGCCAAAACCGAAAATATAAAAGATCATGATCTGAAATTTGGCAATTATTTAGGCTTTAATTTGTGCGAAAATAGAATAATATGTTTATCTTCGTCTTCAGATGATTCTTCAACCGAAAATTATAACAATAAATTTAAACTAAGCATACTTAATGGCAAATTTTTTTAAGTACTTCAAGATGATCATAATAAAGAAATTCATCGTGACTTTGGTATTGCGAAAAAGTTTTAGCAACTGTTACAGATAACGGCTCTAACTTTAAGAAAGCTTTCAAGGAGTTTGGATATTCTATGGAAGCTGTAGAGAATGACCTTGACAACAATGATGATGAATGTATAGAATTCGAAATCATTGAAAGTATTATTTAATACTTCTTTAAAATTTATTATATATTGTAAATTTAGTAAAATTTTTATTCAAATAAAATTATTATTTGTTTATTTAAGGGTCTAAAGAAGCCTCAATAACATTGCCTCAACACATTCGTTGTTTGTGCCATACGATAAGTCTAATTGCCACAACAGATGTCGAGAGAGTTATTATACTAACATTTCTAAAATTCATCATCCTGCAATAGCTAAATGTACTAAGCTGGAATGCAAATAATAGGCCTAAAACTGCAGAACTTATCAAAGCAGTTTTAGGAAAACAATAAGTTACGCCTTGTTGCACTAGATGGAATAGTTTGTATGATAGTCTTCATAGTTTATTAAAATTTAAAAGCGAACTTCCTAAATTATGTCAAAAATTAGAATTTCCTAAATTAAGAGATATTGAAATTCAATATTTAGAAGAATATTGCAATATAATGGCCCCATTGGCTATAGCGATTGACAAAATACAGAGTGAAATCAACTGCTATTATGGAGAATCAGCTCCAATTTTAAATGTCGTTAAAAAAATTACAAATTTAATTCAAACCAATCTACAATTTTGCAAACCATTAGCTGTTGCCATAGAAAATTATTTAAATAAAAGATTTAAAAATATATATGATTTTGATAACAATTTTAAAAGTGCATTTTTGGCAACTATTTCTCATCCCTATTTTAAAAATCGTTGGATTCATGGTGAAAAAGAAAAAAAATACCTTCAGGATTTGTTATTACATGAAGTTTTAATTGTTTTTAAAAATAATATTGAAATTAATACTTCAACAAAATCTTCAATTGATGAAGATGATGATTACTTTTGCCTTAAAAGTACCACATCCAATTCTAATAATTCAATAAATGATATTGAAATAAAGGTCCTAAATTATATGAAAGATGACAGGCGGAGTATAAATATGTTAAATAGTTATAAATATGAAATATTTATTAAATATAACACAATATTACTCTCCTTAGCCCCCGTTGAAAGATTATTTAGCTTTGCTAATATGGTTAATCAAATCGTCAAAGATTGAACGAAAAATTAATAATATTAAAAAATAATGCTGATTTATGATGCTGATTTATTATTATTTACTAATTATATAATTATTAAATGGAATATCGCATTATCTTTTATAATAAATTTGTTATTTTCTACAATTTATTTTAAATTTTTTTTATAAATTTATATTATAGATAAGAAAATAAAGCTTTTATCTTATATCTTATTGAAATTTTTCAAAAGTATCTAGTATCTTGTATCTAAAATACAAAATTTTATAAAGTATCTGTATCCGAATACAATTTTCTGAAAATTTGCCCAACCCTGGCGTGGGGGCGTTGTGTTCTAATTAATTACTGTTATTGTGTTTAATATCATTTTTTTCTATAATTAATAAATATGCTAGAAATTATTTTTTTATTAATTATAATGTTTAATTAATTTTAAATATTAACCAGATGTGTTAATAAATCAATCTTTTTCATTAACTAAAATTCTTTTAAAAATCATAAATAAATATTCCATCGTAATTAAATTTGGTAAGATTTTTAAATTTTATTTTTTAAATTATATGGGTACATTTAGTACAGGGGAACGTTAGGACACTCTGATTATAATTTGAGCTATTAGTTATAAGACTGGAAATTTGAGCTTAACATAGATAATTACGTCATACATGATTAGCTAAAAAAAATTTGAAAAAAATTTGAAAAATATTTAGTATTTTAATTTTTACAGAAGAAGTTTTGGCATACCAAAATTAATATAAAATATTTGCCTTTATCGTTTCAAAAATCATAATAAATAGATTTTAGGAAAGTTTAAACCTATTTCCCAATCTGGCAAACTTTTGGAATCAAGGTTGATATTTATAAAGTTAGTGGGCTCGGTCATAGTTGGTCAAAGTAAGTTGGGATACGCCATTTTAGCTCATTTTATAATTTTATTATTAATTTAGTATTTTGAATAATGAATAATTAAATACTTATCTTTCACTATGTTTATGATTAAATGAAATTTTTTTTTACAATTTTTTTTTCTCAAAATAAATTTGCTAAATTTTGCTATTTTTTTTATAGTTATTGATTATGAATTACACTATCAATAAAATTATATGTGTCATATCTAGTCTTACTGGATTATTGATTTTAAATTTATTTAGACCTCTATTTCACGAGTGTCCCAACTATCACATATGTGTGTCCCAACGTACACAGAGTCTGTCATAGTTGGGGCAAAAAGATTTTTTTTTTTTAAATTAAATTTTCTAAAAAAATATAATCTTTATAAAATATATATTAATTATTTCAAATAGCCAATACTTCTGGGATTCAGAAGATGTTTTAATTATTCAGATAAGTCTATTAATATTAAAATTATTAAGGTTTGAAAGTGTCCCAACCATCCCCGCTCTATTATCATTCAATAAACAGGCATATTAGCTAATCTTGTTTAACGGTTAGTTATAATCAAAACAAAGATAAATTTTTATCGAAATGTTTTTTTACAAACTCAAAAAATGATATAAATATACATGTGTTCATAACATAAAAAAACTATTTTCATTCTTAACTTCTTTGACGTTCGTGTTAATTAAAGTTTAAAAATATCAAAAATTTTTACAAACACCCTATAAAAATTTACAAATATTGTTTTTAATTATAAAAAATATTAACCAGCTCCCACATGTGATTAATAAATCTAGTGATTTCTTAAAAAAAATATATTTAATTAACACATTAAGAATAACTAAAATTTTTAAAGCATCTAATCAAAATATCAAGAAAAAAATTTTATTTTTGTACTTAGACTAGAGATCAGTCCGGCCCGTACCTTGGTTTATTTTTTAAAAAATATATGGGGGCTGGATCGGATTTAATATTTTCTTTAAAAAAATCTAGCTGGTACCTGGTCTTGGAAATTTTTTTAAATATTTGAATTTTACGTTATATTTTTTATTTAAAATAAAAATATTTGATTATACTTATATAGCAATATCTTTTATTTTGAGTAATTATAAAAAAATTTCTATATTTAAATAAATTCAGGCCGGGTCAGCAAAACTTTTTTAAAAAAATTTCGGGCCCAGCCGGGCTTGAAAAATTAGACCCGATTTATACCTTTCTTAAAGAAAATATATCAAACAACCATTTCCATTACGTCACCAAATTCCTCTTACATTTACAATTATTCATGCAAAAACTAAATTCAGACTCCCTCCCATTAGCTCCAGTATGGCCATTTAATCCATAATGGCCAAGATTTTAGTTCTGATAAAAATGCTCAATTTTTTAAATTATATAGCGTAAAGTCCAAATATTATATTATGAATAAAATCCGTCAAAAAAATAACAGTAGATATGGAAATCTAGCCTGGGGCATATCTGCACCACATTAATATAAAAAATAAAAATATGCGTGATGCTATAAGATCAAAAAACAACGATCTTTATTATTACTTTGAAGAAATTCATAATAAAAATGAGAAATAGTTATAATTATGAAAATTCTCATTCTCTAGTCTACGACTCAAGTTTCTAGTCGATTTAAGGATATAGACTTGAGTTCACGACTCGAGTTCATAACTCAAATCAATTTGGTCAATTTTTTCGACCCAAAATTTGGCTCAAGACTCTTTCGATTAACAACACTAGGCTAAAAATCTTATAATTTTCAAATTTATAGAAATTAAAAAAAAATATATAATATTGTTAAACGATTCTATTTGTGCCCATTTTTTAAAACGGCTAACTCAATATGTTCCGAAAAAATCTTAGCAAGCCTGAAAATTTGTTCATACATGGTACAAAGGTTTGGACATTTATTAGACAAATCTCAAGGCGCAGTCAATTTATTTTGGCTAAAATATTAGTTAGCCTTTTTTATTTTAAAATCGGCTCAAATCAAGCCCATTAACAACACTAATAATATGGTATTTTATAAAATATTTCCCCATATTTTTTAAAATATAAATAATTTCTGAGGATCGAAAAATTGGAAATGGGAAAAATAATAAGTGAATGAATATAATACATTGTTTTATGATATGAAATTTATATATATTTTTTATTCTTAACTTTTATAGACAATAATGGCGTTTTAAAATATTTGGCCCCGGTCGGGTATCGAAATTTTTTTGTTAGGGTCGACTCTGCCCTGATATATTTAAAAAATAATTATACGGCCCGCCCTATGAAAACCAGGGATGCAAACCTGGCAATCAAATTGTAATAAAAAAAAATTTATTTTATTAAGAAAATTCATTTCAGTTATTCGAATAAGTCGAATCGAATACAAATGGTAGATTTTATTATTTGTACCTATTCAAAGAGCTTTCACATTCGATTCGAATTCGTTTTTGAAAAGGACTTATCTTTATGAATATTTATCAATATATCTTCTAGATTATAATGGCATCGCCAGGAAGACAGCCAGCGGTGCCACTTCCAATTCTAAAATCTATCTTTTCTAAATACAAATTTGAGATTCAACAAAATCTAAACCACTCGTAACAATCTGGAAGATAATAAGCAAGGAGTTATTAGCTATGATGAGCCCAAAACTACTTAATTATGCCTCACAAAATCGAAATAATTGTCTAGATATTTTGGAAATACAGAAAGAAGTAAATATATCATTATTTATATGTATATATCTTCTGGTGAAAGTTAAATAAGGTTAATTTTGTGATTTCACTTATTTTAATTTATGTAATGATTTTAACTGCTCCCACTGCATTTAATGAAGATGCCCTAGAAATCTATCATTTTAGCTTATAAATCATAATATATTTAATTATTTCTTGTTTCAATTATATAAATTTTAAAAAAGTTGTTTTTTAAAAAAATATATTTTTTTGCTACGTAAAGAATAACACCCTCCCCACCCCTGGTAATGTAAATCTTGGTAACAAATATAGAAAATAGATATTTGCAATAATAATCTAACCTAACCAATAAGTTTGCAATTTTTAAAAAAAATAATCATGTGGGAACATGGTCGGGACTAATAAATTTTGGCCGCATGGATATTTTTAATAAAGATGAGGAATAAATACTTTTTTATTTTATTTTATAAATATATTAAAATATTTCATATTTGTAAGGTAAATATTATTGATCCGAATATGCCTGATAGTCCCTAGTTAATAATACAATTAATATCTTCTTAAAATATAATAAAATATGATACATAGAGATCATGGAGAGTCGGCGCAAGCGGCTTGTCAGTTCAGCGATTTTTATTTAAAAACCAGACATGTTTAGACATTCAAATTTAGTGATATAATTTACATTGGTAAGCGGAAAATAAATCCCCGGAAAAAAAAATTCCCGAAAATAATTGCCCAGGAACAAAATCCCCCCCAAAAAAATATCCCCTGGCAAATAATTCCCCGAAAAAAATATCTTAGGAAAAAATTCCATAGAAAATTTTTCCCCGGAAATAAATTCCCTATTTTTTAGATTTTAAATTAAATATAGAGGAAAATCAATTTCCGGAAAATTATACCGGGAAAAAGATCCTCGAATATTTTTTTTTAAAATTATCAAAAATAACCCTGCCGCTTAATAACGAAAATATTTCTAAAAAATTATAATCAGTATTTTCTGAAAGTTAAGTATTTATTCTCGACACGTTTGAGGATTTTTTTTAGCATTATTTATGTTTTAATTCTAAGCGATATAGGGCTGTTTAAAATATGAGACATCTCGGAAAGAAAACATGATAGCTTTTTATAGAAATAGATGTAAATTATGCGTGCAATTTAAAATTGAAAAAAAAAAGGTGAAAACAAATTTTTTCCTAGAAATAGGGAGATTATTTCCATAATCTAGTTTTAATATATATTTCAATTAATCTATTTTTGAAGACAATGATTTAAATTTTTAATATATTTTTAAAAACTTCATGGAAAATGATTAATAATTTGTGTAAAAATAAATATTTTTTTATAATAATATTTTTTTAAAATTAAAATTTGATTTTCAATAATAATATCTAATAGTAGATGATAGGATTTAATTTCGTTGATTTTCTCGAAAATTTAACATATTTTATTTAGGGATTTTTTTTCCTACTTTGTTAATTTTCTAAAAATAATTTAATATTTTATAATGAACAAAAACTAAGGGAATTTTTTCCGGGGAATAATTTTTTAAGAATTATTTTCCTGTGATTTTTTTGGGGGGAATTATTTTACGCAACCTATATAGTTAAAATAATTTATAATCTTTATAGATAGCTTTCTAACGGATATTACACAATATCCGTTAATCGAATTGAATAACCAGGGATATTACACAATATCCGTACATCGAATTGAATAACTGAGAACCAAGTATTATATAGTTAAAATAATTTATAATCTTTATAGATATCTTTCTAACGGATATTACACAATATCCGTACATCGAATTAAATAACTGAGAACCAAGTATTATATAGTTAAAATAATTTATAATCTTTATAGATAGCTTTCTAACGGATATTACACAATATCCGTTAATCGAATTGAATAACCAGGGATATCACACAATATCCGTACATCGAATTGAATAACTGAGAACCAAGTATTATATAGTTAAAATAATTTATAATCTTTATAGATAGCTTTCTAAGGGATATTACACAATATCTGTAAATCGAATTGAATAACCAGGGATATTACACAATATCTGTACATCGAATTGAATAACTGAGAACCAAGTATTATATAGTTAAAATAATTTATAATCTTTATATATAGCTTTCTCAGGGATATTAGATAACGTTATGATCTTTTCCCTGATCTCGGGCCTTCCCGTACCTACAACAACAACCTGACGATTGGATGAAATCTCAATCAATTCCACATATCTCCTATAAAATATCCAAGGGTACTCAAGCCGAAAAATTTAAACAACATTAATTAGAACACAACGCCCCCACGCTTATAATAAATATATATCGTGATTATAACAAATATATATTACTATTCGTACATAATATTATTCACCATTCCTTCACTATTATATTACATAAAAAATCTTCGACTTAGATTAAAATATAACGACAAGTACAAAAGCCATAAAGGCCGATATACTTGGCTAAATTAAATAATACATAATTTTTCTAGATAGCTACTTATTCAAGTTTACTTACATTCTTCTAATATTTTTTAATATAATTAAGATCTATCAATAAAATAGGAATATACTTTTATAAGAATAATATAATAGGCTTTAGAGCTTTATCATTGGCCTTTTAAACGATAAAATTTAATAGGACAGTGCATATATAATTTCAGTGGAATAAATTTGACCTTGAAACATTTAGTAAGCTCATAAAAAAATTTACAATGATTAAATAATGCCAAAATTAATAGAATGTCTGTCGCTGCACTAGATTTTGTTTTAGTGTACCGTAATTTGTTTTTATTAATTTTGTTATTAACTTTTACATTTTAATTTCGGCTATTAAACTTCTTGATATCAACGGAGAACTAAAAAATGAATATCCATAATTTGTCAGGTCGAAATTTGACCTTGAAATATTTATTGTTGATAAACTCACTTTCCTTTAATTTTTTTGACATTCCATTTGAAGAATACGGAGGATCAATTAAGGTACTAAATATTAGCTATAACTAAAAAAATGATTGCTCAAATTTTTAATTTTGGCAAGGTGCCAAAACCTTTCTATTTTGCTTATAACTCACGAACGGTTCATTCCGTTGATATGCGGTTTAAAGATTCTGGAGGATCAATTAACGCACCACAATTTGGTATAGTTTTTGGTAATTGATCCTCACTTTTTAAAAAAATTCTTACAACTTCACGCTTTAAAAACAGGTCATAACTCGGTTGCGGTTAGTGATATCGATATCCGGTTTGGAAATTATTAACGCACAAATTAAAGCCTAAATAATTGCCAAATTTCAGATCGTGATCTTTTATATTTTCGGTTTTGGCTAAGTGCCAGCACTTTCTTAATTTGCTCATAACTCAGTAACGGTTCATTCTGCTGCTTTCCAAATAGAAGATCAATTAGGATCAATTAACGGGCTATACAATGGTATAAGTTTCGGTAATTGTACCTCAAATCGTTCTTACAGCTTAAATATTTCCGCCAACTTAACGTTTTTAAAACGGTTATAACTCGGTATTTGTTAGTGATATCGATATTCGGTTTGGTGATTGTTAATGTACGTATTGAATACTACATAATTGCCAAGTTTCAAAACATGATCTTTTTTATTTTCGGTTTTGGCAGTTTTGGCAAAGTGCCAATACTTTTTTGTTTTGCTTATAACTCACGAACGGTTCATTCTGTTGATATGCGGTTTAAAGATTCTGGAGGATCAATTAACGCACCACAATTTGGTATAGTTTTGGTAATTAATCCTCACTTTTTAAAAAAATTCTTACAACTTCACGCTTTAAAAACAGGTCATAACTCGGTTGCGGTTAGTGATATCGATATCCGGTTTGGAAATTATTAACGCACAAATTAAAGCCTAAATAATTGCCAAATTTCAGATCGTGATCTTTTATATTTTCGGTTTTGGCTAAGTGCCAGCACTTTCTTAATTTGCTCATAACTCAGTAACGGTTCATTCTGCTGCTTTCCGGATAGAAGATCAATTAGGATCAATTAACGGGCTATACAATGGTATAAGTTTCGGTAATTGATCCTCAAATCGTTCTTACAGCTTAAATATTTCCGCCAACTTAACATTTTTAAAACCGTTATAACTCGGTATTTGTTAGTGATATCGATATCCGGTTTGGTGATTGTTAATGTACGTATTGAATACTACATAATTGCCAAGTTTCAAAACATGATCTTTTTTATTTTCGGTTTTAGCAGTTTTGGCAAAGTGCCAATACTTTTTTGTTTTGCTTATAACTCACGAACGGTTCATTCTGTTGATATGCGGTTTAAAGATTCTGGAGGATCAATTAACGCACCACAATTTGGTATAGTTTTTGGTAATTGATCCTCACTTTTTAAAAAAATTCTTACAACTTCACGCTTTAAAAACAGGTCATAACTCGGTTGCGGTTAGTGATATCGATATCCGGTTTGGAAATTATTAACGCACAAATTAAAGCCTAAATAATTGCCAAATTTCAGATCGTGATCTTTTATATTTTCGGTTTTGGCTAAGTGCCAGCACTTTCTTAATTTGCTCATAACTCAGTAACGGTTTATTCTGCTGCTTTCCGGATAGAAGATCAATTAGGATCAATTAACGGGCTATACAATGATATAAGTTTCGGTAATTGATCCTCAAATCATTCTTACAGCTGCAAATCTTCGCACTTTCATTATTTTGCTTATAACTCAATAGCCTTTAATTTTTTTGACATTCCGTTTAAAGAATATGGAGGATCAATTAAGGTACTAAATATTGGCTATAACTAAAAAAATGATTGCTTAAATTTTTAATTTTGGCAAGGTGCCAAAACCTTTCTATTTTGCTTATAACTCACGAGCGGTTCAATTCTGTTGATATGCGGTTTAAAGATTCTGGAGGATCAATTAACGCACCACACTTTGGCATATATTTTGGTAATTGATCCTCACTTTTTAAAAAAATTCTTACAACTTCACGCTATAAAAACAGGTCATAACTCAATTGCGGTTAGTGATATCGATATCCGGTTTGGATATTATTAACGCACAAATTAAATCTTAAATAATTGCCAAGTTTCAGATCGTGATCTTTTATATTTTCGGTTTTAGCCTAGTGCCAACACTTTCTTATTTTGCTCATAACTCAGTAACGGTTCATTCTGCTGCTTTCCGGATAGAAGATCAATTAGGATCAATTAACGGGCTATACAATGATAAAAGTTTCGGTAATTGATCCTCAAATCATTCTTACAGCTGCAAATCTTCGCACTTTCATTATTTTGCTTATAACTCAAAAACCTTTAATTCTGCTGATGTCTGGTTTGAAGATCAATTAGGATCAATTAAGACTCTAAATAATGGCATAGGTTTTGTTAATTGATCCTTACATCGTTTTTACAACTTCACGGACCTGTTTTTGTTTTATCAATTTATCTAGCATAATAAATTCTGATATAAGATAATATAGTAAATGTCGTGGCTATGACTGCAAATTAACCAGCATCTATTATTTATGTGGCTATGTAATTTAAGATTATATTACAGCTGCTGAGAGGATATGATAGCCTATTTTATAAGCAATAATGGTCAACTGTGTAGTTGTTTATATATCATTAAAAATGGAATATAATCTTTTAGAAATTTAATATCTTACAATTTTTTTCTCAATTACTTATCTAGCTTCCATCATGTCATTTAAGAGGAAGCTCTAACCACCATATAGTTTTATGATTTGGATTGGTTGTTTATATCCTCTTCTTCAAAAATTGTTGATTTGGTTAGGCCTAATAATTTTTCCTTATTAGTCCATTCTATAAAACATTGTCTAAAAATGGTATCAGTTATTTTAGTTTCTTGACCTTTTGTCAATGTAAGTTGCTAATTTTATAATATTAAAAACCATTATCAATTGAGGCATATATATGAATTACCTTTTTTATCACTTGTAATTCTTTAGACGCATATCCAGCAATCGAAAATATTTTATATTTTAATAAATAGATTTTGTATTAAAAAATAATATTTTTAGAAATGACTTATTGTTTTAATAATTTATATGCTAATTTATTTTGTATGCATAATTTAAAATATAGAATTCATAATAATTATTCAGAGTTAGCAAATTTTTAAAAAGTATAATATATAAATAAAAAACCCGGCCGAATGCCGGGCAATAAGCGGGCCGAAGCCCTGTAAATGAGGGGTATGAAGGGCGAAGGCCCCCATAATTTTTTTTTTAGTTGAGCCTCCTGAGATTGTAAAAGCTAGCGACGCCCCTATATAAAATATTAGGTATTAGACAGTTATAGAATACATTACAGCTAATATTTTAATAAATGTTACTAATAAATGCTTTTGATAATAAATATAAGTAACAATTTGCATTCAATTCTTTAACGGCATATATTTATTTAAATATATTATTAAAAATTATACATTATTATTGGTTAATGATACTCACAACCAAGTCAACATATAACAATTTTCTAAATACCAACCAAATTCGCTAAATACCAACCGAAATTTATTAAAATATATTTCAACCCTTATTATTTAACATATATTATAACGAAATTACGTAGACGAGCCCGGCCCCCTATATATCATCCCACCATTATTAAAATTACTTCTAGATGACTTATGAAGTCCAAGGAAACCCGGCTGAAAGTCGAAGTGGAGCGAAGGCCTGCCAAATGTGGGCCTGGGAGGAAATTTAATTATTTGATCCTCCCCTTCCCCCTTAAAAAAAATACTAGATACGCCAATGGTTTGCATGATAATGTGTCTTTTTGAGCATTTTGTTTAAATTCATCGAAATTTTGGAATTTAAAATATTATAATATAAAATATAATATATTCATCCTTACATGTTAAATATTTTACATATACAATGTTACGTGATCTGACAAAGATTATAGTCGAGGATTTTTAGATAATATAGGTTCAATATAATCGATAAATGATTAAACTTCTATATTTTAAAGTAATCATTTAAATTTAACCAATCGTGATTTTTTAGTAATAAATTAAATTTAAGCAATCACGATATTCAATTGGATATCTGTAGATATTTAAACTTCAGGAGATACAATTAATTATCTGTAAAATGATAATGGCTCCCTTTTTTAAAAAACTAAATTAAATCTTAAATTAACATTTTACAGTTGTATCTGGAAGACTTTAAACAGTATATATCGGCCATGACTGCATATAACACCTGTGATATTTAGTGAAAAAACTAAACATAACACCTGTGATATTTAGTGAAAACACCAGCGATATTTTGTGAAAAAACTAAATATCGCACATTCATTTAATATTTTTATTTCCTTGTACCCGCGATATTTAAAATCATCCATTTTATAAAAAAATTGGATTTTATTTTTAAAGTTACTGAATTATACATTAGTTTATATTTCAATAATTAACCAATTAGCAATATTGTTTTAATTTATCAGATAGAGATTCCTAAAGTAATGCTTATATTTTTTTATGTATTAAATTTAAATAATAGGTGTTCACTGGTTAGAGCAAAATTTTGATTCTACTTCTCTGCTATAAATTTACTGATATAGGAGGTACATCATAAGAGATAATGGTAAACAATTTTTTTAAAACCTAATTTATATATGACATCAGATATTTTATGGTACTCTAAATTTTAATTTAATTTAGTCTGTTTTATATGCTAGTTACCATTTTTAAATAATTAACTAAGCAGCAATATTGTTTTTATTTATCATATACAGATTCTTAAAGTACATGCTTATATTTATTATATATTAAATTTAAATAATAGGTGTTCACTGGTTAGAGCAAAATTTTGAATATACTTCTCTGCTATAAATTTACTGATATGGAATACACAGAAACAGAAAGTACAAAGGTAAACAATTTTTTTTAAATCCAATAATTAAACATGAAATGCAGATATTTTATTCGAAATACTTTTTCATTTGAATTTAAATGTTATCTATTTTATAAGCTAATTTCTTTAGTTAATAGTAAATAGATTATATTATATATTACACAAATATCTTACTTCATGATGAGAAACTTTAATTCTATAGTAAGTTATGCAATGAACTATTAATTTAACATTGTATAAAGTCTGTTGACACCAATATGTGGTATTAAGATGTTTTTAAATTTTTAGAGTTCTCAAGGAATTGTTAAATTCTTGTCTTATTATTTTAGGGTATACCTCTGCTTAGTTCTCATGTAATGATATATAATATATATAATAAGGTGTGGTTTAATTAAATATTCAAAACATATTTATAGATGCTACATCTTGGAGCGATATTTTCTTCATATGCTTCATTATCTAGGACTATTGAAGAATTTGAGAATTCTAATTTTGTAAATGTCTATATAGCAAGGTCCTATCTACTAAAAGCACCATATCCTGTAGACGTTATAAATCTTTTTAAATATCGAAAAGTTTATTATTCTTGCAAATATGGTGGCACAATTCAAAAAAGCAACTCCAAGGATATCAAAAATTCCTAAACATTTCGCAAGAAGTGTTCCTTTAAATTTACATTATACCTTAAACATAAGGACACTGGACATTACTTAGAAATTGTGACCATAGTTGATGAGCACTGTAATCATGATTTAAGTATAATTATACATTATAATAAATTAATATAACTCATATAAATAGATAGTATTACTTTCCAATCCTTACCTAAACAAAGAATGCTTTCTGTGGAAGAAAGGCAAATAGTCAAAAATTCGTTAAAACTAAAGGCAAACAAGCTAAAAATTCAGGAATCTCTTCTGAAAATGGGTAAAAAAATGACACTTAAAGATATACATAATGTCCAGACAAAAATTAATAAAACCAAGACCAATGATTTAGCAAGTATTTTTGAACTATTAAAAAGAGATAAAGGAGCCATTGTTGAGGTTGCTGAAGAAAATGATGTATTGCTAGGTATTTTCTTTCAGGACAGGATAATGCAACAAAATCTAAAAAGATTTCCTGAAGTTATGTTTGTAGATGCTACCTACAAATTAAATAATTATGGAATGCCTTTATTCATCACTTTGGTTGTTGATGGTAATGGTGAGTCACAAATCGTATCACTTTGGCTTGTACAAAGTGAGAGCTATAAGTGTGTCAAAACGATGTGTGATTATATGAAATTCCATAATAATAACTTGGAAGATCTAGAGGTTATTGTTGCAGATAAAGATATGGCAGATAGACATGCCTTTTATGATAGTTTTCCTGGGGTGAGCATACATATCTCTATATTTCATGCTCTTAGAATATTTAAGAGAGAAATTACAGTGGATAAAAGAAATATCACCTCATCTGAGATTAAGATAGTACTGGATATATTACAAAAAATGGTCTATAGCAAGACAGAGGATATATACAATGATCTATATTCAAAACTTATTGAATTAGACATGCCTCTAGTGTCATTATATTTTAATATTAATTGGCACCATATCCGGAAAGAATGGGTGATATACTGGAGAAATGAGTCACCACATCTCCTCAATCTAACCAATAACCGGCTTGAATCATTAAATCAAAAGATAAAAAGAGTCGTTAACAAATATTCACCATTAAACGACCTTTTTTCAGATTTATCAACAGTGGTTGGTTCCCAAGCATATGAAAGGCAATTTAGAAATATAATGAGTGTAGAGAGGCAACAGATTGTAACATACGCATCATATACCCCGGAGCATGCATACTCCACTCTTTTAACCCCATATGCTTTCAAGATTGTTTTAAACGAAATTTTGCTACATAATCAAATTCAAATATTCAATATGGATACTATTTTAAACCAAGGATTCATCTGCGAAAAAGGTGTTAAATTTAAGGTAACATTGGATTCTTGTACATATGAATTTTTGAAATGTATCAAGCTTCCTTGTCGCCATATATTAGCACTTCATGCTACATCAAAATTCGACATTTATCTTAGTCATCTTTTTGGTGAGAAATGGAGTAAAAAATATACGCAAGACACATTATTAATGCCACCAGTAAACACATCACAATCATACCGAAATATCTCAAAACATGATACTATTCCTTTAACAAAAAATTTATCTATCAATGATAAATTTAAAAAGGTACAAAGAATATTGCTTCCCTTTTCAGGGTTAATGTCACACCTTCCTCAAGAAATCTTTGATATATTTCTTGAAAAATTAAAAAAACTTGAAGATATTGTCCAAGGAGGAAAATATTTTGATGTTTTGGAAGTGGATCAAATGATTTTTCTAAATCCAATAGTTATGCCCAAATTTATTAACAGTCAACAAGGTATTGTTATTTTTTGTAAAATAATTTTTTAATATTAAATATAGATACAAATGTAATGATTCCAGTCATAAAAACTACAATTATGACTGAGACTAAAATCAAAGATAATGACAAAACTTTGAAGAGGCTAAAAAGTATGAAAATGCCTCTCAAAATGGAAAAAAGAGGTAGGTATAGGCAATCCGACTTATCAGTGATTGGCCTTTCGAGGAAACAGAGGAAGTTTTCAGCAAGTGACAAAATTACATCTTATATAAAATAATTTAATAAATCTAGACAAATCTCAACAATAATCCTCTTATTAAAAATGCTATCTCCAGCACGATGTTGTCCTCAAGTAACAAAATTACATTTATTTAAGTATATTTTATATTTAAGGTAATAATATAATACCAAATAAAATGGGGTTCAAGTCACAACCTTGCAATACTCTTGCTAAAAATGCTATGTCAGGCCCAATTTTGTTGTCCTCAAGTAACAAAATTACATTTATATAAGTAAATTTTATATTTAAGGTAATAATATAATACCAAATAAAATGGGGTTCAAGTCACAACCTTGCAATACTCTTGCTAAAAATGCTATGTCAGGCCCGATTTTGTTGTCCTCAAGTAACAAAATTACATTTATATAAGTAAATTTTATATTTAAGGTAATAATATAATACCAAATAAAATGGGGTTCAAGTCACAACCTTGCAATACTCTTGCTAAAAATGCTATGTCAGGCCCGATTTTGTTGTCCTCAAGTAACAAAATTACATTTATATAAGTAAATTTTATATTTTAGGTAATAATATACCAAACAATATGGGACTGGATATGACAAAAGGTACAAGCACTGAACCCCTAACTTTAAAATTTGCTTTTTGTAGGTTGTAATATACACTAGTTACTATACATTTTATTTATTAAAAAAGGTCCATATTATTCTAATAAGCAACAGAGGTGAAATACACGTATTCCATTTTTTAGTTTAAAATATATAATTTATTTTAGTGAATAAACTTGTTCATAATTATCAACCTCTCAAGATTCCATTTGTTTTCCAGCCTACAACATCAGAATGGAAAAAATATCATTCTGATAAGTTAGGCATGACTTTGATTGTGTCGCAAAATACTCAAAATCAGAAATCATTAAGCTTGGGGGATCCTGATAAGGTTGATCCAATTATAGGTGATGGAAACTGTTTTTTCAGGTATTTTATTAATAACAACTTATAATTCTAAATATTATTTTAGATGTCTTAGCAAGGAAATCAGTAATGATGAGCAATATCATCAAATAATCAGGAGTGTTATGATATCCTTTATGGTTCAAGAAAAACATATAAATTTATTTAGCGGATTCATAGGGGATAACACAATGGATTACATTGTGAAAAACAAAATGGGTTGCAATGGCACGTGGGCCACAGATATTGAGATTTCCTGTGCAGCTACATTGCTTCAAACAAACATCTTCGTTTTTTATAATGACAAATGGCTTTTATTTCATCCATTATTTATTATTCCTGAAATAAATAAATTTATTGGTTATATCTATATAAGAAATTTAAATTATCATTATAGTATAGTTTTATCCTGTAAATAATATATTATCAAATCATTTATAAATATATATGCCTGAGGAATTTTTTATATTTAAATAAAAAGTATTATCTAGTCAACTAATTGTATTTGTGCATAAAAGTATATTTGTAACCTATCATGTAAATAATATATTATTTATTTATACAAGTATTAGTCAATCAACCAATTTATTAAAAAAAAATGATTGCTTAAATCTTAATATCAGGTGGAAAACCCACATAATAGGCATAATTAGGTGGGGTCTAATCAAACAAAATTAAAAATTATTTTGCAGATATACACTTTACCTACAAATATTAAGCTAAAATTTATACAAAAAAAAATAGGTAATAATATATTTTTATACAACTAGAGGTATAGCCCCTCACCCCTCCATGCTATAAAGGATTAAGTATTTTTTTCCTGTATTTATCATTTTAAATTATTTTATGAAAGGTAAAGAATAATTTTCTTGTCAGTTAGAACAATATAATATTAAATATTAGAAGGTTTGACTATTGGTCATAGTTATTGTTGCAGTTTTACTTTAAAAAAAATGAATTATGCAAATCGTAAACAAAAAATAATGTTTTATTAAAATATCCCCGTCTATGTAAATGAGAAAAAAACGTGTGAGATTTGTAGATTTTTTCATACTTTAACAGTTTTAACAAGTAGGATGTAGAACTTGTTATTCTTCGCTAGGGAGACTATGTAAATGTTGATTAAAGAAAAAGGATATATAATGGAGAAATTATGATGCGAAAAGGGGATTATTATTTTAACTAAAATTTACTTTTAATTTTTTAATTTTATTTTATTTTATTTTTTTATGATGTTTACTATTATAATTTTGAATAAAGAATTAAAGTTGATTTTATGATTTCGTAATTCCTAATTATTATTAATTTCCTTTTATATATATATATTTGTTTTCTATTTTTATATTTAGGTTTTGATGCACAATGACAATCTTGTCGTTGTGACAGTGGTGCCGAAGAGCGGAGGAGACCGGCCCTTTACAACCTTCAGTGTGGGACCGGTGGGACAACAAGGAGAGGTGTCAAACTGTATTCTAATACAAAAAAAAAAAAATTCCAGAAGAACGTAAGAAAAATATATAAATAAAGATGAAAAGGAAATATTATGTTGTTAAGATTATGTTTATGTAGGATATAAAATCTAAAATTAAAGACAAAGGTAACATTCATAGTAGATAGAGATAATTGTGTTTAGTTATTTAAAGGTGATAATTAGGAATTTTATATTTAGAAGTTACTGGTAAACTAAAAACCAATGGAATTTTGAAACTAATAAAGACTATGATATTTTAGATTTTAGAATTATTATCAAGTGATCACTAGAAATAACTTTGACAAAAAATAGAAACATAAATTGCGAAAGTTAATATTTAACTAATAGGTTGCTGAGATATAATAATTAAAAAATTCGGTGAATAAGATTAGAATAAAACTTTATTGTTAGGAAATAGTTGATTAAATTCTTATTGAAGATTTACGTTTAACTTTTATTTTAAGGGCTGCGAGAGATAAAACAGCCTCAAGGATTAATGTGAATTAGTATATTAGGTTGTAGATTAACCAAAAAATCTTCATAGAGAGAATCGGCTTTTCGTCATTAGAAAATTTATGCCGCAATCGAGCTCAATTTGAGATCGGATATTTATTTTTTTTGAATCATAAATAAGATTTGAGATCAATTATGCAACATTATTCTAATAATAACAGAAAGAAAAACATGCGTTAGAAATATACATATCAGTTTTCAACAACGGTTGTGCGAAAAATTATAATGATTAGAGTTCATAAGTTATTCAAAGACGTGGGGTGAAAACCATAGTGATTAGAATTAAGAGGTTGTTCATAAACGTAAGTATGAAAACTTTTATGATTAGGTCATTGATTTCTCAACAACGTATGTGAAAAGAGATTTATATATTTCAGCAGTTTTTTTTAAAGAGAGTGTCAAAGAGTACATGAGGAAATAAATACACAAATAATTTTTTTTAAAAAGATAGGTTTTTATAGACATGGCTGAAAAGAAGATATAGCTAAAGGATGAGTACAAGTAAATTTTTCAATGAAAATATGGGTCTAGGCTTCATTAAGGGGAGAGGGGTGATAGAATGTGATATATTTATATAATTTATTATATTTTGCTACGTATTATAAAATTTAAGATTTAGTATAATTTACGCCATTTATTAAAGGCAGAATGAGTTTAGAGGAGATAAATGTAGATATGTAAATAGATTATTTTAGGTAGAAGTAGATTAGATGTGATTAACCGATATCTCAACAAGGGCAAACTGTCGTAGAAGACCCGAAAGTCTGAAAGATAGATACGATTACAAGAATTAGAGGCAACAACCAATCAATTACAAGAGAAAGGGGGAAAACAAGCAAATTGATATAAAAGAGGGTCAAGACGAACAAGAATTCGTGAAAACCATCGTTTATCGCAGATCAATCGTTTATCGAGATAAAAAGCTAATCGTGGATTACAAGAGAATGATAGAAAACAAGTTACGATGAAACTGGATGGCATCGATAATCGTTCATCAAGCGTGGATCGTGGAAAACAAGCCTTTATCAAGTTCGTCAGTGGCCTACAGAAATAAAAAGCTGATCGTTTCACAGGGTGACAAGCGACAGATAGAATTCAAAAATTTCAAGCGACAAAGCCTTCGTTAGAACTTAGAAGACAGCAAAAATTAAGAAGAATAAGTCGAGATCGAAAGAAGATTGATTATTCGCAGATTGGTGGGTCTAACTTAAGTGGAAGGGTGTTGCAGTTTTACTTTAAAAAAAATGCATTATGCAAATCGTAAACAAAAAATAATGTTTTATTAAAATATCCCCGTCTATGTAAATGAGAAAAAAACGTGTGAGATTTGTAGATTTTTTCATACTTTAACAGTTTTAACAAGTAGGATGTAGAACTTGTTATTCTTCGCTAGGGAGACTATGTAAATGTTGATTAAAGAAAAAGGATATATAATGGAGAAATTATGATGCGAAAAGGGGATTATTATTTTAACTAAAATTTACTTTTAATTTTTTAATTTAATTTTATTTTATTTTTTTATGATGTTTACTATTATAATTTTGAATAAAGAATTAAAGTTGATTTTATGATTTCGTAATTCCTAATTATTATTAATTTCCTTTTATATATATATATTTGTTTTCTATTTTTATATTTAGGTTTTGATGCACAATGACAATCTTGTCGTTGTGACAGTTATTATATACAAATATCAGTATTTATCCATGTATAATAAATAAAATTTAAACAAAAAAGATTAATGCCTTAAAAGTTGTAGTTGTAGGAGGCTTATAATTTAAGAAACCAGATAAATATAAAAAAATGTTTTTAATTCTTATTTATTAAAAAAAATATGAGTCTGAGATTAGGACAAGGCAATTAAAATTTTATAAATTAATATTTTTTGATTAAATATTAGGGTGAAAAAAAAATTGGGTTCAAATTATTTTTTAATTTGCAGATTATAAAACTAAATATAAATTTTATGTCAAAATACATTAAAAAATTGTACCATATAAAACTTGTGAGTATATTTTTAGGAGTCTTTATTTATATTTTTCATATTAAATATGGTTACAATTAATGGTATTTGTAGTTTCATATAAAGGCAATAGGATAGCTTTAATTTTTATAAGATGCTCCCATTCTTCCTATATATTATCAAAGTATTATATTATAACCTAATTATAAATTTTAGTTTACCTCTTATATTTGTTTTTCTTGAAGAATTTAATATTAGTTATTACTTCATTAACTAATTTTGTTATAGCAGGCTTTAACAACAAGCCCCTTTCAATCATTTGGTAGGTGCTATTCCACCTTATTTCACAATCCAATTTTGGTCTTAAAAAATTTAGGGGAGGGTGTAGGGAACTACATATATTTTTTAATAAATTTAATTTCTTAGGGGAATTACGAATCATTCTAATAATGTTTCTTAGTTTTAGAATTGAAGGATCTAAAATTTTTAAAATTTCTTTGGATATTAAATTAATTACATGGGCAAAACATCAGATGTGCCCTATTTTTATTAATGGAAATTTTAAAGAAAATGTATCAATAAATGTTTTATTATTAGTTGCACTATCTAAAGTTTTATAAAAATTTTTATTCTCTAAATTATAATTATTAATTATTTTGAGAAAGGATTTAAATATATTTTCACCTGAATGTGTTTCATTTATTCGACTGACATCCAAAATTATGTTATTTATTTAAAAATATCATCAATAAAATAGGCTGTTAGCCCTAAAAAAAGGAACCTGTGTTGGGCTAGTCCAAATGTCAGATGAAAAATTAATCTGACTTTTATTTTTAGATATTATTTCCTTTACCAACTGTTCTTTTTCTGCAGATGTATTATACATATGCAATTTAAGAGTATTAAAGCATATTGATTTTTCAGAACAATCAAGACTTATAAAATTTTTAAAATCATTTGAATTAGTAATTTTAAAAGGTATACTATTATTTATAAATATTTAATAAATTTTCCTTAAAATTAATTTTTTTTGAAGAATTTGGTGTAGACTTTAAAAAGATGTCAATTTTATTATTTTTTTTATTAAAGTGTGAATGAAACCTATTATAATGATTATTAAAAGGAGATGTTGGTTTGCCTTTACATTTTATAATACTCTTGCATTGATTGCAAGCAGCCTTTTCACCGTCTTTAGGGATTTGATATTGATCCCATATGATTGCTCTCTTTTGTGAGGAAATTTTCATATCTTCAACATCAAGTATAATTTCATCAGTAGCATTCTCCTCTAACATAATTAGGCTAGCTAACAATAATTATTGTAGAGATGTAATATATGTAATTTTTAATATAATTTATTATAAGATTCAAAAAATAAACTTTTCGTGAGATTCAAAAAATGTGGTAAATAAAATTTTTTTAAATTTGTGCTAGAATTTTTTTAAACACAAACATCACCTGCCAGATTGACTGGTCAACAAATAGAAATGACAAATGTTAGATTTATTTAACAATTTATCAACGAATCGAATAAATGATTATAAAACAAATAATTTATTATTCGTATAAATAGGCCTACTTTATATAAATATATAAATATTACTTTAGATATATTTAAATATTTTATATTTAATTAAATATTCATAAATATATATTGCATAAATTATAATATAAATATTTTAAAATTTATTAAATTTAAATGTTAAATGTGTCTTGTTTGTATTTACCATATTTCTTTTTTTGGGAGGGCCTCCTTTGATCGTATTATTTTGATCGTAAAATGGTACCTTTGTCCATTTCAGGTCAAAATGGTCGATTTTTTAATTCATATGAATTTATATGCACGTAATTTTTCTAATTCTTTATATCAGATTAATGTAGTAATGTATACCTATTAATAAACATATATCAATGTATTATTTATTAGATAATGAAGAGGTACTGATTTTGGGAGGGCCTCCTTTGATCGTATTATTTTGATCGTAAAATGGTACCTTTGTCCATTTCAGGTCAAAATGGTCGATTTTTTAATTCATATGAATTTATATGCACGTAATTTTTCTAATTCTTTATATCAGATTAATGTAGTAATGTATACCTATTAATAAACATATATCAATGTATTATTTATTAGATAATGAAGAGGTACTGATTTTGAATGCCTTTAATTGATGGAAATAGAAGCAACTATAAATATGATTACAACGTATACCTATTAATAAACTGATAAAAATGATTAAAATTTATTATTTATTAGATAATGAAGAAAGAAGAGCTACTGATTTTGAACTCCTTTAAATAATGGAAATATTTTTCTAATTCTTTATATCAGATTAGTGTAATAATGTATACCTATTAATAAACATATATCAATGTATTATTTATTAGATAATGAAGAGCTACTGATTTTGAATGCCTTTAATTGATGGAAATAGAAGCAACTATAAATATGATTACAATGTATACCTATTAATAAACTGATAAAAATGATTAAAATTTATTATTTATTAGATAATGAAGAAAGAAGAGCTACTGATTTTGAACTCCTTTAAATAATGGAAATATTTTTCTAATTCTTTATATTAGATTAGTGTAATAATGTATACCTATTAATAAACATATATCAATGTATTATTTATTAGATAATGAAGAACTACTGATTTTGAATGCCTTTAATTGATGGAAATAGAAGCAACTATAAATATGATTACAATGTATACCTATTAATAAACTGATAAAAATGATTAAAATTTATTATTTATTAGATAATGAAAAAAGAGCTACTGATTTTGAACTCCTTAAATAATGAAATATTTTTCTAATTCTTTATATCAGATTAGTGTAATAAAGTATACCTATTAATAAACATATATCAATTATTTATTAGATAATGAAGAAAGAAGAGCTACTGATTTTGAACTCCTTAAATAATGGAAATAGAAGCAACTGATAAATATGATTAAAATTTATTATTTATTAGATAATGAAGAAAGAAGAGCTACTGATTTTGAACTCCTTTAAATAATGGAAATGGAAGCAATGGATAAATATGATTACAATTTATTATTTATTAGATAATTATAACTTATAAATAAAATTAATTGATAATTTGGTCAGAATATTATATTTTATTATACATCTATATTATAATTATACATAAGTTTTAAACAAATAAATATTTATTTATAATTTTTAAATTATATTGAGTAATTAGATTTTGAATATTCTTTTCTTTTGTTATATATTATCCATCATGATACAAGCACAAATTCCCTTTTGAAGTTGGAATATATTGTATATCTAAAAATTACAGTGTCAAAATATAAATTATTTATAATCAGATTATGTAAATGTAATAATCAGATTATGTAAATGTAATAATATAATTTATTTACTTAAATTTTCATTGTTGGAATTATGTAAGTCTAATAAAATTCCTGCATTGTTAATGTCTTCCAAGTCTAATTATATTAAAATATATTTTAAAAAAAATATTTGTAATCTACTTGTAAAAGTAGTTTGATTATTAGTGTGGTTAAATGCAAAACTTTGTATTTGGGCCACATTTGTTAATATATCTAAAAAAATGTTTATTAATTTATACAATTATTTTTGTTACTTGAAATTGGAGGGTAAAAGTTATCTCTAGTAATATTTGGGGCTGTATATGTTGTGGTTGTATTTGTTGAATTGTATTAGCTTGTTTATTCAAAAATAATTATTTTGTTTGTTACTTATTGATTACTAGATGAGCTACTGGGTTGGCTAATATTCTGATCTATATTACACTGAGAATCTTTATCTAAATTAATGTATGTAATCTAGATAAGTTTAGTATTAAATATACCTTCAGCTGTTAGATGATTTTGTGTCACTCTAAAAAAATATTTTTTTAAAAATCAAATTAAATATATCATACTTTGTAATGATTCATTTCTTCTTTTAAAAAATAGTCTTAAATTATCAGCTACAGTATTAAGCATAATGTTTTTAAATGATTTTAATTTACCGCGATTAAATAGACCAATCAGAAAAAAATGGACAAAATTTACGATCAAATGACTTTACGATCAAAGTTAGGCAAATCTTTTTTTTCACTCAAAATCAGCTGTGGGAATATTTCAGCACCGAACCTATTTTTATTGCATTTTTAATAAAAATGTTAAATATGAATTCATTCTTAATTCTATTTTCTATTGTAGTAAATGTTAATTTATAATGACTAAATTATATATTTTTTAACAATAAATTAGATGTAGATTAATATTTAGAGTTTTACATAGAAGTAATAGACAATTCTGAATATATTGATTTTTAAAGTTTTTTTTTTGAATTTTTAATAAAATTATTTTGATATTTGTCCTACATTTTTTTTATTTAATATAAATTTTTTTAGTTTTAATTACTTCCAAAATTAATTTTTAATAAAATGTAATCTACATATTTATACACCTACAAAAATGGCATTTTCTCTTTAGGATATATCTGATACTGTGTTATCTTAAATTTTATAAATATTTTTGGTTTAAATTTTTAAATTGAGTCAAATTTTATACTTTGATATTATTTAAGTTCTCTTAAAAGATTTTTTTATGCATTCCAAAAAAAGTATAAAATATCAGACATCTATCATGGGAGAGGGGTATAGGGCAAGATTATAATTGAGATTGGAGGGGATATATAGTTATAAAGACTAATCATATAAATAAAATTGAAGGAGGTAGTGAGTATGATCTAATTTTATTTATTTAATAATTTTGTTTTGTAGAAGAGGGTAGGGAGGTAAAATTTAGAATAAATAGGGGGTAAAGTATTTTTTAGGGTGGAGGGGTAAATTATCATAGGCTTAAGGGTTTGTAAAAAAAGCTGCATGATATATATAAATTTTAAAAAGATGATCAAAGCATATTTATGGCTTACTATATTCATCTTTAATCTATGTGTTTGACAAAAAAGTTAAATCAGCTGAGATTCAAGAAAGAAAATATTTAAACTATTGAAATTTTAATAAAAAATTTTTTTATTTCCCACTTTCCAGGTAGTCCAATTTCCCTTCTAATCCCCTTTCATTTTTGATGGTCCTGGGCATCTCACCACTATCCTAGCCTAACATTTTTATATCACTATCTACCACATAAACTTCTCTTTTGTCACTCCTATTCATTCAGTTGTCCTTCTCAGTCTATTTTTTCTCATTGGCATCATGCCCATTATTATGTTTCATTCCTTTCAGTTATTTGCTTGTGTTGACCTACTTATTCATCTAATCAATCTCATCTGTTCTTTCCAACAGACTTTGTGTGTTTTCAGAGTTTTTATTGGTTTTCAAAATAAAAAATTAAAATTTTTGATCAGATTAAAATAAGAGCAATTTTTTCAAACTCTGACTGCCTTAATTTCTCATGTTCTTCCACTAGACAGAATGCAATGTCTAACATTCTCATACAAATTTTAGCATGCATACAAGGCTAGGGAATCATTTTTATTGGTTAGAATTGAAGACATCTCTATATCCTTGTCACTACTGCCGAGTCAATGCCCCCATCTGTGCTAAGTGCATTGTTTATATATTGCAACCTAATTGAACATTTGCAATTCAAATGGTATTGCGTAAATTGAACAATTTATAAATGAATAAAAATGCAAGCTGGTTTGCTTTTTTTGAAAATGCTCAATTAGGTCACAATATTTTCAATATCAAAATCAATCTATTCATCATCATCTTGCACCCTATTTGCATACTCTCTACAAACAAATGTTACACTTGCAAGGTGCATGTTTTCCTTTACACCTATTGCAAACCATTTACGACAGCAAATACAGTTGATAGAGTTTTTAGCAACACCCTTTCCACAACATGGCCAGGTCTTGAACCTTTTGATCTTTCCTAATCATTGGCCTTTTAACAAAAGTCACGGTTCAGTTTGTAACCAATTTTTAAAGAGTAAACTGAACTGTGGTACCGAATGTAAAGACCAAATAGAAGCATGGGCTACATATAAAGATGCCCAGGGTTCATACCCATTCTTTTTGGTTTTGAATACACCTATATTAAAATTTAAAAAATTTATTTATTTGCAAATATATGAATAATAAAATAAGACAAATAAAAACAGTGACTATATTATTTTTTATTTTAGAGTAATAATATAATTTCAATAAGATTTAATTTATTCCTCTGATAGATATTCCTTTTTAGAACCATGGCCCAATGCACGATAGATTGTATCATTTTTTATAATCTATTTCACTTAGTTACTGCGGTATTTAAAAAAATATAATTTAACAATTATAATTAATACAAATGAGTAATTATCAAAATATAAATAATTCTTATTGCAAATGCAATACTTTTATTAAAAATAATATAATATAAAAAATATATAAATAATTGTAATTAAGTTTTGCATATAAAAATTTAATGACCAAGAACATATTATAATCATATTGCAATTTTATGATTTGAATTTATAAAGAGAGGTCTACTTTTCTCTGAGATTTGGCTAATTCATTTAGAATCAAATTTTTATCTAGAATAATCTCCTTATAAATATTTAAAATGGCTAATCCATCTAAACGGCTTTCACCGATCTATTTCTTAAATAAGTTTTTAACCTTTTCAAAGTTGAAAAAGACCTTTCATTAGTGCAGGTATTAATTAAGGTAGCTAAAATAAAAAGCAGTGTTTTAATATCAGTCAGGGAATTTAAAGTGCAATTACATATGGAAAGGGCCTGGAAAAGCATTTTTTGGTCTTAAAGAATACCCTTGTCAAGATTTTTATACCAAAATTCGACATCACAAAAGTAATTTATCACTGATAAATCATCAGAATAAAACTCTGAAATTTTCCTAATATCTCCTCGCGTTTCAAGTGTATTCAGACTCAACCGGCAAAAGAAAATAAAATCTTTTTAAAATAAATTGTTACTAATAAATCTTTCCTTTAATTGAAATAAAAATGTATCAATAAGGGGAAAAAAAATATTTATTTTATAAAAATCCACAATCATAGATGCATCAATATTTAAGCGATTGGACTGTCTATAAACTACTCTAGGTTTAAACATTTCAATTCCAAACATATTAGCGATCTCCTTTACTTTCTCGTAGATTTCATAAACGATTTTTCTTTTATTTAAAAATAAAAAATTTTTAAAATTTTTAAAACTATCTAATTAGTTTAACAATATAAAATTTATTATCAAATTTATAAATATCTAATTTAACTATGCCAGAAAATATTTACAATATATTTAATATTTTACATATAATTTTTACTATATATTTTTAAATTATATGATAATTTAAAATTGAAAATTCTTATTTGTTTTTTAAAATATATTTAATTTTGATATCGTATATATTATTTTATTTCTAAATTGAACCCGTTTTTTAAATAAAATTACGCAAAATTTTTTTTTTGGGGGGGGGGGCGCCACTGTTGGAGGTAGATTTTTTAAAAATTTTTTTATTTTGTTTATATACTTTTTAAGTAAAAAAAATAAATTTTTAATAGGATCGAAGGGTCGAATATTTAACAAAATGATTTCGATCACGATCCTCAATTTAAGAGAATATCCCGGATAAATTGTCAAAATTAGGATGAATCCAGAATCGTCGATCCTTTGATCTTATCCTTTAACAACTCTGCATAATTCTAAAGAAATATATATTAATTTTACATTTATATGATTTTTCAAAATAAATTTTACTTTATTTTACAATAAAAGGATAGTATTATACAGGCGCGTACGCAGGAATTTTGTCTGGGAGGGGGGGGGGGATAATATAATTTTTTAAGAAATATTACAGTTATTTAAAAATATTAAGTAAAAATTTATTAGGACTTTTCTAATACAACAATTTTAAAATGTGAATTATAAAAAAATTATATATATAAACCGGCATTGAAAAACTAATATAAATGTGAATTATAAAATAAAAATATAACCACCATATGAATCAATGACCCAAAATTGAAATTTGAATATTTTTAGTCTTTAAAATTTATATATAAAGTATAAAAATATTCAAATGCTGGAAATATCACAAAAGGTTTCTTAGGAATAATTGTATTTTGTATATTTTGAGCTAATTTTTCAATTATCTCATCCTTGCTTGGCGTTAAATGCCTATGAATATTCAAAAGATCCAAACCACTCAATCTACTTTCAGAAGTTGTACTTCATTTCATATGTATGTTTTTCAGAGTTTGGCAGGCCCGGCCCCCAGGCCGGACCGTATTTTAATTTTTTAAAATTCGGGCCGGGCCCGAATTTTTTTTTAAAAAAAACACCCGGGCTGGGCCTAAAAATTTTTTTAAAAAAAATACCCGGGCCGGGCTGTATATTTTAAAACCAAATATTTGAAATCGCCATTATTAGCTATAAAAATCAAAAATAAATAAAATTTTAAAAAAAATTCGGGCCGGGCCTGAAAATTTTATTTTCAAAGAAGCCGGGCTGGGCCTAAAAATTTTTTGAAAAATAACCGGGTCGGGCCAAAAAAAAATTATGAAAAAAAATCTGGGGCCTGCAGGGCTCTGTTATTCTTCTTAAAAAAGAGAATGTTTTCTCATTAATTTGCTAATGGGGAGAGTTTCTAATATTTATATAACCATAATAATATATTGGGAATATAATCTAAAATGTGTTTGAAATAATTCAAAGCATCTATAGCATTTTTTGGGACTGTATCAACCATAGTTATTCAGCTAATAAGGCATCATAAGATACTTTAACATCTTCATGATAATAACAAATATTTTTTTTTTCTATCACCATCTGAAAAAGGTTGGGAAAGCTTTTGTGGAAGTAATATCTGCAGATTGGTAAGTCCTGCATGATGAATTAAAAACCATTCATTTATTTGGGTTATAAATGTATCTAAGAGAGGGGACATTTGTTTTATAATACTCTTCTACTGATCCTTTATTAATGTTTTGACGATGAGCTTGCTTGCTGCAAGTCGAGGGGGACAAATATTAAACACGTATAGCTCTGCTTTTGACTCAACAATAACATATAAAATATGAATCAACATTAGCTTGAGTTCTAATAAAATGCTCTGCGCTATTCTCATCTTAAAATGTCATGTTTTTGAAAAGCATTACATAAAATAGTTGTATAATTAAATAATACATTCTAATGAGAAAAAAAATTTGGAATAAGTATTGAATCCAATAATTTTCTTGCTTCTGAGGAAATATTTCTTTCAAGTTGTGATATTTCAGTAATAGCATTAATAATCGGCTCTTCTAACACCATAAAAGTTGTTACTGCCTGATGGCGGAGACTAGATCTCGGTGGACAAGCTTGCAATTTCTTTCTCCCTGTTAGACAAGGAGTTTCAGGGATAATTATTATTTGACTAGAAATTTAGATAAATATTACGCCACTAAAATTTAAAAATAATAGGTAAATATTACGCCAAGGAAAACTTGAAATTGAAATTAATTGATAAAATAAAGTAGATGAATGTGAAAAATAAATGTAATTAAATATATATATATATATGAGATAGGAATAAATATTAACAAATATATAAATTAATATAAACATTAATATTTTTGAAAAATATAATCCGGCATCTGCATTTTTTGGCTTTGGGGGGAAGGGATTTGTCCCCACCCCCCACCCCCCCCCCCCGTTTCGTACACGCCTGGTATTATAACATATCAATTTTGTATATGAATACGAACTAATAGATTCGGAAACTTCTTAATATTATTTTATTTTAAAAAGAGAGATTTTGAAATTATCTAATTATTTGGATTTCCTAAACTTAACATTTATATCATAGTTTAAACTATAACGTCATTAATGGTAAATAAAATTTAATTGAGTACATATAATATATCAATGATAGGAACTAAGTTTGTATATGAGTAAAGCGAATAAATAGATTCCGAAACTTCTTAATATTATGTATTATTTTATTCTAAAAAGACAATATATAATTTTATACCTGTCCAAAATTGGAGATATGTTACAAATCACAACCCAGCCACGGAACCGATTTTATGGACGAAACCACCAAGGTTCGGTTCAGAGGAATCCGTACCATTGACATTTACTGATTTGGGCAATTACGAACAATAGTCAAAATAAAACCCAGATTATTACCCCCGCCTCCATTCCATTTTTATGCACGCCAAAATGTGAGAGGCTAGAGACGCAAAATAGATGACTAGAATCAATAGTAGGGTTGCAAAAATCGTGATTTTTTTAACAAAATAGATTTTTTGATTTAAATCGCGATTTTTTTGATGCACATCGCGATTTTAAACCAAATATTTCAAATTTTATTTAAATAATTAACTAAGATTGTAAAATATCGTTTTTTTAAATTTCAGTTTAATATTATCTTGCAAGTAAAACAATTGAGCCAACATATAGCAAGAAAATCATTTTATTATCATCAATATATAATAATATCCAATCAGAAATATATTCATAAAATAACATCAAATAATTATAATAAAAAAAATGACATACTCTCAGCTGGAAGACCAAGCTTCCTAACAAAAAACCATTATCCTTTGTTACAATACTAATGAATCCACTAAAAAAAAACTTCAAAAAATCACTTTTGATTGACATTTCATGTATAACATTATATATATATAAATATATAACCAAAATACAAAATTACAACACGCCCACCCTTCAGAAACCACGTGTTACATTTTTTAAAAAATATATAATTTATTTTCTAAGATATTCTTCATTTTTCATATAATTTTCCCGAAATTCGCTTCATTTCTCATCAGTTATTTGATATCATCTTCTCATAATCTTTTCAGGCCTTTTCATTGAGTCATAGCTCTTGGTCATCACTGCTCCAAATTTACACCATTTTTCATCTCCAACACCTCAGTGGTTAAATGAAACATATAATGGGTTAAATGAAACATATAAGGGATTAAATGAAACATATATGACATATATTTCTTTATCAAAGATTAGCAATCAAAATATATATTATATATAACTACAATTCCTTTACATATACGTAATTAATGTGATATTTTGTTTAAAAAATTTTTGATTTAAAAAAAAATCATCAGATGTAATATTTTTAACATAATCATTGAACATTGGTAAACATAAAAAAAATATAATTTTGGTGACTGATAAAAACTACATATATTACATAAAACTACAATTTTGTTATGTATTCATAATTAATGGCATAATCGCATGAAAACTATATAAATTACATGTAACTAAATAGAATATTTTGATTTTCAAAAAAAAAATTTTAATTGTTAAAATAAAATAAAGACAGAAATATTATTACAATTGTTGGACAGGTAATATTGTAAAATCTAATAAAAATGAAAAAAAAATTGAATTTAAAAGTTTTATAAATTATCATTTCAAACAATCTTAATTATAACTTTACATTCAAAAAATTTATTTAATTGTAAAATGCATCACCTCTAGCATTTAACAATAAATAATCATATATGTTTCAACAATGATAACATTTAATTTACATTTAAATATATATCACCTATATATACTTATCACTTAAAATTAAGTACTTTTTCTGTTTAATTCAAATTAAACTCAAATATATTATATATATTTATCAATCACCATTAAATATTTTATATGTCTAATTCCAATTAAACCTCAAATATATCACATATATATTGATGACAATTAAATGCTTTATATATTTAATTCAAATTAAATTTCAAATATATCCCATATATATTTATCTATTACAATTAAATACAATATATATTTAATTTCAATTAAGCCTCAAATATATCACATATGTATATATTTATCCATCACAATTATATGTTTAATTCCCATCAAATATATCACATATATATATATTACATATTATATATGTCTAATTCCAATTAAACCAATGTTAACATATCATTTGATATTATGTATCCAACTCACCTACAAACTTTATTTCAAATTTAGTTCTATTTATGACACTAACTTACCCACCAATCTCTTCAAAATAAGGTTAAAATTCAATTTACAATACTAATAATTGTAATGAGTTCCCTTTTAATTTTAGATTACCTCAGTAACTATAATTTCATTTGTATGATACCAAAATTTTATCAAAATTATTTCCCTTTCTGATCACTCAATTTATGAGCACTATATTAAACACTCAAATATTTTATATAAATTTTTACAACTTCAATTGACCACAGCCAAATTAATAATATTTAAACATTAATAGAATTGGACTATTCATCATAATATATCCTATTAATTAGAACTGGACTAAAAATGGACCAACACAATGTCTACATGGCCGGGGTGGGTAGGAGACAAATGTCTCCAAAATTTTGGCATTTTGGTGGGTAGGTATTTTTTGGGGTTGATATTTTTTTGAGGGGGTAGACATTAATTTTTGGAGACATTGATTTTTGGGGGGTAGTTTTTCACTTGAATTATATTCTTTTTAAATTCAATAATTGATACGATTTTGATTTTATTCTGATAAATGTCAATTAAAAAGAAACAAATAATAAGAAACTATAAATTTTTTTCTTTTTAAATTTTAAGCCTTTTTATTATTTTTTAGCATAATATTTTACAATTTCACACGTAAAATATTAATATTATTCTTATTTGCTAATTTCCTAAAAGTATAGAGGTTAACATATATATATGATCAATTTTAATATAAATTTCAATAAGAGTATAATAAATCATTTAAAATTTAACAAATTATTTATTTAATAATTAGCAAACATTCAAAGTTATTGAAGATTCCCAAATTATATTTTCTTCTCTAATTAATCCCAAAGGAGTTACCCAAACAGCTTTTCAATTCAATTATTAGCAAGAATTAGAGATTTAATTATTTTTTCTAGCCTAAATAGGACTGAAAGGAAGTAAAAAAAATTTGTTGTGTGATTATAAATGGAAGCTTATTATAAGATTATTTTTATTAATATCACTGTATATTTTGTAGGGGGGTTTGCCTCCATTAAATTTTCTGCCATGTAGACGCTGGACCAACATACATATCTCATTTTATAAATTTTTATAAATTAATTTGTATCTTTAACATGCAATTTTACTGGTCTTACATTTCTTATCCTTTAATTTCCTTATCAACAATTTAAATCATTATTTAAATCATTGATATAAAAACAACTTTTACTTAATTTACATTGCGTTGTGTTTATTATTAATCCATATCTTCGGATCCTGAAGCCATCGGCAACATTAAAAAACAATTGAACCAACATATATCAAGAACATTATTTTATTATCATCAATGTATATATATCCAATCAGGAATATATTCATAAAATAACACATCAAAAAATAATCATAATTAAAAAAATTGACATACCCTCAGCTGGAAGACCAAGCTTCCTAACAAAAAACCGTTATCCTTTGTTACAATAAAAATAATTAAAAAATCCACTAAAAAAAAACTCACTTCAAAAGATCACTTTTGATTGACATTTCATATATAATATTATATATATATATAAATATATTACAAAAATACAAAACTACAACAGCAAGTAAAGTACTAATGCTCAAGGGAACACGTCAGGAAATTGCTGAAATATTAAATAATGGTATATGTTGTAATTTGATATTTTTCAAATAAAGAGCCGATCAATGCAGCTAATATGACAAAAATGATGGAGGATTTGAAAAGAAATAATTCAAAATTATATAATAACCTATGGGTGTAGTGCTCATTTTTTAAGTCTACTATCAAAAGATTTGGAAAATGGGAACAAATAGTTAGCATGGTAAAGTATTTCAAAAAATCAGTTTGCAAGTTTCAAACTGAAACAAGAGGGAGGGCGATCTCTTGTCACTCCATATGATGTTCGTTGGAACTCAGAATAGATAGTTTAGATGCCTATATAACTGAATTGATAAAAAAAATTTAATATGTGAAAGCAATCAAAATAAAATCGATATTGCTTTTTTAAAAAATTGAAATATTACACTCAAAAGAGCTGCTGAGGATATTGAAATCTTAAAACCAATTGCTAAATGTTTAAAAATTTTAGAAAGAAATAAATCAAATATTTCAGACATAGTATATTATTCGACAAAATTTCACCTCCTTACATGTTAAAAAATAAGTAGTTATCAACTTTCATCATTTCCTAAACGATACAATCAAGCTTTAACTCCTCACTTTTTATCCTACCGATTAAATCCGAAATATCATTCAAATTTAACAACCAATAAAATGGAAACGGCAATTGGAATGCGGAACACTGACATTTTATCTATCTTGGTAAAGTTTCAAGCAAGATCAGACTTATTTACTAAAATTATGTTTTCGGATAATATAGTAAATAAAGGAAACCCTATTGAATGGTGGATGGCTCAAGGAAATTTTCTAAAGGATGTAAATATTTTAAAAATCATAAAACAACTATTTATTGCATTTTCACCATGCGCTTCAGTCAAGATAGTATTCTCGTAGGGAGTTGTTTACTCGAAGCTTAGGAATTGGTTAGGAACAGAAAAGGCTGGAAAATTTGTTTTTTTAAGCAATTAAATTCTAATACCAATGTCTACGATATTGATAAAATAAATTTTAAAATATGTGTAGATTCTTTATATTAGTTTTGTTTTATATTTAGAATATTAAATAATTTTTCACCATTGCGATTAGGATCAGCAGTTATTTTTCTACTATGTCAAAAAATGAAATAAAACATAAACTATTTTGTCTAACAAGTGGTAATTACTAGTGCAATTTGGTTATTTATTTTAGATTTGCTTATCTGAGCCCTTATCTTTCGCTATTTTAAATTTTGATTTAAATCATTGATTTTTAAAAAAAAATCGAGGTGATTTAAATCTGATCTAAATCGGCCAACCCTAGTCAATAGCATTTAACTTATACTATAAGACACAAATATTATTTACACTTAAGTTAGGTAGGAGGGTACCATCACACATGAAGATCTAATACTAACAAAATTATGCAACGAGGAGAAAAATTCGAATGCATGTATTAAATTCCCCTTTTCTGGGATTGAATGAATACAATTATTCCTTTGATCTTGATTGAAATTGAGTTATCCGGGTGGTATATATTATAAGAGACAAGCAAAATCAATTTCTTTTAAGAAAGTCTGCCCGAGAGGTCAAATTTTTTTAGACCTAGGCGACTCATAGTCCGAATTAAAAAAAAACGTATAGGGAAAAAATTTCAAGCTCAAAATATTCATTTTATTCGTAAATGTTCAGCAATTTGATAATTTAATTTTTTTAAATTTATTTATTACAAAATATGCTATGGTATGATTTCCCACCTCCTGACTCTTAAAAACTTTTCTTATTGTTTAAATTCATCTAATAATTGTTTGTGATATTTGATCAGGCAAAAAGGGAAGAATAGTAAAGTATAGCATTAATATTTTATGGCCACCGGCTAGGCCCATATTTTATTAACGATGTTCCTGGTCTGTCGGACTCTTAATATTATATTTATTACTAAATTGTATGATAATACACCATCTTACGGTAATATCTTGAAATTTAAAATGTAATTATAATTATTTTTAATATAATTATATTAAAGGATTTAAACTATTTATTAAGAGATAAAAGAAAATACAACTATTAATGAATATCTCTTTATTATTGAATATATCTAATAATTTAATTTTTATAAGTTATTTATATCATAAGAAGATGAATCTCATTTCAATTAATTGAGTATATATCAAATATTTACCTAACATTTGCAGTTTACCTAGGCATTTGCAGTTTAGTCAAACCTATGCAATTTAATTTTTTACGCTCTTACTCAATTAGTTCCGAAGATATGGCGGGTCAAAGCTAAAAATTGACGTCCTTCCTAATGAAAAATCCAATAAAAATAAAGAAATTTAAAATAAATGATAAAGTTTATAATTTAATTTTTTTTTAAAATATCTCAGGTGTTTTTTCCATTCCGGAGAAAGTAAGGGTTAGATTTTAATATGTACTTAAGCATAAAATATTTTAAAAATTGTTTTATATGTTTATTAAAATCAATATAAATTTATATTGAAAAATATTAGGTTGGGATAACCATTGTTTTTCAAAGTTATTTAATTTTTTCAATTTTTTAACGATAAAAAAGTCATTATAGGTGGAGATATGCTACAAATATCTAAATATTATTTGTAACATTCGAATTAAGAAGAAATTCACTTGCTTAAAAGATTTAATAAGACATACGTAATAACTGACATATACATACGGCTATTCCACTAGGTCTGTGAACTATTGAAACATAATTTATTCAAATGCTCACGGAGGTAAAGTGGAAAATATTCCTTATCAAAATAGGAAATTTAGATTGAATAGAATTAATGTCATAACTTGTTTGTACAATAATTTGGTGGTTAGCGTTGTAGATAAAAATGAAATAGCATAAAAGGCACAAGTTAGCTTTCTGTATTATCATGGACCTTCTCCATCCTTCATTTTTCTACCTAATGAAGATAAATTATATATTTCTAACATTATAGGAACTTAAGGCTGTGTCCTGGTTCGATTTAATTTTGATACTTAATTGCTGTTTAGTCTAGATTAAATAGTTTTTGAACCAGAACAACCTAATTTGGCTTATTTTAAGTATTTGGTATTGTTATTTTTCATATTTATTATCTCGTTTTTTTTGTTTTTTCGTTTTATTTATATTTTTGAAATAATTTTTCTTTTGCTTTTAGTCTATGTTTAGGAATGAGTCGAGCCAATATACATCCCACAAATAGCAAATCATATTGCGTTTTTTAAATGTTTATAAGCGCAAAACAGAAAAAACGGAAATGTAATTAATTTACACGCTACCATTTGAAATTTATTATTTGCGTCTGCAACGCAGCGTTGTTCATACTACTAAACCTTATAAAGTAATCTTATGCCAATATTAAAATTTGCTTCTTTTGTTAGTTCTAAATATTTAATAAAAAAAAGCATGATTTTCTAATTTTATTAATAGAATGTAAAAGAAAAATTTTAGCAGTAATATATATAGTCCTGTTCAACTGAAGAATTATCTAAAATATGGACCCGACCCAGGCCTGAAAATATTAATGCTATATTTCTTTACTATTCTTCCCAAATATCAGAAGCAATTTTAAGATGAATTTAAAAAATAAGAAAGAGAAATAGTTACTAATTCCATAGCATATTTTGTAATAAATAGAATAAAATAAATAAACATAATTAAATTATCAAAATTGCTGAATAATAATTTAATGCATAACACTAAAATAGAGAATAAAATAAATATTTTGAGTTTGAGATTCTTTTCCTTTACGTTGTTTTTCCAATTGCCGTGAAGCGCTTAGATCCAAAAAAATTGCCATCTCGAGGTGTCAAGGTTAAAAAATTGATTTAGCTGGCCTCTATAATATATACCACCCAGATAAATCTCAAAAATATAATCAAGGAATCATGGTATTCATTCAATCCATTTAGTAAATATAAATAATCACATATTTTCATTTGAATGCCATTACCATTTCTTTTTATAATTATTAATTAATTCACATGGAATTTAATTAAACAATATAAAAACTTGCAACTAATAAATAAAAAAGATCATTTAATTAGTATAAAGTTTCTCTATTATATAATTTTAACTCTATTATAATAAATAAATATAACACATTTTTAAAAGTATTTATACAATTAGTCATGGCATTTACATTTATTGTCAATTTTATTTACAACGTCGCCTTCCGTATAGTATTTACAATATTTTTAGTCATACATTCATTGAATTTGACCAGGATACGTTTGAACTCTCTTATGGAACCCGGTATTAACTCTCACAATATACTCCATCTTCTATCGCCTCTAATTCAAATAGTCCAGAATTTTTATTGCCTACGAAATTGTGACAATAACTGATTGCCCTAGTCTGTATAAAATATACAATGATAATAACATTTTGGAGATGAATTTACTTCGTTCATTCACTCATTTTTTTCAGCAACCGACCTACGTGACCGTTCTCATATTATGCTTTATAAATCTTCTGAATTACGCGGATCGCTACGCCGTTGCTTCTGTTCTTGTAGACTTGGAGACCTTTTTTGGTTTGGACAACCGATCAGCTGGTCTCATCCAGACAGTGTTCGTATGCTGTTACATGCTGTTCGCTCCGATCGCTGGTTACCTCGGGGATAGACGCGATCGCAAGAACATAATAATATCGGGTGTCTCCGTTTGGTGCCTCACCACCTTGGCCTCCTCCTTTGTGACAGCCTCAGGATTTTGGGCATTTTTACTTTTGCGATCTCTAGTGGGTCTCGGCGAAGCCAGTTATTCCACCGTGGCCCCCACAATATTTGCCGACCTTTTCCCGCCCACCAACGCCAACAATAATAGTAACGATGCTAGATTGATTTGCCTCAGCCTTTTTTACTTCGCCATCCCCGTGGGTAGCGGGCTAGGCTACATATTTTCTTCCTGGTTAGCCCACGCGACGGGCACATGGGTTTGGGGCCTGCGAACTACACCCCTTCTCGGTGCCATCCTCATTATTATTTTCAAGGCCAAAGTCAATAATATACCACCATCTGCCAAGAGAATGAGCGCCGAAAATGTCGAAGGGAACGGGAATGATGACAAAATTACCCCAAATATCGGTATAGATGACGTTAAGATGGTCGAAGATATTTATTCAAGTTTATTTTTTTTTATGATTCAGTATACGGGAGAATAGGACGGGATGACAACTGGGGTAAAAAAAAGTAAATGTCTCTTCCATGTTTCCTAAGCAGATATAACAATAATTTGTCTATAATATTAGAAATATATAGTTGCAATAAAATTTTATGCATAATTTTTTATTATTTATTTAAACTTATATATATTTTTTTAAATTCATTTTCAAAAATGGTGTGATAACTGTCCAAACCTCTTCATTTTATTAAAATACATTATTTGACCAAATTTGAAATATTTACTTATTAAAGTTAAAACGTTGGCGAAAAAAATTAAATAGCTCCCAAACTATTATATAAGCTTGGATTTTTTTGATTTTGTAATCTAATAATAAAGTTATTCAATGATATAATTATTTTTAGTTACCCCGTATCATATGTAACAAAAATCTAGCAGCAAAATATTTGCCATTTTGGCCTTTTGTTCTTGGATTTATAAATCTTCGACGGTTTCCATAACCTTATAAATGGGTTGTAATGAAATACTGTATTTTATTTGTTAAAAGGAAAAACTTATATGCTTTAGAACGTTCAAGAAGCATATAAGTAAATGAGATATTTATGGAACAAGGAAGAAATTGTAATACTGATTAACTAATTATTTAACAAACCCAATGGCTGGCAATATCATAAAAATAAATATAATATCTTTTTACATTATGGCGTTATCACTATCTATCAAACTATTGGTGATCTGCATCGGGCCTTTTCAAGCCCCCCGAATTTTTTAAAAAAATTTGTCCAGTCCGGCCGATCCCAAACGAAATTTTTTTTATTTATCCCGAAGAGCCCGACCCAAAATAAAAATTATTTGTTCGCCCAGCCAGGCCTGAATTTATTTAAATATTATAAATAAAAAATATTAGCGCTTTGTTTCTTGCAAGAATTTTAAAATATATCAATTTATTTGGCAAAATGTAATGATATATTTTAAAATTTAAGCCCGACGTAGCCTAGCCCGAAATTTTTAAAAAATTATTGGACTCGACCTAACTCGAACCTAAATTTTTTTTTAAAAATTTGCAGATATCTACTTACTATTATATTACACTTCTTAATGACGAATAAGAACAATAAACCTATTAATATTTTAAAAATCAAAATCAATCACTTTTTTATTTTATATATAACAAATCCAAGCTCTTAAAAAATAATATTTTATTAGTAAGCGTTAGAGATAAATAAAAAAACTAATAATCGATAATATTAAATTAAATTAATAATTTTTTTTAGAAACTCGGGAGAAGAAACCGAATCCCATTTTTGTGTTTAAATTCTTTAACTCATTTCAAAAAACCTTCGAATCTACTATAGATTATTTTAACAATCTAAAAGATCTAATAAAAAAACAAATATAAATTTGATGAAAATTTTAAGGGACAATTAATAAACGCTTAATAAAGAAACTTAGAACCAAATTGTTAATCGAAGATTAAATCATATTATCCGAATACGATTCTAAAGTTATTACACAGAAGAAATTTAAAAAATACTTGATAGCAAAAAACACCAATTTTATTCCCCATCGTAATCCATCGCCTTATGATAAAATCAAATGTCAGAATATCTATCAAAATATTTCTCATCCCCAAACAACAATATTCTAATAATTGTAACCAATCTTTTCATACTAATCAACAAGATTCTAATAATTATTATCAATATCCTTGCCTTAAAATATAATTATCAACATTTATTAATTCACATTAATGCAATCAAAATTTTAACACAAAGCGGAAATGCGTAAATTTTCGATAATTTACATTTGGAATACCATGACAAAATTTTATAAAAAAAAGATATACTCAGAAATTTTAAATTAAATTTGGAAATAACGTTAAGAATCATTCCCTTTTTATTAAAATTGTTTGGAAATATATTCCACCATATGTAGAAAACCTATTCTGTGATTTTTAGAGAATTTTATGTATATATATTATGATATAGCATTATGGTGAGAAACATTATAATTGCAGAATACTTAGAAGAAGAGGATCATAAAACTATAGATTTTTCCATTTTTTTTGTATATAAACTAATTAGAAAATTTGAATAAAATTTAAATCAAAGATAGCCAATTTAATTTTCAAGCAGGCGCGTACGCAGCGGGGGGGGGGGGCAGGTCAAAGCCAAAAAATGCAGATGCCGGATATATTTTTTGAAAATATTATTGTTTATATAAATTTATATTTGTTAATATTTATTCCTATCTCATATTAAATATATATTTAATTATATTTATTTATCACATTCATATACTAAATTATTTTATCAATTAATTTCGATTTCAAGTTTTCCTTGGCATAATATTTACCTATTATTTTCAAATTTTTGACGTCGTAATATTTATCTACCATTTTCAAATTTCTAGTCAAATAATAATTATTTGTGAAACTCCTAGGCCAACAGGGAGAAATAAATTGCAAGCTTGTCCAACGAGATAGATTCTCCGCCATCAAGCAGTAACAGCTTTTATGTAGTTAGAAGAGCCGATTATTAATGCTCTTACTGAAATATCACAATGGCCTGTAAGAAATATTTCCTCAGAAGCAAGAAAAAATTATTGGATTCAATGCTTATTCCAAATTTTTTTTCTCATTAGAATGTAGGGGAGACCAAATATAATGTGTTCCCGGGGTAGGTATTTCCTTCTCTAATAATTTAAAAATTAATAAAGTTTAAGATTTGAAATTTAAGCCAAATATGTATTTTAATAAGGTGCTTAAGTAGGTCAAAAAATGTTTCGGACAAAATTGCTCATGAAAAATTTTAAATGCAAATTTAAATTTCAATACCCAAAGTAACTTTTTAAAATTTTACATTTTCACTAATAACTTTTTTACTTTTTTTATATTCGTTGTTTGGACTTAATATTAATTCTAAATGATAAAAAATTTCCATTTTATCATATATAAAATTATTGACACAATTTATGGTAATTTAATATCTTAAAATTATATTTTAATTAATTGTGAAGACCTGGGAAAGGTTTTAGCGGGGTGCGTATTAGCCATTTTTAAGCAAGGATTAATTTGAATAAAAAAAATCCAACTAAATTTATAAAAACATTAGAAGCCACTAGTTTGTCTAGGACCACTAGTGACAATATGAAGATGATTGACTTATTTTTAGTAATTATATAACAGATTTAAGTGACAACAAGTACTTCCGGGCGACATATGTGATATAGATGAACCCTAATAAATTTAACATATTTGACAATTTATTTTTATTTATTTACTTAGAATCAACACTTTTATATAAATTTTTTTTAAAAATCTAAAAATAAAGAAGCGCTATGACAAGTAACGTGAAAGGACATAAAATTTAAATTATCATTTTTTTAAAATTTATATATTTTTTTATTAGATATTAATTTCTACCGTAGATAATTATATAAAGAATAAAATAACATTAAAATTATTTTGATAAGTTACTTCTCCTAATTTTCACAGCCTCTCAATTTTTTTTGGACAATTCGCCCCGGTCTCCCCTATTATTTAATTATACAATTATTTTATGTAATATTTTTCAAAAACATGACATTGACTTGATTAAGAAGATGAGAATGGCAAAGAGCATTTTATTAGAACTCAAGGAAATTAGGGTTAATGTTGATGAAGAATTTCATATTTTATATGTTATTTTTGAGTTAAAAGCAGAGCTATACGTGTTTAATATTTGTCTCCTCGACTTGCAGCAAGGCAAGCTCATCGTCAAAACATTAACATAGATCAGTAGAAGAGTATTATAAAACAAATGTCCCCTCTCTTAGATACACTTTTAACCCAAATAAATGAATGGTTTTTAATTCATCATGCAGCTCTTACCAATCTGCAAATATTACTTTCACAAAAGCCTTTTCAACCTTTTTCAGATAGTGATAGGAAAAAAAAATATTTGTTAAATTTTTATCATGAAGATGTTAAAGTATCTTATGATGCCTTATTAGCTGAATAACTATATTTAAAAGATTAACTATGGTTGATATAGTCCCAAAAAATGCTATGGATGCTTTGCATTATTTCAAACACATTTTAGATTATATTCCTCATGTATTAAAATGGTTTAACAACTCTTCCCATTAGTAAACTAATGAGAGAACTAAAAAAAAACCTACAAACACAAACTAAAACCTATCTAAAATCTACCCCAACCAAATCCTAGAAACTTAATCAAACTTTCTAAAAAACGAATCGTCAAGGATTATAGGAAATTATCAAATCAAAAGACAAATAAAACTACAATATAAATCCAACAATTTTATTCAAAAGAAAATTCATAATATCCGTAATTTTTATAAAAATTAATTAATTATCCACTAAAAAAAAATAATATTAACATATATTATATTACATCTAATTTTTCTATCCAATCAACCTTATTTTAATCGGTTGATTGGCATTTCGCGTAAACAAAAAAATATAAAATGTACGTATTTACAAATACGACATGCCACCCCTTTATGGGATCAGGGCATGTCGATAAACAAAAAATTTTTTTTTACATGTATAAAAAAAATGTTCATGCTCACCTTCATGTTAAATGAATATTCCTCACCCTAAGCCGACATGGGACTGCTCCAAAAATCCCCTGCACTAGTCGTCGGTAGAACCTCAGTAGCTATAGTAGCCATAGCTCTCTGCAACATATCTACCTCTCGATGTCCGCGAGATTCCCCTAATTGTGGCACTCCATCATTATAACTTGGTCTTTTCGGAGGACGCCTATCAGCAGGTATGACCGGTCCCATAAGAACAGAAGTTGTCGGCTGCTACACATTCATCTCGTTATATATCCTCTTTTGTCCCTCATATGGTTCTCCCCGCGGATTCTCCGATAACACCCCCATAGGTACACGATCCCTGGGTAGTTGCGTGCATTGATGTCTAAAATGACCCTCTCCCTGACAATTATAACATTTTTTCCGTCTAATCCCATATGTCGGTGGCTGATTTTCCTTCCGGCGTCCTTCTCCCAGGGTCATACCATCGTGCTTCTTGATTAATGTGACCTGGAGATAGAAATCTCCAAGGTCCACAAGTCGTGAGATTGTTTCCATTTCTCGAAGGTGATAAAATATTTGTGGATATCTGGTTCAAGGATATACGTGAACCTTTTCTTTATTTTAGTTTACAGAAAATGGTAGTAATGATTTCTTGTAAAAAAAATTGACTTTATAACAACAAAAACTTCAATTTATAAAAGAAGTATAATTTAATATTTCGGGGAATTTAATTGAAAAAAAAAAATAATTTTATAATTTAAAAAAAAAATCGTTTACAAAAAAAAATTTAAATTAACTAAACACTTTTATAATTTAATTTTCCTTAAAAAAAATTCACTTCATACACAAAAACAAAATCAATCCATGATTGCGTTCCAAAACATAAACACATTTTAAACTTTCTGGGTAGTTGCGTGCATTGATGTCTAAGATGACCCTCTCCCTGACAATTATAACATTTTTTCCGTCTAATCCCATATGTCGGTGGCTGATTTTCCTTCCGGCGTCCTTCTCCCAGGGTCATACCATCGTGCTTCTTGATTAATGTGACCTGGAGATAGAAATCTCCAAGGTCCACAAGTCGTGAGATTGTTTCCATTTCTCGAAGGTGATAAAATATTTGTGGATATTTAGTTCAAGGATATACGTGAACCTTTTCTTTATTTTAGTTTACAGAAAATGGTAGTAATGATTTCTTGTAAAAAAAATTGACTTTATAACAACAAAAACTTCAATTTAATAAAAGAAGTATAATTTAATATTTCGGGGAATTTAATTTAAAAAAAAAATAATTTTATAATTTAAAAAAAAAATCTTTTACAAAAAAAAATTTAAATTAACTAAACACTTTTATAATTTAATTTTCCTTAAAAAAAAATTCACTTCATACACAAATACAAAATCAATCCATGATTGCGTTCCAAAACATAAACACATTTTAAACTTCCTGGGTAGTTGCGTGCATTGATGTCTAAGATGACCCTCTCCCTGACAATTATAACATTTTTTCCGTCTAATCCCATATGTCGGTGGCTGATTTTCCTTCCGGCGTCCTTCTCCCAGGGTCATACCATCGTGCTTCTTGATTAATGTGACCTGGAGATAGAAATCTCCAAGGTCCACAAGTCGTGAGATTGTTTCCATTTCTCGAAGGTGATAAAATATTTGTGGATATCTGGTTCAAGGATATACGTGAACCTTTTCTTTATTTTAGTTTACAGAAAATGGTAGTAATGATTTCTTGTAAAAAAAATTGACTTTATAACAACAAAAACTTCAATTTATAAAAGAAGTATAATTTAATATTTCGGGGAATTTAATTGAAAAAAAAAAAAAATTTTATAATTTAAAAAAAAAATCGTTTACAAAAAAAAATTTAAATTAACTAAACACTTTTATAATTTAATTTTCCTTAAAAAAAATTCACTTCATACACAAAAACAAAATCAATCCATGATTGCGTTCCAAAACATAAACACATTTTAAACTTTTCCTATTTCCTTTTACAGTATTCCACACATACACAGACCATTAAATTATAAACAAGAGAAAAAGGGGGGGAAATAAAAAAAAAACTCAAACAAAAACTTTTTAATTTTAATTCCTTTTTTACCAATGTATTCCTAATACCAAATAACTCAAACACGCCGCACGTGCTAACCAAAAAAACAAATTTTTTTAAAAAAAAACTTTTTAATTAATTATATCTTTTTTTGTTTAAAAAAAAATATTTTCCCAGTACCAATACCAATGTTCAACAACCGTGATTTATCCTATAAGGCTATGAACAAAAATCCTATAAGGCTATGAACAAAAATGTATTCACAAAATGAATTACAACTTTTCTATTCCTTTTATTTTTTTACACTTTTATTCATTTACAATACATATATTACCACAATTTCAATCTTTTTTCCTTGTTTATTACCGACAGCCGGAACATTAAACCAGTTTAACTTAACATTACATATACATACATATACTTCAATTTCTCGTAATATTACCGAGATAACATCCTTATTCAATTTCACTTTTTACATAAACATCTATCAATAAATTCTAATACCATCATATAATAATACATAACTCAAACAAAAAGGTTACCGACCGATCACGTACATTTTACTCCTTCATGCTTTAACCTTGCATAAATATATATATTTACCACTTTAAGATGAGCCCCTCTCCTATTTGATCCTTTAACTTCCCATTCCCACATACAATATGTTACCCAAACCTTCATTTACATATATTTGCTCGGAAACGAGTCTAATCCTTCGGGATGCACCTTCATTTTATTTATACATATATTTTCATATTTATATTATCATATGAGGTACCTCAGATTTACTTCCGCGGTCTTATATGATCATTGTGGCGCATCACTGTTCCGCCCATTTCTAATTGAATCAAATTCAACTTTGAACCTCTGTTTACCCCAACAATGCCCTTGGCCCATTTCCTGCCCTTCCCGTCAAACAAACGAGTCCATACTTTTTCTCCAACTTCAAACCTAATCTTTCGGTCCTCCAAAACTCCCTTCTCGTGACTCTCGGCCCTTAGAAAATCTAGGGGAACCCTAGTCCTCCGACCCAAAAACAATTCAGCAGGTGTCACTCCCTCCTTATTCCTAGAATTGAGGTAATACAACTGGGCCAAATACACCCCATTCCCCTGATTCGGCCTTTCTTATCCAATTCTTAACAATTGCTACCATCCTCTCAGCTTGACCATTTGAGCTGGGATGATAGGGCGGGAAATGTGTCGAATCCTAGACTCTTTACAAAACTGCTTGGAATTTTCGCTAACAAAGGCAGGTCCTCCATCAGATACAATGGTATCCGGCAATCCAAACCTGGCCATTAATGCCCTCAATTTCCTTACAACAATTTTCGTGGTATATCCATGTACCTCCTCGTACTCTATCCATTTCGAATACGAATCCACTACTAAAAAATACGACCTTTTGTCTAAATCGAAAAAATCAACATGTAAGCGTTCCCACGGTTTTCTCGACCTAGGCCATATCTGACCCACCTCCTTTCGGGGCATCGCCGCACACGAATTACACGGCTCACATGTCCTTGTGATATTTTCAATATCTTTTCCCATACCCGACCACCAAACATATTCACGGGCCCACGATTTCATCTTCCCTTGACCTTGATGTCCAGCATGTAACAAATTTAAAATTTTGCCCCTTAATTTGAACGGAATACGGCACGATTACCCCTCATTAAACAATCATCTATCACAGACAATTCCTCCTTCACCTTTTTAAAAACTTTACAATCCTCCTCCCAAGTCTTTTTCCCCATTACACATAACTTTATCCTAGTCATTTCTATATCTCTCAATGTACTCAACTTAAGATCCTCCCAATTGGTAGGACCCCCTTTGAGCATATGCGAAAGCAAACAAACCAGGGCTTTTTCACTGTTTCGAACCTTATCCTTGTTCCCTTCATCATTTTCTTCACTTAATCCTAATCGGGACAAACTATCAGGCAAACAATTCTCTTTACCGCAACGATATCGGATCTCCACATTAAAGCTGCCCACCAACAACAACCAACGTTGTAACCGGGGAGACATCATTAACTCCCGATTGTTTTTCCGAAATAAGTGAATTAACGGTTTGTGATCAGTAAAAATTACAAATTTTTTACCAATCAAATATTCACGACATTTTGTCAACCCGAAAATCACAGCCAGGGCCTCCTGTTCAATCACAGAATATCTGGTCTCCACCTCACGAAAAACACGCGAGAAAAACAATACAGGTCTCTCCAAGCCCTCTATTACCTGTAATAACGCACCACCAACTCCTTTATTTGAGGCATCTACCGCCAAAACAATTTCCAAGTCATTATCAAAACACACCAAAACTGGCTCTTTTCCAATTTTTTCCTTTAAAATTTCAAAAGCAATCTGCTGTACATCCTTCTACTCATAATGAATTCCTTTTTTTAATAAATCATATAACGGCGCCGCCACCTTTGCAAAATTTTCCACGAACCTATGGTAATAATTGACCATACCCAAAAAAGACTGCAACTCAGCCTTAGTGTCAGGCCGTTTCATGTTCGATATATTCTTCAAATTTTTATCCAAAGGCAATTCCATTAATCCGATGACCCAAATATTCAACCTCCATTACCCCCAGAACACTTTTCTCCTTACTAGCTCTCAAGCCTTTATCACGAATTCTCCTAAACACTTCCTCCATACGTTGATTATGCTGCTCCGGCGTCACTCCAGTGATTAACACATCATCCATATAGTAAAATACTCCTTCCAATCCTTGAAAAACTGACGCCATGGTCCGTTGAAAAATGGGAGCAGATACACTCAACCCAAATGGTAATCTACAAAACGCAACAACCCTTTGGAGTCGTTATCGTCAATAATTTACGGATCTCCTTTCTCAAAGGTAACTGCAAATACGCCGACGAAAAATCCACCTTGGAAAAATATTTCGCACCCTTCAACTGAGCCAAAATCTCTTCAATCCTAGGCAATGGATATTTAACCTCCACCACCCATCGATTTACCGTGACCCTGAAATCCGCACAAAGTCTCAATTTACCATTTGCCTTTTTAACAGGCACTAACGGAGTTGCCCAATCGCTATATCCCACAGGAATAATAATGCCGTCCTTCACCCATCTATCTAACTCCTCATCGATCTCCTTCCTCCATTCGAAAGGAACTCGCCGACAAGCCAAAAAGATCGGTGAAAAACCCTCCCTAAGTTGAACATCAACTTGTTAATCATTTAAACAACCTAATTTTTCATCAAAAATAATGCCATACTGCCTTACTAGAATAGGAATAGCTTGATTAACCTTCCAATCCTCTTTTCCCCCGGCCACAATTTGCTTCTCATTCCCCTCATCATTATGATCCAACTTACTCGATTTCTCCATCATCTCCTCCGAAATTTCACAAATTTTATTATTAGTATTATCCAAATTTTCACTCTCTTCAACATCCACTATTACATTATCACTAGTATTAAAAATATTCCAATAATTATTGGGAGGACCAAGCTTGGTAATCCAATCCCACCCCATAACAGTCTCAACATTTTCCTTTACTACCCATAAATCAAGGAAAAATATAGTATCATTAAGTTTAACCCCCAATTTGGCCCTTCCCAACACAGCGACTTGCGATCCATCAAACTGCCTGACACACATAGCCTCTTTTTCCAGTTTACCCCCAGGCCAATACTTATAAAAATTCTCCTGCGACATTAGAGAAATACTAGCCCCGGTGTCAAATAGCATCATATATTCCTATGGTCAATTTTCAAACTAACCCTCGGACACAAACATGGTCCATCTAATTTTTCCGTCATTAAAATATCATATGTTTTAATCGGAGAATCAGCGTTTATTTTAACTAAAATAATAATTTCATTGGCATTCTCACTGCCCCCTAAATTCAAATCGGGATTTAAATTCTTATTACTGACAATTACATTTCTTCTAATAAGATTCATGGGACATCTTTCCCAAATAAAATTCCTAACATCCCTTCTAAGAGAATAACGAACAATATTCCTCGGATATTGTTCCCACTTAAATCGACTAACCTCCCTCTCAGGGAAATTACGAGAATGATTTCTTACTTTAATTCTATCATTTCCCTCATTTAGACTAATAATATTAAATATTTTATTATACAAATTTTTCCGAACTCTCGGAGCCCCGACTCCTATATGATTCACTCTGCAATCATATAGTCAACACGAATTTTGAGATGCTTCCATGCAGTCTACAGCTACATGTCCCGGCCTTTTACACTTAAAACATAATCGGACTCCATTTAAACTAACCATTTTTACATTGGCATTTCCTATATCAGGTCTCTTTAACGGAAATCCATCTTTAAACCTTTGCTCTGGGACTACGCAGGTATCCCTTTTATGTCCTCGCCATCCGCAACGATGGCAAATGATCATTTCCACAAATCTTTTATTTTCCGATCCTTTATTTCCCTCGTAATCATTAAATTTCTTATCCATATTTCTATCACCCACCTGGCTCTTAACCGGATTTTTGCTTTCCTTTATCAACGCATTGATTGCTACTTTCATTTCTTTCATTTCCAGGAGGATCCTATCTGACCTCTCCCCAACATTTCCAGCCTTGATTTCCTCTAAAACATCTTTTAGATTACTTTCCAAGTCTGCTATTTTCTTCCCATAAATATCCGATATTAAATTAAAATACGTTTCTGCCATTTTCTTTTTATAAACATCTGACACTGCAGTGTCCTTCTTCCAATTGCAATACATGCCTGCCAGTACCGCAGTACCCCTTTTTACCAACAATTTCAATATAATAATCAATAAATACATCATTAATAATATTCCCACAGTAATCAACTGTTTACCTAAATCCAATTCATTAAAGTTCTTATACATAACTTTATAACCCAAATCCTTATAAAAGAGAACCTTATCCCCAAAACTATGAGGCCAAAAAAAATAAACCATTTGCTCATAAATTTCTTAATTACTAATAATCAATTACAAAAATTTAAATATTTGTAGAAAATATTAATACAGCACCTTAAATAAAAACTTCTCTATCAGAATCGTATAATGGTTAGTACAAATGCGCAGTCAAAGATTCTTAAAAAAATTATATAATTAAAAATTTTTTGTTTTACCTTCTAAACCGAATAACTCCTAGGAAACTATCAGCGTCACAAGACACCACTAAAAAAAAACTACAAACACAAACTAAAACAACTACTAACCTTAAACAAATTCCCGGAACTCAACCAAACTTTCTAAAAAACGAATCGTCAAGAATTATAGGAAATTATCAAATCAAAAGACAAATAAAACTACAATATAAATCCAACAATTTTATTCAAAAGAAAATTCATTTCTTTATAAAAAAAATATCCGTAATTTTTATAAAAATTAATTAATTATCCACTAAAAAAAAATATTATTAACATATATTATATTACATCTAATTTTTCTATCCAATCAACCTTATTTTAATCGGTTGATTGGCATTTCGCGTAAACAAAAAAATATAAAATGTACGTATTTACAAATACGACAAGAACATTCTCTTTTTAAGAAAAATAACAGAGTCCTGCAGAGGTACCATTTACAGGGCACGGCCCGGATTTTTTTTTAAAAATTTTTACGGCCCTGTCCAGATTTTTTTAAAATAAATTTTATTTATTTTTATTTTTATAGCTAATAATAACGATTAATATAGGCTGTTTTAAAAAATACAGCCCAGCCCGGATATTTTTTTAAAAAATTTTTAGGCCCGGCCCGTATTTAAAAAGATTAAAATACCGTCCGGACCGAGGGCCGAGCCTGTAGGTCTCTGAAAAATATACAAAGAAGTACTACTTCTGAAAGTAGATTTAAAGGTATGGATCTTTTGAATATTCATAGGCATTTCACGACAAGCAAGGATGAGATAATTTAAAAATTAGCTCACCAACGAAGATTGGATTTTACATTGTAAATATATAAACAGAGTTGTTAAACGCGCTACTTAGCGCGCTAACTTTTTTGGTAGCTATAGCTAATAGCGGCTACTTTTTTTGTAATTATTTAATTTTTTAGCGCAACTTTTTTTGAAATTTAAAAAATATAATGAAGGTAAGTATAAACATTAAAATTTTAATATAATATCATAATTAATTATAATTTTTAGGATTTATTATTTAATTTTTAAATTGATATATATTTTCAATTTGTAATTTATATTTTCATTTGTAATATAAACCTAAATCACGGTTTAATAATTTAAAATGCCATCGCCTATGGATATCCAAATCGTTGAAAGTGATTCAGACAATGATATTAATGAAATGGGAAATACCAGGGAAGAAAATGTTCTTAATAGCTATAGTACAAATTTCCCATTCCCTAGATTTGAAATTTTTTTTAAAATAAATATAAAAACCAAAACTGGCTTCAAATTTATTTGTTTAAAATGTAAAAAAAATATTTCCTCAAATCAATCCAGTTATAACCTCAAAAACACCAAAAGGTAAATTGTCATTTTTACATTCTAATAATATTTATTTTATAAGATTGTTCATACCAATAGCTTTAAGGAAATGGAGAAACATTTAAATAATTTTGGCGACTCTACATCCAAAAAGACTAATTCAAATCAAACCAAATTAATTAATAATCCAAATGCTAATATTTCTTAGAAATTGGCTGATAGAGTTATTGTTGATTTTACAATTGATACAATTCAGCCAATGTCCTTGGTTGATAATCCATCATTTACCATGATGATTACAACTCTATCCTCTGGTACAACAATTTTATGTCGCACACTAATGAATAAAATAGCAGATAACTTTAAAGTGATGAAAGATGCTCTAATAGTAGAGTTATCAGAGATATCATATATATGTACCACGGCAGATAGTTGAACTTATAAAATGCAACAAATTACCATAAATATTTATTTTTATTACATAAATTTTTTTATAATCAAAACTAACTATATTTTAATATTTATAAATGTTGATTTTTATATATTTACTATACAATAACATTATAAGCAAAAAATAAAACAAATTTTTTTATAAAAAGTAGCTAAAGCTACTTTTGAAAAATAATAGCTAATAGCGAGCTACTTTTTTTGAATAGCGATAGCAGTAGCGCGCTACTTTTAAAAGTAGCGATTAACAACTCTGTTCCTAAGAAACATTTTGTGTATTAATTTATATTTCCAACATTTAAATTTTTTATACTTTATATATAAATTTTAAAGGCTCAAAAAATTCAAATTTCTATTTTGGGTTATTTAAGTGATTCTTATAGTGTTATATTCACTTTATATTTTAAATTCACATTTATTTTATAGTTCTTCATATACCGCCAATTATATCCGTTTAATATTTTTTAATTCACATTTATTTTAGTTTTTTATATGCCGGTTTATACATATTATTTTTTATAATTCACATTAATTTAAAATCGAGTATTAGAAATAGTTATAGTCCTAATAAATTCATGCTTGATATTTTTAAAAATTTTATTATCCCGCCCCCAGACCAAATTCCTACGTACGCGCCTGTTTATAAGACATAAACAAAATTAAAACATTTATTTGCAACCAACATGACTAAAGATGGATTGGTAATTGAAATGGTTATAAAATTATTAGTAAAAAGTTTAGAAAGTTATAAAGATTGTGTTACATCAGATTTTGTCAAATTTTTATACCCATACAAAAATGCATTTCCAAATGTTTTTCAAATATTCTGTATCAGTTTAGATCAATCGAGTTTTGAGTCAACTTTCACCATTAATGAGAATTATTAAATCAGAAAACGTTCGAGTAGTGATATAAGAAAGGATAAAAAACATAACCGATTAATTATGGAAATGTTTTCAAGGTATTTAAAAATACATCTCAACCAAATTATATTGTTAATACCTTATTTTTGTTACATTTACACTGCTTAATCATTGTATCGTAATTGTGGATAGATATTATATTTATTACTATAGCAAATAATTTTTACGAAGAGAAATACATGGGTTATTTTACGGGGGATTTTTTTCCCCAGTACTACTTTGAACATCAGCATTTTATCTTGTTTAAGCGTTTCTTATAGACGGTATATGGTTTTTTTAAATAATTAATTAAGGCCTAAAAAATTTAGCTTATTAATAAATTATATTTTTATAATATTTTTTTCTAAAATACTAATTTGTCTATACCTTATAAAGATGAGGGTATCCATTACAATGCAAATAAAAATATGACTTTATTATTAGTCTTAAGTAAATTTTATGAACAAATTCCGGGGGTTTTTTTTTGGGATTCACAAAATACATTTTTAAAAAATGACAGGATTATCTTACAAATGAATATACATTTGTAAAAAAAATAATACACCCACCCTTAACAGATCAAGCATCCTTATATTCCAAAAAAAAGCTACAACATAATTTAAATGTTGGCATAGTACATAATATTTTAAATTAAAAAAATATATAATGCACCAGGGTTTGTCGGTCACTTTAATCCCATAAATATTCGAGAATTACTTGTTTTTCAATAGCCTTGAACATCATTGTCAAAATATATAAGTAGTCACTACAGTATGGAGCGTTAGCTTGTTTCCCAGTGGCTTTCTTGATCATCGTTGTCCGAATATATAACCAGTGGCTTAATTGAACATCGTCTTTCAATAACAAATACGTCTTTTTGTCCATAGGAAGACGCCGTTGAATTTGCTTCACCAATTTCCCAAAGAAATGTGGCTTTTTTGTCCATATGAGGACGCCGTTGAATTCGCTTCACCAATTTCTCATAGAAATGTGGCTTTTTTGTCCATACGAGGACGCCGTTCATCTTATTCACGAATATACTCGATTAATATAAACGAATTATCCTATTTCGGAAAAAGGATTAATATAATCGAATAAGAGAAATATAAAAATCCTAATTATCATCATATTTCAAAAAGAATTTATATATTCGATTAGGGCTATGCCGACACATATTTTTCACCGATCCGATATTTTCCGATATTGGTTCAAAATCTAACCAATACCGATCCGATATTTATATTGATTTTTTACCACCCCCCTTTGAGCTAAATGTAATAAAAAATCCATATTTCCTATGAAAAAATAGATAATTTTATTTAATATTTTTATTTCTATAATTTAGAATATTATTTTTATTTCTACAATTTAGAATATAATTTAAAAAAAAATATATATTTAATGTATCAATTTTATTTTGAATAATATTATATATGTTAGTATGAATATAAAATTGTAATATTTAATACATAAAATTATAATATATTAGATTTTTTTTAAATAAATATGAGAGCCTATAAATTTTCTGGCCATAAGCTTCTACGATGTGAACGATCTGTATCCTCTGCCTTACTGAAGACAGACTCAGATGGGAAACTGCAGGAAGCGCCAAAGATTTACATGTAAGTTTTGACGAAGTTGATATACTTTTCAGCATCAATTCTCCTATGAGGTGGATCTACAGGGGATATATTATTAATGTTATTAGAGTTATCTTAATAAAGAACACAGATATAAAATTAACATTATAGTGGGTTTTGTTACGATTTGAGTTTATCGGTAATTATTCTATGGCTTAAGAGGTAATTGATAGATATTTCGAGAGAATTTGCAGAGATTATTAGAAGTGTAAAAGTGAAATATGTTGTAGAAGTGAAATCTAAAAATAAAAATTTAAAATAATTTAACGTAAAAATTGTCAACTTTATTATACTTTCAACTACAATTAAATAATTCAATTCTTTAAAACACAAAATTTACAATTTTATTAATGATTTCCAAAATACAATAATTACCAAAATTTATAATCTCATTTTTTTATAAAAGTTTGAATTTTTCAACTACAATTAAATAATTCAATTCTTTAAAACAAAAAATTTACAACTTTATTAATGATTTCCAAAATGCAATAATTACCAAAATTTATAATGTTTTTTTTTATAAAAGTTTGAATTTCCTTTTAATATAATAAGAATTAATATTCAAAAATTTAAAAAAATTCGAAGTTCATAACTTCTTAACAATTTTATAATAATTTAACATTAAACATTCAAATATATTTAAAAAAAATTAAATATTCCAATATATTCATATACAAAAATACTAAATATTAAATTTAAAAATTGCCGTACAATAATAATCAAATATACCAATTTAAAAATTCAAGTACAATAACTATTCAAATATACAAATTAAAAAAAAAACAAGTACAATAATATTCAAATATACTAATTTAAAAAAAAAACCAAGTACAATAATACAACATCACTTCCCTTAAATATTATCTTCCTACAGAGTTTTTAGCCTGTTCTCCATCTTCCTGCACCGATAAAAACTCGTTATTATTGGATGTTAAAACCGCCGTGGGACAATACCTCAACATATGCCCCCCCCCACAGGACCAACACTCTAATTTGCCTTTCTTGACCCAAATTTGCTCAGTACTTCTTTCGTAATGTTGTCTCTTGGACCTTTCCTGGAACAATTCCCCGTATCTTTGTTGTGCTTCCATTCGCGTAGCTTCTACCCATCTTCTTGATCCCATAGATCCATCTACTTTTCTGATCTCAATCTTTATAATCTTATTCCCTATTCTGAAATAGGATGCCATCTATAAAAGAATTCTATATTAATTTATATATATTTCTTAATACTCATTAATTTAATTTTACTCATTCATGACCCTTTAGGCAGTACATGAGGTAGTAGGAATGGTTAATAAATATTTATATAAATTAATTGTATAATTAGGGAAAGCAGAAAAATTTTAGACGATAAGGTTAAATAAACGAATAGTTTTTCCAATCTGAATTATAAGTCTAGAATTATCATCATTATCAGAAGAAGAAGCGAAATAATGTATTAGTAAAAATATTTTAATTATATGAATTTACAATTCTCAGAATCTGACAAATCTTTAGATTCTTTAACCTCTAGTACACGTGTAATAATTACACCCCCAGTTTAAGCCATCTTATTATAAGATGTATTAACAATTAAATATCTAATAAAAAAACCACTTAGCTATTCGTCTAATTTTAAAAAATATTCTTAAAATCTACTTTTTCAAAGCTTTTCTTTCATTATGTTTTTTTCTAATATGGTCTGTCCATTTATCATCTCTTATATTATGGCATGTGCAATTATTAATTAAGCATTTGTTTTGGTTAATATTTTTGGGCATATTTTGAAATTAGAAAAATAATTTTATGACAAGAAATTTAGGAATACAACCTTATTTGCTAAACATCGACCAAAATTTATTAAAATGTAATAATAAGACCCCCCCCCCTCCCTCCCACTTATTATTTAATTTAATATATTTGTATTAACGGAATCATGAGGTAGAGTTCGATCATAAACCTGAAATCATTTGGTTATGGATGGGTATAGTAAAACAATAAAAAAATAAATTTAAATGGTACCCCCACTTAAATTTTTATAAGCAGTTGCTCAGACCCCACCGTTGTAGGGGCCACTGTGTAGATTAGATCAGATATGAATGAATATAATATTTATAGACTATATTTTATTTAAATAAGACGGAGAAGGAGAACCATTGCTTGTGATAAATAGACAGCCATCGTCATCGTTCAAAATATTCTCCTATACTTCACGACAAGATTTTGTGAATAGCTTTATTTCTTACACTTGCCTATGCTTACGATCTTTATCCACATGGTCAAAGGACGTCAATTATCTTTTATCCATTCCCACTTTTACTAGAGTAACCTTCGGTATAACATGGGTATCTTTCGTAGTTGGCGCATTAGCTCTATGGGCTCCTACCTTCATGCAACTATCCGCTAATTCGAAGGGTAATGTGCACCCCGTCACTGAGGAACAAATCGGTTTGCGTTTTGGCTTAGTGACTTGTCTGGCCGGGGCCATAGGCTTAATAGGTGGTTCTGAGTTAGCCCGACGTTTAAAACATCGCGTCTCTGATTCTAACAAATCCCGGATAGACCCCCTTGTCTGCGGATTCGCACTTTTAATAGGATCCCCAATACTCATGATAGCTTTATACCTAGCCAAATTCACGGCCTATTCTTATCCTGCCTCTTGGCTGGGCTTTGCCGCAAATTGCTCCGCTTGGATCGCCATATTTTTGGCGGAGAGTCTTTTTTGCTCCTGTTGGGCGCTAGTGGTGGATATAACCCTTTCGGTCGTGCCCCCCGAACGTCGTTCCACCTCCCAAGCCCTGCAAATGTTGATCTCTCACGCCTTCGGGGATGCCTCTAGCTCTTACATCATTGGCGCGGTATCTCAAAATTTGTTGGATCTATGGTTGGAAAAATCAAAATTACCAGCGGGCTCCACAATTCCATTACCCAGCTTTGCCCAAAAATTTCGATCACTTCAATACGCTCTATATCTAACGCCTTTTGTAGGAGTTATAGGTTCTTCATGTTTTCTAGCCTCCGCATTTACTATTAACTCAGATTTGAATAAATTAATGACGGTTGACTACTAGCATATTATTTTTTGTTATCAGGGGAAAATTAATTATATTTGGTTAGTTACATTAATATGTGTATATATAGAAAAAATTGTTAATATATATTTTTTTATAATATTGATATTGTATCAAATATTATTATCGTTATTTTCGCAGCACTGTTTATGGTCCGTATTATATCAACCAATTTTTTAATGAAAGCCTATCACATAAATAGATGATTTCTAACAGTTAATTTTTCTTGGAGTTAAGCTTTATTAACATATCCTTACTATTTAAAAAAAATATTATAAATATAACATGGAATAAGACTATTTATTTAAGTATAGGTATTGTAATAGTTGAACCATAGTATTTTTTTCAGAAATTATAGCGTTTTATTTGTGGCGTTGGGAAATATGTTTAAATATAAAGCAAAAGTAGTGTAAATTAAGTCACAGGCCAATGGCAACCCACCTGACCAATCAAATTCAATTAAATAAAATACAAAAAAATTATTTCCAAAAAGCCTGAATAAATTTTTCCCACTTTTAAATATTTTATCTCGATTGTTCATATAATAAAGGCAAAGAATCTATGATATATTGTATCCATTTTTTATACAAGAGAGTTGTGGGAGGAGTGTAGAGGGAATTTTTATAAGCTTAAAATAATATTTAAGAGCCCGACTCGCCATGTCTATGTAAGTATAAGAATGATAGTTTACATTCATAAGAAGCTGTTGACATACCAATTATTAGGGCTGCCGGATAGTATTTATATAAAAGTTTGTTTGTGATCATTGAGGCTGTTTTATCTCTTTGCAGCCCTTAAAATAAAAGTTAAACATAAATCTTTAATAAGAATATAATTACAACCAGGGATCCAAACCGAAACTTATATCGGTTCGGATAATAATAACGGTTAAAGTTCAGGTTCGGCTCGTAAAAAATGAAATATCGGTTTGAACACTTGTATTCAAACCTACATTCGAATTATGTATAGAGAACAATATTTTTTTTATTTCATTATTAAAATAAAAAACACATATAAAACCTTCAACATTATAAAATAATATTTAATTTATAAATATAACAAATAAATATCAATGATTAATTTTAATATGAACAACATTTAACTTTATTTACTTAAAATTTTTAATTAAGCATCACAATTAATATTTTAAGATTCGTCTCACTCAAATTACATCTAGTTGAAAAATATCTTTCCACACTAACTTGGATGCCAGTATGATATCAGACAATTTACATAATTCTGAGTATCGATTACTCTGATTTCTCCAATAGTCTAAAATATTTCGAATACTAGTAGATAGCCCGTCAAAAATGACGGGGAGATAGAGAATTTTCTCCTTACTTTTATGATAGTTGTTACCTGTTATTTGAAAATAATATCCAATTTTTATTCTTTTTACCCCCTCCCCTTTTCAAATCCATTAAAACAGTGTAAATACTATATTTTGAGTCAATATAGTTAAAGCTTTTACTTGATACTATCAATATTATTTGTTAAATATTACTGGTCACCTATGCCTAATATTTAATATTAAAAATAATTCCCATGCAAGGTACAAAGCCATAATAATTTTAAAAGAATTCTTCCAAGCCCATCATAATGAATTTAAAAATACAATCAAAATCAGATTTTTATGGGCCTTGGTTTTTTGATCAGGCCAAGCCCAGGCCTGCAAAAATTTTTTTAGGCCAATGCCTGACCCAAAGTTAATAAAAAAATTCCCACCCATCCAAGCTGAGAATAATTTAGAAAAATTTTCCCCAAACCCATCCTAATATAATTTATATAAATATTTTCCAGGCCCAGTCCAACCCATAATTATTTTTTAAAAAAATTTTCTCAAGTCTGGCCAACCAATAGTAATTTTGAAAATTTTTTCCTATGCCTGGAGATAGGTAAATCTCTTAAGACCATACCTATTTTTTATTCATTTTAACCCAGCTCACCCATACTTCAGACCAAGTCCAACCCATTATGACTGTTACATATTCGTAACGATTTTTTTTTGTGTTAATATACCTTTTCATTTTAGATAATGAAGGTTTAAGGCGATCGTGTGATATATTAAATTTAACTTTTTTTATATTATGTAAATTGAATATAGAAAACCTTATTTTATAAGATATATATTTACATAAATGATTTACTTTTGATATGAAAAGAGATCTTATATTATAAAAATCAATCAGTTTTACATTATTTAGATTTGTTATTTTTAATAGTTAACAATAAAATACTTTATTCACATTCTAAAATATTATTATCGTACAACCGACGACAAGACAGACTACTAGCGAGTCCATTCTCAGGGCAAGAGTTTCCCCGCTTGTCTTTAAAGACTAAGAGTAAAAATATATTTAAATTAGCTTTTACCTGAGCATAAAAATATTATGTGTTAAATATTACACCTCTGCCTAATATCTAATTAAAAAAATTCCCAAGCCAGGTCCACGCACTTGAGAAAATTTTCTCAAACCCAAAAAAGACCATAATAATTTTGGTAGTTGAGAATTGAAATAAAATATATTAAAAGTCATAATGCATTTAAAATAAAATCAGAATATGAAAGTTGCATGGGCCTTGGTTTTTTGATCAGGCCTAGCCATGTCTTCAAAAAAAGATATTCAGGTCAATATCTAGCACATATTTAAAATGAAAAAATTTTCAAGCATCTAAAACCCTATTAATTTTGAAAATTTTTTTAATTGTGAAATTCTCAAACCCAGCAAAACCCATAATTTATTCTTTCCTTGAATCCAGAAAAATAGGTCCGATGTAAGGGGTTTATAAGAATTAAATCTGTTCAATATGTACATTTTTTTTTTTGCCTCTTATATTATTGGGAAAATTTTTCAAAATAATTTAGCATCAAATGAAGGAGAAATATCTGATTTTCCCATCATTCTACTGGTTAACTCCTGGTATTTATATGAAATTCATGAATACATATTAAAGTACCATGCCTTATAAAAATCAGTGGAAATATGTTCATCCTAATTTAAATTTTAAACAAACCACAACCCCTCCAAATAATAAATGATTTATTACACAAAATATAAAATTAAGACATTGTTATTAAATTACAATAGAAAAAATAAGATATTCTAAGTTAACAAATAATAAGAGGTTAACTTCAATCATAGTCAAATTATAAGTAAAACAAAAAGGTTATACATTTAACAAAAATGTTATAAGTTATATAAATAACATACATACAACAATTATGAAGTGATGAGAAATTATACAAAACTATGGAATGATGTAGGAAGACCAAATCTTCAGAAAAGATAAGAGAGATATTCAGTTGAAAGTTGCATGCATACCATGGAATATCCTATACGATAGTCAATATGGTAATAAATGGCAAAATTTTAAAAATATCAGATATGCTAACGGCAATTGAGTTGTATTAATAACAAAATCAAAATCTGCTTCCATGATAACAATTCCATTGATTTACCAAGTTAAAATTACAGACCTATGATATTTTATAAAAGTGATAATTCATGAAGCATGGTTTTTAATTTAATTCATCCATCATCAAATTAAGGAGAAAATTCTAATACTTTGTCAAACTTGATCTATCAGCTAGTAATCATATAAATGCAAATATTTTATTATGCATAAAAATCACCTAATTAAAAGATATATAATTGTATAAAATTCAAAATATATTTGATAATTTAAACATTGATACTGTGAAAATCTAAATATTAACTCTCTGAGAAATGGCTAGACTATATTTTTTAATTTGATATATTTTCATTTATTGATAATTTATTTAAAAGAGGCATCTTGACCTTGAGTATACAATGTGAAATATAAAATCATATGTAACATAAATTACCAATATCTTTAACGTCTTCTGGTGATGTATGGGTATTATATAAAATCATCATACTATAGAAATTGCATTTGGCTTAACATTTTCAGGATGATTTTAATTGGACGAATATTTTTTAAAATAATACTATTGGCTAAATTTGTTGTGACACGGCTTTTATATATATATATTCCCTCATTTTTGTAACAGACTTTGCTTCTTACCATCTTTTTTTAGGAAGACTTTCTACTAAATCCTCTTCAGATGAAGATACATCAACCAGCGTTGATTCACCTTCACTAGAATCTTCCACTCTTATAACAAGGTTTAATTCCATGTTATGCCATATTTTAATAATATGCTCTCTACCTTGGGTTTTTCTTCTTCTGTCAGAAGCACTTAAAATCTATATAATAAATTTAAAATATCATTAAAAAATCTTATTATTTTTTATAGATAGAATATAAAATAAATTTATTTGTTAAGGTAAATAAAATTATTAATAAAATTTATATAAGATATAATATTTTTAAAACATATCTAGATATAGGTATTGTTAAATATAAAATAAAACCTTTTAAGGTCATTTAAATTATTTAACCTTAAAAACAAAATTGTATTTTCTTACTTTGTCAATTTTTCTTTTTGTACTTTGTTATATGTAAAAACCTTAAAGTAAATTCTTTTTCTTTAACTAAAATAAATTCTTCTTAAATTTTGTAAAATTCTTCCTTTCTTAAATTTTGTATATGTAAATATCATATTATAAAAATTGTATATATAAGAGAAATTTTTGTTATTAAAACATAATAAAAAGAAATAAAATTTAATTTAATCATCGCCTTCCATGAAGTTATCATGGTGGCAGAATAGGTACTTCAGAGATTTTTTTTAGATATTTTTTCAGAGATAATTTTAGACACGACTTTAGCTACTGGAACATGTTCAAACTAGATGAAAGTGGATTCTGGAATGTTATGTTTATTTAATTCTAAAACACGTAAGATATGATCGAAATGTAAAAGATCTTATAAAAAAAAAGAAGTTTTTTAATAATAAAATCTCTAAATATGAATAAACCAATATAGGACCATAATAATAAAGCAAAATCCATTGATAAATTAGAAGATTGTTTGATATATTACGATAGTAAAAATACTTTAAGCTTAATACATAATTTACCAGATGAATTATTTTTGGCTATGGAAGCAATGGAACCGAGAGATGAAAGTTCAACTTACAAGGAAGCAATGTTTAGATTAAAATATTTATGTAATTATAAATCGGTAACAGTGATAAAAGAAAATTATCCTAATAATAGTTTTCAATGTCAAAATTATAAAAATAATCATTATAATAATTATTATCGTGGAACAGATAATAATTATAACAGAAATCAATATAATAAAATGGAAGTAAAAAATTAAAAAACAATATTATACAGAGACACATAACAATAAAAGAAATGATCATTATAATTATAAATCTCATATAATAATAAAAACTTGAATAAAATTAAATTATGTAAATTAGTACCAAATATTCAATAAGAAATACACAGAGTTGGGCAGTACCACGAATACTTGTAGCTATGATACAAGATCCTTTTGTATCTTGTACTCAGTATCTTATTAACATTTTTAATAAGATACTAGTATTTGTATCTAAGATCCTTTATTTTGAAAAGAATCTTTTATCTTTTTCATTTTCTTTAAAAAGATACAGATACTGTTTCTTTTAATATTCATGTTTAAAATATTTACATATCACACAATGTAACTTTATTTTCTTCGTGAAATCTTGTATTATTTTCTTTATTTTTTCCCGCTATATTTTAAATATATTGATAACCAAAATTAGTTGGAAATTTTACAGGTCACAAAGATAGATAGATTAAAAATAACAACACCGAAACTAAATAAGAGAAGGATATATTTTATATGTAATATTTTTTAATTTGTAGAAAGTTTAACAATCATAGTAGTGAAGATGAAATTATGGAGATAGGTTCTCCTGAATCAAATTCCAATCTTAAAATTCTAGATGGAAAATTTTATAAAGTAATTTGTAAAAAAAAACAAGGTACAAGCTGAATGTCAAAATTGCACAAGTAAAAAAGTTATTAAAGGTTCAATAAACTCCTCTACAAACTTTGTTAAACATATTAAAGTATATTATACATTTTTATTTTATTATTATTATCATAATAATACTTATACTTAAATCCCTCTTAGATAATTGTTTTTAAAATTTTTTATAGAAGATGGTTGAATATCAAATTAAAATCATTTTGGATATATATTTTTTAGGGGTGTATCGATACCACTTTTCGGAGGCCGATCCAATATTCCCTATATGAAATTGATATCGGCCGATTACCGATTCAATAAATTTTGTATTCTGTAAAGATACCAATGGTTTTAATTTTTATTATACTTTTTATTAGTATAACATCCGTAATTTAACTATACCATATCTTATGTTATTTAAATATATATTATAATAAATCACTTTTATATAATAAGTAATAACATTAATCTATATACATAATAAGTAATAAACAATTATATTATGAAATTTGAAATAAATATTTAAAATAATATTTAACATATCGAAGATTTCTTTTTAGAAATACCAATATTTCCAATATATCAGAGGTTGCGGCTATAGTAACTGTCAATATCACCAGCTTCACTAAAAACAGATTATGAAGAGAATATTGCACACTTTTATAAACAGAATGCGCAAAAAACAATATGGCAGAATGTTTATTAATTAATTATTATTAATAAAATTTTTAAAAAATTTTATAACATTTTATTTTTGTTAAAGAAGCCATTTTATATAGGATCAAATTTTATAATATTGGCAGATAACCAATATTTAAAATGGGTGAAATAGGCCAGATCCGATAAAAAATATCGGTACATCCCTAATATATTTTATATATTATTATTTTAGCAAGTTCTTATTAGATTCTTATAAATTAAAAGAGATAAATTATATGATAAAATTTAAAGAAATAATTGTGATTAAAGAAAATAATAAAATAAAAACTTTTATAATTATTGATAAAAAATTTAGGAAAGCTTTGAAGATAAGGAAATTTAAAACAAATATTATAAAGAGAGGCAAGGTAAAAGTTAAATATCTAGATGTTAGAAAAGTTTTTAAGAATGTGATATGGACATCATATGTTAAAAAATTAAGACTAAAGAAAAATTTATTCATAAAATATAAGTTGAAGAATTGTAATATGAAGAAATTGTTTAAATTGAAAAATAAGGGAGTAAAATTCAAATTTTAAAAATAAAAATAATTGAAATTTAATAGAAAATAAAAAAAATTATTATATAAAACGCGACAATTCAAAATATTCCAAAATATATGTATTATTCTTATTCTATGAATTATTTCGATAAATTATTTATTCCATCATCATTTCAATTATTCCAAAATTATTCGAGATAAATTGATAGAACAATGATAACTAAATACAAATGATAATAAATAACGAGATCAACAAGTTAATGGGATAATGATGATCAAGCGAATGATTAGACGATCAGGATAACAAGCTAGTGATTCGAAAAAACCAACGAAAAAGATATGACTTAGGCAGCAAAAACTATGGCAAAAAAAATTAATCAACAAATTGGTACAAAAATTTCAAAGAAAATAATGGGAGAAAGGAATTGTAACACTTAAAAATGGAAAATTATTGTACAAAATACATACTATACGGAGCAGAAAATTTTTAGAGGAGGAAGAAATCAAGTTTAAGTTCAAAGTCAAGTTTAAGATCGAAATTATAACTTACGACCTAGAAATTTTTTTAGTTATAAATAAATGAATAAATTTTTTGGTATAATATAAAATTATGAAAGAGAAATGGAAATGGGAATGATCAAATCATAGGCGTAGCCAGGGGGGGGGCAATGGGAAATCCCCCCCCTTCAGAAATTTATCACTTTTTGTAAATATCATTTTTAGCTAAAAATATCCCCCTTAGTCCTCCCCCCACTCCCTGACCCTCAAAATGTATGCATATATCTTAAACAATAATTTGAAAGAAAGAATGTAAAAAAAAGTTGATATTTTTTTATAAAACTATTCATCATAATTTTTACATTTTTGGGAAAATAAATTTATAAATATATAAAATGAACCAAAAATGTTTTTTAATAAATGGAATATAAGACAAAGATAAGTCTTAAGACAAAAGCAGTGGCGTCGCTAGGAGGGGGCGCGCAGGGGCTCAAGCCCCCTAAAAAATTTGAATAGCCCCCTGAAGCAAAATTTTTTTTAATGACTCTTTAATATCCCCTTGAACTAAAAATAAATTTTTTTAATTGCTCCCTAAAAATTTTTTTTATAATTCCATTGAGTAATATATAGATTTTTTATTAATTAAAAATTAATAAGACTATCTAAATATATATTAAATGAATACTATTTTAATTATTAGATTATATTAATACATATAAATTATATTTTCACTATGTCAGCTTGCGATCAAATTCTGTGTTAAAAATATATCAATATCACTCGCTAAATATTAATTTAGCATTAACAGTTGAATCTTAATTGACTTTTATTATTTAAATTATTATATAATCCTAATTAAATTAATATAATCATTTATTAATTGAAAATTAACAAATTTAATTGTAATTAGTCTAGTTTAACATCACTAATCAACTATATTATTGATTTTTTTATTTAATTATCATGTCTCTTTCTAAAATTATTTTCAAGGTCCAAATTCAAATAAATATAAGAGATTTATTTATAAAAAGTAAGTATACACATAGTTTATAATCCTCTATTATATATAATTATTTATAAAATATTTGGTAAAATGTCACTTTTGCAGACGTATTTGACAGTTATATAATATATTACAGTTAATATTTTTAAAATTATACTAATTAGTGCTTTTGATAATAAATATAATATAAATAACAATTTGCATTCAACTATTTAACGCCATCTATTTATTTAAAAAATTATTATAATTAAACATCTTATTATTCATCCCACAAGTCAAGGGGAAAGTTTAAACAAATTATATATAAGTGATAATGTTATGTTAGACAAATCTACATAAGTTTGACAAATCTGTATATAAAATACTATACTTATACATAAATAGAATTAATATGTAAGATGTAATAAAATATATATAATAAAATATATATAATAAAATATATATAATAAAATATTACTATACTGGATATATAAATGCCTAATATATAAAGTAAAGACATAATCTTAAGAAATATATATGGAGTATGTAGACTAATATGAAAGATGTAATATAATATAATGATTCACATGTAAATTTATATATAATGTAATACAAATTTAAGTGTTGAAAAATCCAAAACTCACATTAAACAGAAAAACAAATAAACTATAATATGTAACCTAAAATGTAATATGTTTATACTAAAAGATTTATACTAAAAGTTTAATACACGTACATTAAGGTATAATATAATAATACTACATAACGTAAAAAATAATAAACATAAACAAGGAAATATATATAATGAAATACTTATATAGTGTTGATAAGTCAAAAAGCTCTAGATTAAATTTACCAAATATGTCAGTGTATTTAGTGTTGATAAGTCAAAGAAATATATATATAATACAGTACTTATTTATAGTGTTGATAAGTCAAAGACTCTAAAATTAAATTTACCAGATATGCTAGACCTACATAATATAGGCTGCAATATGTATACTGATAAATTGTATTTTATTTTACGAAAATGACTAGAGGAGAAACCGCTAAAAAAAAAAAAAAATATACAAAAATCTCCGATACTATAAGGTGATAAGACAAAATAGGTAATAATATAAAGTTTATTAAGAAACTACTGTATCATTCTAAAAGGATGACTGAAAAACTTCTAGGATTAAAATTACCGCAAAATCTAATGTATTTTTTAATAAAAGACCAGCATAATTTAGGTTGCGAATATATTTACTGATAAAAATCACTCTCTTAAATGCAGATGTCTGAAAGAAAAACGGAAGAAACTGATGAAACATTCTTAAAGAAAGACAAGCATGATGAAACATTCTTAAAGAAAGACAAGCATAATTAATGGATACTGATAAATGAACTAACTTTTATGAAATTGACTGAAAAAAAAACCGCTAAAAAGAAATATACAAAAAATAATTTCAACAAAGAAACCAAATCCAAGGTAAAAAGGGATAATGTATAAATCTATAACCATTTATCACATAGATTTCAACTTATAGAAATTAATGTCAAAAAGTTTAAGGAATTAAGAGAATCATTTATTTAGAAAGGACCTAGATTTATTAAGTAATTATGTAAACTAAAACGTGTTTAAACCAAAAATTCAAATTAAGAGAAACAAAAATGATTAACTACTTCTGTATTTGTAATATCAGACAAAAATCTGAGTATTTATATACCCAGACAAAAACTGATACATCATGTAAATAAATGTGGAGAAAATTGTCCTATAAAATATCCAAATTAGCTAAATATTTAGACAAAGTACTAATAAATGTAGGACATTGGATATTAAGTTCCAAATACTAACTTTCAAACATAAGAGTTACTATTTGAGAGGGGATATCAATTAAATTAGTATCTATTTAAGAGGGGATATAATATAATCCTCAAAAATAAAGTTACTAATAACTTTATAAGAATTAACAGTGTTTAAGTTTATGGTGCTAATATGTGTAAAAGGATAAATTTAAGTTTATGGTGCTGAAATTTCCAATGTATCAAAATATACATAGGCCAAGAAAAAGGGCCACCCACAGACTAAAAACAATTAAAATATAAGAGAATCATTAATTAGGAAGGGGCCTAGATTAATCTGTAAACTAATTACGTTTAAACCAAAAATTCAAATTAAGAGAAACAAAAAAAAAAAAATATTTAACTACTTCTGTATTAATAATACCAGACAAAACTGAGCCTTAACTACTTCTATAATAATAAATACCAGGCAAAATCTGAGTATTTAAGTATTCTGAGTGTTTATATTACCAGACAAATCTGATATATCATGTAATAAAGGTGAAGAAAATGGTCCTATAAATACCCAAATTTAGCTAAATATTAAGCCAAAGTATTAATAAATATTGGATATTGGATATTAAGTTAATATTGGATATTGGGTATTAAGTTCCAATACCAACTTTCAGAAACATAAGAAACAGTAAGTGTTTCTACTTAAGAGGGGATATAGATTTACACAAATAAAGTTACTGAAAACTTTAAAAAACAATATGAATTAAAAGTATTTAAGTTTATAGTGCTAATATGAATTTAAAAGATAAATTTAAGTTTATGATGCAACAATATAGATTAAAAGTATTTAAGTTTATGGTGCTAATATGAATTAAAAGGATAAATTAAAGTTTATGTTGCAACTCACAGACTAAAAATTAAAAATAAATATACCTGAAATCAAAGGAAAAAAAAATATAACTGGCCAATATCACAGAGTTGTAGTCATCCATGTCCATAATATTTTTGAATAACTGATCAATCGCTTATAATTATAAGCCCATAACACCATAATATTAAAAATATTTATATAATGACGTTCAAGATGACTGCGCGAAACAAAAAAAATATAAATTAGATATCTTTTCTTCTCTTTTTTTACGTGCTTTAGGAAAGCTATTTTTTTCTTCTTTGAAAGACAGTTTTGAGTTAAATTTTTAATACGAATATATTTTAGATATTATTACAAACTACTATTATTTTAAGATATAATATACCAAATAGAGATGGTGCGACAATAATATATAAAATTTTAATTGCTTTCATGATATCACTCTGGTTTTTATTTTATATACAAAATGTTTCATTTCTAATATGTCATCCTTGTCGTGTAAATAACTCAAGGGTTCAATATATTTGCATAATTTTTTCTAATGATTTTTAGTGTTTTTGATTCATCAATTCTAACATAATAAATTCTGATATGGACCATCGTGAGTGTCATGGCCATGACTGTAAATTAACCAGCATCTATTATTTGTGTGTTTAAGATTATTACTACAGCTGCTGAGCGCATATGATTGCATATTTTAGATATGCAATAATGTTCAACTGTGTAGTCGTTTATATATCATTAAAAATGGAAGATAATCTTTTAGAAATTTAATATCTCACAATAATTTTCTCGATTACTTATCTAGCTTCCATCATGTCATATAGGAGGGAGCTCTAACGACCATATAGTTTTATGATTTGGATTGGTCTTTTATATCTTCAAGAATTGTTAATTTGGTAAGGCCTATTTCTTATTAGTCCATTCTATAAAACATTGTCTAAAATGGTAACAGAGAGTTAGATTAGTTTCATGATTTTTTGTCAATGTAAGTTACTAAGAATTATATAGCCTAATGTGGTTTTTAAAAACCATTATCAATTGAGGCATATGTATGAATTAATTAATCTTTTTTATCATTTGTAATTTTTTAGATGCAAATTTTTTTTATATCAACTATAGAAAATATTTTATACTGTAATAAATAGATTTTATATTAAAAAATATTATTTTTAGATATGTCTTGTATTATTTTAATTATTTATATGTTAGTTTATTTATTGTTTTAATTATTTATATGTTAGTTTATTTTGTATTGTTTTAATTATTTATATGTTAGTTTATTTTGTATTGTTTTAATTATTTATATGTTAGTTTATTTTTTATTGTTTTAATTATATATATGTTAGTTTATTTTGTATGCAAAATATAATAAATGATAAAATATGAAATTCAGAATAATTGTTTAGAGTTAGCAAATTTAAAAAAAAGTATAATTGTAAAGGCTAGCGACGCCCTTGGACAGAAGTGAAATGTATTATAATTATTTATAATAGATCCATAAAATTACTAAATAATATAATATATCAAATATAATTTTTTATAAAGCGAGTAATTTTAATTTATTTATCTTTATAAAAGTAAAATATAATTATAAAACTATTAATAAAATGAAATCATAAATTAAATAAAAATATTAAAGCACAATATAATCAGTGTAATATTATATGTCGTAGATTTACAGTATATCTAATTTTATCAATTATCATATGACAATCAAGTAATTTTTACATATATAGCGAATTATATATTTTACAGAAAACTATAAAATATTGATAAGGACATCAGAAAATATCTTTTAAAGACATTGTGGGATGAATAATATAAAGATTAAATTTTAATATCATTTTTTACTTAAAATAAATAGATGGCGTTAAGTAATTGAATGCAAATTGTTGCTATATTTATTATCAAGAGCAATGATTAGTAAAATTTGTTAAATTATTAACTCTAATATATTCTCTAACTGTCAAATATGCCTGTAAAAGTGGAATTTTGCCTAGTATTTTGTAACTATGTCTATATAATAGAGGAATATCAACTATATGTCTACTTACTTTTTATAAATAAATTTCTTATAATTGTTTGGAATAAATGATTACCATGCTCTTATATTAATGTATAGACAAGTAATTTATTATAATTTTTTAATCCCCCCCCCCCCTTAGGAAAATCCTGGCTACGAGTATGGATCAAATACTAATAGCAAACTATCAACAAACGATGATCAAACTAACAAACAAACTCGCGCATTACTAGCAAAGGAATATCAGAGAAACAGATAGGATGATCAACTTAGGACTGAAGTCAAGAGAAGAAAAAACATTTAAAATAAAGAGGGAAATGTTAAATATAAAATAAAACCTTTTAAGGTAATTTAAATTATTTAACCTTAAAAACAAAATTGTATTTTCTTACTTTGTTAATTTTTCTTTTTGTACTTTGTTATATGTAAAAACCTTAAAATAAATTCATTTTCTTTAACCTTTCAGTCATTCGATTGTCATCATTACTATCCTCCATAAATAATTTTATCATCTTGATAAGATTTGTCCCATTGTAAGTTGTTATAGTGTATATATGTGATGTTTTGATTTCATAATTATTTAATACTTTTATTAAAATGAGTTTTAAATTTTCTGCAGTGGGCCCAAAAATTCCTTTCATCAGAATATTTTTAGCTTTTGACTGAAGATTAATCCCAATAATGGACCTGTCCATATGAGTAACACAGTCAATTTTTAGAGATAATAACTTACCATTTATTTCTTTAATTATTGCCTAATACTTAAGGCTAATTCTGCCACATTAGTTTGAATATTTTGGGAATTAATTTTAATATTACCCATTTCTAAAGAATTTTTTTAAAACAGCTATCATCGATTAATTTGAATGGTCTGCCATTAAAAGTGACCAACTTAGTGCAAGCATCGATTATTTGTTTTTATTTAGTTTTACTGATATTGTTTGTTCTTTTAATGCTTCTTCTATCGTCTGTTGGCTTGATGACATCTTTAACTTTTTTATTTTATTAGACTTTTGTTGTGATATTTTGTTAATTTTATCGAATTCTAGAGGATGGTTTCTTTTTATTTGATGCTCAAGATTCGCTCCATGATGGCCTTACATATTAATTTGACAATCAGTTGTTGTGTTTTAATGGTACACTAATTATATGTTTTTCTTTTGTACTATATTTTATACAAACCTGTTTTGATATTTTATTCAATTAAAACTGGTCCTAGCCGGTTTTCGAGATTGACCATTACATGAAATTAATATTAAAATTACATTGATATTTTTTTATTGTTGTTTTATTGTTGTTTGATTGTAAAATATTTAGTATATAATGACCCCCGAAAAATGAATTATAGTAGAAGAATTATCGTGAATAGAAATATCATCATTGAAATCATACTTTATTAATAAATTACATTTTATGTTCTCATATTTTTTATAAATTATATATTTTTATATTTCCCCTTTAACAAAAAAATGTTCTTCTTTTTATATCTTTTTAAAAATAAATAAATCATAAAAAATAAATAAATCATAAAAAATAAATAAATCATAAAAAATAAATAAATCATAAAAAATAATCATTATAAAAAATAAAAATGTTCATTTAAAAAATTTAACTTAAGTTATAAAATATCAAAAACAAATACCAATTGCAACGATAAAATAAAACGTTAATATAAACTAAAAATAAATTCTCGCCGAAAGATATGAAATAAAATTTCAACTCGACATATCTAACAAACGATAATAAAAATCTAACAGACGATAATAAAATATTCGTAAATAATGCGTTACTTTATGTTAGATTTTTTTATATTATTTTTTAATTTCGTTTTTATCGAAAACGCGTTTAAATTAAGATTATTATTTATTTACGTTTTTATCGAAAACGTGATATTTTAACAATACCATTAAAATTCTTACAATGTTTTTTTCCCCGAATTTATTTTTTTGATTATAATAGTTTGTATTTTGTACAATTACTTTTAGATAAAATAAATATACGAATTTCTGTAAATCCAGTTTAATTCTATGACTAAAATGCCTGCCAAGTCCGATCCCTCATTCCCCTTCTCCGACAATCCCGGACCCACGAGCTCCATCGATCTTTCCCCCTCCCTGACGGTTGGACTCGAGTGTCCAAATATTATACTGGCGCCCAACGTGCTTTCGATAATCAACGAGGCAACCGATCAATATCTCGAACGTTTTATGCTCATCAACCGAAACCAGACGGATGAAAATCTATCATCATTATTCTTATCATCGTGTGGTCACATGTTATATACAAAGATAAAAATGGCCTTTGCTCCGAAATCCTTGACTGAACTACCAATGCAGGATATAAAGTTGATTCTGGGAAATAATAATAGTAACCAAGGGCTGGCAATTGATAAATTCACCATCGTATACAACAGGATGGTGAAACCATTACCGAATATGTTAGCTACACAATGCAATCTAGGTCCCAGTTGGGATCTATTTATTTCATCCCAATTCAGAGCCGGAATCCAATCATCAGGAATACGAGGCCGAGTGATTACATCGGACAGCGTCTACATGACAGGATTTTCACTGAATGCAAACCCCCTTCGAAAACCTTTACCTACCCCCCTAAAAAATCCCGCCACCTTCGGCGGCGATATTTCCCCATTATTATTTTCACCTTTTTAATTATAATGATACTCTTTTCAGAGAATTTATAAAGGATAACTTAAATTAATCTATCTCTACTACCAACTATCGATATTTTGTGAATATAGGATTTATTTTTAGATAATAAATTCAATTAAATCCTCCATTATTTACAATGAATTCATTATTATAACTTTATGAGCTTGCTGAAATATCTAAACCTTTTAAATGTAATTTAAAAGGATAGCAGAAAGTTTTATTTGGAAAACAATGTGTATGATTGTATGCAATATATAGATTTGGTCGATGAATTGTATTATAATAGTTCTATAATAAAAATTTTTACAGCTATAAATTTTGTCCTATTTTATCTCAAAATTCAATAGATAACCTTGCAAAAAATTTATCCTACCCTTATTAAAGCCGCCTACCCCCTCCAAAAAATATGATGCAAACTGTTCCTACCGATATTGGATGATTTAACATTTATGGGAAAGATAAAAATAGCCCAAATATGGGAAATAGCGGAATCTCTGAACCAAAGCAATCCATGGAACCAAACCCACAATAGCCTTAACAATATGCCCATAAGATATAACAATGCGCCCACTATACCAGAATATGCAACGTAATAATAATCCCACTTGTTACAAGTGTGGTTACCGTGGACATTACCAAATCGCTCATTTACACAAACATACAACAATTTCCTGGCAAATCCTACCAATCTTCTAACTATCACCCGATCAAGGGAAATAAAGAATACAGACGCATAAATGTGAATACAGATATATCAGACAATAGTAAGAACCACCCATTTCTGGTAACCATAAAAATAAATAATATACCACTGGAAATAAATCATTTTCGGGACACGACATACAACCAAAGGACTCTTCCCCGTGTTAATAAAATACCATGACAGCACATACTCAGGTAAAATACTGGTGAGACAAATTACAACACATCCATAATGGGAAGGGATATACTAAATAAAATATCCCAAATCATACATGATCACATCCAAAAATTATAAAATAAAGCAGCCAAAACAGAATTTTCCACGAATATTTTCTGGTACCCTTGGTAATTTTCCAAACAAAATAGTTATAAGACTTCTTCCCAACCCCGATTCATCAAACCACGAACGGTACCCTATGCTCTAAAGTCACAAATCGAAATAATACTAAAAGAATGGGAAAACAAAGGGATTATTTGTAAATGTGGGGATCACCAATTGTGCCTATTCAAAAGGTTGACAATACCTTGCGCCTATGCATAGACTACAAAATTACCCTAAATCTGTGAGTCACTCCCTAATGTTACCCGATCCCCCAATTGAAGGCATTTTTGGAACAATACAAGAGGGGGCCATTTTTTCCGTGATAGATCTAAAAGAAGCCTACACCCAAATACCAGTTATGAAAACCACAAGTGAATTGCTAAAATTAGTACCAACTTATGCCCATTCAATTTTAATCGACTTCCTTTTGGAATTTCCTCCGCACCTATGATATTTTAGCGAACTATGGACAATGTGAGGGCCGGCCTTAAAAAACTGTTACCTTTTGGACGATACTATGGTATCGAAACACCGGAGGAACACTGGTACAATTTGCATCAGCTCTTCAAACGATTAGATGAGTACAATTTAAGGATAAATCTGAGCGAGTGCAAATTAGCGCAACCATCGGTGGAATATTTAGCCCACATTATCAATGCAGACGAGTTAACTTTGAGTCCTAAAACGACAGAATCAATCAAAAACTGTCCTGTTCTAAAATACGTCCACGAAGTACGATCCTTTATTGGACTCGTTAGCGTTACCTACCACGCAAAATTTATACCGCAAATGTCTACCATAGCAAAACTACTGTACGATCTATTACACCAAGGGGTAAATATCAATTGGGACAGACCAAGTCAGACAGCTTCAACTCCATCATGACTCTATTGATACCCCCCCCCCCCCCAAAAAAAAAATGCAATAACAATCTCGAAACCACCCTGACTCTATCAGGTGATGGTCCACCTATGGGATAGAAGCAGTTATATCACATCTATGGGATATCGAAGTCGAAAAACCGATAGCCTATGCTTCCCGAACCGTATCCAAAGCCGAAATCAACTATTCAACCGAAGAAAAAGAAGCCTTAGCTATTGTTTTTGCGGTTAAAAGATTCCGACAATTCCTCCTAGGCAGTCAATTGACCATAAACCGCTGCTAGCCATATATGAAAAGCAAATTGGGATCCCAACCATTACTTCCGCAAGGTTGCAACGATGGGGAGTCACTTTATCGGGGTTCAATTTCAACATCCTCTACAAAACAGGAGCATCAAATATGAATGCCGACGCACTTTCTCAACTACCGATCTCTGAAATAGACCACCAAGACGAAACCGAAATAAACCAAATTATACAAACCCAAATTATAGCCCTATTACTTACCCGAGACAAAATACAATCCAGAACCATGCAAGACCCTGAATTATCACAAATCAAAGAAAAAATACGAAACGGCTGGCCCCCAAAGATAAGAACCACAGATTACAAAAATTTTGGAATATAAAAAACGAATTGTTGATAGACCGAGAGATAATTGTCCGTGGAACCTGATTAATCATTCCACAAACCTTACGACCCGCGATATTGCAAGAAAGGACACCCGGGAATTGAACGAATGAAAGAAACAGCCAGGAAGTGTGTCTAGTGTCCCCAAAACAAGGATATCACAACAATCAGCGAAACATGCGACCGTTGTCAACTATGAAAAGACTACTCGTCCCTGATACTATTCCACAACAAGCCCGTCGCTCACACAGTAGGAAAAATGGTGCATGTGGACCTTGCAGGACCACTACACAACGTATATTGGCTGATTCTGATAGATGCCTATTCCAAATGGCCAGAAATTACCAGCCTAAATAGCACGACCTTCTATGCCCTCCTAACCGCATTGGAATCCATTTTTATTCACCTAGGATACCCACAAAACCTCATAACGGGTAATGGGCCACTTTGTAAGCCACATTTAACCAATATTGTGACCACCATGGAATAACACATATCTGCACCCAACAATATTCCCCGCAAAGTAATGGAATTGGGGAACGATTCGTATGAACTTTTAAAATGGCATAAGAGGATTTCTCCTCATCGAAATTCCCACCCAGCTGACCAACTTTCTGACGCGAAATACGACGTTAGACCTCCCCCGGGAGCGATATCCCGCCCCACCCACTCTCCAATTCTCCCAGTCCTAAGCAAAGGTGATCTAGTATGGGTACAACACCCCCAAACGTTATTAACCCAAAATGGGAAAAAGGCATCATAATAGACGTACGAGGATCCGTTGTTTATTACGTGGGAACCACTAACAAAACCCAATGATACAATCGTTAAGATATCCGACCCCGATGGGATCCCGAAAGCCCAGAAACAGAGGAAGCACAGGAAGTTTCCATCACCAAGACTCCCATCGAAGATTCATTTCACTATAGAGTCCGAAACGCCTTCATACCAGCGTCAGCACCAAATCGAGACGTCTATCACCGACCTCCCCCAGGTCATCGAAGATCCCCATCCTCCCAGAATGATAGACCACCCGAACCCCACAATTTCATGCAATGGTTTTCCGGAAAATCACGAATCCATCACGGAGGGAGGAAAAGAACTCTCAAATTCCCCGACCCAAGGTGCGAACGGTAGCGTCTCCCAAAGAGCAGACCCGGCAATCTACGAAGGGGAACCCGCAAGATATTTTGAAACCACTCCCCAGGGTAGTTGGATTTAAGCGGGGAGGAGAGTGGAAGTCAAACGAAACATTGTTTTTTTCTTCACATTTTAACCTCTCTTTCCCCCCCCCCCTTTTTAATAAACTTTACTTTTTTATGCCTCGCCCCCCCCACCCCCCCCCCCTTCATTTATTTAGTTTTTTTGTTTTTAACAGGATTAAATTCTACCTTGATCCGGCGTATTTCGGCGAAGGCCGTGTTATTTATATATAGAAATAAGGTAGGAATTATATTGGCACTTAACCGACCTGGACGACGTATGCTGTTACTTTATTGTTTGGTTATTGATTATGTGGTTCTTTAAAATTGACTTAGGATTAAAATTCGTCCTAACACCGCGGTACGGCTATGCCGTTTATTTTTGTTGATGTTCTGTGAGTCTATGAAAATAAACTTAGGACTAAACCCCGCAATAATTCTGCGGTATGGCGTAAGCCGATCTATCTATTTGGTTTATTAATAAAAAAATTTTATTTAGACCGGCAATCCGCCCTGATCCGGCGATAGCAGTATTTAAGCGAGGAGGAGTGTTGTGTTTTAATGGTAAACTAATTATATGTTTTTCTCTTGTATGATATTTTATACAAATTTGTTTGATATCTTATTCACTTAAAACTGGTCCTAGAGTTTTCGAGATTGGCTATTACATGAAATTAATAGTATAACAATACATGCCGAAAAATGAATTATAGCATTAAAATTCTTACGATCTTTTTTTCCCGATTTTATTTTTTTGATTGTAAAAGTTTGTATTTTGTAAGATTACTTTTAATTTAAAATATATATACGAATTTCTGTAAATCCAGTTTAATTCTATGACTAAAATGCCTGACAAGTCCGGTCTCCCAGTCCCCTTCTTCGATAATCCCGGACCCACGAGCTCCATCGATCTCTCCGCCTACACGATGGTTGGACTAGACTGTCCAATTATTACACTTAACTTTTTTATTTTATTAGATTATTGTGATATTTTGTTAATTTTATCGAATTCTAGAGGGTGGTTTCTTTTTATGTGACGCTAAAGATTTGCTCCATGATGGCCTTTCATATTTATTTGACAATCAGTAATATTACATTTTGATGTGTCATTTATAATACTATATGTAAATAATTTATATATTAAATTTAATTTTTCTCTAGGCATTATTTTATAAGCTTAAAATGTTGTAAAATGGAAATATACTAAAGTTTATAAAAATTATGACTTGATTGATAATAAATTTTAAAACAATTCGAATATAATTTAAATTTTTGCAATATACTAGTAATAACTTACATATTATTTTATAAGCATAAAATCATGAGGACGAATCGGTTCATAGGTATTTTAATTCGGTTCAGCTAAAAATTTTAGCGGTTTAGGTTCGATAAAAAATACCGGTTTAATGGTTCGGTTTGGATCTCTGATTACAACATCAACATATTTTAACAATAATCGTAGATCTAATCTTATTCTCCAAATTTTATTTTTTATATTTTCTTTTAAGCACTATTTGTATTCGAGTCTTTAATTTTAATCTTCGCATATTTTTACAAATAAATTTATTTAATCTCCAAAATTTATGTTCTATTTGTTATAGTTATCTCAAGTGATCAATTATTTAATAACTAATAATAATTCTGAAATATCATAGTTTCAACTCAATTAGATTCAGTTGGTTTCTAAACTTACCAGTAACTTCTGTTATTTATTTCATAAATTATCACCTTTAAATAACTATAACACATACTTCTTTATATCTTATCTACTATAAATGATATTTTTTTAAAATGTAGATAATCATATTAACGCAGGTTTAATCCTGGTAAAGAGCAAAAATTTTCGGGTTTTTCTTTGATGACGGATGTGTACAGACATATGATAAGATGATTTTCTGTGCTGAAAAATGCCACCCCGGTCACCAACAGGCTTGGACAGCCGGGTGATAGGATACTTGTCCAATAAACCAAATAGGATGACCAGCTAAACTCGTGGGTCATCAAGGATGATAACGATCTCTTGGCCAGTGCTAGGATAATGGTGACCTCGGGGATCGTTCAAGCATACAATGGACTTGTGATAACGATACTCCGGTGGGAGATCCATCAGGATTAATACTCCGGTGGGAGATCAAGCTTAAAATGGAATCGTTAAGAATACTTCGGTAGGGATATCTGTCGATATTGATGGGTTGAGGAATACATAGGATATCTGTCGATATTGATAGTGTGAGACCAAGATACAATGGCCTCGATAACGATACTTCGGTGGGAGATCCAAATGGAATCGATCAATAAAAAAGATAGTATGAATAATATAAAGTTGATAGATTGAAGGAGCTTACCATTAGAAAAGGTGAAAGTTAAAAGGAAAAAAAAAATAATTGCTAAACAATTTTATATTTTAACCTTAAAATAGTCCGACATATAAATGAGCTACCGTAAAATAATTTTTTTCTTTTTCAACATACGTCTTTAAAGTTTGATTTATATAAATCTAAATATCTTTCTTATCCAAAGTAAATTTAATTTTAAAAAATAATTTTTAAAAAAAATATGTCCTTTAAATTTTAATTTATTTTTCTTACGTTTTTATCTTTGGAATTTTTGCATTAGAATGCAGTTTGACATGGTTATTTTCGACTGACCTTATATTTATATTGGAACGATAGGCTTGCCTTCCTGCAATAAGAGGTAAATAAATATTAAATTCATAGAGCTGTTTATGACTTATCAAGGACATAATTTATAAAATTCGTCTGTCCTAATTTCCTTAAGTTCCAATAAATGCTTTCAGATATTCTTAGTTTCAATAACGATGTCATTTTTTTGAAAGTTTTTACTTTAGTCTTGCAGTGAAAATTTTTTAATAATTTGAGAATAAAATGGTTGATAAATATGACGCCAAGAAAAGTTTCAAATCGATATTAATTATAGAATAAATAAGTAGCGTATTTATTTCTGCTATGTATGTGATTAAAAAATATAAATTGGAATATAAATGCAATAAAATGTACTAATCAATATTATTTTTTAAAAAAATATTTTAGTCAGCATCTAGATTTTTTGACTTGGAAGAGGGGGGGGGGATTTGTATCCTCCCCCGCTGCTTACGTGATTGAAACGATGCATTAAAAATTATAATTTTTTCTATTAACAGTAGTAAATTTTTTAAATTTGAATATAACAAGCAACCACGCCTCTTGCCTAAGACCTGTTTAGCAATATTAAACAAGTGCTTAATAGGAGTGGGATATAATTTTTTTTTAAAGCTTTCTCTGCATCAATGGTGGCCACTAAATTGATATTTTGGCAGGCTCGAAGTGAATGTTATGGTAAAAAATCATAACTTTCTGCCCTGTTAATCGGTAATCTATAAGTTGAAAATCTTATTCCTTTTCTGAACCTTGATGTTCAAACATTCTACCTAGTTTAGAAGAGAAAAACATTTTTTTGTTGGATGGAGACGGAAATTTTATTTCATCAATTTCAATATTTTCTATATTTATTATAAAACGATATTATCTTCCAGTTATGTTTTATAATTTGAATTTAAAAAATGATGATAATAAAAAAATATAAAAACTTGGGATAAAATTTAATATAATTAAATAGTTTCATATTATTTAAATAAATATTAATAAAATTGGACATTTCAATTTGGAATTTAGAATTACTACGCGTCATTTAATTAACTTCGTTTATTCGATAATAAGTTTATTGAATAATATAAATTACATCTTTTAACTTTTTCAATCATCCCAAATTTTAAATTATATTTTAAAATAATCCTCTTATATTAATTGCATTTATAAAAAAAAAAAATTAATATTTATAAAAAAAATGGAAGTAAATAAAATTTTGAGAATATACTATAATATATATTGCATTTATAAAAATAAAACTAATATTTATAAAAATGAAAGTAAATTATATAATCATTATAACCATATCTAATTGACGAATATAATAACTCATGATGTATTTTTTAAAAAATTTTACGACCCGGCCCGGGTATATTTTAAATTTAAAAAACGGGCCAGGCCTGCAGGTCTGATATATAAATGATCATTATAACCATATCTAATTGAAGAATATATTAATTTATAATGTATAAATATAATATTACAATATATTCTTACATTACACAGTGACTATAATCAGGAGATCAAACATTTTCAAGTCTAAAGGAACAATTTTTATTGTGTTTATCAACAAATCCAAATTCGTACCTTAAGTGGGAAATGTTAAAAAAGAAGATACACAAATATATATACACTATGTTGTTAAAGAGTGCCACCACTACATTTCCAAAATATCCTGGAGTACCACTATTTTTCAAAACTCGGGGCTCCTTTTGGGATGGTGTCAGTCGGCTCGTTTTGAGCCGATTTTTTAATACGGTTAACTCAATATTTTCGCCAGAAAAATATTGCCTAAGCCTAGATATTTCGAATTTATGTCTAGACCTTTGTTCCTTCTATGAGCAAAATATTCAGGCTTGCATAATATTTTTTCTAGATGAAATATTGACTTAGCCGTTTATCGGCTCAAAACGAGCCGTCTAACAACATTTGATGGAGTGTCATTCCCCGACTCCTTTAATTTTATTGTATAAATTGTTTTAAAAAAACCTAATTAATGTATTTGTTTAATACAATAAATGATATATATTTGGTGAGGATGGGTGGTTTTTGTTAAATTATGATTATTATTTTCACGTACATTGAAACAATATACGCATGATAGAATATATCCAAAAATGCATATTCTCAAAATATTATTTACATAAATTTTTTAAAGTATCAATTTATAATATACTAAATATCTATCTAGAATAAAAAAAGATAAAATATGTAATATGCTTGCTTATTAAATGATAATACACCGAATAGGTGAATTTGTTGTATTTACCAGGTCGAATATAATTTAAAAAAATTCCGAGCCGGGCCTAAAAAATTTTTTTTAAAAAAATCCGGGCCGGGCCTAAAAAATTTTTTTTAAAAAAATCCGGGCCGGACCGTGCAAATGGTACCTCTACAGGTTTCTGATATATATTTATGACTAATATAATATTGGGTGGGTTAACTACCTAACACCCACAGCTTCTACATGAACAGGGGGTTGGTGGGAACAGTTTGCATCTAAATTTTTATTGGGGGGGGGGGTAGTGGGAGAGACGTTTTTAGGGGGTTAGGATAATTTTTTTTTTTGGGGGGGGGGGTATGGTTATTTATTAAATTTTGAGATGAAATACGACAAAATATATTGCTGTAAAAATTAATACTTTTATTAAAGACCTATTATAATATAATGATATTGCTGATGACCGTGACCACTACTAATGCCCGTGATATTTAGTGAAAAAACTAATAATCACACCCGATATTTAGTGAAAAACTAAATATAACACCCACGTTTATTAAATATTTTTAATTCCATGTGCCCGTGATATTTAAAACCATCCATTTTATAAAAAAAATGGATTTTATTTTTACGATTATATTAAATTATACATTTTGTTTAAATTTAAATAATTAACCAAGTAGCAATATTGTTTTTATTCATCATACACAGATTCTTAAAGTACATGCTAATATTTTTTATATATTAAATTTAAATAATGTTATTACTGGTTAGAACAGAATATATTTTGATTCCACTTCTCTGCTATAAATTTGCTCTGGAAGGCACAGAATAAGAAAGTATAAAGGTAAACAATTTTTTTTAAATATACAGTTATTTTATGCTAATATAAATATTATTTAATTGAATTTAGTCCAAATATTATCTGTTTTCTAAGCTAATTACTATTTCTCAATAATTAACAAAGCAGCAAAATTGTTTTTATTTATCATATATAGATTCTTAAAGTACATGAATAAGCGAAAATAAGGTGATTTAACACTCCCAGATGAGCCAAAATTATCAAGATGAAATTCGGTCTAAGAAACATTATTGGCCGTTATTTGGATTTGTAATTTATAAATTTCTACATAATGCATGTACCAAAGATACTCGGAAAGGGCATTCGATCTTAGAGTTAAAAGAACTGTTGCCCCAGCATATTTGATGAAATCAAAAACTTAAATTTACATATTCCAAACAATGCGCGATGAATACTAGAATAAGTAAAAATCGTGATTTTTTCATAGACTAAAAAATCATTTTTTCTTAAAATCACATTTTACAATAAAAGGAAACTATTTAAAAAATATGTTATGGAGAAAAATAACTCCTGAGGCGATGTGATCTTAAGCTTGAAATTAAAATGAAGAACTATGAGTATTTCTTATACATTCTAAATATTCATAATGATATCGATAGATGTCTAAAATAATACTTATATTTATATTGAGTGTTTTAAAAAATCGCTATAATTAGAGGATATTTCTTAAGTTCCCAATTTTTTGATTTTTAGTAAAAATACGAATTTATAAAAAATAATCATTTTTACGATTTTTTAAAAAAAACTCAATTGAAATATAATTACCTTCCCTGACATCTGTTAATATTAATTTCGAAATTTTCCAAAATATATTTAAAAAAAAATGCCTAATTCGTTCTCCACAATTTCGTACCGAAACCAGGGATGCAAACTCGGCAAAATTTTTACCCTGGTTCGGTTAAAAAAGAATAGGTGGGTTTGGTTCGGGTTCGATTCAGGGAAATATTTTTGAACCCGGGTATGGTTCAATGTTCATCTCGGGTTTAAGAATTTTTGAATTGATAAATAAAGATTCTATATTTAAATCAATTAAAAAACTGACATAAATTTGGTATAAAAAATAAATTTTTTATTTTATTTATAGATTGTTATAAATACAAAGCATAGTCATTTATCAATTTTAAAAATTTTATTTAGACGTATTTCTTTAAATTAACAATATCCAATATAATAATTTTTACTTTGACTTGTTCACTTTCATTTTTTTCTAATTAATAATCTTTGAGAATAAAAATTAAAAATAAATGGCGTAAATGAATTTAATTGTTTAAAATTTATTAACACTCCAATAGGAATCTTTGAGGATAAATTTAAAAAATTTTAAAATGGCGTAATAAGTTGTTTAAAATTTATTAACACTTCACTTAATTGGAAATTTGAAAATATTATAAAATCTCAACTAAATTATTACTATTTATATTTAAAATAATACAAATATCTTAATATATGATTTTAAACAATACACTGAACCCGGGTTTAAATAAATTTCCCAGGTTCGGTTCGGGGTTTTGAAAATTTTATAAATGGGTTTCAGGTTCGGCTTCGGTTTAGATTTTTTTTCTAAAAACCCGGGTTTTCTTCTACGGGTTCGGTTCGAATCCTTGACCGAAACCAACAAAATATTTATTAAAGAATACTAAAATAATATTATTTTTATAAGTTTATCATACCCAAAAAATGATTTCAGGATTAACACAACATAAAATTATTTATATTAATAAAATTTAGCAAGTAACAAAGGTATTTTAAACTAACCAGTAGCGTAAAATATTTACCCGACCTAAGACCTATGAGGTAACCTCTATCAGGGAAAAATCTTGTTTACGCCTACGATTTTTTATTCCTACAGGAATGATATAACTATCTTTAGGGATGGCCTAATTATATCCAAATATACATTTTTGCGAATTAGGATTGTTAAAACTAAAATAAGTTTGGGTTTTTTCGTTGATGATAAATTAAACAAAAGGGTGTTCAAATTAGAGGTCTGCATTGGGCGGGGTTTCGGCCTGCCCGCCCATCATAGTGGGCGGGTAAAAATTTTTTCGAAAATGGGCAGGCGGGTTAAGGAAATTTAAAATTTTTGTTCAAAAACAAACTAAAAAAAATAATTGTTTAAATGATCTATAACAATATTTCTATTTTTATTGTACCAATTGTTTTTTTTAAATGAAGAACATTTACCTAACTATATTATGTAATAAACACAACAATAAAACTCTTTTCTTAGAATAAATAAACATTTTTATCTATTTAAAATCTCCTTTTATGGGAATGTAATAAAACTTTTCCAGTGCTTCTTCCGAACGCGGATTTAGCATTGCTGAAAGATTTTTAGAACAAAGAAGAACGTGTTTGAATCCAGAAAATGTCGATTCCTTATTATTTTTGCATTATAATTATATATAATATTAATTTTACATTTATATATTTTTCATAAATATTCAATTTGATCAAATAAATTGTCCATAATTTACAATGATTATTTTTATACTTATATTAATTTCCTAAATTATAAACTTTTTGTAGAGGTGTAATGCTGAAATATTTTTATTAGATGCTTAAAAAAATGAAAGAATGACCATAATTAAATTTTGTAAGCTGGATTGGGTTAAAATTTTTTTATAAATAATGGGCGGGTAAAAAATTTTAGACAAATGGGCGGGGCGGGCGGGTATATATTTTTTGAAAACTACGGGAGGGCTGGGCAGGCGGGCTAAATTTTTTTTAACATTGGATGGGCGGGCTTTTGGTCCAAAAACCCGCCCAATGCAGACCTATAGTTCAAATCAGCGCTTGCCTCTCATCAAGATATATATTCTACAGGTTTATTGTTAAATAAATATTCAAAATTTAATCCTTGGTGCAACTAGTAAATGCTAACTTAAAGAGATTAGTTTATACCGTTACCCTGATTTTTTTATAGTAAATTTAATAACGATGAGATCATTTTAAAATGCGGATCAATTCGGTAGATGACATTCAATAATGGTGACAAAATAAAATAAATATAATCCTTATTTATTTTTAGTCAATGATACTGCGACAACATCCTCCATACCATTTCCTAAACGTCAAAGATGCTCATTAAACGATAATAGTGTAAACTCATCTTAGACTTTGGAAGATAACAATATTTTTTCATTATCTGCAATATTTTCCACGCGTTAAACAAAAGCAAAAATTAAAAAAATTTCTTTTATTAAGAGGGTTATTTCTTTTTTTTAAAAAAAATTATGGATTATTCTTTAAAATATTTTTTCTAGAAATTACAAAAAATAAATCAAAAAATAAACTTAATGGCGAATTGTGCGTCTATATTAAAGACCTGCAAATTGGCTCGAAACGCCTGAAATTATAAAAAAATGGATAGAGCTGGGTTTAAAAATTTATATTTATGAAGTACTTTTATACTTTCATTTTATAAACACAAGAAAATAAATCCCTGTAAAAGAATCAAGTGGAGAAAATAAAACAACATACAATATTAATGTCATGTATAAGGCATTAAAATTTGAGTTATTTAAAGTAAAAATAAACATGTAATTAATTACAAAAAATCAACCAAAAAAATTTTAGTCAAATTTTTGCTTTGTCACTGATAAATTTCGGAATTTACAATAGACCAAGCATGGATAAAATGACCATAAAATTGTTGCCCTTGTTATTTATTCTTACTCTGCATAATATTTCGATTGTTAAATTGTAATTTATGTTATATATAAACATTTTATTTATAACGATGTAAAATATCGAAAAATTCACAATAAAAAAAAATGCACTTAATTTATTTTGATATCAATAATAACAACAGTAACATAATTGATACAAAAAATTATCTTTTATGACAACAAATTAACACTGGTGTGAATGAGATTTTAGGTATGATAATAAATTACTATTTTTTTTAAAACAAATACCTAAAATGATTTGACTAAATATATCGTATTTTTTTCTTTAAACCAAAGTTCTGACTTGGTAAATTCGATAAATGACTTCTTCAAAGATAATTTGCAAAGTTTTATTTTAGATTCTTATCCAATCTGATTAAAATTAAAATGGGTTATTAGAGTACATGACGCGTTACGATGGTAGGTTAGCAACTGCGCCAAAATTTACATCATGTATATTGCAGTTATCTATTTAGTTAGAATTTTACATGGTTATATCAATCAGGCAAAAATATGCTGACATACGAAGGAAATAACTTTGATGTTTTATCCCTCCCACTAAATTCTTCCTTCGTGCGCGAAAGACGACGATTTTCGGCGTTTGCATGTAAATTAATGTTAAAATGAGCATTCGACGACCCACCCGGATTATCCTGATTATCACAATAGTTTATAGTTTTGTGATAACATTGCTGCTTATTTCCATTTTCCGTTTTATAATTATGGTCATCGGCGGAGTTGTTAAAATTGTGAATGCCTGAATAAGGATGAAATATCAACGATTTTAAGGTGGCGGGTGATGATCTGTGAAAGTTAAAATATGTTTAATTTTCATTGAAAAAGTAAAAGGCCCACAAATATGGGAAAAGTTTCAATAATATTAAGAAATGTTCTAACCCATAAGACATTTAATTTTGCTAAATTTATCATGTATATAATTGAAAGGTATAACAAAAAAAGGCCAAAACACAAGTTCCTACGTTGAAAACTTTATATGCATAAATTTTGTTTTTGGTAAATTTATATTTTACGAATACAAATAATGAAAATATATTATCTGTCAAATAATTTTCATCTATTATTCGATCGAATTATTTGTAAATATTCTAAACTAATTGTTAAAATTCTTAGGTAATTAACAAGTTCCTTGCGGAACTTTTTACTTTTTTGCCCACATCAATAAATCACTTTTACGATTTTTGAAATTTGGAAAAAATTTTATTTTCGAATCAAATTGAATGTTTTTATTATTCGTACGAATTTGAAAAGTAACTAGTTACAAGCTATTAATTATAAAAGTAATTACTTTTATTATTTTATTATGAATAATTTTATATTTTTTACATTGTAAGTTATTTTGATTCGTGTATTTATAATATTTGAAGGATATTGAATAAAGAATTTAAATCTTGTTAAATTAATTTATTAGACTACAATTCAAGTTGTTTTAATATTTTAATTAAATTAGCTTAAACTTCTCCTTTAAAAGATATATAAAGAAAAATAAAAACAATTTAAGAATATTTAAAAAGTAAATGAATTGAGGAAAATAGGAAAATGACAAATAAAGAGAAAAGAATGATTAAGAACGACAAAAAAAAAGGTATTAAAGAAGGAAGACATAGATGATAAAAAAATTATACAAAAAAAGAAATGGGAAGGTAAAAAAGACAAATATCTTTTTGATTGACTTTCCCCCCTTTTTAATCTGACCTTTTCTTAACCCTTTGGGACTTTTTCCTTTTGGTGTCTGACGTTTTCCCTTTTGGAATGCAGAACCCTGTATATATTATATAGCTTATAAACTTGTTTCGTTGATTTTGAGGTGTGCTTTCGGAGTTGGCGTGCCCAGTCAGCAATTGATAGTTGTAATGATTGTATTCGTTATTTCTTGTGTTATTTATGTTTAAATAACTATCATTGTAACTTGTGGAATTTATGGATTGGTTGATAACAACACTCGAATTAAGGTTATCATTAGTAGCATGGCTATTGATTAGATCCAAGGACGAAGTCATTTGTCTTTCCTCGTCATTTTCAGAAAGGGGGTGACGGCAATCATAGGACACATTAAAGTATTCGCGCAAAGATGGAAATAGTTCCAGAAATAGGGTGCACAAATCTTTTCGCAAACCAAACCACCCTTTATTTTTAAATAAGGTACAAGAAAAGTATCCTAAAAAGTCATTTTTTAAAAATTATTTTAATTTAAAATATATTACAAGGTTGTGTCTTAAGATCGGATTTTAAATCACAATTCAAAATTTTTTTGTATATCATGATTTTTTTTAGATATAATTTATTTTTTCTTGTATAGAATTGAAATAATAATCTCATTATTTTTGAATCGAGATATATCTTCAAAAATTTGATATAAATTCCATAAGGACGCAGTTTTTCAAATTGCCGCTTTTTTTGCTGCATCGAACTTCCAAGCAAATTAGACTCTACAAAATCGAACCAAGAAATTTAGTATTTTTTAAAATCATTATTTTCTTTTATTTATGTATAAATAGAGCGTTTCGCCGCCAGGCTTTGTGCCTTCAATAACACGCCGCCGATTTTTTAATTGAAGCCAGCGCGAAATTATTTTTTTAAATATTATGTTTAGATAATATAATATTAAAAGGCTAATATATTTTTATTCGAACATGTGATAAATATCATGGTCCCCTAGGAACTCTTTGCGTCACTCAAAAATATATAGGTAAGACCATCCATTCTTACATTAATTGACAAAATTAAATAAGAATTTAATATAAATGAGCGAAGGTTGAATTTGAGTGTGAAGCAGATCAAAAAAAATTCATATATACAATTTGGATATGTTTGATCTTGATAGCACCGATCATTACGATTCCAGTGATTATATTCACATTAATAACACTTAAATGTAATTAAAATGAAATGCCCGAACCAGATGAGCTATATATTATATATACTAGTAAGCATTTCCAGAGCTAATAAAAATAGGCTTAATAATGTTTTAAAAAGAATTGGAAAACCGTATCTTAAACTTTCAAACGATAAATTCGATCTAGTGTAATATTTCTTTCAAAATTTTTAAAAAAACAATTAAATTTATAGCAAATTTTTTTTTTGAAATTATCTAAAATATTTCCAAAATGACAACTTTTTCTTAGCTAATATTTTGATACAGACCTCTTTTTTTAAAAAAAATTTAGGGGAGTCGAGCCACTATGTGCCCCCAAGTGACGTTACTGCCCTACCTAGAATTTAGTATTTCTTTTCAGATGTCAGAGAGAGTCTCATTTAATTATAATGATAACTCAGGCTCAAAAAATTAGCGTTAGGATTTCCTGTTGGTAATTTGCAGGTAATATAAGTATTTTTGTTTTAATTAACTACTCCACATTATGATAAATAATTGTAGTGTTCAACAACATATATTTTGGTTTAGGCATTGTATTTAAAAACCGGGGCTGGCAAGGTAGCAACAAAATCAGATCGGTTAATGCAAAAATTTTGCTAGGCCAGAACTAAATTCCCACCGGGCCGAACCTGAAAATTTTGCCATTTGAAGACCTCTAATATTGATATATGTTTTAAATTTTTGGAAAGGAAAAAGGATTGAACTTCCATATCTTTCCATGCTAGCCAACAAAATTCTGTGTTCTAGCAACCAGAACATATAGTGAAAGGGTTCCTCTATCGCTGGGTCGACGTTGAATTCAAGCGTATACTGCAAATTGAAAAAAAAACACATTATAACTATAAATTACAAAATTGAATCTACAATTAATTTTTTTTTCTGATAAAGAATAAAATAATTTTTTTTTTAAATTTCTTAAAAAATTAATTAGCATTTATAAAAGTACTAATTTAATGTGTATATTATTTAAAAAAAGTTGCATTAATTCACGCCGCCTTAGATAGTGGCTAAAAAGTGACTCACCGCCAGCTTCCGATTGAATTTTTAAAAATCTCCCTGGCACCAGAAATGATAAATGGAATTTTAATCAATTCATAATATGGTCCTGAGACTGTCCCGTCATCTAGATACAATATGTTTTAAAGGACATGGCATTTGTTGTTGATGTTGTATATGATGGTGCAAATTGCCTCACAAAGGTAGCTGGGCACAAATGGTTCCCTTGTATTCCTTGTCGTTATATGGTTGTTTCATGAAACTTTAAATAGAATGGTTAGTAATAGCAGGCAGATATATAAGTGGAATATTCATGGAATGTTTTACAGAAGAAAGGAATGAAGTGCTTTCTTAAGAGAGTTAAAAATCCAATTTAAAAAGTGTTGTTAGATTGATCTAGCAGATGGCATGTGACGCAGCCTCACATCCTGCTGGAATACTATAAAGCATAATTGATAGGGTAGTAAAATAATCAAGTTTTAATTTCAACTGCAAGCAAATAATTTTGGATATGATTCTTCGGAAAATAGACACAATAGCAATGTGATGAATATCTCCATCCTCTTTGGATAGTGCAATGAGGCGAGCACCAAATATTAGCGAAAGTCGACGGTCAGATATTCTCGGTTTATACTGGAGTTGACCCAATTTAAATAGGAAAGGTTTAGTTCTTAGAAACAAAAATGTAAATTCAATTACATTAATATATTACATATTTTGTTTATAAAATATTTTATGTTTATTTCATGATAAGAAATATTAATCTTATGCTAAAATACTATTATAAAAAAATTCAATTTTTTTGAAAGAAGTATTTCACCCTATTTTTAGAATTTTTTTTATAAGAGGTTGTTAATTCATTTAAAATTCACTCCCCCCCTCTCCGACTATAGCCCTGAAAATACAGACATAAATTTTTAAGAGACAAAATTAACATTTAAAATAAAACCAATTTGAATTTTGCTTACAAGGATTTTGTGGCTTCGATGCAAAAGATAACGTTAGCATTAATAGAATCGATATAATCAATGGGAAAACGATTAGAGTATATTTCATTTTAGATTCGTCATTCAATTTACTAATTAGAAGAATCTAAAATCATATCAAAACAAAATAGTAAACTGATAATAATTTTTATTTATAAGCAGAGGTGTTAAAAAATAAAAGAAATCAATGTAAGTATAATATATAAAATTAAAAAAAATATAAACTCATAAAATATTTGCTTAAAAATATTTCGTTTTGTTTGGGCTGTGTCCAATATATCAAAAAATTCGATTAGCAAACTTTTGAAACTTTGTCGAAAAAGAAGACATAACTTATTTTAATTTAAAAATAAAAATGTCCAAAATATAATTCTAGAATTTTAAAAATTTAACTACGATTTCATTAAAATTGAAACTTCTGAAAGTTTTAAACTTTTCAAATTTAAAAAAAATTTTTTTTTAACCTGCAAAAAATTTTTCTTACCCGCCCATTTTTTAAAACTTTTGTTTAGCCTTCCTTACTTATTGTTTTGCAATTATTTGATTAATTAGTTTTGTTCTTTTTGTTTTTTTTTCATATATTTTTACTTAAATTTATAATATGCTATATTATGAAATAACAAAATAAATTTTAAATAAATACAGATATGTGACTAGGAACCATATTTGGGGGAGGGGGCATTTGAAACAAATTTAAAGGTCATGTTTAGGACAGGAGGAAGCTTCTCTGTGGCTAATGCTTAAATTTTTAACCAGCCAGTTTTAAACCTAGAATGAACTATCTATGTCATTCATTAAATGAGAAAATGAGTTTAAAGGTTAGAATAAAATGTAAGAATCATTCAAATAAGATTAAATAATATAAAATTATTTTAAGTTATATTAATACCATTTTTTTATAAAAACTTCCAGCGTCCCAGTTGAAAGAATTTTTAGTATGATTAAAAATATGTTTAATTGGGGATGTCTCAATGATAAAAACCAAATAATTTATTAATAGAAGCAAAGAATATTATTTTATACTCAAAATAAGAATATCAAGCTGAATAAAAATTGTTCGATTTAATTCTTTGAATTTTTAGGAACCGTTATACGGTTCAGTATGTAAAAAATTATAATGGTTACGTTTTGGTTACGGTTCTTAAGAAGAAATTTATAAAGGTTCGGTTCAGCTAATTATAAAGGTTCATTACGGTTAGAATTTTTTTTTTATTGAAGCAACACCATTTTCTAATTATTTTTATTATAAGCATATGAATTATATATAAAAAAATATAAGATTCAAAATAACTCATTTTTAAATATATTATTTGATCTATGGAAGTCCCTCCCATTAGTCGATCCTCCATCGTCGGCATTACAAAAGGATTGGGATAAACCTCTAGTTGGCAACTCCGTTGCATTCCTTAAATCGAGGAGCCAACCAGAGAACCATTCTCTACTCTTCTCCATTTCCGAAGGTAGTGGATACGAATTTATTGAGGCCTTCCCATCCCGAAACCTTGACCAGCTCCTAAGCAATGACGAGCTACGTCAAGCCATCGGTCTTAGACTGAATTGCGATATGGTAATACCTTATCACTGTATCCTCTGTCAAACATCGGTCAACTCCAAAGGCCTAACTCTCTACACTGCAAGCGCTGTAAAGACATATTCATTAGGCATTCAAAATGCAATGATACCATTACCAGGGCCTTAAAATCCGTCGGCATCCCATCAACCCTCGAACCTACTGGCCTTTACAATTTCGATGGTAAGCGGCCCTATGGTTCGACTATGATCCCTTGGAAGAGGGGGGAATTCCTAACTTGGGATTTGTCATGCATCGATCCTCTTGCCCCTTCCAATATAAATATAGATGCCATACTAGATGCCGAGGCGAATAAACTAGCTAAATATTCGCCATCTCTTCCCGCCAATTATACCATTAATCGCCACTACTTTAACGTCGTTACGCTCTCATGCCCTAGACTTCTTTAAAGAGCTAGGAAAACGGATCTCTGCTAGGACCGAAGATTCCAACTAGGGATTCTACCTACGCCAACGATTAGCCATAAACATAGTAAAATACAATTATATCAGCTTTATTTTTTCAATATCCGAAACCCCGTAATTGAAAATCCTATGCATAGTATAGACTTTGGCCATTTTGTTGCCTATTATAATGTTAGCGCTAAAAGGAAACTTGAATCTCAATCAAAAAAAAATAGCAAGAATTAATGACTTTATATAATTGTGATTTGCTAATATTATATTTTTTTACTATTATTATAACTTACCTTGATATAAATTGTCGATATAACGAAATTATAACAAATGGACATTATATGAAAGTTAAATATCTATCAATTAATAAAACTTTATATATTTTCTAATATAAATGGATTCCTTTTTGTTTGTTGTGACGATAACACAAATTTTAGCACCGAAAAAGCCCTTTCTACAGAAACTGTGTTTCGGGAACCGCCAGTACTATAAGAGCAAGTTTATATAATTCTGGATATTCAAATTATATCATTTCTAAAATATAAAAACTGAACCGGTTTGAACCGGTTTAACCGTTTTTTTATAAAGGTTCGTTTTACTCCTTCAAAAAATAATTATATCGGTTCGGTTGCGGTTCAGATATTTATAACGGTTTAACGGTTCACTCCGGGTCCCTGGTTTTTACAATAGATTTTTAATTTTGGTGTTAAACAGACTTCACATGATTTTAATTTTAAAAAATTTTCATATTAATATATCCTGGAAAAATCGTATCTGTATTTGAAAAGTATCTTTTAACAATTATGGTACACAGATATGACAAATTATTACACTTTATGTTAATCCAAAAACGAGGTGTCAGCAAAGTTTCCAGAGAGTGATATAAAGTCGAGCCAATAATTGGTAAGTTACCCTTTTCAACCATGCGGATCTCATTTTTTTTAACATGATCACTTAAAGGTTAAAATAAAAGTAACGTGATTCGTTCTATTTCACAGTTTTTTATACAAAAAACAATAGTATTCCCTTTAATTTATATATTGAGCAAAAAGAGGATAATTAATAAGATATTTTACCAATTTAAAAAATAAAATACGAATGATTTGTAAAACCAAGCCTGCTCATAACTAAAAAAAACTATTTTGGATTATATTAAACCAGTAGTCATTAAATTAGGCGATTGATTATAGCTTTTTGTAATTTTTAAACCGTGTAATTGATAAATCCATGGGGCTAATTAAAACCTGTTTCACTGGGTTCCAGTTGAGGTTTCCAAAACGGTTAGTTTCGAATTGAGTAATAAAAGGTTCGGATGATTGAAAATTTTTTAAAAATATATATTTAGAATTTTTCGGGATTAAGAGTAAATCTTACAAATCTTATCAAATATGGATCAATTCATTAAAAAAAATTTTTCAAATCTACCTGAAATATGAGGATAGGAATGAGTATGAAGAAATATATTCCGGCTGAAAGTATATTTTTTCGAACGATGTGTAAGAGATGGAAGCTTTTAATGAGTGTGAAAGTTAGAATAATGATACTAATGATCCCCAAAATGGACAGGCATTCGATCATCCAAGAAGGAATAAAGATCATCTTAAGTTTATGTTTAAAAAAAATATGTATATAAATTTATTGTTTAAATTTTAAAATAATCTAAATAACTAAATAAGGAATAGGCCAACTAACTTTTAAGCCCCTCTTCCAGAGTTGGGCAGTACCGCGAATACTTGCATCTAAGATACAAGATCCTTTTGTATCTTGTACTCAGTATCTTTTTGACATTTTTAATAAGATACTAGTATCTATCTAAGATCCTTTATTAATCTTGTATCTTTTTCATTTTCTTTAAAAAGATACAGATACAAATTCTTTTTAATATTCATGTTTAAAACATTTACATATCACACAATGTAACTTTATTTTCTTCGTGAAATCTTGTATTATTTTCTTTATTTTTTCCCGCTATATTTTAAATATATTAATAACCAAAATTAGTTGGAAATTTTACAGGTCACAAAGATAGATAGATTAATAAACAACACCAAAACTAAATAAGAGAAGCATATATTTTATATGTAATATTTTTTAATTTGTAGAATGTTTAACAATCATAGTAGTGAAGATGAAATTATGGAGATAGGTTCTCCTGAATCAAATCCCAATCTTAAAATTCTAGATGGAAAATTTTATAAAGTAATTCATGTGAAAAAGAACAAGGTATAAGCTGAATGTCAAAATTGCACAAGTAAAAAAGTTATTAAAGGTTCAACAAACTCCTTTACAAACTTTGTTAAACATATTAAAGTATATTATACATTTTTATTTTATAATTATTAACATAATAATACCTATATTTAAGTCTCTCTTCGATAATTGTTATTAAAAATTTTTATAGAAGATAGTTGATTATCAAATTAAAATCATTTTGGATATATATTTTTCAGGGGTGTATCGATACCACTTGGAGGCCGATCCGATATTCCCGATATGAAATTGCTTCGGCCGATTACCGATTCGATATCATATCTAATTTTGTATTCTGTAAAGATACCAATGGTTTTAATTTTTAATATACTTTTTATTAGTATAACATCTGTAATTTAACTATACCATAACTTACGTCATTTAAATATATTATAATGATCAGTTATAGTTTATATTCAATTCAATTGCAATTCTAAAAGTATATAAAATATTTTTATTGTTAAATCACTTTTATATAATAAGTAATAACATTAATCTATAGACATAATAAGTAATAAAAAAATTATATTATGAAATTTGAAATAAATATTTAAAATAATATTTAACATTAATATATTGAAGATTTGTTTTTAGAAATACCAATATTTCCAATATATCAGAGGTCAGCTTGCGGCGATAGTAACTGTAGCTTCACTAAAAACAGATTCTGAAGAGAATCTCGCACACTTTTATAAACAGAATGCGCAAAAAAATAACAATAAGGCAGAATGTTTCCCCCTCATCCCTTCAGGCCAGGTTTAATCCATTAAAACTAAATGCTATGGTTTAAGTAAAAATAAATTTAAAGCATTTACTTGATAATACCAATATTATTTATTAAATTTTACTGATTACTTATACCTAGACCTGTGCGCCGATGAAATATCGGCGGCTGGCGTAATTTTAAAAAAATCTAATCGACGGCCGGGGGCGCGCCGCTTTTTCGCCGCCGTCAATAAAATCGGCGCATGTATACATTTTTATAAGATAATTTTTTTTAATTGCTTATTAATTTAAAAAAAAACAAATAAATATACACTATTCTATAGATATCTCGGCATATTTTTTAATATTATTCATTTAATAGAAAACTTATTATATCCAAAATCGATTTCGTAATTTTATTATTATATGTATAAAAATTATTTTAATTAAATTTTTGGGACACAATGATGATCTCCTTGAATTTAACGTCAATCCAGTGGTAGAGAAAACTCTTTCACTAGGTTTGCTAGTCGCCGGGATGCAAAGAATTTTTTTGGTGAGCCTGGAAAGATTGGGAAGTTCACTCTTCTTTTCTCTCCAAAAATTTAGAACGTCGATATCTTGTGAATGTTGTTTTCCAAGAAAACTGTGGCATTCTTGTTCTAAGTCACCTAACTTGGAATCATAATTTATATATGATGAATGTTTATTTGCCAATTTTGTCTAATAACTTGAATTTAATAATTCATCTTCATCCTCATTAGCTATATTTACAACCTGATTATCATCATTCTCTATAAGTTTAATATGTTTTATTATAAATTCTGAAGTTGAGCAATTTTGCTCTATTAAATACTTCGACACAATTAAAATCTTGAACCTAAAAGAGAAGCCAATACCTAGATAATTTTAAATAAAAAATAAAAGAATATACTTATATAATATTACTTGCAGATTACAAACCGGAGATCGTAACGCAAGTTTTTTTAGCATATTTTCCTTAAGTGAAATAATTTCAGAACTATCACTATCATTTACTATTAAATGTGTTTCAATTTCACTTCTAAAAAGTAACGCCAAGTTTAAAGTAGGCCCTTTTTGTACTGAAAGAAATTCGACAGTTTCTTTAAATTTTGAAAGAAATGCTAATAGTTCTTCTACCAGATCAGCTTCATAATTTGATAATTTGAGAAAGTGCTTCCCAATTCTTTTCAAAACATTATTAATTAAATTCCTATTTAATCCAGATATGCTTTCTAGCATAATTAATATACTATGCCAACGTGTTGGGATATTTAATTTCAAGGTTTTCATATGCGTAGAATTATTGTTATTATTATCATTGGAATTGCAAATTTGAAAACGGGCATCCGGGTATGGATCAATGCTGTCAAGATATAACATGTCTGTTGTTAAATCTATTGTACTTTAGCATTTTTTTTGATATTATTCGAATTCAAATGCAGTTTTATATCTTAGAGCAGTAATAATTTCTCTAATTCTTTTGTAAAAAATTTCCAGACTATGGATTTTTTATTATCCAGAGTTAGGATACTAAAATATTTAAATTATTTGGCTCTGGGTGGTGGACTAGAAAAAGATGACTACCTAATCTACTGAGATGACTATCTAACCTATAGAGACTGCTTAACCTATGGTACGCCAGGCCTTAAAGGAGGGGGATGACTACCTATTGAGATGACTATCTTATCTATTGTGACTGCCTAATCTATTGATATGACCAATGCCTAATCTACTGAGATGACCAAGAATCAAACCTTAGCACGTTCTTTCATGCAAAAAGCTTCTTTCTTCATGGTGTCCTGGCTCTGGATGTTGGACTGGAATATGATAACCAGCACCTAACCTAATGTGACAACCTAGAAAGAACTGATATGGAAGTTGAACGATAGGTTATGAATTCTATTTTGTGAGACCAATGATGATTACTTATTATTCTAATCCACGTAAGAAGAAAAGTTATTATAAATTAAGATTTTATGCCAGGATAAAGGCATGTTATAAATTTTTAAAATCACTAAAATGTAAAATCATAATGGATATATTTGAACACAAAAAAAGCCTTTAAAAAATTATTTATAATTTCTTAGTGAAATATTGATACTAAAATGTAAAATCATAACGGATATAGACCACACAAAAAGCCTTTAAAAAATTATTTACTTAAATTCTTAGTGAAATATTGATATTTTTTGATTTCTTGAATGATGACCAATTGTTGTAAATTAACAACTAAACTTAAAGATAAATTCTTAGATATAATTAAATATAAACCATTAAAAATCCTAAACAAGAAGATAAAACTTTAATTTTAAATATATTAAAATGTAATTAAAAACATATGAATTAAAGGGATTGATTTAAATAACCCTTATAAGTAATACTTAATATGATAAAAATGTTTTTGAAATAAAGCTTTTGAAGATAAGTGGTTATGTTACATCTTCATTTTAGATAAATATTTAAATGATGTGATGAGATCATTTCTAAAAATTATCTTATGAAGAACTTTTATTAAAAATAACACTTTTTGAATTAAAACTAGGGTGTGAAATTTAAATTTTATATTTAAAGAGAGGGAAATGTGAATAATATTTTATTTGCATATTTTAACCTCGGAGATTGAAAATAAATAAAAATAAATTAAATACTAAAACGCAAAAATTAATTAAATACTAAAACGCGAAAAAATAAAGTCATTAAAACGCGAAAAATATAACAATCTTATTGATTTATCTTTCTTCATTTATTTTTATATTTTGATGAACTATTATTTCTTATTATTCGCAACTTACTGATGATAATAACGATTTTGAAAAATGATAATAATAACAACGTCACGATTTGTAAAACATTCGATATGGATATCAAGCTCACGATTTAAACAAAAACGAACAAACAACGATTTGGACAAGCCAACGATTAGTGACTTATGCAACATTGACAACCAAAACGATATACCACTTGAACAACAAACTCTCTATGACTTCTTAGATGAAATTATGGGAAGGCTTGTAGGAGGGAGAATGTTATATTATAGGAATTAATAAATTAAAATATTGGTTATTAAATAGTAATATATTTTAACTTATATAGCATACATTCATTATATTTTTATTTTGTTAGGAATTCAAATTCAACTTGTATTACTTTTTATGAATTCAAATTCATCTTTTCAATTCAACTTTTTATTTTTGTAATTCAACTTATATTACTTATTATTTTTCGTAACCTTACTTTGATCTAATAGCTAAACTTTCAGAAGGAAAGAAATTTACGAAGATTGACTTTAAAAATGCTTTCTTACAGATACCAATTGATAAAAGTTGCAGAAATATTTTAACCATATCTACGCACAAGGGATATTACCAATTTACTAGACTTCCTTTTGGGCTTAAGACCTCATCTGCAATTTTTCAACAGATCATGGATCAAATCTTCGGTGATATGGATGACGTCATATTTTATATTGATGATTTACTTATAACTGGAAAAAACGATGAAGCCCACCTTAACAACATAAAAAAAGTGTTTGATAGAATATCATCGTTTGGGCTAATACCTAACTTTAACAAAATTGTGTTCTTTAAAAATAAAGTGAGGTTCCTGGGTCATGATATTGACGCTAAGGGGATTCATGCTAATCACGACAAAATTGAAGCAATAATTAATATGCCAGAACCAAAATCAGCTGCTGAATTATCAACATTTCTGGGAATGGCTGGCTACTATAGAAAATTTTTGAACAGTTTTGCAGAAATTGCCGATCCTCTTTATAAGATTGTCAACAAAGAAAAATGGGCTTGGAACCTAAAACACTCTAAAAGTTTTGATCTTAAGAAGTTGATTAGTCTTCCACCTGCTTTGACATATTTTAACCCTAAATTACCTATAGGGATAGCCACTGTCGCATCGAAATGTGGTTTAGGAGCTGTACTATTTCATATTGAAAAAGACGGTAAAGAAAAACCTATAGCATTCGCGTCGAGAACTTTATTAAAATCTGAAATGAACTACACCAATATTGAGCGTGAGGCTCTCGCCATTATGTTCGCTATAAAGAGGTTCCAGGAATATTTAATCGGCACAAAATTTACAATTATTACTGACCATAAACCTCTAGTTCACATTTTTACCAAGGGTCTTAAAGATAATAGCACTATGTCCTTAAGACTTTAGAAGTGGAATATTACATTAGGAGGATATGATTTTAATATATAGTATAAAGCCGGTAAATATAATGTTGTTCCTGATTGTCTCTCGAGATTACCACAAGAATGTCATGATGAAACTATTGAAAATATAACCATAATAAATGAATATGAGAATTTACCTATTAATTTTAATCAAATTCGAGATGAAACTTTGAAAGATGTTGAATTAAAACAAGTCATAAATGATATTAATAACAACAGGCCTATTATGAATAATATTTATAAAAACATTGAATTGGAATTAAGTATAATTAAGGATTGTCTTTACAAAAGCAACAAAATCATAATTCCGTCTTCTATGAGAAAAAATATACCTCAGTCATTACATGAAGGTCACTTGGGAGCAGGAAAAATCAAATCATTAGCCAAAGATTACATGTGGTGGCCTGGTATAAATAATGATATCGTTATGGAAGTGAAAAGTTGTGACGATTGTAATATATATCATGATAATCCTATAAAGATATAAAAACCTTGGGTTTCGGCAACCAAACCGTTTGAAAGGATACACATAGATTATGCGGGTCCGTTTTTCACAAAAAATTGGTTGATAATAGTCGATGCCTACAGCAAATTTCCAATTATTATTCCTGTTAAAAATATTACGACGGATGTTACTTTAAAAGAAATCTTTAAAACTATTTCGCTATATGGAATACCTGAAAATATAGTTACTGATATCGGCACTAACTTTACGAGTAACGATTTTGAAAAATTTTGCAACAATTTTGGTATTAAACATGTGCTTACATCTGCTTATCACCAGCAATCCAATGGCCAGGTTGAACGCATGGTTAGAACGTTCAAAACACATATGAAAAGGAATATTAAAATTGACCCAGATATCGCACTTAGCAAATTTTTATTTAATTACAGAAATACGCGTAATGATACTACAGGTGTTACACCTTCTCAAAGAATGTTCAATCGAGATATTAGAATTAAATGGGACTTATTAAAACCGATGGAGGAGAAGAATAAGATAAACGTTACTTTACCACGTAATAGAACATTTAATGTAGGAGATTTTGTTTGGTATAAAGTACAAGGTGATGATAAATGGTGCAAAGGTATAATCACACATAAAGAAAGTGATATGATGTTTTAAATCAGAGAAAGGTATTTTGAGGAAACATTTAGATCAAATAAGAATTAGAAACTGTTTTAATACCATTATTAATTATGACTCTAAGGATTCTTTTAAGGAGGGAAGTGTGGACAAAAATATAAAAATTACTGATAATAACGATATAACACCTATTTCTAGACCTGTACGAATTAAACAAAAACCTGTTTATTTAAAAGACTATGTAACTAAAATATAAAATAAATATTAAAGTGCATAAAGTAAATTAAATATTAAAACGCAAAGAATTAAAACGCTGAAAATATTATATAACAATCTTATTGATTTATCATTCTTCATTTATTCTTATATCCAATATGATGAACTATTATTTCTTATTATTCGCAACTTATTGATGAAAATAACAATTTTGAAAAATGATAATAATAACAACTGAGTACTACCAAACAAGCTATGATTAATGGAGACAACTTACGATAAGGATATCAAGCTTGCGATTTAAACAAACCAACGTGCAAAATTGATTAAAACAAACTAACGATTGGGACAAGCCAACGTTATGATGATTTGTAATACAACTTGATTACCAAAACGATAAACCACTTAGACAACAAACTCTCTATGACTTCTCCGATGAAATTATCAGAAGAGGGAGAATGTTGCGTTATAATCTAATTCTTTATCTTACTTTTTGTTTTTTGCATTTAAACTTTTTATAATCTAATTTTATAACTTTATTTTTTATATGGCGTAACCTTACTTTTTATATTTTATAATATTTTACTTTTTTGTTTTTCGTTTTTTTAATATTGTATTCTAATTTTGATTTGTAAAATATATATATAAACGAAGTGTAAAATGAAAAAGATAGTTATAATAAAGTTAATAATAATAAAAATACATTTTTGTTTAATAGCACAATACATGTTCCTTTGCATGGTGCCCCACTAACGATATGGCGCGAGGTGCGAGTCAGTAAAAATATATTATATTAACTAACTTCTTTCTCTTTTCTTAAGGTATATATATATTTTCTATAAATATAAATTAGAATATATATAAAAACAAAAAGTAAGGTTACGAAAAATAATAAGTAATATAAGTTGAATTACAAAAATAAAAAGTTGAATTGAAAAGATAAATTTGAATTCATAAAAAGTAATACAAGTTGAATTTGAATTCCTAACAAAATAAAAATATAATGAATGTATGCTATATAAATTAAAATATATTACTATTCAATAACCAATATTTTAATTTATTAATTCCTATAATATAACAATTTTGATCCAGAAAAATAGGTCTGATGTAAGGGGTTTATAAGAATTAAATCTTTCTAATTTCAAAATTATCATCAAATGAAGGATAAATATCTGATTTACCTATGATTCTACTGGTGAGCTCCTGGTATTTATATGAAATTCATGAATACATATTAAAGTACCATTCTGAAAATATGTTCATCCTAATTTAAATTTTAAACAAACCAAATGATTTATTACTTAGATACAAAATATAAAATTAAATTTAAGAAATTGTTATTAAATAGATATGTTTAAGTTAAGAAATAATAGAGGTTCAATCCTAGTCAAATTATATATAAGTAAAACAAAAAGGTTATACATTTAATCAAAAATGTTATAATAAGTTATGAATAACATACATTCTACAATTATGAAGTTATGAGTAAATATACAAAATTTTCCTATCTTATGAGGTTTTATTTAAAAATTTATATTTATTTTGGGGTTATTCTAAAATTTTCCATTATTTTTATAAAATATGTTAATGATATATTTAGTAATTTTATTTATTTGTATTTGTAATTTATAATCTAAAAATCTATTCTTGCTAGATAAGAGTTTGTGTTACAAAAGTGTGCTTTGTCCCTTCCATATCTCCCTTATCTTTTCTGAAACCCCTAAATTATATGTAAATTCAAAAATTAAAATAGTATTTGAATAAATCTCTTATTACTATTGAATGGGTACTTGCTATTTAAAGTTCTACCTTATTCCTATTGAATTGGTACTTGATGCATTTAAAGTTCTATTTACCCCGAAATATTCAGAAATATGTATAATATTAGGTGTGTATTCAGTCGCATCAGGTCAATACAGCGAAACTTTTATCGCGAATGTCGTTTATCGCGAAGGAATTTTATAGCGAAGGCAATATCGCGAAACCAATTCCGCGAAACTTTTATAGCGAAGACAATATCGCGAACTTATTTCCGCGAAACCTTGACCGCGAATACATTATAGCGAAACTTTGATCGCGAACTCGTTATAGCGAATTTATTTCCGCGAAACCTTAACCGCGAATACTTTATAGCGAATACATTTTAGCGAAACTTTGATCGCGAACTCGTTATAGCGAATTTATTTCCGCGAAACTTTAACCGCGAATACTTTATAGCGAAACTTTGATCGCGAACTCATTATCGCAAATTTATTTCCGCGAAACCTAAACCGCGAATAAATTTTAGCGAAACTTATAGCAAAACTTTAATCGCCATCTCTTTATAGCGAATTTTCTACCGCGAATGTATGTGCGCGAAATTATTATAGCTAGCGCATGACTTCGAAAATTACGAATTCATTTTAAGTGAAATTGATATATTCAATATCAATTTACCAACCGAAGTTTCTTAAATCATAAACGCAAATGTTTTAAGAATATTTTATTACGTATTGTTTATTTAATAAGCATGTAACATTTATCTGATGTGATACAAAATACATTACTCTTTCTGGCCTCACTCACTCATGGTTGTAAGTATGGAGGGGACATTTTGGGTTAAGTTTTTAACAGAATAAGTTAACCCCCCCTCCCCCCCCCCGTGTGCTTTATGTCATTTAAAGAAAATTATGTGATATACCTTTTTTCTAATCTAGATGAAAAATTATATAGAAAGCTAAGAATTTTTTATTGATTTTCTCAGATTATTTTTAAAAATTATAGAAGATTATACTGATAATTAATGCCTCCTAATTATAATTTTTAGATAATGCACATCGATATAACTTTCTGATAAAATAGTAACTAATTTATTTGAATATTTTGACCTCTTCTTTTTCTTCTTTTCGCATTTTAATAAATAGAAATAACTGCAAAGTTATGATTATCAAAAAAAAAATTCAAATTATTCTATTGGATTACATTGTAATATTTATGAAGAATAAATTATGGAAATAAATCATTAGATCTTCAGTTATTTTAGTTTTTTATTTTTGCTGATTTCACAAGTCTAACTAAACAATATAAAAATTAAAAAACGTATAATAGTTTTCATCATTTTATAAAATAATACCAGTTCAATTTAAATCAGGAGTTTTTATGAAAACACCGCTAAACGCTCCTTCTCAATTTGTAAGCACTTTTACTCATTTTTTCTAATAAAATGGAATTAAAATAAATTAGGATTTTTTGAAAATAAATAGAAAATGTTCCAAATCAAGAAAATAAAGATATTCCAATATCAGGAAGGCTTATATTTACATTTTTATTTAATTCTTTCATAATATTCGAACTTCTTTAAATATCATGTTTAAAATATTTATATCTATAATTACCATAATAATTTGATAATTCTGAGCAATTTCTTTATCGCTTCAACTTGTGTATCAGAACAGTGGCATAGACAGGATTTATATAATTAATATCATCGCCGTTAAATTTGGCGACTGTATAGTTCTACGAACTAATTGTAAATTATATGAATATTTCTTGCTTTATTAGTACCAATTGAGTACTTAAACGAGTATAATAGCTAGTAAAAGGAAAAAAACTATTAGTAACAAAATTTTGGCAAATCTATGATTTAAGCGACTGAAATAATTTATTCCGAAAATTTTATCGATGTTCCTTATTAATTATAATTTAATTCGTTTAGACAGTATAAAGAAAAAGTTTATTAGCAAAATAAGAAAAATTGCCTAATTCAGGCATTATTGATAGAATGGAAAATAGCTGGTTTGCGCTAATATTTATTAATTCTTCAGTCATTTTTTTCACACACAAAAAGGCAACCGTGTTATAAGAAAAATAAAATCTATATCACCCATTAAAGCGTAAAATCAACCAAATTTCTGGAAGCAATAAATCTGGAATTTAAATCAATAATTATTACATTGATTCTTCAATTCATTTGGTAGATAGTTTTTACTGACAAAATAAGATAAAATTGCCAAGATTAACGACATGCGAAAACAAACAAATATTTTTGGGTAAGCTCTACTATATGAAATGCCAGATTATTACTTAGTATTACATCAATCAGTTTTTCCAGTCAATAAACAAAAACTAGTTTTAATAAGCGAAATAGACAATAGCAAACCTTTAAGTATGAACCAAAAAGTATGAGAATTTCAAAAATTTGAAACATTATAAGATTAAACAAAGAATCTAAAGAAAGCAATTATAATAAAAAAAATTAAATGAAATATCTTAAAAAAATATTACTATATTTATTTATAAAATCAACTTTTTTCCTATTTCAAAATATGAGGATTTAAAGATACTCGATATTTTAGCCAAAAGAAAATTAAGCTTGGAAACTTTTCCGACAGATGACATAACTTGCGGCAACTTTGGAAAATGTTATATCAAAATGAGAAGGATTGATTATGGTAAAATTTAAAACAATTAGGATAGCTAATTATTTTCATCAAGTGAATAGGTTGAGCTATTGTTTAATAACGTAATATTAAGTTAACCTCTCTGAGAAGCGTTCCGTTTTATAATTATAATTTGTAAAAAAAATTGTGAAAATGGATTATAAAATAAAATGATGGTATTGTTTATTCCTAGATTTGTAAGATTTTTTTATGTTGTTTTTTAAATAAGAATTTTCTTTAGACTATGGAAGGAGTTTTTTACAAGAAAGTTGTCATTAATCATATTTCCCAGTGAGGGAAGTTTAGCTCTTCCCCTTTGTCTACGCCATTATTCAGAACACTTATTTAAAAACGATTTTATAAACTGTAAAATCCAAGCTGATAATAGTTATTCTTACCATATTCTCCATAATTAATAATAAATCGTTTATAATTACATTAGCATTTTAATTATTTCATCTAAAACCGCATACAATTAAAATAAAGCCTAGCGAAGAATGATTTTAAAATTATTGGTGGATGTTTTAGAGAAAATAACTTAAAATATCTATAAGTTCTTTGTAATAAGTGAAAAGGTAAGACATCTCATATACATTTCTTACGTAAATTTCTTAAATCTAGTTTTCATAAAAAAATTTAGATTTATTATTATTCAGCGAGATTTTTTAATTTTTACTCTTCGCGGGTAAATAAAAATATTTTTTTAAAAAATATAACCAAAAAAAATGATGTATTTTAATTTTAGTTTTTATTATTCATGACATGAAGCCACCTAAGCTCAATTACATTGTTAATCAAATGAGAATATAGTATATTTAAAAAAGTTAAGAAAATGCCAATATTTAAATAATTAAGAACCTTAAGAAATTTTAGAGCTATAATATAACAAAATTAATTCAAGCAATTATTTTTCCATCGTAACTTGAACTGAGAACTCATTAGAGGAGCATCATTGAAATTAGAGGAAGGATAGTTAGTTATGAAATAATTATCATTATTTGAATAAAATTGGAAAGGGATGAATTGTATTTTCTTTTTTTAATTATTTTTATTTGGTAGGTGGTTAAAAGTTTTGAGAGGGTTGATATCATTTATAGATAAGTATACAAGCCCCTGATTATATTCTCCACAGTCCTTTTCTTAAGTTAAAATAGGAAATGGTATAGCGTATTATCTTATTTTAATAGATCCCTTTAGGCCATATTTTTTGATATCTAATTCACATTTAGAATAAATATCCTTACAAAATAAATTTAATCAAAAAAGTTTTTTAAAAAATGATTTTTTTATTTATTGAATATGTGAAGAAAAAAGTAGAGCATTGTCATATCATATCGTCTAAGCCAATAGTTTGTTTGTTAAATATATAACTGAAGTGTAAAATTTTAAAAGAATCACTGATTTGGACAAAGACTGGTTAAAAATAACCATGGGAAAAAAACATCAGACAAAAACATCCCAATATAAAAAAAATTACATGCTTTAATGAATAAAAGGTAAATGTAATCCTCATTTTAAAATTTGCCCTTTAGTGTAATACTTGAGTATTTATTATAATATTTTACTAATAATGTTGCTCATCAAAAGTGATCATATTTGTAAGGGAAAACAACTATATGACTCAAGGGCTAGGAATATGAAATTTAAAATAATTTTGCATGACGAAAGGTAGTTATTTTTGAAATATTAATCGTAGGATTGATGTGGTATAGAAAGATCACATATAAAAGAATTTGTTAATACCCTCATAAAATCTGTATCTTGACGAATGAGTTGGTATGTAGCTTGCTAAATTTTATACCAAAGTAGACCTTCCTATATTTTTGTCACAAAAAATAATGCAAATATAAAAAATTTGAGCCTATAATATAAAAACAAACAAAATTTTTATTATTGTATTTTATAGACTCTGAAATAAAGAGGAAAGAATGGCGAAAATATTTATAATTTATAACCAAGGGAATGGCACCAGCCAGACGAGAAAATTTTTTTTTTTAAATTTCGGCAATACTTTTTTTTTAAAATAGTTATAATTTATCAAATATGTCATTAATTATTTGTTAATTTTTAGTGTAGCTATTTTTTTAATTATATTTTAAAATTATTTATTCAATAAGAACCCAAATCAAAATATTATATTTAAATTAATTGAGATTCATGCCGAGATATTATACTAAATCACGCCCCCCCCTTTCCCAAATAAACAGAAAAGATAAAAAGATATCTATAAAGATTGAAAATAATAAAATTAATAAATATTTTAAATTGAAATCCCTTATTTTACTTAGATGTAATTTATTTTTGAATTGCCATTCAAAATTGATATAGTGACTGCCAAAACCACGGTTGTGCATTTGACCGATCAAATATAGTTAAAATCAAATAAATATTATTTTATATTGAATATCATCATTTTCTTTAATATTTTTTAATCAATTTTCTTTTTGTCTAAATCTTCAATCGATTTCTGTTTTAGTAAGATTATTGACACAAATCGACCAATTTCTTTCTGAAGAAGAAGTAGATCTAGAAATTGTTAGTAATGTCACTTCTCTTAATGGCCATGGTGGTCAAAGCTAATTCCACTGCTTGAGTTTGAAATCTGATTGTTTCTTATGGAAGTTACTGCTATCCCCATGATTTTCTATTAAACAAGCCGCTTTTATTTCTGAAATTTATGATATAGCTTGAAATATTTTGATCACCACCTTGTATGCCTAATTCTTTTATTATATTACATACTTCATTAATTCACTATGATTAAAATGCTCTCCTTAATATTAGGAACTCAATAAGCATTGTGATCACATTTCACATTTATTTATATCGTTTTTTCTTTTTCAAACATATTTTTATATTCAGATCTTATAGAATATATGACCACTTGACCAGGTCAAATATTCTCCCGTTCAATTGACCCGTCAAAATCTAGTCATTTGATTGGTCATTTGACTGACTTGCTAACCCTGGCCAAAATTGATTGATAAATTTATAAATATTAAGTCATCAGACAATAAATAGGAATGCTACCCAGATTTCAATTTCGCCAATAAATATCAAGATTTAACTAATAAACTCAATGATTAATATATTGATAAAGCTGAGTTCCTTGTGCGCGATTATTATAAAATAAGAACTTCGAAGGAAAGGATAGGATAGCGAAAAAAGTGTATTTCAATAACAAATTTCATAAACCAGTCGAAGTTAATTAATCATTGTAAAAAATTTTTAAGGTTATAAGAAAATTACAAACTATGTGAATTAAAAAAATATTATTCAAATAATATAATTATAAAAAAATGATTCAAAATAAATTAGTCATTATTAGCAATTACCGCGATATTAAATTCTCTATAATATCTTCGCGATATATGTTTCGCGAAATAATTGTCGCTACATTGTCTTCGCGATTTGGGTTTCGCGATAATAATTTCGCTATAAAATTTTGGCGATTAAAGTTTCGCGGTAATGTATTGGCTTTAAAGGTTTCGCTATAAAATTTTCGCGATTATTGATTCACGATAAAAGTTTCGCGGTAATGTATTCGCTTAAAATGTTTCGCGATAAAAGTTTCGCTATAAAATTTTCGCGATTATTGATTCGCCATAAAAGTTTCGCGGTAATGTATTCGCATTAAAGGTTTCGCGATAAAAGTTTCGCTATAAAAAATTCGCGATATTTGTTTCGCTATATTGTATTCGCGGTAATGTATTCGCTATAAAGGTTTCGCTATAAAAAATTCGCGATATTTGTTTCGCGATATTGCATTCGCGGAATAGTATTCGCTATTATGGATTCGCGATAAAAGTTTCGCTATAAAATCCATTCGCGATAAACGACATTCGCGATAAAAGTTTCGCTGAATTGACATGGAACCGTATTCAGTGCATCACAGGCAAAATTTTAAAAATGTCAACTATAAATTAATTTATGAAAGTTGCATGGGGCATGGTTTTTTGATCAGGCCTGGCTATGTCTGCAAAAAAAAATTCAGACCAATCTATAACTCATATTTAAAATTCAAAAATCTTAAAGCACCTCTATTTTAAATTTTATCCAATATGATTTCCATCATATTTTTAAATTTTGATATTTCTAATACATGGTCACAGTATACATTGCAACAATTTTACCTCTTTTACTCTTAAATTTTAATATTATATAAAATTTATTAATAGAGTATATTTAATACCATATACACAAACTAAATAATTACCCTTCAACCCATGGTTTTTGATCAGGCCTGGCTATGTCTGCAAAAAAAATTTCAAACCAATCTATAAACCATATTTAAAATTCAAAAATCTTATAGCACCTCTATTTTAAATTTTATTCAATATGATTTCCATCACATTTTTAAATTTTGATATTTCTAACATTGCAACAGTTTTACCTCTTTTACTCTTAAATTTTAATATTTATACCATACACACAAACTAAATAATTACCCTTCAACATCTATATAATTAATATTTTAAATTTAATTATATTCAAGTTGGTGCATGCGTGAAACTTTAATATATATATAATTAATATTTCAAATTTATTTATATTCAAGTTGGTGCATGCGGTAAAGCATATGCCTTTGAAAAGGGAGACTTGAGTTCGATTCTCGTAGAGAGCAAAAAATTAACATTATATTATATAGTTTTCTTAAATTTAAAATGCATTAGGGAGATATGAAAACGATCGTGTTATGATTATGGAGATTATATATAGATTATTAAACATAACAATTTCCTTTAATGCATTTTAAATTGATTAAATTTTGTAAATAAATAAAACTAATAAAGTTAAATTCTACCTTATTATAATTATTATATTAAGAGCCATTTAAAATTATCTAATGTTATATAGCAATTGTAGCTTATAAGAACTTGTAAAATAATTATATATAAAATATATTAGGGATGTGCCGATATTTTTATCGGATCGGGCCAATTTCACCCATTTTAAAATATCGGTTATCGGCCAATATTAAAAATTTGATACGATATAAAATGGCTTCTTTAACAAAAATAAAATATTATAAAATTAAAAAAAAAAGTTATATATAAAATCATTTATTTTTATAATTTATGTATATTTTTTTAATAATTATAATATAAAGTTGTACATTATTATGATATTTTTTATATATAATTAATGATTTTGCAAGAAATATATAAAAAAAATTTGAAAAGAGATTTAAATTATATTTATATATATGATATTACAAACGCAAGAATTAACAAGTCATATTAGAAAATAAACTAATTTAAAAAATACATAAATATCACAAACAAGTAATGATAAATACTTATTAAAGATAATGAATAAAATAAAACTAGTATATATTTTTTTAGAGATGCCATTTAGCCAAATACTACGAATATAAGCTATATTTAAAAAAACACAGAAAATAACCTGCAAATTCTAATAAATCATTTGATTTAATTCTTTTTCTTATTTGCAAATTTTCAACTCCCATTAAATATACTACTCTCCTTTCCCTGTTTAAGCTATTAATGGGCAAAAACTAATAATAAAATCCCTGGTTATTAAAATTAATTCACTAATAAATATTTTATTAATTATTGCAAATATTCATTCTTATATGTGCATGCTATGTTCTTAACAAATAAATAATAAAAACTGTATTTTATAAACTATTCTAATTTAATTGGTAATGATAATTTAAAAGTATCTCAGATACTAGTATCTGTATCTAGATTCTTTTTCTGGAGGACCTGCCGAACTCTGCCCTCTTCCTACATGGATAATTATTTTACAAACGGACTAGTTTAGTTTTAAATGATATATTTTTGATTGCTATCATTATTAAATATGATTAAGAAATGTGTTAAATAATAAATTCTTATTTCCTAAGCAATATTTAGAGGAAAAATGTTAATAATTTGATCATCCGATTAGAAATGTCTAGGGTAAAGTATCTTATAATTTTGAGAGTGGCCTGTTCAAATGATATAATTTTAAAAATCCAAGCTAGGCTTAAAAATTAAAATATTGGCGGGCCGATTAAAAAAACGACAAATAAAATTATTTCAATTAACAAGTAGGAATATCATAAAATAAAACGTTTAATATTCGTCTACAGCTCATATTTCCCTCTGATATAATTTCCAAATTAAGGCTAAATTCAAAATGTCGAAATTTTAAAAATTCCGGGCCAAGACAAAAAAAGGGATTTCAAAATCTTTTGTTTTCAAATTCGGGCTATGTCTATAGATTTTAACCTCTGCAGGATTTTCCATTTAAGAGAAAAAAACGTAGGTATATTTTTAATATTTATTTATTAAATTCTAATTTTTAAATATTTGTATTAGGAGGAAATCATGAATTTCGTTTTTTAGAAACTATTATATCCCAAAAAAGAAATTGGAAATGCTAAATGCTTCGATTTGAGCCGATTTTTTAATTATTTTAGCGGGAAAAATATTCCCAAAGCCTCCAGATTTCGATAATAGATGTCCAAACCTTTGTGCCATCTAAAAGCAAAATCTTCAGGCTTGGGTAATTTTATTCTGCATAAAATATTGAGTTAGCCGTTTTTTAAAATCCGCTCTAATCGAGCCGTACAAAGATTGAATATGTTATCTCTTCTGGGAGTGACATCAGGCACTGATGAAATAATTGAAAAATTAGCTCAATTCCAAATAGGATTGAATTTCACATTACAAATTTATAAATGCTTCTTAATTATATTTTTCCCATTTTTTAATACCACATTTTTTTCAAGAATACTTTGTAAGTTTGTATACATGCAATAACTTTAAAAAATTTGTGAATTAATTCATATTTCCAACATTTATTTTTTAAAATATGATTTAAATTTACATATCAAATTTTAAATGCTAAAAAAATTTATATTTTTTTTGCAAAATTTCTCGAGACATTTAATTTATATTTATAAGTAATTCATACGCCGATTATTTACAATAAATGTTTTTCCATTCATTTATATTTTGTGAATTACAAATTGTCAATATTTTATAGTTACTAGAGATATTCTTAAATAACTTGTAGAATAATTCTAAAAAAATTTAATTATCCTCCCGCCTTAGCGAATTCCTGCATAAGCGCCTGAATAGTAGGAATAATAATTAAAACCAATACCAATATGATATAAAATATTGTTCATAAAAATAAAATCGTTTGAAATCCATACCAAGGCCGTATAGTTTTGTAGGATTGCAATAATAACTAGGCTATCAAAAAACTATTCGTATTTAATTAAAAATTTATAAACACAAAATCTTGAGGCTTAAGTAACATGATTTCAGCTGACTAACAATTTATTCGTAAAATTCAAATTATTAGTAAAAAATGTATAATATTCTTGCCGTATAAAAGATTTTTTATAGTTCTAACCAAATTTATGAATAACTGATTCAGCATATCCATTAAATCATGTAAGATTTAGAGCCCATACAAATATTATTGTTGGCATTGGCACCATTCAAAAAGTCAAACAAAAACTTCCCTTCAATTATTCAGAGAAGAAACAGAATTTTTTTTTTATGATAGATCACCTTGCCTCGTTTCTTATGTCCAATCCAAATGCCCTTCAAATTAAATATTTCAATTCCACAAAGTAGTGTTGATGCATTTTATCTATTTATGTTGTTATCACATGACAAACTGATGGTGTATGTATCTTTTATGGAATATCGAACAAGCTAATTAAAGGATTTAATATGATTAAAATACAACGGTTATAAATCCCTGTCATAATATATAATTAAATTTAACAATTTTGAGGTTTATAAGAATTAAAGGACAGTGCAAGCCATGGTTAAATCAGGTTTTTTGACCTAGCCCTAAATTATTTTTATACTCTGGGCCTTAAAATATATATTATACAAGTCATTTTTATAAGGAAAACCACATAAATTTGCCTAATTATCAGCTTTAAAAACATTTTATAAACTTTGGCCTGACCAATAAAAATATATTGCATAATTTGTTTAACCTAATGACATATAATCATACCTAGGCTGATAAATCATTCATTTAAATTTGTATTAATACAAATCAGCTGGTGGTTCACCATTTTGTATCAAACAATTTACAATAAATTTTATAAAATTTTTTTTAAAAAATTAGAATTTCATTTTATAATTAAAAAGTTATACTGAAACTTATAAACCAAGCTGACTTAAATGAATAAATCACCTGTCTAGGTAAGTATTATATGCCATAGGTCAGAAAGAATATTGATTAGCAATACTTTATGGATGCTTCCAAAGAAGTAGTGTGCTATCTTTTTTAGTAGTAGTAGCTATAGTGTGTTATTTTAAAAAAAAATAGCGATAGTGTGTTCCTTCTTAGAGAGTAACTAAGTAGTGCACTAATCGCCACTTTAAAATTCGATATTGTTATGTTATTTAGTGATTGTCAATATATATTTATTTTAATGTTTATTTATTACTATTTAAGGCGTTATGTTGATATTGTATTGTGTTCATTGGACATTAGTTTATGTTAAATTGATTTGAAATAAGCTTATTTTGTAAAATTAAACATATATATATATGAATGTAAAGACAGAGCTTATTATTAACTTATTGAATAAGAAACCAACATTGATTTTTATACTAATTCTAATTCGATTGCAATTCTTAGTGCAACATGGTGGAGGATAGTAATTATATCAAAATAAAAGTTCTACTTGGATCTGAAATTCTTAGAGGAGAATATTGTTGATGAAGCCACAAAAAAATATAAACTGTTCGAACCGATAGATAAAGAGATGGCGGTTAGCATTATGGATAATTTATCGTATCAACAAATGAAAGATTTAAAAAAAAGGTTGAAAAAAATAAAATAACGCGTATCTTTGAATTGTTTAATTCAAAACCTGACAGACTTGAGTCTTCCAGAGAATATCTGGATCGACTTAAAAGCTGTGATTCGGAGCTTAATATAGAATTGATTCCGGTACAATTCATGATTAACTGTCGTAATGAAAAACTTAAAGTAAGATTGATAGAGGAAAATACGAAGGATCTAAACAATATTGATGAGATTGTGGTCAAATGTCAATCGATTAAAATAACTGATAATAAAACCGGTGCAGAGAAAGATTTTTGGAGAAGAGATGATGGAGCGAATATGGGATGGAAAGAAAATAAATATGGCTTTAAGGGGATAAACAACAACTAAAACAAGAGATGATTCAGATATCGTATAATCTAAAGCCATGGAATAAGATCAATTTTATGAATGATTTTATTATTGACATGCAATTAAATAATCTTAATTTCTCATTTATGATAAATACTGGTTCTCCTATGACATCTTTGCCCATCAAAGATTTTGAAAAGTTTACGAATTATGAAAATGTTGAGTTGAAAAGTTGTTCGAGAAAATTGTTCTCATATGATGGTTCTCCCATCACAGTCGTTGGGCAAGTCAGAAATTGTAAGGTTAAATGTTTAAATATTTAAATTTTTATGTTTTAGATAACCACCTAAATGTGGTCAAGATTGGATCAAAGATTTTAATATAATTAAATGCAACTTTGATAATAAGCAAGAGATAGGAGATAAGTTAAATTTTTAAACTTAACTAGGGCTGTGTCGATATTAAATATCGAATCGGCACCGATAATTAGCGTTTTCCAGAAATCGGTTCGGGCCGATACTAGTGTTGTTAAACGGCTCAATTTGAGCCGATTTTTAAAAACGGCTAACTCAATCATTTATTCAGAAAAATATTATACAAGCCGAAAGATTTTGCTCATAGATGACACATAAGATTCAACATCTATTGGCGAAATCTCGACGCTTATGCAATAATTTCCTGGGTATAATGTTGAGTTAGCCGTTTTAAAAATCAGCTAAAATCGAGCCGTTTAACAACACTAGCCAATACTTGTAAAAAATCGATTCGATCTTTTTACTTTTCTTTTTTTGTTATTTTATGTATATTTATTTTACATTAATAATATTTTCTAAATAATTCTTTTTAAACAATGCAAATGCATAACACCCCTTAAATTTTATTTATTTTTTTAAAATAGATTTATGTTTTCAAAGTTTTTTTATAAAAATAGAAAGAAACACCCAAAGTTTTATTTATTTTAAATCTTTTTAAATAATAACGCCAACTTAATTATTTATATTATAAATATAATAATTTTTTTAAATATGGTATCTGAATTATGAAAATATTTTATAAAAGACAGATAATTTTGCAAAATGCGTTATCTGCGGAATTCTGATTTCACGGGGAGGAATAATGAAAATTATATTTAATACTGCCAATATCCGTAAACTTTTTTTAATTATTGTAGAAATAAAAAAATTAAATTAAATACATAATTCGATTTTTTGCATAAAAAATATTTATTTCTTAATTACATTTGGTTCAAAGGGGTGGTGGTGAAAAATCAATATAAATATCGGATCTGTGAAAAATATGAGAATCGGCACAGCCCTATAACAATCCGTGTAAAAATAAGAATAATATTTATAAAGGAAGTATTTTGATTCCGTCAATATATACGAAAGAAGGTTTCTGAAACTAGTTTTAATATTAATAAATTAATTAAAAAATTTGATTGTGTTTTTAATAGTAAAATAGGTAAAGTTAATAAATTTAAAGATAGATATTTTGTTAAAGGATGATTCTAAGCCAAATTTTTAAGGCCAGGAGAGTACCTTTGGAATTAGAAGAAGAGTTAGAAAGCACGCTAAATAACCACTGTTAGATTTTCACAATGGGTTACACCATTAGTTTTGGTTAAAAAAAAAGGATAATGCCTTGCGAGTCTGTGCTGACTTTAGAGTCACAGTTAGAAAGGCTTAAATAACCTTTGCCAAAGATAAGTGACATAATTGCTAAGGTCGGAAATGCCAAGTGATTTTCGAAAATAGATTTTTCCTCAGCGTATTTGCTAATTCCTGTTTCTAAAGAAACTTCCAAATTTCTGACGGTGTTTAACCCACAAAGATCATTTTTATTTAAAAAGTTACCATTTGGGCTGACAGTTTCAACCTCTTATTTCCAAAAGACAATGGACGAAATATTTGCTGATATAAATGGTGTCATTTATTATTTAGATGACTTATTAATTTTTGGTAAGGATATGGTGGATCATTTTAAAAAATTAAAAAAGATTTCGATTGAATTTGGTTTGATTGGAAAAATCAAAAAAGTGAATTTGGCAAAGATAACAAATGGGTTACTTGATAAGTAGTAAAGGAATACAGACAAATAAAGTCAAAATTGATCCTTTATGTACAATGATTGAACCTAAAAGTAAGGATGAATTACATTCCTGGTTGGGACTAGTGTTGTTAAACGGCTTAGCCCTAAACTCAGCCAGTTTTTAAGTCGAAAAATTAACTCAGGCTCAAGCAAGCTTATTTATATTATTATATTATGTAATGAAATATTATTATATTGTGAAAATGGATTTATTTATTTAATGTTTTTTAATAAAAAAAGATGATATGCTGCTATTGTAATATTATTTTTGTTACAATTTATTAGTGATTTTCACGCCTAAAATTTTAAGCAAAAAAAAATCTTTTGAAAATAAATCATTTCTGAGGAATTCTTTTCTGAATTTTATTATAAATAAAAATTTTTAGGTGAAATATTTTATAGTTTCTTTTTATCATCTGATGTTCCTTGGAAAAATGACAATCATAATCGGTATTTTTAAACATATTAAATTTTTTTGAAGCCAATGGGCAAAAATATGTATTTATATCCTTTAAATCTTATATCTCTTTCCTCATTTTTGTCATCGCGTTTGATGAATAACGCCATAATATCTTCTTTTATTCTCTCTAAACTCAGCTTAACAGCTTGGGTATCTTTAGCTCCACCTGAAGCTGTTTTACCCACAATCTTAACACACCAATCTATTTTCAAACCTTTTTTTTTTAAAAATAATCTCATCAACCCCTCATTTGGAGTATATTCAACTATTACAGTATGCCTACTTAACTAATGTTATGAATGGTTGGAAGCATTACCAAATCGTAACCTAGGTAACCTCTCATCAGATGAACAATTAAGAGTTGCCATAGGCCATCGACTTGGATATAACATTGTTCACCCACATACTTGCATCAAATGTAAAATATTAGTTGACTCCAAAGGGAGACATGGTCTAAATTGTATATATAGTCAAGGCATGCAAGGCATGCAGCAATTAATTTAGCTATTAGCCATCCTGGAGCCTACAAATTTATCGTTAGATGATGGCTTAAGACCAGATGGCTTAAATTCCGTGACTTGGTCTTTAGGGAAATCCTTAATTTGGGACTTCACATGCGTATCTTCTTTCCCAAAAAATTTAAATTCTAATCCGGTTGATATAGCCGAGAAAATAAAACAATGAAATATTCCAAATTCACAAATTATATTTTTACACCGATTGTTATCTCTTCCCTTGGACATATCCCAAGCGGAACTTTAAATTTTTTAAAAAATATAGGGGATAAGACAAGAGCCCTTACATCAGAACCTAAGGAATTTTATTTTTTAAAACAAAACCTTCAAATCACAATTTTAAAATATAATTATGCATGTTTTTTTGGAACTTGTAGTCCCACCTCCGTTTTTATATAATATAGTTTTATTTTATTTTATATTTGATGTGAGAAAATTATATTGAATAAAAATTAAACAAATAAAAAAAAAAATTAAACATGTTAATTTAAAATTTCAATTAAGATGCAACATATAAAAGTGACAATCGTCATAATCGTTATTTTTAAAGTGTTTTTGACGCAAATAGGCAAAAATAAGTATTACTAACATTAGTGTTGCGTAATCGGCTAATTTTAGCCGACTATAAAACGGTTTAGCCGAGATTTTAGATGATTAAATCTGCTAAGCCTAAAAATTGGCTAAAATAAATTAGTCAAAAATTCTGCATCAATTATTAATTATTTATTTTAGTAATATAATTTTTTTATTTATATTTAATGTAAATATTTTTTTATTATCAACAAATAAACATGATATGATTTAATATTTTTTATTTATATTGTTTTATTTTGAAATGAATATAAATTTTAATAAAAAAAAAATAATATGCTGCTATTGTATAAATGTAATATTTTTTTAAATATAATTTATTAGTGATTTTCATAATCTTCTTTGTAAATACATCTTTTATTGAGGAATTATATTTGTAAATTTTATTAGATAAAAAAACAATCTTTTAGGTGAAATCTTTTATAATATTTTTTTTATCAATTTTGTAAAATTATCTATTTTTTTATTAAATAAGGTGTTTTTTTTAAATAATTTTTTATAAATATTTATATTAAACTTTTTTGATGTTATTTTATATGATTTTTTTATAGATAACATTTTAATGTGACAATTGTCATAATCGTTATTTTTAAAGTTTTTTGAATTTTTTTGACGAATATATGTTAAAATAAATATTGATAACATATTAAAATAAAATTTAGTGAGAAGATGTACCGTAGAAAAGTGAAAATTGTCATAATCGTTATTTTTAAAGTTTTTTTTATTTTTTTTGACGAAAATAGATAAAATAAGTATTCATAACATGTTAAAATAAAAATGACAATTGTCATAATCGTAGTTTTTAAAGTTTTTCGAATTTTTTTGACGTAAATAGGCTAAAATAAGTATTGATAATATGTTTAAATTAAAATATAGTGAAGATGTACCGTAGAAAAGTGACAATTGTCATAATCGTTATTTTTAAAGTTTTTTGGATTTTATTTACGAAAATATTTTAAAATAAGTATTGATAACATGTTTAAATAAAAATTTAGTGATGTACTCTCGATAAGCGACAATTGTCATAATCGTTATTTTTAAGTTTTTTGAAGCAAATGGGTTATAGTGCTATAATTAATTTTATAGGGTATGAAATTAAAATACAAATATTTATTTTTTAAGCTAAAGATAATTTGATTGATAAATAATCAATTATTAACTCGACATTTTTTAAACTATTTTTTCATAAAATTTGATGTAAATATTAATAAATTTTTTTTATTAAATATTTTTAAAGGTGATTTTTATTCATATTAAGTGTTGTTTATGAATTTTTAAATTGGTTCTGTAAATAATTAATTTATGAGATAGCAGTAGAGGGGTTATTTGCATGACCCTAATTTTTAAAATATAAAAATTTCGTCCCGGCTCCTTTTTTAAAAAAAATATTAGGCCAGGCCAGGATTTTATCCGTACTTTATATATTCTAGGCCGGCCCCTCCTGGATTTTTTTAATGTTGTTTTATGTTAAATATGTTATCAATACTTATTTTAGCCTATTTACGTCAAAAAAATTCAAAAAACTTTAATAACAATTATGACAATTGTCACTTTTCTATGGTACATCTTCACTTAAACATGTTATCAATACTTATTTTAATCTATTTTCCTCAAAAAAAACAAAAAACTTTAAAAATAACGATTATTACAATCGTCACTTTTCTATGGTACATCTTCACTTAAACATGTTATCAATACTTATTTTAGCCTATTTACTTCAAAAAAATTTAAAAACTACGATTATGACAATTGTCACTTATCTATAATGTTGCGTAATCGGCTAAAAACTACGCCTAAGCCTAATAAGGCTAAGCCTAAAAATCGGCTAAGCTTATTAGCCTAAGCCTAAAAATCGGCTAAGCCTAAAAATCGGCTAAGCCTAATTAGGTTAAGCCTAAAAATCGGCTAAGCCTATATAAATCTGCTAAAAATTAGTCAAAATTCTGCATCGATGCTTAGTATTAATTATTATTTATTTATTTTAGTAAAATAATTTATTTTATTTATATTTAATGTAAATATTTTATTATTATCAACAAATAAACATGATATGATTTAATATTTTTTATTTATATTATTATATTTTGAAATGAAAATAAATTTATTTATTTGATGTTATTTTAATAAAAAAAATAATATGCTGCTATATTGTAAAATTGTAATATTCTTTTTAATATAATTTATTAGTGATTTTCACAATCTTCTTTATAAATACATCTTTTATTGAGGAATTATATTGTAAATTTTATTAGATAAATATCTTTTAGGTGAAATCTTTTATCATTTTTTGATCATTTTTTTTAAATTATCTTTTTTATTAAATGAGGTGGATTTTATGAAACTTTTTTGATGATTTTATATGATCTTTTTAAGGATAATATTTTAATGTGACAATTGTCATAATCGTTATTTTATAAGTTTTTTGGGTTAAAATAAGTATTAATAACATGTGTAAATATAAATTTAGTGAAGATGTACCAAAGAAAAGTGACAATTGTCATAATCGTTATTTTTAAAGTTTTTTGAATTTTTTTGACGACAATATGTTAAAATAAGTATTAATAACATGTTTAAATAAAAATTTAGTGAAGATGTACCATAGAAAATTGACAATTGTCATAATCGTTATTTTTAAAGTTTTTTGAATTTTTTTGAAGAAAATATGTTAAAATAAGTATTAAAAACATGTTTAAATAAAAATTTAGTGAAGATGTACCATAGAAAAGTGACAATTATCATAATCGTTATTTTATAAGTTTTTGGAATTTTTTTGAAGAAAATATGTTAAAATTGTATTAAAAACATGTTTAAATAAAAATTTAGTGAAGATGTACCATAGAAAAGTGACAATTGTCATAATCGTTATTTTATAAGTTTTTTGAAGAAAATATGTTAAAATAAGTATTGATAACATGTTTAAATAAAATTTAGTGAAGATGTATCATAGAAAATTGACATTGTCATAATGGTTATTTTTAAAGTTTTTTGAATTTTTTTGACGAAAATATGTTAAAATAAGTATTAATAACATGTGTAAATATAAATTTAGTGAAGACAATGAAAAGTGACAATTGTCATATTCGTTATTTTTTAAATTTTTTGACGAAAATATGTTAAAATAAGTATTAATAACATGTGTAAATATAAATTTAGTGAAGATGTACCAATGAAAAGTGACAATTGTCATAATCGTTATTCTTAAAGTTTTTTGAATTTTTTTGACGAAAATATTTTAAAATATGTATATATAACATGTTTAAATAAAAATTTAATGAAGATGTACTCTAGATAAGCGACAATTGTCATAATCATTATTTTTTAAGTTTTTTGATTTTTGTTGACGAAAATATGTTAAAATGAGTAATAATAACATGTTTAAATAAAAATTTAGTGAAGATGTACTATAGAAAAGTGACAATTGTCATAATCGTTATTTTTAAAATTTCTTTGATGTAAATGGGTAAAAATATAGATTGTAAAATTAAAATTGCCTGAGTATATGCCATAGAAAAACATATGGTAATAATAGATTCTGCCCCAAAAACAGGAGCGAATTGGCATTTTATTACATTTGTTCATCGGGTCAGAAATTAATATGCAAAATTTATATCATAATATCTAATCCTAAGTTAGAAATTATTATTTTTTTACCAATTTTCACCAGAGAATCTTGTTTAAAATTTGGGTAAACTTTTTTTCTATTTTAAAATCAATATCGATGCAAGTTAACTATTTTCGTCAAAAAAAATCAAAAAACTTTAAAAATAACGATCATGACAATTGTCGCTTATCTAGAGTACATCTTCACTAAATTTTTATTTAAACATGTTATCAATACTTATTTTAAAATATCTTTGTCAATAAAATTCAAAAAACTTTAAAAATAACGATTATGACAATTGTCACTTTTCATTGGTACATCTTCACTAAATTTATATTTACACATGTTATTAATACTTATTTTAACATATTTTCGTCAAAAAAATTCAAAAAATTAAAAATAACGATTATGACAATTGTCACTTTTCTATGGCACATCTTAACTAAATTTTAATTTAAACATGTTTTTAAAATTTATTTTAACATATTTTCTTCAAAAAAATTCAAAAAATTTTAAAAATAACAATTATGACAAATGTCACTTTTCATTGGTACTTCTTCACTAAATTTATATTTACACATGTTATTAATACTTATTTTAACATATTTTCTTCAAAAAAATTCAAAAAACTTTAAAATTAACGATTATGACAAATGTCACTTTTCATTGGTACATCTTCACTAAATTTATATTTACACATGTTATTAATACTTATTTTAACATATTTTCGTCAAAAAAATTCAAAAAACTTTAAAAATAGCGATTATGACAATTGTCAGTTTTCTATGGTACATCTTCACTAAATTTATACTTACATGTTATTAATACTTATTTTAAGATATTTTCGTCAAAAAAATTCAAAAAACTTTAAAAATAACGATTATGACAATTGTCACTTTTCATTGGTACATCTTCACTAAATTTGTATTTACACATGTTATTAATACTTATTTTAACATACTTTCTTCAAAAAAATTCAAAAAACTTATAAAAGAACGATTATGACAATTGTCACATTAAAATATTATCCTAAAGATCATATAAAATAACATCAAAAAAGTTTCATAAAATCCACCTTATTTAATAATAAATAGATAATTTTAAAAAAATGATAAAAGATTTCACCTAAAAGATTGTTTATTTATCTAATAAAATTTACAATATAATTTCTCAATAAAAGATGTATTTACAAAGAAGATTGTGAAAATCACTAATAAATTATATTATAAAGAATATTACATTTTTACAATATAGCAGCATTTTATTTTTTTTATTAAAAAAACATCAAATAAATAAATTTATTTTCATTTCAAAATATAATAATATAAATAAAAAATATTAAATCATATCATGTTTATTTGTTGATAATAATAAAATATTTACATTAAATATAAATAAAATAAATTATTTTACTAAAATAAATAAATAATAATTAATGCTAAGCATCGAGGCAGAATTTTGACTAATTTATTTTAGCCAATTTTTAGGCTTAGCCCATTTTTAGGCTTAGCCAATTTTTAGGCTTAGCCGATTTTTAGGCTTAGCCTAATTAGGTTTAGCCGATTTTTAGGCTTAGCCTAATTAGGCTTAGCCGATTTTTAGGCTATACCTAATTAGGCTTAGCCGATTTTTAGGCTATACCTAGGCTTAGCCGATTTTTCCACCTAAAATCTCGGCTAAGCCGTTTTTAGTCGGCTAAAATAAGCCGATTACGCAACACTACTTATCTATGGTACATCTTCACTAAATTTTATTTAAATATGTTATCAATTTAACATATTTTCGTCAAAAAACTTTAAAAATAAAGATTATGACAATTGTCACTTTTATACGGTACATCTTCACTAAATTTAATTTAAACATGTTATCAATACTTATTTAAACATATTTTCATCAAAAAAATTTAAAAAAAATAACGATTATGACAATTGACACTCTTCTATGATATATTTTCACTAAATTTTTATTTAAACATGTTATCAATGTCAAAAAAATTCAAAAAACTTTAAAAATAACGATTATGACAATTGTCGCTTTTCTATGGTACATCTTCACTAAATTTTTATTTAAACATGTTATCAATACTTATTTTAATCTATTTTCGTCAAAAAAAATAAAAAAACTTTAAAAATAACGATTATGACAATTATCACATTAAAATATTATCCTTAAAAAGATCATATAAAATAACATCAAAAAAGTTTAATATAAATATTTTTTAAAAATTATTTAAAAAAAACACCTCATTTAATAAAAAAATAGATAATTTTACAAAATTGATAATATTATAAAAGATATCACCTAAAAGATTTTTTTTTTATCTAATAAGATTCACAATATAATTCCTCAATAAAAGATGTATTTACAAAAAAAGATTGTGAAAATCACTAATAAATTATATTAAAAAGAATATTACATTTTTACAATAGCAGCATATTATTTTTTTTTATTAAAAAAACATCAAATAAATAAATTTATTTTCATTTCAAAATAAAACAATATAAATAAAAAATATTAAATCATAATAAATAAAATAAATTATTTTACTAAAATAAATAAATAATAATTAATGCTAGGCATCGATGCAGAATTTTTGACTAATTTATTTTAACCAATTTTTAGGCTTAGCCTAATTAGGTTTAGCCGATTTTTAGGCTTAGCCTTATTAGGCTTAGGCGTAGTTTTTAGCCGATTATGCAACACTAGCTAACATGTTAAATTAAAAATTTAGTAAATATGTGTCATAGTAATGAGAAATATCATAATCGTTATTTTTAAAGTTTTTTTTAAGTAAATGTGCTAAAATAAAAATTGCTAACATGTTTAAATAAAAGCTCAGTGAAAATGTACCCTGGATAAGTGACAATTGTCATAATAGTTATTTTTAAAGTTTTTTGATGTAAATAAGGTTAAAATATCAATTGTAAACAAATTAAAATTTCATGAAGATGTTGCATAGAAAAGTGACAATTGTCATAATCGTTATTTTTGAAGTTTCTTGAATTTTTTTGATGTAAATGTGCTAAAATATATATTGTAAACATTATATGGTATAAATTCTTTTCATAAAAATCTTACCCTGAATTCAGACTCAGCTCGATTTCGACGTGAGTATACAAAAAATTTTGCTAACTGTGAATGCAAAGTTATACATTTTAATAGAAGTAGAATTAAAATTTATTAATTAAAGGAATAAGTTTGTGAATCCATATTTTACAATATAACATAAAATACATTCCTCTTTTGTAATCACTTTGCTATTTTTATCAAATTTAAAGCAGAATAAAAGGAACAACGATTGTGAACATGAAAATTGTTAAACAAAATCTTTTTTGAATGTTTCTCAAAAAAATAAAACTTTAAAAATAAGGATTATGACAATTGTCACTTTCTTATGGTATATCTTCATGAAATTTTAATTTGACATTTTTACAATTTATATTTTAATCATTTAGGAAAAAAATTTAAAAAATAACGATTATGTCAATTGCCACTTATATACATCTTCACTGAAGTTTTATTTTAATGTTAGTAATCTATATTTTTGCCTATTTGCGTCAAAAAAACGAAAAAACTTAAAATTAACGCTTACGACAAATGTCACTTTTACATGGTGCATCTTCATTAAATTTTAAGTTAAATGTTTACAATCTATATTTTTATCCATTTGCAACAAAAAAATTCAAAATACTTTATATACAACGATTATGACAATTGTCACATATCTATGGTACATCTTCACTAAATTTTTAATTTAACATGTTAGCAATACTTATTTTTGCCCATTTGCATCAAAAAAATTCAAAAAACTTTAAAAATAACGATTATGATTTTTCTAAGGAACATCTTCATTGAATTTATAATTTAACATCTTTTAATATAAATTTTATTATTACCCTATTGTGTCAAATAATTTCAAAAATGTTAAAAAATAATGAATATGACAACACATTAAAATATTATCCTTAAAAAGATCATATAAAATAGCATAAAAAAGTTTAATATAAATATTTAAAAAAAAACTAAGTAGAAAAAGCCACCTCTTTATACTTAAAAAAATAGATAATTTTACAAAGATGATTAAAAAAACAATAAAAGATCAAAAGAATTTCTCAAAAAAGTTATTTACAAACAAGATTTAAAATTCTTATCAAATCTAAATATGTTCAAAAATCTTTTTGAACTCCAAAAAATATTTTTTGCTTAAGAATTTTAGTCGTGAACTAATAAATTGTAACAAAAATAATATTACAATTAAAAATCTGCAAAAGTAGACCCGGCCAGGCCCGAACGCGCCTAATATATTTTTAAGAAAATTCGGGTGTGGTAGGGCCTTAGAATTTTTTTTTTAATATATCAAAATTTATCAATTTTATGTTGAATTTTTTATGTAAAATAAAAATATTTGATTTTATTTATAGAAACTATACCCCATATAACATATATCGAATTTAGAGTAATTATAAAAAATTAATTTCTATATTTAAATAAATTTGGGCCGGGCCGGTAAATTTTATCAAAATATATTTTGGGTCGGGCAGGCAAAGCTTTTTTAAAAAATTTCGTACCGGGCCGGATGTGAAAATTTAGGCCCGATGCAGATCACTAATTACAATAGCAGTATATCATTTTTTTTAGAAATAAATCTATTTTCATAATATAATATAAATTATTATGTTTAAAAAAAATTTAAAAACAAAAAATATAAAAATATTATTAAAAAATATATATGAGGGAACTTGGCATGGTACACGAATTCTAGATTATTATTATATTCTTTTAAAATATTTAAATAAATAAATTTGAATCTTAGACTCGAGCTAACTCCTGAGCCCGCTTGAGCCTAAGCCAATTAGGTCGGGGCCGTAAAAACTAGGTTTTTTAACAACACTAGTTGGGACTCATGAATTATTATTCCAAGTTAATAGAAGGTTTTTCGAAATTGGCATCTATTTTATTTGATTTGTTTAAAAAGGGGAAAATTTTATATTGGGGAATTAATGAAAGAGCAAGCTTTTGTGTGTGTAATGCACCTATTTTAGTACATTATGATAGAGGAAGTTGTTTATTTCGACTGATGCTTCGAATAAAGGTATGGGGGCCGTTATGTTCCATGTTGAAGAAGATGGTCATGAGATGCCTATTGTCATGTCCAAAGTATGGTCAGGTGCTGAAAAAAAAATATTCGATTATTGAGAAAGAAGGATATTGTTTTGGCAGCTAAAAAATGGAGAGAATATTTAGTTGGTGGGATGTTTGAGATTTATACAGATCATAAACCTCTGGTAAATTTATTTGGCGCATATCCGGTAAAACTTTATAATATGTCACCAAGGTTACAAAAATAGGCTTTGCATTTAGCCGGATATGATTTTAATATTAATTATTGGAAGGGGAAAGATCAGATATTCCTAATGGGTTATCTAGTTTAATCAATGAAGATGTCATTTTTTAAAATGTTGATAATGATATTAATGATCAAAGAATTATTTGTAATTTAGATATAATAAAAAGAGATACATTAGTGGACTCTGAGCTTATAAAAGTTAAACAATTTGTTTTGAATAAAGTGGAGATTATTCACAAATAAAAGAATATATGACACATGTAAGTGTTTTGAATACTAAAAATGATTGTATATTTAAAAGAAAGCAAATTATTATTCCTCAAAGTCTAAGGAAAAATATGTTCAACGAGCTTCATGAAGGGCATAGTGGGGTGTTGAGATGGGATGAGATATTTTTGCTGGCCAGGAGTTGAGAGACATTAAGGAAATGGTGCATGGGTGTGATACGTGTATAGTTAATGCTCCTACATTACCAAAGTTAGACAAAATCACAGGGTGCAACCAAATAAGCCCTGGTATCGAATTTACATTGATTTTTTTTGGACCTATTAAGAATTTTTATGGATTAGTAAATATTGATGGGTACCGATGGCTGGAAATTATCAAGATTAAATACATTAATATACCACTATAAATAGTTTCTAGATTCGGTTATCCTGTAGAGTTTTGGTATCAGATAATGGACCAGCTTTTAGGTCTTATGATTTAAAAATTTTTTTTTTAAAAAAAAAGGTAATATACAAATATTTACTCCTGCATACCACCCATCTTCTAACGGGGTGGCTGAAAGAGCTGTAGGCACAGCAAAGAATGTGATTTATAAAAGGGGGTTGGGATGAGATTATGTTAGCAGATGTGTTATTAAATTATCGCAATACTATACATTTGGTAACAAAAATGTCACCTGCAGCTAGATTATTCAGTAGGGAATTGAGATGGAAATGGAGTTTATTAGAGAACAATGATTGTGATGTTAGACCTGATTTTAAAAGAATTATTTGTAGAGAATTAACTTTGGGTAACTCTGTATTTGTGAAAGTGGGCACATCAAGATTGGCTTGTGAAGACTGTCATTGGGAGGATCAGTAATGTCATATGGGAGACCAAGATAAACCATAAGGTTCTGATTGCTCACATCAATAAAATTAGAGTTATTTAATAAACTTGGTCATTAAATGTTCAAATACTAATCAATAAATTGTCGATTACCTTTTTTTTGTTAAAATTATTAACCAAGATTTTATAATTCATTCGTACCTATTAATTTTACAATTATATAATAATGCACTAATCCCTTTCCCATTACATTTATTCCCCTCCCCATTAAAATGTTTATATTCCAAAGAAGGAAACAATAAATTCCTTAGTCCCATTCCCTTTATAATATATATTGATTGCATTCCAAAATTAAGGATACAACAATATTATAGATACCTTTATTCCCCTCCCTTCTCTGTTATAATGTATTAATTGATTGCATTCCAAAATTAAGAATACAATAATATTATAAAGATACAATTTCCCTCCTTTACCTATTATAATGTATTGATTGAATGTATACCAAAATAAGGAAACAACAATATTATAAAAATACATTTCTTCCCCTCCTTTCCCCAATTTTAATGATTGTATTCCTAATAAGGAAACAACAAATTATAAATTATTCCCTTTCCTTTTATATTTATTTCCCTCCTTTCCAATATTATAAAGATACAATTATTTTCTCTCTCAGGCCAAGAAAGCTCTTTCCCCTCTATCATTAATTCAGTTACTTCACATCATAAATTATGTTATCACTGTCATATATATTATATAGATTTGAATGGTAATTTTAGAGATTTTTAATTATTAAATTTTTTTCTTCTTTTGATGTGGTGCATGTTATGTTATTTAGTGATTGTCAATATATATTCTAATGTTTATTTATTAATGTTTAAGGCATTATGTTTATATTGTATTGTGTTAATTGGGCATTAGTTATGTTAAATTGATTTGAAATAAGTTTATTTTGAAAAACTAAATATATGTATATATGAATTGTAAAGACAGAGCTTATTATTATTAAAACTTATTGAATAAAAACCAACATTGATTTTTATACCAATTCTAATTCGATTGCAATTCATATAGTGCAACAAATATAATAAGTATATATATATAATAATCTTTAAATTTAATTTTAACATTTATTTTTCAAAATCTGCTTAATTTATCAAAAGTATTAAAAATATAAAATGTCACCAATAGAGATAGACATTAAGAGAATTTTGTCACAAGTGATAACCACAAAATTTTGCTAGAAAATGATATTCTGGTATTATCCTTCTCCAAGTAAAGCAAAATTTTTTGAACTTAATTTAAAAAAAATCTATTATAAAAAAGCCAAGGCTAATATCATTCAAAGGAGCTTTAAAATAAAAAACATCTAATCTACCATTTTAAATATAATTTCAGAGTGATTTAAATATATTTGGATAGTTTTAATGTACTAAAAGAGACTACACCCATCAAATTTAATTCAAACAAAATTGATGTCCAACAATATTAAAACCAAATGTTTCTCAAAAATTTGCTGATAAAGTTATAATCAATTTTATGGATGATATAGTTCAGCCAACTTCTTTGGTTGATAACCCTTAATTTACTAATCTAATTAGATAATTATTTGGCATTAAGATTTCCAGCTGGCAGAATTGATGGCAAGAATTTTGGATAATATTCTAAAAATGAAGGAGTTTATATTAGATTTCTCTTATATCTGCAGAACAGCAGATTGCTGGGATTCGTGAACAATTGGAGTGGGCACCTAAATAGATTGGTAACGTTGACTAATCAAATACCCAATGAAGATATATTAACTAATAAATCATCTTGATGCCTTAATTAGATGAACATTTTTCTTATATAAAAAGATTAGAAAATTAAATATTGCCCTCATGTGCTATGGTTGAACAATTATTTAGTATGGAGACAATATTATTATAAAAATGCAATCAAATATATAATACGTATAATTTACATTTTTATAATAATATTCTTAATGTTAATTTTTATTAAATATATAAAATATAATTTTTTTAAAGTAGTTAATAGCATGCTACCTTTTTGAAAAAACAGTGGTAATGATAGGGTGCCAATATTTTCAAAATAACATTAGTAGTAGTGCCCTACTTTTAAAAGTAATATTAAAGAGCATAGGATGCTTTAGGCATAATGAAAGCCCCCCCCCCTCCCCAACTGTTTAAAATTCCAAATTTATCATTCAATAATATGGCACACAAGAAGGCTTTACTGTAATAGATACAAATAGTTTTCTTGATCATCAAATAATTACATTCAATAAATTAAAAATTAATTTCTATAACAAATTGTTTATCTATATAATGGTAATGAATTTGAATAAAAAATAAATGAATAATTAACACAAAGGGCTAGTATTACCTTTGTTTTGAAAGTTTAATAGATTAGGATTTGAGAGATCTTTTTTTTCTTAAAAGAATAATGATTACCTTTGAATTTGAGAATCATTTTAAAAATTAAGTATGGGCAGATATCTATAACATGAGGGAGTATATAAGTATGAAAACTTAAAATAAAATAACTACACAAAGGACAATATATAAATACATTCAAAAAAATTACCATCCATGACCACTGAATGAAGTTGTCAAGTTTAAGTGCAAAAAAGATAAATTGAACACAATTGATTCCACAACACAGAGGTAACTAAATAATATATAAGAATTTTAAAGCATAAAGAAATTGATATACATCAAATGATTTGTGCCTATGGAATGACCAAACACATATTGGAATGGAAATAACAGATGCAAATAATAATGGAATAAATACTAAAGTCCAAAAATAATTACCATTTTGCAATTTATCACATAATAACATTTCAAACATCAATATTAATAAGTGCAATGCAAATGTTAGTATCATAGCTTTATATTGAATATAAGATTCAATATCTAACCTAAATTTACAATTATGTGTTTATTTATCAGTATTAATGCCTGTATCTGGGGTTTGACCACCAAACTGCACTACCAATAAGAGCCCCAATTACAACTATGATGTTATATATCCATAATGGCATAAAGACATACCAATAATTCCAAAATATCTCCTCATCTAAACGTAAGGCAAGTAGATATATAAAAATAACCAGAGATAAATAGGCCAAAAACTTTCTGAACAATAAATAAAATAATAAATATATCACTATTTATAAAAACCCAGGATTAAAATCCTGAAAGAAGGATTTAATATCCATAATCATAAATCATATTGGTTTATACGGAACACCAAATTTGCATAGAAAATAAATGATCGATCGACAGATTATTTAATTTAAATACGTTTCTAATCCAAGCCAAATATATAAAAAATGCAAAGTAAAGCAGCAGGAAAATACATTTTTTTAAATGTTTATGTGAACCAATGTTGGAAACACACTATGGCTAACTAATATTAAAAAAACTATTTTATTAAATTAAAATAAAATAAATAATGAACGAAATTTTAATTGGTAAAGTATAACTTTTCTTTATATCGACAATTTATATCAAGGTAAGTTATAATAATAGTAAAAAAATATAATATTAGTAAATCACAATTATATAAAGTCATTAATTCTTGCTATTTTTTTTATTGATTGAGATTCAAGTTTCCTTTTAGCGCTAACATTATAATAGGCAACAACATGGCCAAAGTCTATACTATGCATAGGATGTTCAATTACGGGGTTTCGGATATTGAAAAAATAAAGCTTAGATAATTGTATTTTACTTAGTTTATGGCTAATCGTTGGCGTAGGTAGAATCCCTCTTTGGGATCCTCGGTCCTAGCACTCTTTAACGAAGTCTAGGGCATGAGAGCCCAACTAAGCTAGAGTAGTGGCGATTAATGGTAGAAATCTATAATTGACGGGAAGAGAATGGCTATATTTAGCAAGTTTATTCGCCTCGTCATCTATTATGGCATCTCTATTCATATTGGAAGGGGTAAGAGGATCGATGCATGAGAAATCCCAAGTTAGGAATTCCCCCCTCTTCCAAGGGATCATAGTCGAACTATCGGGCCGCTTACCATTGGAATTGTAAAGGCCAGTAGGTTCGAGGATTGATGGGATGCCGGCGGATTTTAAGGCCCTGGCAATGGTATCATTGCATTTTGAATGCTTAATGAATCTGACTTTACAGCAGAGAGTGACGGCCTTTGGAGTTGACCGACGTTTGATAGAGGATACAGTGATAAGGTATTAATATATCGCAATTTAGTCTAAGACCGATGGCGTGACGTAGCTCATCATTGATAAGAAGCTGGTCAAGATTTCGGGATGGGAAGGCCTCAAGAAATTCGTATCCACTACCTTTGGAAATGGAGAATGGTCCTCTGGTTGGTTCCTCGATTTAAGGAATGCAACAGAGTTGCCAACTAGAGGTTTATCCCAATCCTTCTGTAATGCCGACGATGGAGGATCGACTAATGAGAGGGACTTCCGTAGATCAATTGCCTGTAGGAGTAAGGGGTCAGGATTTTTTGTTAGTGTTTCAATGATGGGCTCGCAGGACAGGCGAGAGGATATGAACTCACTAACAGAAAGTGGGGAAGGTGACCTTATACCAATGACGTCGGATTTGGTTGTTAAGGTAGCCTGTAACCATGATAATTCCCCAAATTTAAGATTGAGGATATCTTCTGTTAGGCGTTTAATCACCAGTTCGTGTGAAGCGATGTTGACGTTAAAATCCGTGACGCTCGGAGTTATAAAATTCTTAGAATTAAAAGATAGTGCTTTAATAAGAAGAAAGCTTGGTGAGCTGGGAGGCGAGATAGTGTATCGCGCATAAGGGATATTCCTAGTAGAATATCGGCAAAGAACTTGTTAAAGGACTCGTCTTTACCTACTGGAGATCCGAGATGTGTTAAAGCGTTCAATGGTGTATGATTGAACATAGTATCGTGGTTGAGGTCAATGGTCGATATACCAGTTATAAAGATTTAGCTTGCACTGGTCATTAATGTCTCGTATTAGACTATTAATGCCCAGACAGAACAAAAAGGAACCTAGAGAATAACCTTGTTGTATCCCATCGCTAGAAGGAATCAATCTATCTCCGAATTGAAGATGCGAGGGATTAGCACAACAAATAAAGATAAATTATGAGAATTCTGGGTAGAGGGTTGGGATTTAGAAAAGCTCCACGTCTTAGAGAGTTAAAGGCGTTTGAGAAGTCTATTTTGACTAGCTAGTTTGGCAGTTAATCGGCGCCCAGTCTTTATTGGGTTTATGGAGAGCGATGAGTTTAGCACCGAGCAGTGGAATAATGGCGGGTGGTATCTTCCAGTAAGCATACGGTTGATTAATTGGGTAATTTTTTCTAGAACGTCACATTGTTGTGTTATGTAAGGCGCGGTAAGGTCTTGTAAGAATATTTGGCGAAACCCATTGAACCCAGGTGAGGAATCACGTTTGAAGGAGAGAATAACCTTTCTAGGGTCGCTTTAGGTATAAGTGGCCAATTAGAGGAGTTTCAAGGTAAGTCGGTGTTTCATTTTTATAATCGTGTGAGTGGTGTTTTAGGGGAAGGGCCTGATAAGTTACTAAATCGTAGGGAGCCAGCTTATTGTCGGAGGTTGCCAAACGTATGGCGGATTTAATATTCAGGTTATCCAATTTTTTAGATATTAGCCTGGTCTTGGTGAGCAGGTCATTTTTGTGATTTGTATTTTTATCTGTGTCATCACTCGTAAAAGATGTGGTAATGTGATTGATGGGTAAGGGGTAAATAGTAGCATCCTTTATTTGTTGGGTCAGGGATTTTCGCTGGCAGATTTAGGAACTTGTAAGGTAGTAAAGGCAAATGACAGGGTGTCTAGCCAGTGTTTTACATAAGAATAAATATTTAACAATGAATTCAAGTTTTTTGACAGGTGTCTCGCAACTTGAAGCCTTGCTCCTTTAGGTATTCGTGAAATTACAAATGGTTTTGGTGTCGTTAGAAATATTTCTACATTTGAGTCGGCTGGGTCAAACGTCGAATCATTTATAAGATATTATTGGGCTCTGAGCACATCAGCCAATGATGTTAGAATGGTGACTATGGGTTGTTTAGTTGTGAGGGCAAGGGCAGAAAAGGCATTAAGGTTTTAGGAATAGCTGGTGATAAGATGGGTAGCCCAGATTGAGGACACTTTATTTTATGGTTGCTATGAAATGGCAATAGCCCCAATTTGGTTACTTTAATAAGTTTATTACATAATGGGCAGTTACATTTGGTAGGTGCTGTGCTGAGGTCTGGTAGGCTCATGGATTAGGAATTTTTATCATATTTAGGGTGAAGGTGAATATCATTATTGTTAAAAATCACAGATGTGTTTATGGATAAATCTATGTATTGTTCTGTAAATTAAAATTCATATCAGTAGAATGTGAAGAGATTTTTGTTGAGAGTTGTCATAAATTATACAATCCATTTACTAATAAATTTAAAATTTTCTATCTGGAATGATTTTATAATTTTTATTGTCCATCTTCAAATCAGTTTATTATATGTGATCATGATATGTGCTTTGATTGTAAAGATGGTTTACAATGGGGTAATTGATCTATATCATTAGTAATAGCATTATTGTGTTGTGGGAATTGAGATGAAGAGGAAGAAATACTAATGGTTGGAACCAGAGTGTGTATACTTGAACACCAAGATGCAATAGAATAGTATAATATGCCTCAAGGAGGGAAAACCTTTAAGGTTAGAATTCACAGATATGTTTATATAATCCATTTACTGATAAATATTTTTCTATCTGGAATATTTCTATAATTTTCATTTTCAAATCAGTTTATTATATGTGATCATGATATAAAAGCTTTGATTGCAAAAAATGGTTTAATAAAGGGCTAATTGATCTATATCATTAGTAATAGCATTATTGTATTATGGGAATTGTGATGAAAAAGGAGAAATGTTGATGGTAAGTGGAACTAGAGTGTGTATACTTAAATATCTAGAGGCAATAGACCAATATAGTATGCCTCATTTATATATTAAGTTAGTTTCATTAAAAATTTTAAATATTTTAATGTAAGTGAATAAATGTTGTTATTTCTTTCATATTAATTATAAAAGTATGGTATATAAAATTCTATATATTAATGTTATAATGTAGTATAAATGTTAGTTTATTTCTTTCAATAACATTGATTACATAAAAATGACATTTTTATTGCATCTCATCTTCAGGTTTGCATAGTTAAACCAGTTGTTCTATTGTATTCTCAATTCATACAGCTGTAAAACCGAATCTCGAAATTTAGAAAATAACTTTGTTATTATATGTACAAAGTTTCCATTTTTAATAAAATTATTTTAGAATATAGATTAGTAGATAGTCCGTCAAAAATGACGGAGAATGAGAATTTTATTCGTTTTTTAAGAAAGATGTTACCTTTTATTTAAAAATCATATCCAATTTATATTATTTTTAAACCCCCCCTCCCCATTTAGGTCAAGTCCAACCAATGTCATTGAGTCCATCCCATTAGGACTAAGATTGGAAACTATTTTTGAGTCAAAATATATTTAAATGAGCTTTTACCCAATATCAAAATTCTTTGTAAATATATTACTGATTACATAAGACTAACATTTAACATTAAAAAATTTTCAGCCAGGTCCAAGCTCATAATATTTGGAAAAAATTTCCAAGCGTCCAAGACCTTATAATTTTTAAAATAATTTTTCAAGCCTAGCTCAACCCATAATAATTTTGAAAATTTTTTCCTAGCCCGGCCCATAATATTTTGTAAAAGATATTCCCAAGTCAGATGCAAGCAAATATTAATCTTGAGGAATATTTTCCAAGCCCAGTCCAACCCATATTAATTTTCAAAATTTTTTTCCAAACCGGGAGATAGTTAAATTTCTAAATAATTTATCATCACATGAAGGGGAAATCTCAGATTTACCAATTAGTGGGTTAACTCCTTTTATCAAAAAATTTGATAAGGGCTATCTATATATTTATGTTAAGTACAAAAAAAATGCTATCTATTTAAATTACAAAAATATAATTCAATACTAATGAAACTTATATGCAATTTATTTAATTTTTTAAGAAATTTGTTTTTCTTGTCATATAAATTTAGGTAATTTTTTAAAAAAATGATATTTTAATTTTTGATGGAAAAAGCGACAAAATAAATCTGGGCAGTCGCCTGCAGAGGAAATAATTAATGTATAATATCATCCCATTTAGAGTTGTAGGTGAAAGTAATGAATAATAATGGATTACTAAAGCAGTGTACAACACCCATTGCGTCCTGATAAAGCTGAGGCCTTGGGCTACTGGTAAAAGAAGAACGCAAAATAATATTTCTGCTAAAGTGTCCGTTTTGGTATCCCTCTCTAAAATAGTATCATGAACGACATTGTCAACAACCATAAAACGGTCGTAAGTATTGTTATAAAAGCCATGATAAAACTACCGCAATGTTTTGTAACAATGTGAGGGATTAAGATTGGGTTAGCCTAGACAAATAAAGAAATCAGCCATAAATACAAATAAACTATTGTTGAAATTAAACAAACATTAAAATACTGTAAACCTGTAGAGGAGTCAATATAGAAGTATAATTCTAGTAGTTGGGGGGGGGGCTATAATCAAAGATTAAAATAAAATACCATTCGGAGAGTCCAATTGGCAAATTAAAAAAAAAATAGGAACCTTGTGAATAGATATAGAATAATTTAAATAATATAAATACCGTAGTATGTATTTTGTTTTGGAATAAATGTTAAATCTTTTTTATTGAGTTATACAAAAAAATTAGTAAGAATAAAAAGGATTATTGTTAAAAAAGGTAGGATCCTTAAGAATAAATATATAATTTTAATTGAAAAAAAAATATTCCTCATCTGCAATCTTTCAACAGATCATGGACCAGATCTTCGGTGACATGAAAGATGCCATATTTTACATTGATGATTTACTTATAACGGGAAAAACGATGAAGCTCATCTAAAAACATAAAAAAAGTGTTTGAAAGAATATCATCGTTTGGGTTAGTATCTAACTTCATCAAAAGCGTGTTTAAAAACAAAGTTTGGTTCCTGGGTCATGATATTGACACCAAGGGGATTCATGCTAATCACGACAAATTGAAGCAATAGTGAATATGCCAGAACCAAAATCAGCTGCTGAATTATCAACATTTCTGGGAATAGCTGGCTACTACAGAAAATTTTTGAACAATTTTGCAGAAATAGCTGATCTTCTATACAAAATCGTCAACAAAGAAAAATGGGCTTGTAACTTAGAACACCTAGAGTTTTAATGATCTAAAGAGGTTGATTAGTCTTCCTCCTGTCTTGACTTATTTTAATCCTGAATTACCTAAAAGAATTGCTACTGACGCATGTAAATGTGGTTTAGGAGCTGTATTATTTCATATTGAAAAAGACGGCAATGAAAAACAATAGATTTCGCGTCGAGAACCTTATTAAAATCCGAAATAAACTATACCAATATTGAGCTTGAGGCTCTCGCTATTAAGTTCTCTATAAAGAGGTTCCAGGAATACTTAATCGGCACCAAGTTTACAATTATTACTGACCATAAACCTCTAGTCCACATTTTCACCAAGGGTCTTAAGGACAATAGTACTATGTCTTTAAGACTGCAGAAGTTGAATATAACATTAGGAGGTTATGATTTCTATATAAAGTATAAAGCCGGTAAATATAATGTTGTTCCTGATTGTCTCTCGAGATTACCACAAGAATATCACGATGAAGTTGTTGAAAATATCACAATTATAAATGACTTTGGGGATATACCTATCTATTTTAATAAAATACTTGATGAAACTTTCAAAGATATTGAATTAAAATAAGTCATCAATGATATTAAGAACAACGAGATTTAAGAACAATATCTATAAAAATATTGAATTGGAATTGAGTATAATTAAGGATTGTCTTTACAAAAGCAACAAAATCATAATTCAGTCTTCTATGAGAAAAAATGTACTACAGTCATTACATGAAGGTCACTTGGGAGCAGGAAAAATCAAATCCTTAGCCAAAGATTACATGTGGTGATCTGGTATAAATAATGACATAGAAATGGAAGTGAAAAGTTGTGACGATTGTAACATATATCATGATAATCCTAAAAAAATACAAAAACCATGGGTTTCGGCAACCAAACCGTTTGGAATACACATAGATTATGCGGGTCCGTTCTTCACAAGAAATTGATTTATAATAGTCGATGCCTACAGCAAATTTTCAATTATTCCTGTTAAAAATATTACGACTGATGTTACTTTAAAAGAAATTTTTAAAACTATTTCGCTATATGGAATACCTGAAACTATAATTACTGATAACGGCACTTCTAGTAACGATTTTGAAAAATTTTGCAAAAATTATGGTATCAAACATGTGCTCACATCTGCCTATCACCAGTAATCTAATGGCCAGGTAGAACGCATGGTGAGAACGTTCAAAACACATATGAAAAGGAATATTAAAATTGACTTAGACATTGCACTTGATAAATTTTTATTTAATTACAGAAATACGCGTAATGATACTACAGGAGTTACACCATCTCAGAGAATGTTCAATCGAGATATTAAAATTAAATGGGACTTATTGAAACCGTTGGTGGAGAAGGAGAACAAAATAAACGTTACTTTACCACGAATAGAACCTTTAACGTAGGAGATTTTGTTTGGTACAAAGTACAAGGTGATGATAAATGGTGTAAAGGCATGATCACACACAAAGAAAGTGACATGATGTTCCAAGTTATGACAGATAAAGGTATTTTGAGGAGACATTTAGATCAATTAAGAATTAGAAACTGTTTTAACACACTTATTAATTATGACTCTAAGGATTCTTTTAAAGAGGTAAGTGTGGACAAAAATATAAAAATGATAAAAATGATATAACACCGATTTCTAGACCGATGCGAATTAAACAAAAACTTACTTATTTAAAAGACTACATAACGTAAAATATAAAAATAAAATAAATATTAAAACGCATAAAGTAAATTAAATATTAAAACGCTTACACTAAAACGCAAAATATGAAAACGCTGAAAATATTATATAACAATCTTATTGATTTATCATTCTTCATTTATTCTTATATCCAATTTGATGAACTATTATTTCTCATATTCGTAACTTACTGATGATAATAACAATTTTGAAAATTGATAATAATAACGACTGAGTATGACAAGCAAGCTATATGACAAATTCACGATTTATAAGGACAACTTACGATAAGGAAATCAAGCTTACGATTTAAACAAAACAACGTACAAACACAATAAACCATTTGGACAAGCCAACGATATGATGACTTATGAAACAACTTAATGGTCAAAACGATAATCCACTTGGACAACAAACTAACTATGATAATATAATTAAACTTATGTGAAGGCTTTTTAGAAGAAGGAGAATGTTATATATTCAAATTTGTATTGTTATTTCATTTTTGCTTTTTGACTTACAATTCAACCAACCTTTTACAATTCAACTTTTTACAATTCAATTTAATATAATTTAATTTTTATAACTTTACCTATTATTACTTTTGTTTTTCCTTTTGATTATATGTATTCTAATTTATATTTTTAGATAATATATATATAGTATGTGGATGAACATTTTTCATATCATGGGATTTACAGTTATGACCTCTAAAGTTAAAATTTCGGTAGTCTCTATAATTATAATTTTCATAATATCTAAAATTGCAATTTTTATTATAATTAATATCATATCTTTTAATAAAGTTTCGTCCAAAGTTGTTTTTAAAATGCTCATTAGATTTATAATCATTATTATTATAATTACCTATGTCACTAGTATTATAATTTTTTTCAGACTGAATTTTATCAATATGAAATCTATAATGATCCGGGAATTGAATTAAATATGGCCTATTTACGTAATATTTTTTAATTGTGGCTAAGAATTTATCTTTAGGTAATTTAGTTAATTCCCACATTTAAGAAATCAAAATACGAAAAATATCAATGGGTAGGTCATCAAGAAATTTGACTGTTAATTCATTATTAAGTAAATATTTTTATTCATATATGTTCATTATGACTGATTTATAATATTTAATTTATTCAGTTATTTTATTAAGTATATTGGATTATATAATAACTTTTCTTTTTTTACTTGGATTTAGAATATTTTATAAATCATCATTGGTTTTACTACATAGAATTCATAACCTATTGTCTAACTATCATATTGGTTCTTGTAAGTTTGTAAGTTCATATTATAACAACTCCATTATCCATGATAGCTTCGTCTAGTTTGATATCTAGTTTAACAATTCTCCTCATTGTTGATTGATCCATTTGATCTAAATAACATTTATTTTGTGGAAAAAAAATAAATTTTAAAGATTTTAAAATTGTAAATTCCGCTGCCACCATGTTAAGGGCTGGCAGTGAGTAAAAAAAAAATTGCACGTTGGCGAGTCTTTTTTGCCATCCTCACCCGGGCACCATGTAGAGAAAACGAAAATGAAAAAATATATTTTATTTATTATTATTATTATTAAAAAATGTTCATCCAAATACTATATATATTATCTAAAAATATAAATTAGAATACATATAATCAAAACGAAAAACAAAAGTAATAATAGATAAAGTTAAAAAAATTAAATTATATAAAATTGAATTGTAAAAAGTTGAATTGTAAAAGGTTAAATCGTAAAAGGTTGAATCGTAAGTCAAAAAGCAAAAATGAAATAATAGTACAAATTTGAATATATAACACCTTGTAATCCAGATATAAAGTTTTATAAGGGTGGAACTATATCCGAGCCATATATATGTGTTTAGCAATGAGTATTGTAATGAAAGAAGTAGAATATAAATGATTCTCCTTCCAAACATACTTATAAAAATTTAAGGAAAAATAGATTTAATATTATGGTTTTTATATTAAACTACTCTACATTTCATTTAATAAACATTAGATAATATCAATTTACTCTAACGACTAATAATCTTATTCAAGGGTCAATGATTAAAAATATTATAGTTTATATACAAGTATTAAGTCACAAAGTAATATAAGAAGATATTTAAATATTTTACTGAAAATAATAAAAATTTACCTTCATCATCAACAGTCGTTCAATTAGATTCATAATCCACTTAAATAAACGTCTATTTATTCCCAAGAGATAAGAAAGGTTTAATGGATGTTTTTTCAGGGAAAATTGTATCTAGTGCTTAAAGACCTTATTGAATGGTTTTAAAATTTTACCAAATTAGGGCCAGATAATAACGCATTTCAAAAATGGCATCATCACTAAGGGCTTATTTTTTTAAAAAAAAGAATCAAGTAACTGCGCTACTTTTTGCGTTATTCGTTACTTAATGTTTTATTGTCTAATATGTATATTTAAAAAAAATATATATAAAAACAAATTATACATATAATATCTTATTTCCTTCTTTTTCCAGCTATATTTTTATTGGTCTATTGAATTCCAGGATAGTTTTATGTGAATTAAAGGTCTATATAGGGTGGGTTTATAATCCGACTGGCCTACCCATTGTCTAATAAAATCTCACTTGTAATTTTAATTAATCGGTTGCATTTTTGTATATTTTATTTTTATTATAACCTACGAAATAAATTTAAGCCCCTTTTGCTCATTACGCCAAAAAATATTATTCACCTTCCCCGTCTTTGTTTTAAAATTTTTTATACCTTTGCACCCAATGCTTAAAACTTTTAGCCCGACCAAATTATTGGTCGGCGGGTAATCACCCCTCCCATAGCCGACCTTACAAATATAAAATAAACATTAGTTTCCTTTTTGAGGAAATATAAAAATAACAAATAATGAGCGAATTAATTCTCGAATTAAATGAATAAAATTTGAATAGTGTTTTTCCTGTGTATTCGGAAACTAATACGAATTTTAAAAACTAATTTGTGCTAACGGATCATATCCGGTTACCTTCACTAGGCGGTACATATTTTGCCTGTCACATTTTATTTATTTCAAATTCTTATATATTTTTTTTATATCTAGTTTACTCGTTGAAAGAGTGTTGCTTTAATTCCTTGAAACATAAAAATCAAAATTCCTTGCCCTTGCCACCTCAGCTCTCAAACGAATTCAAAAAATTCCTGACGCTTAATTCACAATAACTGGGTTAAATATACTGCAGCCTAATTTTTTATAGCTATCTAGACATCAGAAGCATATATTTTTTTTTAAAAAAAATACACATATTATGTACCCTATTTATAATGATATAAGTTATTAATTTTAAAATATAATTTGTCTTTTGTATTATTTATTTTTTGTATTATTTATTTTTTGTATTATTTATTTTTTGTATTATTTATTTTTTGTATTATTTATTTTTTGTATTATTTATTTTTTGTATTATTTATTTTTTGTATTATTTATTTTTTGTATTATTTATTTTTTGTATTATTTATTTTTTGTATTATTTATTTTTTGTATTATTTATTTTTTGTATTATTTATTTTTTGTATTATTTATTTTTTGTATTATTTATTTTTTGTATTATTTATTTTTTGTATTATTTATTTTTTGTATTATTTATTTTTTGTATTATTTATTTTTTGTATTATTTATTTTTTGTATTATTTATTTTTTGTATTATTTATTTTTTGTATTATTTATTTTTTGTATTATTTATTTTTTGTATTATTTATTTTTTGTATTATTTATTTTTTGTATTATTTATTTTTTGTATTATTTATTTTTTGTATTATTTATTTTTTGTATTATTTATTTTTTGTATTATTTATTTTTTGTATTATTTATTTTTTGTATTATTTATTTTTTGTATTATTTATTTTTTGTATTATTTATTTTTTGTATTATTTATTTTTTGTATTATTTATTTTTTGTATTATTTATTTTTTGTATTATAAACCATATTTTTTGTACATGATAGATGTTAAATAATAATTAACAATAATAAAAAAAGAGTCCGAAATATTTATATTTAATGTATTGCGTCTTAAATTTATGGAAATTTTTTTTATTTTTTTTGCTGTAATCAAGACTAAGGGACTCTCCGAATCAATTTTTCGACCCCCGCTCGCCTAAAACCCAGCCCGGTGGCAAAAATGTCTCAGTCAACGTCCGACTATGATATTCAATTAGGAAATATAGCTCAAACCTAATATTTTAATATTAGCATTATTATATTAGATTTACTATAAAAATATTATATGAAATGTATTCCTATCCCATTTTTTTTATTCATTTTTTTATTTGATATTCAAATCTGGTAAAAAAAAATAGGAAACGGAAATGTAATATTTTTGAGCCAACTAAAAAAAGGAAGAAATACAATATTAGTATATTTTTGCCATGGGTCGAGCATTTTTATTAATGTTGTTGCCGCCGGGCCATTTTATTTGCTAGCTCATAGCTATTATTCTGATTAACGAAATCAGGCACAAAATATTGACATATACCTTTGTTCCAATTGAACTGATACCCTTTTTACTTCGGCAATAAATCTGACAATTCTAAAAATAATTCAATATATAGATTGAAAGAGGGATAAAATTTTGTTTTCTTCAAATTCTATCAACACGGTCCAAAGTTATCCATGCACATATCGTACCATGGAATAATGTTGATGACCGACCTGGCACCCGCAGAAGAATTTGAAGTATCCATAGAAATTGGTATTTCTACAACTTCAGCGCATTAAATTATCCACAAAAGCTGCAGCTGAATTGTGATTGCCTGTCTAGTACGTACCAAACAATTTCTACTATCAGAAGTTAGTTCATTTCATATGTTTCATAGATGCGAAGTTGTACATACCGATAAATCTACAAAATGATGGATGTACCAATGAGGAAAAAAACTAGTTGCAGCCAATCGATAACTAGTACAACTTTTGGCTCATTAATTTTAAATGTTGATGTTTTTGTTGAATTGTAAAGTTTAATAATAAAATGAATTTTTCCATGTAAAGCTTGAATTTTGTGTATCCAACTTTTAATGTGCATAACTTTGGACTCTGTTGATGAAATTTGCAGAGAACATTTTTAATTTACCTTTCTCAATCTAAATTTTATAAAATTATTTTTAGAATTGATAGATTTATTGTTAAAGCAAAAAGAGTGTCAGGCCCGTTAATATCTTAAGCCCGGCTCAAATTTTTCGTAATGGCCAGCATTTATTTAGGGGGGGGGGGAGAAAAAACATGCGATTTTTGGTGTATCTTTTTATACGACTATTTAATTTTATATGCAATTTTTTTATCAGAATCTCCGTGAAGTTGGCTAAGCGCAAAAATATTTTTCTAAAAATCATTTTATCTTATAATTTTGACCATTTTTTTGTAATTGATTCTAATCTTAATTGATATAAAAATTAACAATGGGGGATTTTTATATAGTATGGTTATAAATGTAATGTAAAAATAAAATATATCTCGGACATCACTGGTTTCTTGAAATGAGATGAGAGAGATTAATATTTAAAAAGCATCAGCACTATTTTGATCCATGATATAAGGTCTTTTATGGCGCATTAGGAAAAAAAGGGGCAAGCGGCATTATATCAAGGAAGATATAGAGTTGAATAATTTACCGTCCCATAGTTCAATTCTTGTAAGTTGATGATGAAATTGGAAACGTATTTTTATCTCAAATATAGCTAAAGGTGACGCGTTAGGACTATGGGTAAAATGGTAAAAGATTTCTAAGCAGTGTAGGATGAATTTAGAAGTTATTATTGGGCTGCTGTTCGTCAAACGGGATATCAAAAATAATAAATGAACATAAAATTTAATGGTTATAAATTTCCAATTTTAGAATGTAATTTTAAGCAACGTCAATTTAACTTTTGAAATATTTTTTAAAAAATTTATAAAAACTATTAATAATTTCACAATTTTTATAAAAATGTTATGTAAATTTTCAAAGATTTTATTTTAAAAAAAACGGGTATTTCTTTTAAGATATCTTCTCCAACCCTGATAAGTCTTACGTTTCCATGACACTTCACATAGTGAAACTGGTTAATAAAATAATAAGGAAATTTATTTCATATTCTTTAACTGTTTTGAACGCCAAAACTTATAGAAATTTGAATTTAAATAATAATTTTGGATATAGATTTATTTAAAGTCAAGATTTTAACTCAATCTACTTTATTGTAAGTTTAAATATTTATAAATTACAAATTTTTTTAAAAAATTGCTGTATGAATTTTTTTAGGGAGAGGGGGGGGGGGTGGCAAAGGATATCTAAACGTTTCTTCTGCTACACCTGTGTGATTACTTAATGTCAGAGACCTGCAGAGGTACCTTTTGCACGACCCGGCCCGGCCCAGATTAAAAATGTTTCGGCCCGGCCCGGATATTTTTTTCAAAAATTTTTTACGGCCTGGCCCGGGTTTCAAAATTTTAGGCCCGGCCCGGATATTTAAAAAAAAATTTTTGGGGCCCGGCTCGAAAAAAATTATATTCGACCTGGTATATACAAAAAATTCATCTATGTCGTGTTTTATCATATTTTTTGGCAAGTATTTTCATTTAATCAGCAAGTATATTCGCTAATGTTGTTAAATGGCTCGTTTTGACCTACGGACTTGTTATATTGTTTCTTTCACTTTACATAATATTAATCTAATAGTTACATTGATTGTTATTTGCTTTTGATAAGTATATATATGTAATTTATTAGGTTAATAAGAAGTTAGTTGTATTTTATAATAAATAAATTTAAAATAAAGTAATTTTCTATCAGATTTTTTAGTTTTTACACCATATTAGCATGGTGGCAATGGTGGGATCCGACACTACTTATAGTTAGGAACTAAATAATAAATTAAAAGAAAGATGTAAAACATTAAATCTAAATTAACTTCGTTAAAAAAAACTATAAAAATCCAATAAATCAGTCTGCAGATCCTATCTAAAAAATATATAAAATGAACATGCTGGCTTCTCAATAAAAAAAAAGAAAGGTAAAAATATATAAAATATATAAAACATATATTTATTATTTTTATGATATTCTTATTTTCATTCTTTTAATCAATTATTTATTTGATTTATCAAGTTAGCTAATATTTAAGGCAATGTCATGACCATGATATCTTTTTTATAATCGTCATAGGTCATTGTTAAAAAAATAAATAAAAAATACATAATACAGATAAATAAAAATAAAATATAGAATAAATAAAATAAAATTTAACGAAATAAATATCTTCTTAACCTTTAAAGACCATAATAAAACAATTCAAAGTACAAGGTCGATGAACTTGAATTTATTTTTAAAAAAAAATAAAAAAATAATATAAAATAAAAAATTTTTTCCTAAGTACAAGGTCAATGAACTTGAATTTATAAAAAAAATATAAATAATACCTACTTAACCTTCAAAGGTCAAAAATAATAAGAGTTCAAAGTTCAGGATCGATGAACTCGTTTAAAAAAAACACCGTTATTTCAAGATAAGAGAAATTTATATACGAAGTAAAACAATTAATAACGCGCTCAACGAATATGATAAATTTTATTCTAAAAGTGATCAAATTAATATCGAACTTTCCAAATAATATGATTGAAGCCTTTATATAATCATTGTCTGCGCTATTATATATTAAAAAAAAAGAATAAAAAAAAGAGAATATCAAATTTTTTAAAATTAATATGTCAAAAAAGGACGAGTCTACTGTTCCTAAGTTCCTTGGGGACATAGACATCTACATTGACAGAATCACAAGATATTTAAATAAAAATAAAATTAACGACAAAGCATACATATTAACACAAAATCTTCCCGATAATATTTACTTAACATTCTATAAATTCAGACGCCGAATTTAATAATTTTGAGTAAATGTAAATAATTTGTGTGAAGGTTTCGATAGAATAACGCTTATGAAGTGGTACTCAAATTCAACGGCCTAGTAACGACGATGAAGGTGGATACGGGTACAAGATAAGCTAACAAAATAGGCAAAAAAATCTTACATCAAATTATCGGGTTATGACGGGAATACCAAAGTCCTGGACATCGCACCCATTGATGTTAATTATGAAGGCGCTTTAAAATGTTTGGAAGCCTTTATTGTGGAAAGCTCGAAAGGCCCATTGCTTGGCAGAGTTTGGCTCAACGCTTTTAAAGGCATTTTGAAAAAATTTGTAGGAAACATAGACGACGATTTTTACAATCATAAACTTACCAAACTCATAAGTGATTGCAAGATTAAAACGGCTAATAAATTCATCTGCAAAACTACTATTAGACTTTGCTTAAAGGAAGATACCATACCAAAGATAATACCGCCAAGGAGAATACCATACTCTAGAATAGAAATAGTGGGTAAAGAACTATACAGGTTGATACAAGATAAAATAATTGAGCCTGCAAAAGATGAAGGCTGGGCTAGTCCGTTAACCCCAGTCTTTAAGGATGACGGGAGTCTCAGGCTTAGTGCCGACTTTAAAGACACTGTCAATCCGGCGCTCGAAGATTTCAAGTATCCCATACCGATGATAAATGATTTGATTGCGAAATTGTCAAAAGGGAAGAAGTTTAGCAAAATTGATTTCAAGCAAGCATTTCTGCAATTGCCGATAGACAAAAAGTCAAGGGACATACTAACCACATCTACACATAAAGGGTATTTCAGATTTACCAGAGACTTTACTTCGGTCTCAAAACCGCATCTGCAATATTTCAGCAGACTATGGATAATATATTCGGAGACATGAAGGATGTGATATTTTACATTGATGATCCTTTAATAACAGGTGAGAACGATAAGACACACATAAAAAATATAGAAGAAGTTTTTGAAAGAATATCAAAATATTGCCTCACGCCGAATTTTACAAAAAGCATATTTATGCAAACCAACGTTAGGTATCTTGGACACGATATCTATGCAGAGGGTATACACCCTAATCGTGACAAAATTAAAGCTATAATCAATATGCCAGAGCCGAAATCTCATGACGAACTCATAACATTTCTAGGCATGGCCAGTTATTACAGAAAATTTTTAAACAATTTCGCGCATTTAGCCGATCCACTATACAAGATGATAAATATAAAGGAGTGGTCATGGAATCACGAACACAAGAAAAGCTTTGATGAATTAAAACTATTGATATCTCAACCTCCGACATTAGTTTTTTTTAATTCTAAATTGCCTATTGGCATAGCTGCCGATGCCTCTGAGAAGGGATTAGGAGCAGTTCTATTTCACTTTGATACCGATGGAAAAGAGAAACCCATTGCATTTGCATCCAGAGCATTATTAAAAGCAGAGTTTAATTATATTAATATCGAACGTGAGGCATTAGCTATTATCTTTGCCATAAAAAAGTTTCAAGAATATTTGATCGGAAAGAGATTTAAAATTATAACGGATCATAAACCGCTAATATACATCTTTACAAGAGGCCTTAAGGAAGATACTTCCATGTCTATGAGGCTGCAGAAATGGAATATAGCTATAGGAGCATACAATTTTGATATAAAACATAGGGCGGGTAAACACAATATAGTACCTGATTGCCTATCACGACTACCCTTGAAAGACATTGAGGAAACAAACACGAGCTAGAAGAATTGGATAAAAACAATTTATGGGATGTACCGTTGAACTTTGAAAGAATAGCAGCGGGAACCAAGCATGACAAAGAACTATCGTAGGTTATAAACGACGTGAGGAAGGTGATTCAATAAAGAACACGGCTTATAAAAAAAAATGAACTAAGTATCGTAAAAAATTGTCTCTACAAGGCGGAAAAAATAGTGATTACTAATAATATGAGAAAAATTATACTGCAGGATCTACATGCCGCACACTTGGGAGCAGGAAAAACTAAAGCACTAGCAAAGAATTATTTGGCCTAGCATAAATGCAGAAATAGATTTAAAGGTAAAAAACTGTGAATTATGCAATATGTGGTCAGATAACCCTAAAACAATACAACATTTATGGGCTCCAACACTTAAAACACTCGAAAGACTATATATAGATTACGCAGGTCCATTTTTTCAAAGATCTTGGCTAGTAATAGTGGATGCATAGTGTAAATATTATCATCACCTCGATGAAATCTATAACCACCGAGAGAACATTAAAAGAGCTCATGAAAACAATAAGCTTGTTTGGGATACCAGAAACCATCGTTACGGACAACAGCATTAATTTTACCAAAATTATTTAAAAAATTTGTTATGATCACGGTATAAAGCATGTACTAACATCAGCTCACCACCAACAATCAAATGGACAGGTGGAAAGGATGGTTAGGATATTCAAATTGAGTATGAGACGCAATAGGAGGACAAGAACACAGATGCTGATATAGCGCTAGAGAAGTTTTTGTTCAATTACAGAAACACACCTAATACGACTACGGGCATTCCACCCACCAAATTAATGTTCAATTATGAGACTAGAACCAAGTGGGATCTATTGAAGCCTACGTCTATTATTAATGATGATATTAAAACTAAGACCATTATTTCTCCGAATAGGATCATTAACTCAGGGGATAAGGTATGGTTCAAAGTATTTGGCGAAAACAAATGGGATAAAGGTACTATCAAGAGAAAGTATAGCGACCTTTTATACGTAGTCGACGGTAACCGCATCATACGACGGCATCTGGATCAAATAAAAAAAGTTCATATGACACGATGATCACGTTCAGGGAAAATTTTTTCAAGGGAAAGGATGTTGTTACTTCAACACTGAGTCTTATTCGAATATCGCCAAGACCGGTTCGAGCATCAAAAAAACCCGAGAGGTTTAAAAATTTTATCATGTCCATAGATGAGACATGTATAAGATCTCATTACATAAAACACTTGGAAAAATACCTAATAAATAGTACATTCTACAAAAGAATATATTCAAACTCCGAACTAAAATATTTATGTCATTTTATATTATAAAATATATATTCATATTCATTTGTAAATTAGACCATCTACAGTGAATAATAATAAATGTTACATAAAAAGACATATTATTATTTCCATGGAAAAAGCAACTTTTACATGAATTTTAAATTTATGTCATTTTATATTATAAAATATATATTCATATTCTTTTGTAAATTAGACCGCTCTTTTTTTATATAAAAAAATATACAAATCAAATTTTTAAAAAATGCTCCATCTTGCGAAATTTCTTTGTTATTTTATTTTCTTATTACATATTATTATTATTATAAAAATTGTTTAAAATCTATATGATAATTTTCCGATGTCGTCGCTATCAATATTGTTAAAAAGCCCAATTTGGGTCGATTTTTAAAAACGGCCTGATTAAGATTTTAGCCATAATTTGTGTAAGTCTCAAGATTTGGCAAGTAGAAGCTCAAACCTTTCCATAATGAGCAAAATCATTAGGCTTACACAATATTATTTTAGTTATAAACTTAATCGGGCCGTTTTTTAAAATCGACCCATTTTATTATGGGTATACTTTCTTACATTTTAGATTACATCTATTTTAGTTACTGATGATATTCTCACTATTTCTTGAGAGTTGAACCATATTGACTCCTTTGCAGGTTCAATGCAATAACATTTTTAAAATTTTTCTTTTGTTTTTATTTTAGAAAACAGACCCTGTTTTAATCACTCTTGTTGATTGTATAAATTTGATTTATCTGCCATTGCCAAACAAAGAAAGTGGCAGGTTGATTTACACTCTTACATTTTAGATTACATCTCTTTTAGCTTTACAAACATGAATGATATTCCCACGATTGCTAGAGAGTTTATTTCGGTTCCCCTTCCCCCCCCCTTCTTTCCCTTATCTTTTTTCCTTCCATTTTCTTTCTTTTATCTTTTTCTCTTCATTTCCATTTCCATTTGTCCCTTATACTTTTGCTTTGCCATTTTATTTCTCTTTTTTCCTTTTATTTCACTTTTCTTTTTCCATTCCTATCCCTTCCTTTTTTTTTCCTTTCCTCCTTCATTTACAGCTTTCTTTCCCTATTCCTTTTTTCTTTTTTACCTATTCCTTTTTTCGCTTTTTCTTTATTTAATTTTCCTTCTTTTTTCCTTTCCATTTTCTTTACCTTTTTCCTTTGCCTTTTTCTTTTCATTCTCTTTTTCCTTGCCATTTTTTTATCTCCCACTTTCCTTTTTCTTTCTATTTTACTTCTTTTCCCTTTTAATTTCTCTTACCTTCCCCTTTCTTCTCTTTTTCTTTTCCTTTCCCTTCTATTTTCTTTTTTCTCTTTTCATTTTTAGTTTATCTCATTCTTCCCCTTTCTTCTCCTTCTCCGTTTCCTTTCTCTTTTCCTTCCTTTTCCTTTTAATTTATCTCTTATTATTTACCATTTCTTCTCTTCTCTTCTCTTTTCCTTTTTCTTTTTCTTTTTCTTTTTCTTTTTCTTTTTCTTTTTCTTTTTCTTTTTCTTTTTCTTTTTCTTTTTCTTTTTCTTTTTCTTTTTCTTTTTCTTTTTCTTTTTCTTTTTCTTTCTCTTTACCTTTTATTTTTATTTTCATTTTCCCTTCTTTTCTCTTTTCCTTTTTCCTTTTTCCTTTTTCCTTTTTCCTTTTTTTCCTCTTTACCTTTACCTTTTCTTTTTTTTTTTTCTTTTTTTTTTTTCTTTTTTTTTCTTTTTCTTTTTCTTTTTCTTTTTCTTTTTCTTTTTCTTTTTCTTTTTCTTTTTCTTTTCATTTTCATTTTCACTTTTATTTTTCTCTTTTCCTTTGCATATTTCTTTCCCTTTTTCTTCTCTCCCTTTCGTTCCTCTTTTCTTTTCCTTCTCCTTTCGTTTTCTTCTTTTCTTTCCATTTCCCCCTTTCTTTCCCTTTTTTTACCATTTCTTTTCATTATCCTTTTTCTTTTCCCTTCTCTCTGTTTTCCCTTTTCCTCTCTTCCCTTTTAATTTCTTTTCCACATTCCTTTTTCTTTTTCTTTTTCTTTTTCTTTTTCTTTTCATTTTCATTTTCATTTTCATTTTCACTTTTATTTTTCTCTTTTCCTTTGCATATTTCTTTCCCTTTTTCTTCTCTCCCTTTCGTTCCTCTTTTCTTTTCCTTCTCCTTTCGTTTTCTTCTTTTCTTTCCATTTCCCCCTTTCTTTCCCTCTTTTTTTTACCATTTCTTTTCATTATCCTTTTTCTTTTCCCTTCTCTCTGTTTTCCCTTTTCCTCTCTTCCCTTTTAATTTCTTTTCCACATTCCTTTTTCTTTTTCTTTTTCTTTTTCTTTTTTTTTTCTTTTTCTTTTTCTTTTTCTTTTTCTTTTTCTTTTTCTTTTTCTTTTTCCTTTTCTTTTTCTTTTTCTTTTTCTTTCTCTTTCTATTTCTCTTTATTTCTATTTTAATTTCTCCTATTACCTTTCTCTTTCTTCTTATTTTCCTTTATCTTCTTTTTTTCTCTTTTCCTTCCTTACCTTTTTTTTATTTATCTTATTCTTCCTCTTTCTTCTCTTCTTCTTCCCCCTTTTCTTTTCTTTCCCCTTCCCCTTTCCATTTTTAATTTCCTTTCCATATTCCTTTTTCTTTCTCTTTTCCTTCCGTTCCCTTTTAATTTCTTTTATTACCTTCGCCTTTCTTCTCTTTTCCTTTCCCCTTCATTTTTTCTTTCATTTTCCTTTTCCTTTTTCTTTTCCTTACCCTTTTCCATTCTTTCCCTTTGACCACTTCCCTCTTCCCTTTATAATTTCCTTTCCTAATTCCTTTTTATTTCTCTTTTCCTTCCTTTCCCTTTCAATTTCTATTATTACCTTCCCCTCTCTTTTCTTTTTCTCCCTTCTCTTTTCCTTCCTTTCATTTTCAATTTCTCTTATTGCCTTCCTCTTTCTTTTCATTTCCTATCCCTTTCATTACCCTTTTTCTCTTCTTTTTTTCCCCCTTCCTCTCTTCCCTTTAAATTTCTTTTCCATATTTTTTCTTTTCCTTTTACCTTTAGCTTTACATTATCCTTTTACCTTTCTTTTTTCCTTTACATATTACTTTTCCTTTACCTTCACATATTTCCTTCCCTTTTCCTTTCGCTTGTTCATTTTGTTTTTCATTTCGCTTATTCCCCTCTTCATTCCCTTTTTCTTTACCATTCCCTTTTTCTTTACCTTCTCCTTTTTTCCCCTTGCCCTTAAAAATTGTAAATCTCGCTTATATTTTCTAAATATTTTAAGGACAATATTGAAAATATTATTAACTGATGCTAATTAAGTAAACACTCATATTCAAAATAAATACTTATTTCCCTAATTTTTTGCGATTTTTAAAAAACTCAATTTAAATACAAGAATTTACTTCCTTAGCATCTATTAATATTAATTTCAATTTATTTAAAAAAATTTCTTGGATGTGTAGGAAAGATTCTCAATTTTTTTTGTTTTTAGCTATTTTTATTTTAGCGATTTAGAATCGAAATCCTTTTTCTGCCCTTCTTTTCTTTCCATTTTCTATTTTCTTTCCCTTACACCTTTTCTTTCTCTTAAACCTTTTCTTTCTTTTCCACTTTCTACTTTTCCTTTCTCTTTCCCTTACCTTTTCTTTCCCCTTCTCTTTTCCCTTTCCTCTATCTTTTCTGCTTTCTGCTTTCTCATTTCTCATTTCTCATTTCCCCTTTTTTCTTTTTCTTTTACCCTTTTTTTACGTTCCCTTTTTCTTTTTACCTTTCTTTCTCCATATATATAGTACTTTATTTTATTTTTATTACTTAAATAAACTTATATATCTATTCGTAAGGATCCACTTTTTTCAAATTTATCCTTTCGACGGACCTATCATTATTTTCTTTTATTCCTACTACTTATTTTGTTTTACACATTAAAAAAACGATGAGTGTTTCACTAATTTTGACCATATATTTATGATATTTTAATTATTTAAATAAGATTCTATATCTATTTGCAAGGATCCTAAGTTTATTTTGAAGTTTCCCAATTCGTCTCCCTGAAGAATATTTCTTTTTCTATGCTGATTATTTTGTATAATTCACTAAAAAACTATATATGCTTCTTTATTTTATTATAATCAGATCGAGATAACAATACATAGTAGTATATTTTATAATTTAATATAGTTTTATATTCGGAATTAGAGGTGGGCGCCGGCCTATTTTTTATTCACGCCTCTTCCACTCAAGATGGCAATAAAAAAATTTACGCTCTTTCACGCTTACTACTAAAATAATTTTGACCCGACCCGCTCGCTCTCGATGGACAATTTTTTGATCATGCCCAAAAATTCACGGTATTTTTAAATTTTTCAAAACTTTATTGCTATATTCACGCTTTTTTGAATTCATTCTATCATAATTTTTATTTCACTAATTCCATATTTAACACAAAATAATTACAATTTATAAATCAAAATTTTTATTTAGAAAAAAGAAGAATGTCCGTTTTTTTTTCACTTGTGTTCGCCTTTCCTCTAATAAGCGATTGGCTATAAAAAATAACCTTTAACTAGAAAACGAAATGCCGGGACTAACAAAATTTTACTAGCTAATTTTTCTGCTTCCACTTTAAAATATTGTCGTTGCTATTTGTTTTATGAGCGATGAACCTAAGTTTATCCTCACAACTTCCATTAGTAGATGTTGATGCTTCATCAAAATCGTCATGAAATTATCTAAATGTTTGATTTAGAATATAAGGTTTTTTATGTGTCCAGGAAGAATTAGAAAAGTTATAAATGATAATTGGCATTGATTTGCATATCATCTAATTTTATATCATTTCGCATATTTAAGGTTGCTTTATATATATCTTACTTTTGTTCGTCTTTTAAAATCTTAAGACATTTGAAATTCGGATCTATAATTAAGCCTATCTTATGTAGAAGCTGCATAATAAATCTTTTATTTCAAAAGAAATGTTGTCCTGCTTTTTAGGGTTTTGATTATTATTGTATCACCTTTAGAAGGTTGATAAAATTTTACTATTTTGGTTCCATAGATAGATTTCATTTATTGTGGGGCGAGAATACACACTCTATCCGAGCATTCTTTTGATAATAGTAGTATAGTAAATGAATAAAACATATTAAATTAAATTTATATATCACTAAATTCCCATTGCTGATCGAGATTTGAGAGATTTATTATTTTTCATTCAATTGATTTTTTATAAGATGGAAAAATAAATGTTGTTTATAAAATGCGAAAGTCTTTTTGTTTTCAAAAATTACACTCTTTAAAAGGAACTAAATTAAATTAGAAAATATATATTATATTATAAAATTGCAAATTTAAATTCATAAAAAACAATTTTAAAAATTAAAATTTTCGTGATTTATGGGAAATTTATGTTCACCACGCCCCAAAATTTTTTGGGATGGCCCTTCACGCCTAACTATTTGAAATGTATTCATACTCACGCCGTGGCACACCGTGACCCATTATGTTAAGCGTAATTTCAAGGTCAGTGCCCATCTCTATTCGGAATGCTACCTTTTTTTCGTCACTTCTTACATTTTTCTTCTTCATTCCTATTGATCAGCCCCATACCGATATTATATTTTTATTTAAAATCTGATATCTCATGATTTGTGATCCATCGCCATTTGTTACTCACCACTATTTGTAATTAGTGGGAAATTCTGATTCCGCGCCATTTGTTATTTCCAGGTTACACTCCCCCAGGCCGAATGCCAAGCTAGGGCTTAGCCCTAGTATATATATTTAATTTTTTACATTTATTAAAATATAAATTTTTGAAAAATAATTAATTATTTTTATATTAATTTTTGAAAAATGTTATTTTCTTAAGCTTAACAATTTCTTAGGCTTAACTACTTATCTTAAATTTTTCTTTTTAACTTACTTTAGTTTTAAGCAAAATAAACAACAATATAAAAGACGTAATTCTTTATTTTAAAGTTTTATAATAATTTTGAAAAATATAAGAATAATTCTATGTTTAATAATTTGAAATTCAGTTATATCTTGCAATTTTTATTTATATCCGATTTAAATAAAAAAATTTAATCATTACATTAAATATTTAACGTTAAGATCATTATAAACATAGATTTATTAAAATCAAGGTTGTTTCATTGTAAATGGCTGCTAAATGAACGATGTATTTATAGCATTATAAAATTGGGTTTTGAGTTTGTTAATATAAGTCCATGGTCAGATATAATTCATCCAACAGAAGATAAAATAGTTGCCATTATTAATTGTAAACACCATCAAAGCTGAAATAATTCTTTTTTTGGGAGGATTTTTAATTACCCTGAGTTGTTTATACAAAATTTATACATTCTATTTGTGCGCCTTTACACTGATTAAAGAGTAAAAATGTTAGTTATCTTCTAAATTATACTATATGTATTATTGTTGCCCAGCGTCTACATGACAGAATATTCATTGGATGCAACAAATTTCCGCCGTCTTGCGAGGATATTTTCACATTCTTAATGAAACCCTTTTAATTATAATGGTACACCCTTCATAAATTTTAAAGAGGATAACTTAAATTATTTTACCTCTACTACAAACTATTAAATTTATTGTGAATATAAAAAATAATTTTTAGAACACGAATTCAATTAAAAACCTATTCGTTTGCATTGAATGCATTATTATATCTTATTGTTTTGCATGAATATGAGTTTGCTGAGAATATTTAATAATTTTAAATTACATTTATAGCAGAAAGTTTTATTTGGAAAATAATGTCTATGATTGTATGTATTATATAGCTTTGGTCGATTATTAGTAATAACATTTTATTATAATAGGTCTATAATAAAAGTAACTTATTTTTACAGCAATATATTTTGCCATATTTCATCTAAAATTTAATTGATAACACCACAATATATTTATCCTGCCCCCATTAAAGAAGCATACCACCTAAACCCCCCCCCCTCAAAAAAATTGGACCTAAATTGTTCCTATTACCTCCCTTCCGCACATGTAGACGCTGCCTGAGATTGTAAAGGCTAGTGAAGCCCCTGTAGATGTTTATTTTATAACCTTATGTTAAGATGAATTTTGTGATATCTTAAAAGTAATAATATATTAATTTTATGTTATAATTTCCCTTTCACGAAAATATGTTTATACGTATCGAAAGTTGTGTAATTGTTTTGTAGAATTTTATGTAATTACCTTTATTATGTTTTATAAAATAATGGAAATTACAAAATATTACTTTGTTATGATCAGGCCACTATGTGTAACAATTTAAAATAATCTATATTATAATTGGCCTATTGTATGACATCATGTCAATACCTTCATGTTTTAGCACCGGCATGTCATCGTTTCGGCATATTGTCGCTGCTATATGTCATCGCTGGGTCATGGCATCGCTGCGTCATGTCATCATTACCTCATGATATCACTACCATGTTACTCTGTCATCACTACGTCATTTCAAAGAGTCATGTCTACGATACGTCAGTCAGCTCTATGTCATATCATTTACTTCATTGTGACATCATTCATGATACGTTATATTTTGTCAATATTTATTTTCACATTAATTTTTAGATAATAGATCAGCAGAAGGAATGTTCAACTGAATGATATTTTTAAATTGAATTAATTAAAGAAATACTTGTAGTAAGGAGCAGGATTAAAGGTTAGTTAATGAATAAGTATTAACTAAAGATTTGAGAGATAAGGGTTATTAAAGATTATATAAAAATGATTTTTAATAAATTAATTTCCTTTTTTATTAATAAAGTGTCAAATCTGGCATATCAATGTGATAATATATAGATGAATAAAAATTTCAATATATCAGCTGTTGTAACTTCAATTTCCTTGAGTGGACGACTATAATATATATATTTTTTACTAAATTAGATAAAAAAAATATGGAAAAATCAGAAATTACCTTCAAGAATGAAACATGGCAAATATAATAAATTGAACTAACAGGGAAAAGCTTGAAAAAGGCTAGGTTATTAATAGCACTGAGATAGGAAAATGTACTTTTTTTATTAAATTATTTCTCCTAATAATTGTAATCAAGAAAATTATTTCTCCCTAATAATGTAATCAAGTAAAATCATTAGTCTGCCAAAAATATCATTTTTTTAAAGGATTGGTATCATTTATGCAATAAATATATGTTTGTAGCCATTTATTGTAATATTATTCAATAAACCAGAGTTGTTAATCGTTACTTTGCGCTACCGCTATCGCTATTGTTAAAAAAAGTAGCTCGCTATTAGCTACTATTTTTTTAAATAGTAACTTTAGCTACCTTTTATGCTACTTTTTATAAAAAAATTTTAGAAGCAAATTTGTTTTATTTTTTGCTTATAATGTTATTTCATAGTAAATATATAAAAATCAATATATATAAATATTAAAATATAGTTAGTTTTGATTATTAAAAAATTTATGTAATAAAAATAAATATTTATGGTAATTTGTTGCATTTTATAAGTTTTTACCTAGTGTTATGTGTCCAACTATCTGCCGTGGTACATATATATGATATCACTGATAACTCTATTATTAGAGCATCTTACATCACTTTAATCTGCTACTTTATTCATTAGTGTCTGGCGACATAAAATTGTTGTACGAGGGGATATGGTAATCATCATGGTAAATGATGGATTATCAACCAAGGACATTGGCTGAATTTTATCAATTGTATCAACAATAACTTTATCAGCCAATTTCTGAGAAATATTGGAATTATTGATTAATTTGATTTGAATTAGTCTTTTTGGATGTAGGGTCGCCTATACCAAAATATTTAAATGTTTCTCCATTTCCTTAAAGCTATTGGTATGAACAGTCTTATAAAATAAATACTATTAGAATGTAAAAATGACAATTTACCTTTTGGTGTTTCTTAAGATTATAACTGGATTGATTTGAGGAAATATTTTTTTTACATTTTAAACAAATAAATTTGAAGCCAGTTTGGTTTTTATATTTATTTTAAAAAAAATTTCAAATCTAGGGAATGGAAAATTTGTTTTATAGCTATTAAGAACATTTTCTTTCCCATTTCATTAATATCATTGTCTGAATCACTTTCAACGATTTGGATATCCATAGGCGATGATATTTTTATTAGCACCTGATTTAGGTTTATAATACAAATGAAAATATAAATTACAAATTGAAAATATATTTCAATTTCAAAATTAAATAATAAATCATAAAAATTATAATTAATTATGATATTATATTTAAATTTTCATGTTTATACTTACCTTCATTATATTTTTTAAAAGTAGATAAGTAGCGCGCTAAAAAATTAAATAATTACAAAGTAGCCGCTATTAGCTATAGCTACCAAAAAAGATAGAGCCTTAAGTAGCGAGCTAAAAGTAGCTCGCTACTTTAACAACTCTGCAATAAACAAAATAAATAAATGATTATTTGTTTACACATTTTTAATTATCGTTAGTTTTAGATTATCCATTATTTAACTAAAGCAGAATTTAGATTATTCCTAAATCTTATTATCTATCAAAATAGTAGGAAGAAGTGAAAATTAAATAAATATTTATATAAGGGAAACTTGAATAAATGTTATGTAAGAAATATTTATATTTTACAAAATATTTTATATTAACTTATTATTTCGCTCAGAATAAAAACTATGATTATCAAAAATTTTTTAATTGCTAAGAATTATAACAAAATCAAATCTCAGAATTTTTACTAAATGTCACATATACTTTTAAAATTTAAAGCGATTTTATGATCGTTTTTTTATTATAGCCTTTTATCCAAGGCCAGAAAAGCTAAGGGTTAATCAAAAAGTGAGTTAATTTCATCTTTTTTCTACTATTTTCAAATGGGCATTATTTAATATGGCTAGATTAGGGGCAATGCTTAAAATCTTTATTGTTTTTAAATTACACTGCAGTATTGACTAATAAAATTACTTGACTATTATGAAAAAATACGAACTGGTAAAATTATTAAGTGTTATAGTCTGAAATGGGTCAGTTATAAGTAAACAATTACAAACTCTTCAAGGTAATTAGTTTGTCTAGAAGTGACGAAGCGTCCATAGAAGCAAGGGAAGCTTCCTTTGAAATTTTTTTTACAAAATTTTTAAATAAACTTAATATAATATTTGCACTATGCTAAATAAACTAAAACGTAAAAAAGATTAATATAATTTTTATAACGTTACTGCAGTATTGACTAATAAAATTACTTGACTATTATGAAAAAATACGAACTGGTAAAATTATTAAGTGTTATAGTCTGAAATGGGTCAGTTATAAGTAAACAATTACAAACTCTTCAAGGTAATTAGTTTGTCTAGAAGTGACGAAGCGTCCATAGAAGCAAGGGAAGCTTCCTTTGAAATTTTTTTTACAAAATTTTTAAATAAACTTAATATAATATTTGCACTATGCTAAATAAACTAAAACGTAAAAAAGATTAATATAATTTTTATAACGTTAAAAAATTCATATAATTTTACTATATTAGAAATATTATTATTTTTCTTCTTTAAAAAAGTTACTATAATTTTTACTACGTTAAAAAATTAACTATTATTTTTACTACGTTAAAAAATTAACTATTATTTTTACTACATTAAAAAAAATATAGGAAGCAAATTTAATATAGCTTATTTTTTTAATAAATAAAGAGAAAATCATGCCATGGTATTGTGTAATTTTACCATTAAAAAATAAGCAATGGGGAAGCAAATAAAAAAATGCTTATTTTTTAAATAAATAAAAGTGAAAGAAATTTTTTTATATAATATTTTTTTTTATTATTTTTTAAAATGAAAAATTTTTCGTTTTAAAATCCTAAATTAATATTTAATATTTGTAATTGTATTATTGAAAATTTATTAACATTATCATTTAACACAAGAAATTGATGCTAAAAAAATGATTATTGAAAAAGGAAGACCAAAACTAATTTACAAAACTTAAAAAAAAGAAGTCAAAACTTGCATTCGTAATTTTTCATCGATAAATACGAAATATGAATGGCTTACTGGATGCGAATTTTCTAATTCTCTATATTGTAGTCGTGGCTATTATTCCCAAATGAAAAATATGTTTGGAATGATAAAGGATTTTTGGATATGAATAATTTTTCAAAGGCAGTTAAACGGCATAAAGAATTAACCGCTCATTTGCAGTCAATGATTCAATTAAAAACATTTGGCTAAAATCGAATTGAAAATATGATTGTTTCGATGTGCAAAATATCAATTGAACAGCATAATTCTAAAGTCAAATTAAATAGAGAAATATTGAAAATATTGATCAACTCTATATGTTTTTTTTGGAATTCAGGAACTCGTATTCCGTGGTGATGATGACTCTTCTAATTTAGTAAATAGAGGAAATTATATTGAATTAATTTATTTGCTCGCGGAAGAAAATTTACTATTGAAACTGTCATGAATAAGTCAATTATTGGGGAAAGAAAGGCGGCAAGACATATTTAATAATTTTTGAAAATAATAATGATAGTTGCTTGTATATATATATGTATTCGCGTGTATTATAATAATTAAATTTAGCAAGTTCATTGTGAAACTGTATTTTAATTTTTTTTGATATTTTATTTTTAGATGTAAGAATTAAATTTAGCAAGTTCATTATGAAACTGTATTTCTGCGCTTCCCTATAAAAGGGAAGCGAAATATTGTAAAATTCATTCATATATTTTTTTTATTTAAAAATTCAAATGTTTTTTTTCCGAAATTATAATTTGCTGATTTGAATAAAGTTGAAATTAATCCAATTTTGTGTTAAATCATTTTGGGAAATATATCAATCGAATAAGAAAAAACTGAGTAAGCGAACAGACAACGTGATAGTGCCGTGACCAAACCGAAAACAAGAAGGGACGAGCACTGTGGTTATGGAAGTTGTAGTAGAAGAAGAAACAAGGGATAAAAAGAGAAGAGCACTGTGGTATTGGAAGGGGTAGTAAAAAAAAAAGAGACCGACAAGAAAAGTAGTGAAGAATATTGACCGGAGTCGTAATAAAAAATTGTTGACAGTGTTATGTATTCTTGCATCATATCCGTGCTAATTCTATTAATTATTTCCTACTGTTTTACGTTGCAAGTGGTCAAAATATTATTGGTCAAGTAAATTATAAATTTTTTATAAATATATTGCAAAATAGTTTAAATATATTTAGAATTAAATTAATTTATTTAGATATAAAATTTTTATAGAGATTTTATAGTTAATTATTTTGATATTATAAATGAAGAGTTTTAAATTGACAAAATATGTGGAAGTACAGTATAATATATTGGGTGCGGTAGTAGTGTTGCTAATTTAGTTGGGAAATCTATACTTCGGAAGGAGGGAGCGCCGAAACAAGAGTATTAGAATACGTGGACAGACGCTGTTGATTGAAGGACATAATGGGAAAAGGATAGATATGGTAGAGTAACGTGGTTGCCTATGCAAGAGATGTTGCATGGATGGGCAAGTAATGAAGATTTGAAGATGGGCGAAGATGGGAGAGGAGGTGAAGATAGAAGAATTGAAATGTATCGAGGTCGTGGAGAGTCATCAAGGTTGTTTAGAGCGAAATCAAGGAATAGAAATATTGTTTGTTTTAAATGGGGGTAGAGGGCATATGGAGGTGAATTGTAGAGATGTCAAATGTTTTGCATGTGAAGAAAAGGGACATATTTCAACGTATTGTCCGGGTAAAAGAGAGAGATTACGATGCGCTGGATGTGGAAGATTTGGACATGCGGAGAGTGATTGCAGAGTGGGAAGAATAGAAACCAAAGGAGGATTTCCCTAAAGAGGAGAGAGTTCGAATGCTATTAATGTGAGGAGTATGGCCGAGGTTTCAGCAAAAGGAGAAATGGGGGCCGATTGCAAAATTATATGTTTCAAGTGCCGTGAAGAAGGGCATTGGGCGAGAGATTGTGACAGGGGGTGACTATATGATTGTGGGGAAAAAAGAATTCAGGCCAAGGAGGGGAGAACGGAGGGGCGAGAGATGGTTATGAAAATGTTGCGGGAGGAGGGTAGAGAGGACCAAGTATATCTTCCGAGTCCGAAAGTGTGGTTTAATATAAATGGGAAAATGATATCTATGTTGTTTAATACAGGAGCGGCTATTTCGGTAATGGGATATGAAGATTTTAGAAGACTTTGGCCGAATAGTACAATAATTCGGGAAAGAATTTAAGTGTGACAATTTGAATGATCTGAGATGGAGATGACGGAAAAAGTGAGAATAGGCATGTAGGGAGTGACGGATGCCAAGTATTGGATTTGTGGATAATTAATAGAAGAGTAGAGCCAGCGATGAGATGGGACTGGATTACAAGTGTGGGACCGGAGTATAATTTTTGGGGAGTATTTGCGCAGTGGGGAGTATTTCTGGCCGTCAAAGAAGACATCAGGGAGGATATTATAAAGATGGTCTAGGAGGATGAAGAGATTTACAGGAGAAATGGTGAATGGATAGAGGACAGAGACAATATATAAGTGTATATGGGGGCATCCATGTTTTGGGGAGAAAGTGAAGGGATGACAAGGGAGGATCGTGTAGAGGAGGTGAGAGAAGGTCAAAGGTTGATGGAGAGTTAACCGTATAAGTCGATTGCGTAGTACGGGGGAATAGAGCGGTTACCTAATAAGCTAAAAGGAGCGGTAATGGCCATGCTGCATGCGGGGCATCAAGGGGTTGAACGGATGAAGCAGTGGGGTCGTAAATATGTATGGTGGCCAGGAATGAATGAGGAAATAGAGAAGCTGGCGAAACAGTGTGTAATTTCTGGGCGAGTATGCCGGCGAGGGATAAGAAAAGTACGTGGCCGAAAGCGTCGAGGCCTTGGGAAAGAATTCATATAGATTTCTTTGAGTTTGATAGGAAAGAATATTTCTTGGTAGTAGATGCATACTCCAAGTGGGTAGAGTTTGAGGTTGTAGGTGGATTAACAACAAAAATTGTTGTAAAAAAATTGAAAATTTTGTGGGCGAAATTCGGGGTGGCAAAAGTCTTCGTGTCCGATGGAGGTCCGGCCTTTAGCAGTGAAGGGTTTGGAAGATTTTGTGTGGAAAGTGGGGCGAAACATGTGCTAGCACCACCGTATCATCCGAGTTCAAAAGGGCAGGTGGAGAGAATAGTGGGAATCGTGAGAAGTTGGTAAAGGGAGGCCAAATTCGAAGAAGGTGAGATATGGATTTCGGTGGCATATTATAACAATAGTCGGAAGGGGGCTGAATTATCGTTGGAAGAAATGTTTTTAGGGCGACGAACATGGATTGGATTGGACGCGTTGAGACCTTGGAGTGAGAAGGAAGGTGAGAAACCGGAACAGGAAAGTGGGATAAAGTTTGAGGTAGGTCATACCGTGTGGGACAGGTTGTATGGAAGTGAAAAAAAAATGGGAATCAGGAGTGGTGGTCGGAAAGATGGGTAGAATGTTATACCGTATAGAGCTCTCGGAGGGAAAAGTGGTAGTCAGACATGCTGACCAGTTGAGAAGTTGAATGGAAGCAGGGCAGTAGCGGTCAGAGGAATTTTTATGTTAAGTAAATAAAAACATGAGGAAAAAATGGCTCAATGATTTCGCAGGTTGGTGGAAAAAATGGCTCAATATGAGTTGGGGGCCGGGTGAGGAAAATTTATCAATATGTAGTAGGGAGTTCGGTTACGGCCAGAAGTAGAGGAGGGAGTGAAAAGGGATAGCGAATGACACAAATTTCTCAAGGTCATTGAGAAGTCGGCGGATTCCTTGGCTCCCGAAAGAGAAAATTTGGTAAAAATTCTTATTGTATAATATTATATTAAATCAGACATTCTTTTTATATAATACCTAAATTGTACAGTAAATTCAAATAGTAAAAAAAAAAATTATTGTTTTATCTGATTTTATAATTAGTTGATTGTATATGAATATAGTCAGTCCTTTTTTTTAAAAAATTAAATTGTAAATTCATAGGAAAAATAATAAAAAGGGAAAAATTTTTGTTGGTTTAAATATTAAATTGTATAAGTAAATCCAAATTGTAAAAAAATAAATAATATATATAGGTGAAATAAATATAATTCGTAAGTGTTGTAAAAAAAAAATTATTATATACTATGGCGGAAAAAGAATACTGTGATGGAAGAGGAATCGGCTGTCAAGTAGAATTAATGATAGAATAATGGGGATTGGAGGAGTCGGAGTCGGATAAGGTTGCTGGAGGTGAATAATGATAAAATTGTTGGAAGTGAATAATGAGGATTGACTAATAAAGGTAGTGGAAGAATTTGGGGGAATTTTGGTGACGAGGATCGAAATCGAAGGAAGATGAATATATAACTGTTGAAGGGATATGACGAGGATCGAAATCGAAAGAAGATGAATATATAACTGTTGAAGGGATATTAATAATGAGTATTAAGCAAAGTGAGTAGCTGAAAGAGAGGTAAGTACAAGATGTGATTAATGTTGGAGATATGGAAGGATAATAAAAGCAATTAACAAAAAAAAAAAATTTTTTTAAAGTGTTTTTTTTAAAAGAAAAAAAAATGTAAGAATTTAAGTTGTGTTATTTTTATAGAATTGTAAAAAGTATGGTTGAGAAGAGTAAACTAAGTATTAAGAAAGAAAAAAGGGGGGGGGGGGTTAAATAAATAGAAAAAAAAGAGTTTTTTGTGTGTGTTCAAAAGAAGAAAATAAAGTGGAGTAAACAAGGATAATTGAGATTAGGTTCATATAAGGAAGAAAGTAGTAATGGGATAAAGAAATTAAGAAAATTTTTTTTTGTTGTTGAATTAATTTAAGATAAGAAACAAGGTTAAGGGGAAATAAAAAAAAATGTTTTTATGGAAGGAATTGAAAGGGGGAAGTGATTAACATAGGAACAAATGGATGAATTTAAATAAAATTAGTATTTTATAACGAGGAGGGGAAGAATATTTTATATTTTGGAAAGAAACACAAGAAGGAAGAGTAATGTGGGTAGGGAATAAGATTGATAATAACATGTATTGAAAATAATTAATTAAAAAGTTTAATTAATTAAGAAAAAGATAAAGAGCAGAAGCAAATCATCTTGGTGTAATAAAACGTTCTTGAATTTATATTGTGATTAGATAAACGGTTATTCTTGCATACGGAATTCGGGGATAATGACCATTATTACAACGTAAGTGCATTATGGCTGTATATGGGTAGGATAGGCCTAAAACGAATTATTTGTTATTTGATATTCGATTCGATTCGAAATTTCGAATCGAATATGAATAATGAGGTAAATTATTCGTATTATTCGAAATTATTTATATATAAATATTAGTAATTATTCGCAAATATTTTATTGCAAGTAAAATAAAAAGAAGTAATTAAATTTTCCTAGTGGATATCATTTCGTTTTATTTTATTTCCTATTATCAAATATCAAATCATAACAAGTTATATTTGCTGAAAAAGTTTAATGAAAGAAAAAGAAAAGCTTCAAAGTAAAATATAATTATTTTATTTTGATTAATCATTTTTGATGTTATGAACAAGTCAAAACATTTTTATAGAGTGTGCCTCTTTCCCATATTCTCGTCCTGGCAGATAAATAACTAAATTTTTTTGACTAGTTCTTATTATTTGATTAGGAAAATCCTTTTCCCATTTAGTAACCTTATTTTTGGCAAATTTTAAAGACAATCTAATTCAGATAGTGCATTATATTATCTTCATCCTCTATTACAATGTCATAATCACCTCTAAAAATTATATTAATAATTAAATAAAGGAAATTTATGCTACTAAAGTATTTTTAATAAATAAAATCTATAATGAAATACTTTCTAAAATTTTGTTATATTTTATATGCAAAAATGACAATTAGTTTAGAGAATCCTTAAAAGTGTCATCATTAAACATCTGTAAAATTTTTTTTGCAAAATATTTTATAAGCTTTAAAAAATTTTCGAATCGAATCGAATATTCGACGAATCGAAACGAATAATGATTTTATTATTCGTAAGAATACGAATAGCGCAATTATTCGATTCGATTCGTTTTTTTGGCCTAGGGTAGGGTAGGGGTGAGAAGGCGAGAGAATGTTTATGTTTAAAAAGAATATATGTGGGTAGTTAATTTAGCATATCCGCATAGGTACGTTGACTTGGGGACACATTTGGTACGAACGACAATCATCAGCAAAGATATGGAGCCCCTAGCAAGCGAGTGGAGAGCCTTAGCTAATGAGGCCAAATTGGAAGGAAAGCAACCGAAGGTAGAATGGAGGAAAGCCGAGGATTCGAATCTATGTTATGGGTGTGGGCAACAGGGGCACATTCGGAGGTGGTGTCCACGGGCAACGTATGAATCAGCGCAGGGGGCCGAGAAGGGGGTGAAAAGAAGACGAGACGCATAAGGTGGTGGTCCAGGAAGGTCGGAAGGGTTGTTGAATTTGCATGTGGAGCCAGAGGAATATAGGCAGTTATTGGGGTCCCCAAGGGCAAATAAAGGGGGGAGATGTCATGAATAAGTCAATTATTGGGGAAAGAAAGGCGGCAAGACATATTTAATAATTTTTAATAATAATGATAGTTGCTTGTAGATATATATGTATTCGCGTGTATTATAATAATTAAATTTAGCAAGTTCATCGTGAAACTGTATTTTAATTTTTTTTGATATTTATACTTTTAGATGTAAGAATTAAATTTAGCAAGTTCATTATGAAACTATATTTCTGCGCTTCCCTATAAAAGGAAAGCGAAATATTGTAAAATTCATTCATATATTTTTTTTATTTAAAAATTCAAATGTTGTTTTTTCCGAAATTATAATTTGCTGATTTGAATAAAGTTGAATCCAATTTTGTGTTAAATCATTTTGGGAAAGATATCAATCGAATAAGAAATAACAGAGTAAGCGGACCGACAACGTTATAGAAACATCATTTAGAAATAGTGCAGTTTTTATTGGACTATCAAGCGATATTCAAAAGGATTTGATTAATTCCATTTAATATGTCTTAACCAAAAAATATTAAATTCGTCGAATTGATAGATATTAGTAAATTTTACCAAAATATTTATTAGATAATTTAAACGACACTTATTCTCAATTTTTCGACTTACACAAGCTGGAAACCGAATTAGAGGTAGTGTTTCGATATTGAATTTAGAAAGAAAAAGAATGTTAATGAAATACTTGAATTTTAATATGCCCCGATTTGATGAAAAGTTTTAAAGAGTTTTTTAAATTATGCAAATTCATCTTAACTTTGGCTTCAACAACAGCAAGTGCATAACGGAGTTCATCTTTAAAAAGAATCAAATATTATTGAAGAAACAGGATGTGCCAAAATAGATTATCGAATCAATCTTTCATTTCAATTGAAAAAAAATTATTAAAAAATTTAAAATCTAGCAATAACTTTTATAATGCAGTACTATCATTTTACTCAAAAACAAAGATGTATACCATTTATTTATAAATCTTAATGTTTTTATGGTTTGAGTTTGATCAAAATAAAAATAAATTTTTTTTTTGATTTCTTCCCTAGTAGTGAACCTGACGCTTCATCACTGATGGCAACTAGGTACTTCCTACTTAGATTAAGGATAACAAACTTTATCACAAATCAGATATATCTTCAGTATTTTCTGCTTCTATATTTTTAGAAAATTGATTGCATGATCGCCGTTTTCCTTAGGATTATCTTTTCTAACGTCAGATAAACTTCCTTTATATTCACTAAATGTTGTTAGTTATTATTTGAATCTTTCTTATCCAACTATAACATACTTTTATTTGATACTGAGTATGAAATTCTCATATATATATGGTTTTTTTAGCCTTGAAATTACATTTTAACAAACTGTATTCTACGCAGGTGCTAAAGAAATATATTTTATTCATAAACATCGAAAATTATTATATTTTATGTTCATATTGAACCAAAAAGATTTTTTCAAATATGATAGCCTCAAAGTTTAATTTTAATAAAATTGTTTCATTATTTGTCATCCATGATATTCATGTAACCTTGTGAAAATCTGCTAACTGACACCAAACATGATATTTTCATTTTTGTCACGTTAACCACAATAGCATATGGAATGGAAATGAAAACGAGGCATTCATGTAAAAAAAGGTAAACATGATTAATATCATTATGCAATGACCAGTGACGAACCATACTAGATTCCCTTTATTTTTCATACAATGACAAAAATTTATAAAAAAAAATATATAATTAAAGAATCATGGATATAAACATAGGCCAAATTGTGGGAAGTGTTCCTCTCACTTAGCAAAATTTACAATTTTACTATCATACTAGATTGCATATATAAACTTAAAAAAAAGATTAATTCATATTACTTTTGATATTGTTTTTGAATGAAATTTTTATGTTTTAAACCTAGAAAATCGTTATACTTTAAAAACACTTTTTTAGTTGGAAATATTTTTATCTATCTCTATCATCTTTAAAATAAGTAATTTCAGGCACAATATCATGGATTTTAATTTTATTTTCTATTTCAAATAATATACTAAAACCTTTATTAGAAGAAGAATTTTTTTTTCTTAAAAAATATATACTAAAACCTTTATTATATGAAGAGAATTTTTTTCTTAAAAAATATATATGGGTAGAAGCAGGTGTGTTACCAATTTGGCTCTTCTTAAATATCATTTTAAGCTAACAAAAATTTTCCCTATAGACACTCCTACCCCACTCCACAAAAAATGTATAAAATCTAATTATAAAGAAAAATTAGTAAAAGTTAATAACTTTTTAAAATAACAACTATAAATCAAAAATTTTATATAAAAAGTAATTTTATAAAAAAAGTGAAAACCTAAAATTATTTTTATAAAAATCTAATATAACCAAAGGCCTATAATAGTAGACCCAAAGTATCGAGTAAAATTTATAAGGAAAAATTTTACTTAATAGTGCTTTCCCACCCATTACCAAAATCCTAGATACACCTATGGGTGGAAATAAAATTCACAAATTGTTTTTGACAATCTGATGACTTTTTTTATTTAGAATGTTTATAGAAACAGTTTCAGACATTAATGATTTTAATTCATTTTGCTTAGATATTGATTTAACCCATCGAAGCTTCAAAGAATGTGAAATAGTAGCTAAAAAGGCTGAGTCTCCTTTGCAATCAAACTCTAAAATATCAGAAAATTAATCTTCTATATCAGATAATTATAGCTGTAAAATAGATGAACAGAGGCAAAGGAAAGATTTTTCTGGTTCTATTGAAATTTATTTAGTACAAAATAATACTGGGTCCAGCTCTCATTAACAACAATCCTTTCTTTCTCCCCTTTAAATTTTTCTAAAGCAATTGTTATGAGGATAAATTTTTTGAGAATATTTTTTCAAACAATTAGCATAATTTAGACTTACATGGAATTCCATGTTGTAACACAAGGCACAGATAATATATTCCAAAATATTGTTTATTATTTTAACTGATTTTAATATATGAACCATTCCACAGTTTTCCACATATATTAATTGTTGATTTATAAATTCTTAATAAACTTGTATTTTTATTGTTTAAAATACTTTTCGCATCACTTATCATAATTAAACTTGTGTGGCAAGAAAACACCATAGAACATGGTAATTTTTGACTATTTACTTTGATGATTCAGTAAAATTTTTTTAAAAAATGATTGTGATATAATAGAAAAATGTTTTCTCTAAATAAGATTAGGGAGAAAAGCTAATATTTAAATATATCTCCATATGTTTTAGAAAATTACTAGAAATGATTTGATGGCAGAGTAGAAAGCAGCACTGTGGTTTTATCATTTTTATCTGTTATTTGGAAATAATTTTGACCAAATATTGGCAATCTAAATTTTTATTTTAGTGAATGTGATATCAATTAGAAGATCAATTATTGGAGTTATCATCAGAATTTAAGGTAAAAGTTACAGATTCAGAATTGCTCATTTATATTTTGCCAAAAATAAAATAAGAATGAATAATTGCAATTAAGCTTTTTCATAAAAAATTTGACAAATTATTTGAATAATTTTTTTTATTTGAAATTTAATCATTTTTCATTTCTATTTATAACATCAATCTGGCATTGATGTGTGATTATCATAACAGGGTGTTACATTAACTTCCCTTTTCTTAGAACTAATTTGTTGTAAAAAAATTGCATGTCATAAAGAAGAAACAATAAGAAAAACTGTTTTAAAAATTGGCTTGGAATTATAAATTACTCTATTGCATACATCATATTTGAATACACAACACATACCATAAAAAAAGGTATAAATTTTAATATAAATTTTTTTACAGTTTAATATACATGATGTATAATAGATACAATTATATTTTATTTATTTCTATAGTTAATTTTGTCAAAAATGAAAGACAGCTATCAATATAAAAATCCTAAAATACATAGTTTAAAACTTTCGAATAGCTGCATTTTTACAATTTTATAAATTATATCATTTTTCTTGTACAAATTTTTAAGTAACAGGAAGTTAAAAATCCTATTAAATAAAGGTAAAGGAAATGTTTTTATTTATTAATAGTGCTTAAAATTTAAATAATTTTAAGCCATGTGTACCCAGACACATAATGCCCACAAATGCAATATGAATTTGGGCTTTTTTGATTATTTTTTTTATATTATCATATGTTCTTTATTTGCTCTCTATAGTCAAAATATATTGTATTCCAGAATATAGTTCTGATTCTAACCTTAGTGGTTCATTAGATGAGGAAATTATTGATTCAAGATCAGCAGATGTAGAATCTAGCGGAAATGCGGTATTTCAACTATTGGTACCACTACATTCCAATTTTAAATTGTATTTTGATAATTGGTTCGAACTTCAAGTATTAGTATCCCAAAATGGAGTATTGCTACAGCGAGAGCTAATAGAATTTATGCCTTCCAACTGAAAATGAATTCTAAAAGATGGAGCGTGTATTCACATAAGATCACGTAAATGGTATCACCGTATAATATTCCATACACTTGATATGATGCTCATAGATCTTGGTTAATGTATAGGCGAGATTTTGTATTTAAAGGTACCGGTAAAAGAACAGATGCCATAACATTTAAAATTTCAATAGCAGCAGTAAATGTAGCAAAAATATAAACTCTAGCGTAAAAAAACGAATATCAATTTACACCAAATATAAAGAAAAATCGCAAAGGGTCGACAAGTCTTATTACGCAAAAGAAATAAGACAGGATTTAATAGCACATTGGCCAAAATATAGTAAAAAGGCACGATGCAAACCCTGGGTATAAATTGGTTACGAAAGTGATTTGTACCAAATATGGTTTTTCGTTATGTTTTACTATAAAAAACGATTGCTTTAAATTATTTCATGAAAATTAATATAAATTTGTTTTTATTATTTATCAAATAATAAAATTATATTTCTTTATTTTGTAATGGGTTTGAAATTGAAAAAGTGTATTTAAATACACACTGAAATTTTTTTTACGGTTAAAAATTTTTTTTTAGTTTATTAAGGGCCCTTTAAAGACAAAAATAAGTTTTTTAAAAAAATTATATCATTTATTGATATGTCGCGCAATAGAGGGTTAAATTAATATATATTACAATTTCGTTAATAACTGATCACATGTTCTTTATCACTGCAAAATAAAAATCAAATATTGTATAATATTTAAAAAAAAACAATTATTCCTTTAATTCAAATTGAATATACGTTTTTTAAAATTTAAAAATCCAATTACTGAAAATGTAATCCAGCATGCTTAGAATACTTATCTTATGAATATCCGACAATTTTGCCGTGAGTCATTTATAATTTGTTTATATAAAAAATCTATAGAAAAACGAATATAAATTATAACAAGTTTAAAAGTTTATGACAAAATCGTTTAAAATTTATAGGGTAGGTATTTCAAACAATATGCAATACATTTCCAGTTAAAATCAAAAATTTTAAATAAAAAAAGCGCGCTCAAAAATGATTTATAGTTGAAAAAATAACACATTGCTAGAAAAATATAAATGCCGATTTGTGAAATTTCAAAATCATGCAAATTTATCTTGCCAATGGTTCAAACAACCACAAGTGTATGGCAAGAATTTCTATGTTAAAAAGAATAAAAACTTATTGTAGAAATAGAAACAAAAATTAAAATCCAATGGTTAATTAATAATTGGGTATTTAATTTAAAAAAACAAAGTTTTCATATTGTATGATCACTTGTTATAAATAATATAAATATTTTTATTTTATATAATTTGGACTAATTAAATGGTTTTTTTAATTCAACTAACTGTTTATTATGATAAATTATTATTTTCATTATTAGTTTTATTTTTCTATAATATTTCTATAATGTAAGATTTTTATTAGGAAGGCTTATAGTTATGAAGAAGATATGGATATGATTAATTATATAAACACACATAATAAATTTATATTTATTAGTGGTAATGAAATGTGGGAAGAAATGCAAATTAAAAAAGTATTTTTATATTAGATTAAATTATTTTGATGAGTTTTAGATTACTTGCCATTCTGCAGCTTCAATGAGAACCCATTTCTTGAAAATTATATTAAAAAATATTGACAAATATTCATTATCTGATGGTGAAAAAAACAGATTTTTATCTATCTTGCCTTTTAATATAAAAGACTCACAACCACTCAGTAATATTTGTTTATCATATCCCTATTTACCATATAATTTTCTTGTAAAGAAAGACCCACAAGCCCTAAACCCGGTCTTAATTATAACCAACCTGGAGTGGGCTTAAATTTTAAAAAATCTTATGGGAGGGGGGAGTGAAATTAATTAAAATTTTATCAATTAATTAGAAAATTCTTGAGAATCGTGTAATGGAACATTCATTTACTGCTCATATTTTTAATTTTCATTTAAAACATTTTTCTAAATATAGCTAAAATTATTATATAGGGTAAATTATTTAAAAAAAACAAACAATTAAAATGAAATAACAATATGTTTTTTTATTTTTGCACAACCCTCAAAAAATAAATGACTCAAATATATAATATATAACAAAACAGATTTAAAAAATACATACGGTAATTTTTTTGCATTTACAATTTTTATATAACTTAATTTTTTTTATAAAATAGAGTTTAATATTTTTTTCGTTTAATATACGACAAATTTTATCTAGTAATACAAATTCATTTACATTAAATCCTGATCCTGTTTTATCTAATTCAAATTCAATACCTAATATTATAAATAATTTCCATATGATCAATTCTTCATCTGTAAGTGGTGATTCTATATGAATGCACTAATTAATATTTTACCGAGTGATGCAGTTATTGTTATGGACAATGCATCCATCCATAAAAGCCACCTCATTGATTGTTTTAGAGCGTGAATAGAATATTTGCCACCCTATTCGCCGCAACTAAACCCGATAGAAAATTTTTTTGGAGTGTTAAAAAACAAATATAGGTCGATCAATTTCCGACCAAATACTCGAAACGAAATAATTAATAATGTAACATCAATTCTTAATGAATTTACTATTCCTTTTGATTTTTCAAATTATTATAATAAAATGCATCAATTTTTGGAGATTGGTTATCGAGGACAACCAATGAATTAAGGTAAATTTATAAAAATATAATTTATATTGAAATATATTTTAAAGGAATTTAGAAAAAGGAGAATATATATATAAAGAAAAAACGAAAATTAAAATATCCAATTTTTAATGTATTTTTTAAATCTGTTTTGTTATATATTATATATTTGATTGTCATTTATTTTTTGAGGGTTGTGCAAAAATAAAAAAACATATTGTTATTTTATTTTAATTGTTTGTTTTTTTAAAATAATTTACCCTATAAAATAACAACGAAATTTTGAAAAGTCCGGGCCAGGTCATAAAATTATCAACATTTAGTCTTGAAATTAAAAATGCCCACCCCCATAGATATTTTTAAAAAAAAAGAATTTACCCAGAGGTTCCTGAAATAAAAAAATGTCATTACACACATCGACCCATGGCCAAAAAATATTGTTTTAGTTCCTGCATATTCTTTCTTTGTTTGGAAAGAAAGTTTAAAAAAAATCAGGGTAATGTGAAATATTTCATTTTCACATCATGTTATCGCTGAATATTATCGTTATCTGTTTTTTTTCTTTGCAAAGGGTTAGGCTTTGTTTTTGCTGCCTGAGCTCTCCAAAGTTTTCTATCAAATACATCTGATATGTTTAAAGTTAATTAAATAACTTATTTTTTAGAACCTTAGCTTCCAGATCTCCAATGACTAGTCTATCTATCAGCTCGCTTGGTTCAGCATTAGTTCTAGATAACCAGAGTACAAAATTTCCTACGTTAGCCTTGACTTATTTTTTTTGTTACTTTATTAATAATTACGTTAAATAATAGAGGGCTAGAACCTTGTTGTAAACCTACATTCATCGAAGCTCTGTGTCTCATCTACTGGAGATAGTAAATATTTGTATTAATGTATTTGGTATTAGAACACAAATTAAATTTTGTTATTAGGGAAAACACATTATTTATATTATCTATTTATTTGACTTTTTTATTATAAATTAATGTGTATAAGTTAAAAAAATATTTTATGATAAAAATTAATATTTATATATTTTGATAATCTAATTATAAAATGACCTTCCCTTGGGTATGATGATGATTATAATTTTATATTTAATAGTATGGCTATATAAAGACAATGGTTTTACTAACCACTCGTTGATACCACCATTTTCACGAAGAACCTATACTAATTCTCCCTGTATCCTATTTTATAACTTTTTTTCGTTTTCATTGATTTTCTATATTTTCTAAATAAATTTTTACGCGATTTATCTGTAGAATTTTTCTACTTTGACTTCAACCTCACTACCTTAGCTTACTTAAAAACACTAGCGCGTCTTTCATTCAATACACAAATTCTTCAATCTATCTTTTAGATTTCATAATGATTTTAAATGCTTTATTTGTGCATTTAAGTCAATATATAATTGGTTTGGTCTCTTGGATCCTTAGATTTGACTCATATTTCATAGAATTTTCCCCCTTATAGTAAAGTTGCTATTGACCTGACCCACTACCATTTTTGCAAGTGCCTTGAATACACTTTAGCCATTCTGCAAGTTGTTTTTGTGCGATCTTAAAGAGTATTTCATATATTTAATCAATTATCTGCAATTGTTGAGTTTGATTTTATGTTTCTTATACATTTCCTGTCTTAGGATCTCAACAGCACCAGAATCAACTACACTTGCTACCTCTCCTGATATATACGTTATGAAATGTTCTTCTCTTTTCTTAACATCGTGTCGCATAGTATGAATTTTTCGAACCTCATAATTCCAATAAACTTTCCCGGGCTACCTTAGTTTGTGTATAATTCTTACCTTACATGACAGATTAAATCCTCTCGTCTAAATGCAAATTCATTTGTTAAACATTAATTTTAAAAATATCACGCTATTATTCGTTAAAAAATAGGCGACTCCTACCAGCCATTACTTATCAAAAAATGACGCGTTATTTAGCTATCGTTTTAAAAAGTAACTAGTCTTATAAATTTTTTTTACAAATAAATTTGTTTTATTGTTTGTTTATTATGTATATAATGTATATTGAAATCAACATTAATAAATATTTAAATAGTTATTGATTATAAATAAATTTATATAAAAAAATGGCTAAAATTATTATAATAAAAATATGTAATGGTAATATTTATTTTGCTACATTTTAATAATTATATATTATCATCCCCAAGTCTGAACCAGCTATCACCAATGTATTAAATATCAACTAGTTAACCTGATCAATTAAACTATTTAATTTATATAACAATTTATTTTAACGAAATATAAAAAGAATATCTTTTTAAAACAAACAAAAAAACAACGAATTTTTTATAGATTTTCTCGACTTTTATATAACATCACATTTGCATACTAAATAATTTTATAAATTAAATTCATCAAAATAATATATTCAAATTTTTTCTTTCTCCTTCACATCCAAATCCCTTCCCTTAAATACCTTCATCTAGGAAACATGATTCATCTCCATTTGATTCAACAATCTTGGAACCTCATTCTATATCATCATTGTCTCATTATTGACGGTCATGATTTGATTCATATTTCATCAGATGATCACCCCCACAAGCCCAATATTGTCTTGGTCTAGGCTGACCATAAGGAAACATTCTTGCCGTTCGGTCGTACCTTTGTGGTGTCTCCCTTCTCATATCATTTGACATTTCTCCATATAGTCTAGTCACTTCTTCCTTTGCTAAACTTTACCAGTTCCTTGAGATTATTGATCCATCTATTGGACATATTTCTATACGAATGATATAATTTCCCACTCGAGTTATAAGTAGATATCTAAAAAAAATTACTATTGCATATAAAGTTAACCCTTCCCTCCGTTTATTCTTCTGTCTTAGAGTCATTCGTTCCGTTTTTCCAAAAAACATCAAACTCTATGGTTTTGCTTTCATCTCAACATTTCTCTTTTTTTAATAACATCAAACTTTGCTTTCATCCCTAAATTTCGTTTTTCAATATCATCAAATTTTGCTTTCATCCCAAAATTTGTCTTTCCAAAAAAAACTTCTAATTCTTGTTTAAATTACTCTCTATTCTCGGTCGCATCTGTTTCACATGTCACGGCCATGTACCTCGCTGGCCTTCAATTTCTACAATTTCTTCCTATATTTTTCCTTAATACACCCTTCCCCCATTTAATAGGCCTATCAAACAACAATACCCTAACAAGCCTTCCTATTGAAAATTTCTCAATATTTATTTACTCTCTCGGTATTATCTTTTACTTTAGAAAATCTAATTCAGATCTCTTTTTTCTTCCTAAAAATATTTCAGATGGAGATCTTCCTTTAGACGTCTTAGTATTGTTGTATGCTAACAATGATAACCACCATTTTCCTTCTCCATATTTTATTTAACCACTTAACTATCGCTATCATGCGTTCAGCTTGCTCATTGCTCCTTGGGCAATGTGGGGGTGGAAATAAATGCTGAATCTTTCATCTATTATGAAATTTACCAAATGCTTTACCTTATAAAGCTGGACCTCCATCTGATACTCAAGTTTTCATTAATCCATATACCTACAAATTCTTTAGTCTTATCCCAAAGCTACTTTTGTGGATAAACCTTGTTGTAATTGTTAAACCAAAAAGATATTCAAATCTACTCAAGAAAAAAGAATTAAATTTCGAATGCAAATGATTTAAAGAAAGATGAATAAAAAAGAATGATTATTCAAATTAAAGAAAGTTCAAGATTTTTTTCAGTTTGTTTGTAAAACATTATGTAAATGAATATTATAGAAAAGTATATATATATTCGAGGATATTTGTATAGGGAGAGATCATGATTTTACGAACTTAATTATAATTTTTAATTTTAATTTTTGATTATTTTAATTTTTTTAAATTTAGTTTGATTATATTTTTAACTTATTATTTAATAAAGATTTAGTATCATTTTAGTTCTAACTTTTCTGATTTGACGAATATTATAGAAAAATATATATAATCGAGGATATTAGTCTGATTTAGTATCATTTTAGTTCTAACGAGGATATTAGTCTGATTTAGTATCATTTTATTCTAACCTTTCTTATAGACCGATGATATTTTGATTATTAATTTAATAAAAGAATTTACAGACGATATTTTGATTATTATTTTGGATTTGATCGAAGTTGAATAAAGATTCCATAGATATTCAGTCTCTCCCACTAGCCTCAGCAATATAAATATCAATCCCATATTGGTACAAACCTTAAACATGCCGACAATCTATCCATGCATCTACCAAGATACGGCTTGCGATCCGTGTATAATAAAAAGCTCCTTCCATTCAGAAATTCTTTACACTTTGTTAATCCAAACTTAACTGCTAAAGCTTCCTTTTTGATTGTTGATTAATTTCTTTCAGTGCTATTAAACCGTTTGGATAAAAATAAGATAGGTTTCTCAACATTATCAATCGTTTGCAACAAGACTCCTCCTATACCTTCGATGCATCCACTACTAGTATAATATCTAAATCTTCGATAAAACAATTTAGAATAGGTTTATCTACCATCTTTATTTTAAGTATTTCAAAATTTGCATCTTATTCTTTTTCCCATTCAAATCTTATATGATTCTTTAACAACTTGTACAACAATGTAGCTACCAAAGTTGTTAAAGTAGCGCGCTACTGTATTACGCTATCTTTTTTGGTAGCGATAGCTAATAGCAGGCTACTTTTTCTCCAATTATTAATTTTTTTAGCGCGCTACTTAGCTACTTTTTAAAAATATAATGAATGTAACTATAAACATGGAAATTTAAATATAATATCATAATTAATTATAATTTTTATCATTATTTAATTTTGAAATTGAAATTTATATTTTCAATTTGTATTATAAACCTAAATCATCTGGTGTAAATTATTCAAAATTTCATCGCAAATGGATATCCAAATCGATGTAAATGAGTCAGACAATTTTGATATTAATGAAATGGAAGGTACCCTGGATGAAAATTTTCGTGAAAACAATAATACAAATAATTCGTTTCTAAAATTTGAAAAATATTTTTAAATTAATGTAAAAACTAAAAGTGGCTACAAATTTATTTGTTTAAAATGTAAAAAAATATATCCTCAATTTTTTAAAATTTTATTTTGATAATATTGATATTGGTATAATTTAAAAAAAGAGATAAAACACTAAAATATTAAAACAACTACAAAAATGTAAAATCACTAAAAATATATATTAATAGTATCGAAAGCTCTAAAAATAGCTTAATTTAATAATGAAAATGTACTTAAAAAACAAGTATAATTGTGTTTAAAAATTATAGTAGCTATAACTTCAAATAACACCTAAAGGTAATTGCCATTTTTAAATTATAATAGTATTTATTTTATAAGAATGTTCATGCCAACAATTTTAAAGAAATATAAAAACATCGTTATATACATCGAAAAAGACCAATTCAATTAAAGCTAAATTGATTAATAATATTGCACATGCCAATATTTCTCAGATACTGACTGATAAAGTCATTGTCGATTTTATAATTGATACAGCTCAGCCAATGTCCTTGGTTGATAATCCATCATTTATCATGATGATTAAAACTTTTATGTCACCACACCAGATACTATGATTAAGATAGCAGATAACTTTTAAGTGATGAAAGATGCTCTAATAGCAGAGTTGTCAGAGATATCCTATATATGTACCTTGGTAGATATTTGGACACATAGCAGAAGGTAAAAATTTATTTATATTTATAAATTGATCTGATATTAATATTTTTAGAGCTTATTTGCGAATCACAAGCCATTGGCTAGGCCCTAAGACTTTAAAAAGAAGATCTGTAGCATTAATCCTCAAAAGGATAATAGAATGCCAGACATACGTTGTACTTGTAAATAAAATTTATGATTCATCCCAATTTTAAACTAAACTGACCATATATCAATTCCGATGATGCTAAAGATTAACGTGATAGGCTCATGGTTACGCTGAATAGTCTCATACCAAACAAAGATGAACTAGTTACAACCACAAAAACGACATCCACTGATAATTTTTTTGAAATAAAGGATACTAATATAATAGAAAATCTCATAGAAGCGTTTTTTAAATCTGAAAATACAAATGAGTATTTTTGATAAATTTTCTTATATTAAAAATAAGTCTATAAAATTAAATGCCGCCTTGTTATCAAGTGCTAGTGTTGAGAGATTATTTAGTTAAGCAAAACTTATACTTTCTGATCGTCGCTCTAAACTTGGGGATGATAGTATGGAAATAATTTTATTATTAATGCAAAAAAATAAATAAAAAATGAATATTACCATATACCATAAATAATTATTTTTATTACATAAATTATTGTATTTACATAAATATTGTATTTACATAAATTATTGTATTTACATAAATTATTGTATTTACATAAATTATTTTATAATCAAAACTAACTATATTTAAATTTTATAAATGTTGATTTGTATATATTATATACCAGAGACCTGCAGAGGTACCATTTGCACGGCCTGGCCCGGATTAAAAAATTTTCGGCCCGGCCCAAGTTTAAATTTATGCCCGGCCCGGATATTTAAAAAAAAATTTTTAGACCCGGCTCGGAATTTTTTAAAATTATATTCGACCTGGTATACAAAAAATTCATTTATCATATTTTCGGCGAGTATTATCATTTAATAAGGAAGCATATTAGCTAATATTGTTAAACGGCTCGTTCTGAGCCGATTTTTAAAAATGGCGAATTCAATATTTTCGCCAGAAAAATATTGACTAAGACTCGAAATTTCGATACTATATGTATAGACCTTTGCTCCTTCTATGAGCAAAATTTTCAGGCTTGCATAATATTTTTCTGGATAAAAAACTGAGTTAGCCGTTTTTAAAAATCGGCTCAAAACTAGCCGTTTAACAACACTACTACATATTTTATTTTATTTTATTCTTAACAGATATTTAGTATATTACAAATTGATACTATAAAAAATTTGTGTAAAAAATATTTTGAGAATATATACTATATTAATTGTATTTATAAAAAAAATAAAACTGATATTTTAATTAATAAAAAATTTAACATATATTATATATTATATAATAATGTATTCAATCCTTTGCGTATTTATTCCATGACAGGAACTATAATTATTTTAGGTAATAGATACTATGAGTGTTAGCTAGTGTTAACTTTCACCAAACATTATATAATCATTATAACCATATCTAATTGACGAATAATAATTCATGTTGTATAAATTTTTTTAAAAAATACAGCCCGGCCCAGGTTTTTGAAAAAAAAAATTTCAGGCCCGGCCCGGGTACATTTTAAAATACGGGCCGGGCTTAGGGCCGGGCCTGCAGGTCCCTGTTATATGCTATACAACATTATAAGCAAATTATTTTTACAAAAAAGTAACTAATAGTGCGCTACTTTTTTTTGATGGGTAGCTAGTGCGCTACCTTTTTTGACTAATAGCGATAGAGCGCGCTACTTTTAAAGGTAGGGTTTATTAACACTGGTAGCTATCTCCGCAAAATTTGGTTTTTTAGCTTCTAAAAAAGTTTGTAATTCCGTCTTATTACTCGGTGCTCTCATGCTCATAATCTTATTATGTTCTTTGAAATGGGATAAGTTTTAGTTCCATTTATTACATATCTTAAGCGTTACTTTCTTTACTCTAAAAACACTTTTTCTCTGAGACCATTTTCTAAAATTATATCTAATACTTTAATTAATCTCATATGCTCTTTATCTATTCTACCTGATATCAAAACGTAATCTAAATAATACATGATTCCACTTAATCCTTGGAACATAGCCGCCATGGTTCTTTGAAATATTGGGGCTGATACTTTTAGCCTAAAAGGCAATCTACAGAATGCGAACAAACCTCTATGCGTCATAATCGTTAATATCTTACTTGCTTTCTCATTTACCTTAATTTATAAGTAGGCATTAGAAAAATCTATTTTCGAAAAAATTGTTGCTTCCTTTAAATTAGCCAGTAATTGCTCTATTCTAGGTAATGTATATTTCACAATCATTATCCAAGGGTTTACAGATACCCTATAATCTATGCATAGTCTTAAACTGTTATCCTGTTTTCTTATAGGGACCAATTGTGTCGCCCATACACTATGAACTATTGGTTTTATTATTCCTTCTTTTAGCCAAATGTCTAGTTTTTTATCTATTTCATCGGCAGTCAAATTATAATAGCCTAACAATTTATCACATGCTACTTTGAAACTATTGTTAAAGGATTTATGGAAACCAGGTTTTTCATTTTTTAGATGTTCAAGAATTAAAATATAATAAGGTATAACCAAATTATAAGTAGGATAATTCTCCCCACATACCATATTTGTAGTTTCATATAAAGGCAATAGGATAGCTTTAATTTTTATAAGATCCTCCCATTCTTCCTATATGTTAAAAATTTAGGGGAGGGTGTAGGGTACTACATATATTTTTTAATAAATTTAATTTTTTAGGGGAATTACGAATCATTCTAATAATGTTTCTTAGTTTTAGAATTGAAGGATCTAAAATTTTTAAAATTTCTTTGGATATTAAATTAATTACAGGGGCAAAGCATCGTATGGCCCTATTTTTATTAATGGATATTTTAAAGAAAATGTTTTATTATTAGTTGCATTATCTAAAGTTATATAAAAAATTTTATTCTCTAAATTATAATTTTTAATTATTTTAACAAAGGCTTTAAATATATTTTCACCTGAATGTGTTTCATTTATTGGACTGACATCCAATATCATCAATAAAATGGTCTGTTACCCCTAAAAGAGGAACCTATGTTGGGCTAGTCCAAATGTCAGATGAAAAATTAATCTGACTTTTATTTTTAGATATTATTTCCTTTAACAACTGTTCTTTTTTTCTGCAAATGTATTATACATGTGCAATTTAAGAGTATTGGAGCATATTGATTTAACAGAACAATCAAGATCACTTATAAAATTTTTAAAATCATTTGAATTAGTAATTTTAAAAGGTATACTATTATTTAAATATTTAATAAATTTTCCTTAAAATTAATTTTTTTTGAAAAATTTGGTGTAGACTTTAAAAAAATGTCAATTTTATTTTACCAAGGTGTGAATAAAACCTATTATAATGATCAATAAGAGGAGATGTTGTTTTACCTTTACATTTTATAATACTCTTGCAATGATTGCGAGCAGACTTTTTACCGTCTTTAGGATTTGATATTGATCCCATATGATTGCTCTCTTTTGCGAGGAAATTTTCTCATCTTCAACATCAAGCATAATTTCATCAGAAGCATTCTCCTCTAACATAATTAGGCTAGCTAACAATAATTATTGTAGAGATGTAATATATTTTTATATACCTCTGGTTTGTGTAATTTTTAATATAATTTATTATGAGATTCAAAAAATAAACTTTACGTGATATTCAAAAAATGTGGCAAATAAAATTTAAAATTTTCACTTCAGAAATTTATAAATTTGTGCTAGAATTTTCATAAACACAAACACATCACCTGTCAGATTGGCAGGTCAACAAATAGAAATAAACAAATGTTAGATTTATTAAACAATTTATTAAATATTACGAATAATTCGCTCTATTCGAATCGAATAATTGAATATTCGTATTCAGATAAAGCAAATAATTTATTATTCATATTCGTAATTATTCGAATCGAATATTCGAATTATTTTTGAATAGGCCTACTCTTAATTCATTATTTTCTTCTATGTTACTTCTATATTTAATCAAAATTTCTGGTGTTCAATTTCTCAATTTATCGAGAACTAAATCATGTTTAATTTCTAAACAAGGTGTAACTCAGGCTTATCATTTTCACTTAATATTATTTCCCCACTTACATTGTTCTCACGGACAGTTTCAAACAAAGACCATCAATTATAATCTGGACCTATGTTCTTAATGTCTTTCCAACCTAAGATAGGCTCTATCTTTTATGTTGTAATCCATAACGTTATCTCCTTATATTTATATCTAACAATTTTATCACATAAAAACCTAAAATCTCTACAATACTGCCGTCTAATTGTCTAGCTCTCATTCTTCTTACTATGAAATTTTCTTCTGGAAAAATTTATAAAATCTTTAACACTCATTTAACTGATTTCGGCTCCTATATCTAATAAAAAGAATATTTCAATTTTTCCTATTCTTATCTTAATCCTCGGGCATTTACTTCTTTTTATTATCTTTTCTAATTCAATTTTACACACATTTTCTGTTTCAATTTCTCTTTCTTTAATTTTTCCATTTTTAAAAATATCTTTATTTTCTTATTTTAAATCAATTATATCTGTTTCATTTATACCTAAATTACTATTATAATTTTAAAAATCAGACATTATTAATTTTATTATTTATAGCATTATTCTTATTCTCATTTTGTCATATATTACATTTCTCTTGTGAATGCCCCTTGTCCTCAATTTGAGCATCTCAAACGATTGTAAAAAAACCCCTCTACAATTCGTATCTACGTGACCATTACGTCCATATTTCGCGCACTTAAAATGCTTAGCTCGCATTGTCACGACATGTGTACATTTATTACAGCTAAAACAAATAATCGATCTGTAATTATCTCTGTCTTCTATTTTCTAACTTTATATTATTTCTTCCTATTGTTATTCCCAATAACATATATAATACCTAGACTGACGATTCATTCATTAAAAGTGTACATTAATGCAAATCAGCTGGAGACGCCATCTTGGTTACATTAATCATTATTAAAATTTTAAACGAGAGCCTAATTTATTCCTATATCTGTTGCAAACTTTATTAAAGAATTATCGGATCATCGAGATAATAAGGAAGCAAGTTATCAATTTTATAGTAGTTTTTAACATGAGAATAATTACTCTATGTGTTACCAAAATGGCGGGTCCAGCTGATTTGCTTTTAACGACACTTAAAAATGCATTTTAATGAATGAATCGTCAGTCTAGGTATTATATATGTCATTGGTTATTCCTAATACAAAACTTAAAATTATCAAAGAAAGTAATATTATCCATATGTTATCTAGTAATATACTCCACATATTTATTTGCGTAATATACATTATAATGTGCTCAACAAAAATCTAATTAAAAATAGTTTAAATACCAAAATTGATTAAATATAAAAAAAATAATAAACTAACATTAATATATATATAATATATATATAACATATATAAATTGTTGTTTTTCTCTTTAATTATCCTTTATTAGACTGAAAAATAAAGGTGTAATATCAATTAATTCGGCACCAGTGCTTTAAATATCAACTAGTTAACCAGATCAATGGAACTATTTAATTTAATTTATATAACAATTTATTTTAACGAAATACAAAAAGAATATCAATAAACAAACAAAAAAAACATTGATTTTTTATAAATTTTCTCGACTTTTATATAACATAACATTTGCATACTAAATAATTTTATAAAAATCGTTTATTCAATTAAATTCATCAAAATAACATATTCAAAATTTTTCTTTATCCTTCACTTCCAACAACTAAGTATAAATTTTGCCTTACTAAATAATCTCTCAGCAACTAGCACTTGAGGATAATAGAGTATTTAATTTTATAAATAAAATTTTAATATAAAATAAATCAAAATTATCTTTTGAGTATTTTATGATTGAAAGATGGCATTTAAGAGATTTTTATTAGTTATCCTTTATTTCCATTTTTTTAGAAGTCGTTTTTAAGTTCCTAACTAATGCATTTATGTTCTCAGAACCCAACTCTATACAGTAATGAGAATGTATTAGCTAGCTGTATTATTCATCCCAAATTTAAGCTAAACTAGCCATATCAAGTTAATAGGATCTAAAGATCAAACTAATAGATTCTTGATAAAGGAATAATCTTATAATGCCAAGCAATGCATATATTCTAATTGAAAATCCATTAAATGTCATTTTTCATAAAATACTAAAAGAACATTTTGATAATTTATCCTATATTAGAAATTTATTTACAAAATTAAAGTCTCCATTATCCTAAAGTGCTAGTGCTGAGCGATTACTTAATTAAGCAAAACTTATACTTAGTCTAGAATTGGAGATGATAATATAGAAATGATTTTATTTTTAAATCGTAAGAAAATAAATAAAAGTGGATATTACCATTACATAACTATTTTTATTACTTTAATTTTAGACAATTTTTTATATAAATTCTTTTACTATATTCAATTTTTTTTAAAAATAATTGTTGATTTTTATATATACAATTACATTATAAATAAAAAATGATACAAATTTATTTGTAAACTTTTTTTTAGAAAAGTAGCTAATAGCGCTTTATTATAAGTAATGGGTTACGGTAGCGCGCTACTTTTAAAAGTAGGGTTTAGCAGCATAATTTTTCCGCTGCGTTGAGACAGGATTTTGGGTGAGTCATTGCTGAATATAATAAATTAAATGCGAAGCATTTAAATAGAGCATAAAATAAATATTTTGAATTTGAGATATATTTCCTAGAATTTATAAAATATTTGGGTCAGGGATCCGGTCTAGGCCTTAAAAAAAATTCACCAGACTTTGAATTGGCTCTGAAAAAAATTGATTTTGCAGGATTCTAATATGCATAACATACTATTCCTTGTTTTATATTACACTCCTTCATGTTCATCAAGACCATATAGTATGCGTAATATTATTAGAAGTCATTTTGCTTATGCAGCATTGATATTTATTTTTGAATATTTAGAAGAAATTTATTTAATATCATGTAAAAATTATTATTGGTATATTATATAGTAACATTTAGTGGTGTAATACAAAATCTTACTTGGATTATTTTAAAGTAATCTTTTTCATAACCATGTTTACACTTAATAAATAATATACCGTGCACTTTAAAATTATTCTAAATATACAAAAATAATTGCCGCATAAGTACAATAATTTTTTTATAACAATGATTATGCAGACTTATATTGATTCAAGTCTTAATGGATGTGAAAGAAGAATACATTATGAAAAAAGGAATAGTATATTAGCATTTATATCACATCATTATAATGGTAAATATGTTTTAAAAACTTTACTATTTTAGACAAATTAGGTAACACGTTAAATGTTAAATGTAGAGAAAGCATTTATATCCAATCACCCCCATCAAAATCAGAGATTTCGAATAAAAAATTTGAGACAAAAAATGGTCATAATATTGGTGAAAAAAGGTATTTAAATTTACAAATAATTGATCTTAACTCTTTTTTATATAAATTAAGCTAAAAAATATATATAAAATATACATGATTTATTTGTTAAATTATATATATATACACACACACATTTATTTACACAGGCACAATACTACTCAGATCACGAGCTTAGGCGAAATGATACCTTTAACTATATGTCACACTCCACCATTATCTTTACCCTTACTCAATTGTTCAAGTAAAATAATAATATTCTATTTTATTTACTTTTCTATCATTTAATTTCAGATGAATATGATTTACGGAAACTAACGCCTACCGTTAATTATAATGATATCATGGATAATGAAAATAATGATGACCCTGATATTCCATCCTCCTCAAAATCCCCCTCTTACATAGTCTCGAATGACCATCCTCACGAGAATAATTATAATAAGCATTATCGGCATATTGATATATGTTCTGATAGTAAATTTTATTCAGGTTTCAACTTGTAATGCTTAGCATAATAAATTTAAATATTTCATTATATATAATGGGTGGGGTGGTTTTAACTATTATCTAAACTTGTATAAATACTCCACCCTCAAATTTTTATAAATTTAATATTTTATTTCAATTTTTTTAATTTATAAAGTATAATTATGGGATTCTTACCGTAACGAAAGCTTTAGAAAATAACAAAAAAAAATTATGGGAAAAGTCCTGTCAATATAAAAATAGAAATTTTAACTTATCGATAATAATAACTAAAAATGGAAAACATGTGCCCAAGCTATAATATAATTATTAAAAGATGTACATCTTTCTAGTGCATATGTATATTTATGGAAAATATACATCCGTCTAATGTATATAAATATAAGATACATTTGATCAGGTTATATAATTATAAAAAATACATCTGCTCAGACTAGTTATAACTTTAGTTGGGTAATGGCTAAATGGCGACTAATTAGGCTCAATCAACAGGCACGCGCTAGAGAAAATCCATTAATATTAAGACTTTTTATTTTATCTTAATTTCTTTCAAATTTGAGCTTCTATATTTTTAAGAAAAACACCGAGGCTAAAGTTAGTTTTCGCTGGCTAAAAATTGGCGTAAACAGCTAAAAATATAGTAATTACCCAACTATAATTATAACTTTTATAAAAAAGATACATATGCTCCGGCAATTTATTAATTATAAAAATAAGCGAATAAATGAATCGATGAATGAGCAAAAGATTGAATTTATACTTATTTAATTTTAATAATGGAATAAAATTATTTCAAAATTGTAATTTAGAATTCTAAAATCAAGTTTTTATAATTACCAATTACACAGGGGCTTAACGAGTACAAAAAAGTGAATTTGCCCATCTTTAATTCTGTTTAACATATAAGAGGTGAAAAAATGTAAAGAAATTGATACCTGTTATGAATAAGCAAATGACAATTACTCTAAATGAATGGAAAAATATGCTACATAGGGTTGTAGATGTGATAATAACATTATGCGGTAACCTGGACGCAATAAATGATTTATGTATGAAAATCAAGAAATGGAAATATATATTTACTAAATTTATTAAGCAACTATGCTTAATTTTTTGAGATTTCTATAGCTTCAAAATAAAAAAAAGAATAAGATATTTTAAAATACAAAATATACTTATTTTCATATGACTCAAATCCTTAGAGCAGACATTGTCAAACCTGTTTATATTTCTAAAGGACAGTTCATTCTCCATAAAACTATTAACTATAATCTCGAACAAATTAGGGTTGGCTAACTACCCTAACCTTATGGAACTCGTTTACCTATCCCTGTCTTATGAGAAAAGACCAGGTGGACTCACAAACATTCCTTGGTTTAGAGGAAAACACCTTATTGGTGTTCAGGCTTATTTAAAATTATTTTTGTGAATTACTTTTATAAAAATAATCGCAATGTAATAATATATTCGTTACATAATCTTTAAAAAAATATGCTAAAAATAAATAAATAGTGGTCTTCGATTGGAATTAGAACCCCCCCCCCCCCCCTTCAGAAAATCTTGTTTACACCTCGGTTATTTTATTCTTATGGGATATGGTAGTTTAAATTATTTATTTTTATTATAATTAATCAAATCAAATGATTTTCTTCACAAATATATATTTTTACTTGGAATTGTTAACTAATAAGTCCATATATAAAAGGACTATGATATTTGTTGTTTTTTTAGTTGTTGATGATGATTTAAACGAAAGACTGTTCAAACCATCGTTAGTCCCTCTTCAAGATATATTTTCTGGAGGTTTTATAAATTGTAAATATATCTATTTTAAATTTATATAAAAATCTTTATTCAACTGGTAAGACATTAAGTTTATTGAATTAGAGGCATAAGTTCATATTCCGTTTTTATGATTATTGCTAAATTTGATAATTACAAGTAGGGTGTCGAACCAAACCTAACCTGGAAACCAAAATAAACCTTAAGACCATGAACTGAATCGTTATAAATACATTTGTTAAACTGGTTCTTTATATTTATTTATTTTATATAATTATCATAATTTGATTTGAAATATTTTTAAATATTTAATACCAAACCCTAATTAGAGCGGAATGAGAATAAGGAAAGTGATTAATTGATACATGACACAATAATTTTTTAAATGGCTCTTAAAAACCTATCGCGATTGGACTAATCTCTCTATCTATTAGGCGAGCACCGAACAGAATAGGAATTATTGGGGGGAGGGGGAACAATGAGATTATATTTAATAACCGGTAAAGTTGTTAAAAGTGTTTTGCAGGCAATGTTAGGTTTCAAGATATCTTGTATGAAGATGGTGCTTCCAGAAGAGTCCTTTTTGATATTAATATTTTGTTTTGAGTAGGAACTCGAGGTCGGCAGATGCGTGTTTTTATGATAGCTTTTATAACGGGCTCGTTGTTGGGGAGGGGCAATGAGTCTTTGAAGTCATAGAGCGAAGGTCTGCTGTATATTTGACACCATGTTGCCCTATAAACAATAGGCAGATGGAGGTTCATGAGTGTCGCGTACAGAATCTGGTATATTATCAGGACATTTAGATAATAGAATATTTTTGATACATGGTATTTTGAGATTGTAAAACCTAGTATGTTTTTCCAATTTTGAGATTTTTGTGATTGATTACAGTTAAAAAAATTAATTTAATGAGGATTCATCAAAAAAATTGGTCCCGAGGAATGCAAGATATAGTTAGAATGTCGGGGGTTAAAAATTCAATGGCCCATAATTCTGGGTTGCTATATTGACGATGTATAAATGGAAACAGTGAAGGAAGATTAGCCTACTAAATTTAAGATATCTTGTAATCTAACATCCCCTGCAAAACACTTACTTAATCTTACCCTGTTATTATTTATAATTTTTAATGAGCCTCTTCCATCCCCCCAACATTTCTATTTTCAGTGCTCGCTTAATAGCATTTATAAAAGGAGCTTGGAATCCGTCCAATTGCTATAGGTTCTTTCTTCTGAAAAGCTGTTTCACAAATTATTGCGTCACTTAACAAGGAATCTATTTCCTCATTTTTATCCTCGCTCCAATTAGAATCGGATATTCCTGGAGGCGGTGAAATTTTCTCTCATTTTGCTCGCGTAACTATCACAAATAGCATTTCTGATCACGTAGTTTTAAAACTGGATTTCAATAATGTCTTTAATCCCATAACGGCAACACCTTGTCTCATTGTTTTGTAGCAAAAATCCCGAATATTCAACATACATATTAAACAGCTATTTAAATTTAAACCCTACTTTTTTAAAATATAACAATAATAGAATTAAAACTCAATAGGGTGTACAACAGGGTAGAGGGCTATGTCATTCCCTCTGCATTGAAATCCACAGAATGATCTATGAAATACAATCTACCTCTATTGTTACCTTAAATTCTTGGTATCTGGATGACGATATATCGTTGTCGGCAATTATTCCACAATTTTATCAATTCTTACCCTCCCATAAGTGATAAACACTCATATATTCGAGGTTTTTCTCTCAACCGAAGTATGAGATGCTTCTTAAGTCTTACTTTCATTCCATTACATTACCGTCTACGTTATCAACAGAGATGGATAAAGGGCTATTATAAACAAATCCCTCAACGATTTGTCTAAACGAAATTCCTTATTTAATTATTTCTTTGCATCAATTATTTTTTTAATCAAAAGTATTTCAATATACTCAAAATCCTTTACACCCTGAGATTTGTTCTGATCTACAAATACAGCGATTTGTTAGTTTCTCATGAAACTTAAATCAAGGGTCTATCGAAATATATTGAATATAAAATTTTCATATTCATGGCTTCAGACCATTTTTCCTTTCAGTCTTTAGTTCAACCCGTTTAACCGCACAAGACATCAACAATGACTCCACTTTTATAGACCCTGGCCTATCCTCGACCCTTTTTGGATAACAACTGCGTATCCCTCTCTGCCGTCCAGATTATAGCTTTCAAAAAGATAGGCATGCTCCTTTGATTACCCGTTCCGGCGAATACCTCATTTTGAATTGGGCCATAGAGAAAACCCCCACCAACATAATGCTAAATTCTAACCCCGGTTATGAATAATGAATCCAACTTGCAGTCACCAACCCTGCCGCAAATCCATTAACGACATCCTTTTAGCTGTCCTAAAAAATTTAATATCCCCTTTGCTATAGAACCAGTGGACCTCTTAAATGATAACGCCCTACTTCCTGATTGCATATCCCTTATCCATTGGTCAAATTATCTTCCACTAACCTGGGACTACACCTTCTATCAAGTAGGGATTCTATTTTCGTCAGCAGATTTCCAATTTCCTAAGTATTCACTCCTCCTTAGGGTGACATGTTCTCTCTTTTTATAAAATATTTTTTTATATAATAGTTGTTAGTATTTTTTTATATTTAAAATTATGTTTTTAATATTTTTTTTGCTATATACATAGTTATAAATGTATTTAATGTATGATTTTTTAAAAGTAGTGGTAATGAATTGTATGAATTAAGTTAACCAAATTTATTTATTATATTTAAGATATTCAGATAATTATATTAATTTTTCCAACTTTATTTATTATAAAAAATTTAAGATAAAAAAAAAGAATATTGAATTATAATTTTTCGCTTCTTTATATAATATTTTCTCTTTATAAAATTTACATAATACTTTATCAAATTATAATCATAAAATAATTTTAAAATGGTTTTACATTGAATCCTACAATTATTAAATTATAAAGTATTCAAATTTTACTTTAAGAATAACTATTTGAATAATAAAAAAAACGATCTAATCTTTGCAACACTTGCGACACCCCCTTTCTTAACTTAATCATTAATTCTGATGGGCGCTCTAAATGGGATTCCCTTTCATCTGCTCTTCTTCATTTTGTACGGCCAATAAGGAGCTGTTAACCGCCCAATGCCACTGTACAACATCTCATAACATAATTTCCACTACACGCCTAACAGGATATTATCATCACCTTTCTTCTTGTATCCAGTTATAATCTTTCCACTGTCTGCTTGGGTTACTCTTTATCGGGATATCTTCCATCATCTCTCCATATCGCTGATGAACTTCTTCCCTAGTGGCCTCCAAACACTTTCTTGATTCTGTTGATCTATCTATCTCTCTTGTTCAAATCTTAATTATTTTGTTTCCCGTGCGGAAGTATGACGCCATTTAAAAATAAAATTAACATGCATATATATATCCTTCCTTATCTCTATTTCATTCTCTTATCTCTGTGTAATTTACTTACCCCTTCATGATTTGATAATCAATCCTTGGTTGCTAAAAAACTTTCTATGCTCATAAATTCACATATATTGTTAAAAAATAACTAAATTATGATTATCACGAATTTCGCATACTTTCTTAAAAAAAACTAAATTCGGATTCTCATAAATCTCGCATACGTTCTTAAAAAGCAACTCAATTATAATATCAAATTCCATACCTATTAACTAAATTATGATTATCTACAATTTCACACACGTTGTTTAATAAATTACTAAATTTGATTCTCATAAATTTTGCTCATTTTTTTATCCTTGCGCTATCAATCTTGGTCTTATCTGTTATGTCTTGACCAGGTTCCTGACTGTCCTTCAATCTCTAACTCAACTTTTTTCTTTACTACACCCTTTTCTCATTTAATTGGAACATCAAACAACAGTATCCAAACCAGACTTCCATTCTTAAATCTACCGCATATTGACTCTTTCTGCTTTACTCTTTCTTATAATAAATCCAATTCAGTTTTTGTCTTCCTTTAAAAATATCTCTGCTGGAGATCTTCCTTTAGACGTCTCAGTGTTGTTATATGATAACATGGATAACCACCATTTCCTTCTCCGTATTTTTCTTTTTTTACTCCGTATTTTTCTTTTTTTAACCAACTCTTAACTATAGGTACCATACACTCGGCTTGACCTTTGAATCTTGGATAATGTGGTGGCGAACTGAATCATCCATCAATCGCAAAATTTACTAAATGCTCTACCTTTAAAAGCTGGGCCTCCATCTGATCTTTTATCTTGTCCAAATTTACCTTTGTTTATTAACCTGAAACCTGCTGACAATCTATCCATTTTGAGTCTGCATCTACCATGATCTTTTCTTTTCATATTCTAAAAAAATCTACATGTATTCTTTCACAAGAAATGCTAGTCTCTGACCATTTATCTTCCCTATCTCATGATGGCACATTTGTCCACATATTGCAGGTATCACAACTCTTAGCTTATATTTCTATCTAGCTATTCATTATGGGCCACTTCTCATGGTTTATCTTCATTCTTTCTAGGTCTTGATGTCCGACTTGCACAGCTGTTAATATATCATTTCTTAACGTATCAGGAACTAAGCGATATCCTCTCATTAAACAATTATCTTATATATTAATTCACCTTTAAATTTTTGAATGCTTTGTCTTCGCTTTTCCATTCTATATCTCTTTTCAAACATGCTCTAATACTCATTAATTCTTCATTTTGCTTGGATATTTTATCTACCAGCTCTATAGTTATATGCTTTTATCTTGTATCTACCTTCAAAGCTCTTATAATGTTATATAATTCATCTTCTAAGTTAAAGTGCTCTAAACTATTAATTATGGGCTCTATCTCTTCATTTTATATTTCCTTAACAGTCTTGATAATACATCTGGTAAACAATTTTGTTTACCCGCTCTGAATCTTATTCCAAAATCGAAGGTACCAACCAATATCAACTATTTTTGCAACCTCGGTGAAATCATCAGTTCCTTTGTCTTTTTTGAACAAATCTACCAATGGCTTGTGATTCTTATATAGCAAAAACATTTGACCCGGTTAATACTTCCGACACTTAGTCAAACCAAACTTGAACTAAAGCTTCGTTTTCTATTGTCGTGTAATTTTTTCAGTACTTTTAAATTGTCTGGATAAAAATAAGATCTTCTCAACATAATCAATTAATTGTAACAAAACACCTCCTATACCTTATTTCGATGAATCTCTTGCTAATATAATATCTAAGGCCTTATTAAAACAATTTAGAATAGGGTTTCCTACCATCCTTATCTTTAGTATTTCGACTTTCATTATGTTTTCCTCCTCATTCAAATTTTATATCTTTCTTTAATAACTTATATAACGGTGTAGCTACATTAGCCAAATTCGGTATAAAACGATGGTAATATTTGTAGCTCCTAAGAACGTTTGCGATTCCATATTACTCAGTGCTCTCATGCTAGTGATCTTATCAATAGTCTTGGCAACCTAAATATGTTACCTCTTTTACTCCAAAAACACTTTTCTTCATATTCACTTTAAAACCATTTTTTTAATTTATATTTAAAACCTTAATTAGTCTCGTATTATGCTTCTTTACTGTTCTACTTGATATCAGAACATCAACTAAATAATACATAGTTCCACGGTGCCATGGTTCTCTGAAAGGAGCTCTTACTTTAACACAAACGGCAATCTAGACCTCTGTGAGTATTGTTAAAATTTTACATGCTTACTTATTCACTTAATTTGCAGATACGCATTAGAAAAATCTATTTTCGAAAAAATTGTCTCTCTCTTGAAATTAGCCAGTAATTGCTCTATTCTTGGTAACATATCTCACTGTCATTAAGGGTTAAAGATACCCTATAATCTATGCATAATCTTAAACTATTATCAGGTTTTCTTATGGACGGTGTTGCCCATACCTTATGAACTATTAGTCTTATTATTCCTTCTTTCAGCCTTTTTTGTCTAGCTCCTTATCTATTTCCTCTATCCATGAAAATGGTAATCTTCTTATGCCAAAGAATTTAGGCTGGTAGTTTTCCAATAATCTTATATCTACCTCAAAATATTTTAGGGTACCTAATTCTTCTATAAGAACATTTTTGTACCTATTTAATATATCCTCTATTTCATTGCAGAACTTCCTTTCAATAATCTCATCCGGTTTTAATTTATCCTTAATTCTTTGTTTGTTGACATCAACTCAATAACTAGTTTGGTAGTGTAAGGATAAAAACAAATGTGTGTGAAATGTATGAGATTCATAATTTATTTGTTTTTTTTAACAACTTGTGGGAAATTGAAGTGTGTAAAATGATGATAATCACAATTTAGTTGGTTTTTAAACAATGGGTGTGAAATTCATGATAATCATAATTGAGTTATTTTTTAACAATGTTTGCTAAATTTACAAGAATCATAATTTAGTTGTTTTCTAACAACGTGTGCGAAATTCATGTTAATTATAATAGTTGTTTTTAATAACATGTGTGAATTTATAATGAGTATAAAAAGTTTTTTAAAAAGGATCGATTAGCAAAGCATGAAGGGGTAAGTAAATTTCACAGAGATAGGTGAATGAAATAGAGATAAGGAAGGATATATATGCATGTTATTAATTCTTTTTTTAGATGGTGTCATACTTCCGCATGTGAAACAAAATAAACAAGAAAGATGGATCGACAAAATCAAGAAAGTGGTTGGAGGCGGCCAGGGAAGTAGTTCATCAGCGATATAGAGAAGAAACATCTAAGCAGACAGTGAAAAGGAGCAGAATTGGGACACAAGAAGAAAGGGACGACAATATCCTGTTGGGCGTATTATGGCAATTATGTTATGAAATGTTGTCCAGTGGCATTGGGCGCGTGAACAATAGCTTCTTATTGGCCGTACAAGATGAAGAAGAGCAGACGATTGACGCTCGGCAGTATTAATGATCAAGTTAAGGAAGCGGGTGTGACAAGTGTTGCGAAGATTAGATCTTTTTTTTTATTATTCAAATAGTTTGCCTAATAGTTTTTTTAAAATTTTATTAAACAGTTTGAGTACTATAATAATAGTAAAAAAATATAAATGACAAAACTCAAAAAGGAACTACGAAAGCGAAACAAAGAAAACTTACCCCAATCAAATATATATTAAAAAAAACTCCCTAACTTACAGAAAGACCTTCTTACTAATTCTTAGACTTGGTAAAATTTCCACAACAGATGATTACAAACGGTTTTTATTTAAAATATTCAAATTATTTAAAATCATAAAAATCATTTTTTTATTTGAAAAAAGAATTTATCATCGTAAAAAAAAATAATAAATGTAAAAAAAAATGTATATAATTTACAACATGCCACCCCTTTATGGGCGCATGGCATGAATATAAAAAAAATAATAACAAGATATTACTACAAAATTTTCGATGTACTAACACTAATACTATAGAATTCAATAATGTACTATGATACTAATAGGGGTGTTATGATGAAGACATTTTATGGGCGACATCAAGGTAGTAATAATTGGTTTTCCCACAATTCCATCGCGTCGTTATTTTGTAACAATATCTGGGATCCCGAAGTGCACGGGGCGGTTTCAACGATAGTTGCCATAGCTCTTCTGAGAAGATCCTCCTCCGGGGGCGTTAACGAGAGACTGGAACTATCATTGGATGTTCGCATTAAATTTCCTCTGTTCGCCGATGGAGCTGAATGTGTGCTAGGGAGCGACAGTTTAATCTGCTTCTGTTCGCGCATCCTTCTGTTGGTATTCCCCGCGGACTGGCCCAGAGAATTGGTATTTATAGTAGTGAGGGGGGGGGGAGAATCTCCACTGATGACACTGCATTGACTCCTGATGTGACCATCACTGTTACAGTTGTAACAGCGTCGCTTCCTCGGTCCAACGGAGGCCCTTTTATTTTCTTGGGATCTTGGCGACTGGATGTTCATCCCTGTATTTTTGGGGATCAAAGTCACTTGTAAATAGCAGGATCCAAAATCAATTAAACGGCTGTTTGTCTCCATGCCTAATATTATTTGGGCGGCTAGCGAGTATTATCAATCGGATGAAGGGGTGTCGACCCGGAAACGGATTATAATATATATATTTTTTTTATATTCAACACGGATGGGAAACAACTTTGGAAGAAAAAAAACTATTTTAATTTTAAAAAAAAATATTTAAATTAACAAATTTTATTTTAAAAAACTTTAATGAGGATACACCAAAAAGAAAGGCATATGTATAGTGTGTACATTGATGCAATTAAAAAAAATAATTAATAACAAAAAAAACGACAATTTCAAAATAATTTATTCTCACTCCGCCTTATGGGATGTAAACTAGATGAGGCACACACATGTTTATTCATAAACTTTTCTTATTCTTTTCCTTTCTACTGTCACCTACCCTGGCAATTGGCCAGACAAAACAATTTTTTCTTTTAAACAAAAATATCCACCAACCTTACCAATATCATAAAAATCTTCTTATTCATTAAAACAGTCATCTGACTGTAAAAACAGATAACACACGACAAACCATTTTTTTTTAAATAACATTTAAAAACAAAAACTTTCCATCTTATAAGCATATTTACAAAAAACAATTATACTGATTCACGAACATTCCTTAACGCCACCCATGCACGAAAAAAAAACTTTCCAATATCATTAAAATGGTAAAAAAAAAACTTTTAACGAACCTGTCAAAATTGAACTATAATTTTAATCAAACTGACCCCCAAACCAGGGCATATTGAATTATTACGAATATGACCACTTATTCGGAACCCTGACTGACATGAACCAAACCAAAAATTAAGACGCTTCCTATTTATCCCAATCTTACATGATCGTGATGACGAATCACAGTCACCCCTGTTATTAACAAAATTTCACTCAATTTCGAACCCCGGTTCAATATGACCCGACCCCTTTCCCATTTGGTTGCCTGGCCCACACTTTTTGTCCCACGGCAAACCGTACCCCTAATTTTACTTCCATTGAGGTAATAATCTTCTTCTTTGGTTTTAAGAAATCCAAAGGACCCCGTGTCCGCCTACCTAAAAATTCGACAGGCGTAACCCCCTCTCGATTGCGAGAATTGAGGTAATATAATTGAGACATGTAAGCCTCCTCTTTATGGGTTCCAGCCTTTTTAATCCAATTTTTAACAATGGCTACCATCCTCTCAGCTTGTCCATTCGAGCTGGGATGATATGGCGGAGCTAGAATGTTGTCTGTGACTCAACACAAAACTGTTTAAAATCTTCACTGACAAAGGTGGGACCCCCGTCAGACACTATCGTGTCGGGAAAACCGAACCGAGCATATAATTCTCTTAATTTTTTAACTACAATTTTCGTGGTATATCCATGTACTTCTGCATATTCTATCCAAGAATACGAGTCTACCACTAAAAAATATGTTTTTTTTATCAAGATCAAAGAAATCGATGTGGATACGTTCCCAAGATTTCTTTGATTTAGGCCAAAACTGCCCTACCTCTTTACGGGGCATAGGGGCACAGGCATTACAAGGAACGCATTTCCTGGTAATTCGTTCAATATCATTACCCATACCAGGCCACCATACATATTCTCGAGCACAAGATTTCATCTTGTCTCGACCTTGATGACCGGCGTGCAATAACTTCATAATTTTACTCCGTAATTTATAAGGAATTACGGCCCTGTTTCCCCTCATAACACAATCATCAACAATTGAAAATTCTTTCTGTATTTTTTTATATGTATCATATTTGTTTTTCCAAGGTTTATCTCCTGTTAGACTTAATTTTACCTGACCTAGAACTTTGTCATTCACAGTATTGGTTTTAAAATCCTCCCAATTGGTAGAACCCCCTTTCAAAATATAAGACAGAGACCGCACTAGGGCTTTCTCTATCCAAACTTATATTATCACTTATTTCAGAATCTGCACAGCCAGAATCTAACCTGGATAAAATATCAGGCAAATGATTTTCTTTGCCCCGACGATATCTAACTTCCACGTTAAAACTGCCCACTAATAATAACCAACGTTGTAACCGGGGAGATAGCATTAACTCCCTATTATTCTTTCGGAATAGGTGGATTAACGGCTTGTGGTCAGTAAAAATTTCAAATTTTTTACCAATCAAATATTCACAACATTTCGTCAAACCGAAAATCACGGCCAAGGCCTCCTGTTCAATCACCGAATATCTCGTTTTGACATCCCTAAAAACTCGGGGAAAAAAAAGGATGGGTCTTTCCACACCATCAATTACATGTAATAAGGCTCCTCCAACACCTTTGTTGAGGCATCAACAGCTAAAATAATTTCTAAATCATTGTTGAAACAGACTAAAATTGGTTCTTCCCCAATTTTTCCTTTTAAAACTTCAAATGCTTCTTGTTGCTCTACTTTCCAATCGAAATGAACACCTTTTTTTAATAACTCATATAACGGGGCAGCTACCTTCGCAAAATCCTCTATAAACCGATGATAGTAATTTACCATACCCAAAAAGGACTGCACTTCAGCCTTATTATTGGGCTGCTTCATATTTAATATATTTTTCAAATTTTTTTGCAATGGCTTCACCTCAATCCCATTTATTTGATGGCCTAAATATTCGACCTCCATTACACCCAAAATGCTTTTCTCTTTACTGGCTCTCAAGCCTTTACCATGAATTCTTTTAAAAACTTCCTCCAAACGACATTTATGCTGCTCAGGCGTCATCCCTGTAATTAGCACACATCCATGTAATAAAATACACCCTCTAGTCCTTGGAAAACGGACGCCATGATGCGCTGAAAAATAGGTGCTGACACACTTAACCCAAATGGTAATCTACAAAAAGCAAACAACCCTTTAGGAGTCGTGATCGTCAATAATTTACGAATCTCCTCCCTCAAAGGTAATTGTAAATAGGCTGACGAAAAATCAACTGCGCTCCCTTCAACTGGGCCAAAATTTCCTCAATTCGGGGTAAAGGATATTTAACTTCTGCTACCCATCGATTAGCGGATACTCTCAAATCAGCACAGAGTCTCAATTTACCATTTGATTTCTTAACCGGTACCAACAGGGTTGCCCATACACTATATTCCACTGGAACAATAATACCATCTTTAACCCATTGATCCAATTCTTCGTCAATTTCCTTTTTCCAAACTCGACGACACGCTAGGAAGATAGGTGCAAATCCCTCCCTTAATTTTATATCCACCTGATAGTCATTAAGACATCCTAACTTGTCTTCAAAAATTACTTCATACCTTTTAATTAAAAGAGAAATATTTTCACGCATTTTATGTAAATCATGAATACCAATAGCAACCATTGGGTCTTTATTAATGCTAGCATTGTTTTCAATCATAAGTTCCGTGGAATTTATCACAATTATATAAAGTCATTAATGACAAAACTCAAAAAGGAACTACGAAAACGAAACAAAGAAAACTTACCCCAATCAAATATATATTAAAAAAAACTCCCTAACTTACAGAAAGACCTTCTTACTAATTCTTAGACTTGGTAAAATTTCCACAACAGATGATTACAAACGGTTTTTATTTAAAATATTCAAATTATTTAAAATCATAAAAATTATTTTATTATTTAAAAAAAGAATTTATCATCGTAAAAAAAAATAATAAATGTAAAAAAAAAATGTATATAATTTACAACAATTAATTATTGCTATTTTTTATTGATTGAGATTAAAGTTCCCTTTTAGCATTAACATTATAATAGGCAGCAAAATGGCCAAAGTCTATCCTATGCATAGTGTTCAATTAGGGAGTTTCGGATATTGAAAAAATAAAGATGAGATAGTTGTATTTTACTATGTTTATGGCTAATCTTTGGCGTAGGTAGAATCCCTCGTTGGGATCCTCGGTCCTAGTAGAGATCCGTTTTCCCAGCTCTTTAAAGAAGGCCAGGGCATGAGAGCCGAACGACGTTAGAGTCGTGGCGATTAATGGTAGGAATGTATAATTGGCGGGAAGAGATAGCGAATATTTAGCTAATTTATTCGCCTCGGCATCTAGTATGACATCTCTATTTATATTGGAAGGGGCAAGAGGATCGATGCATGAGAAATCCCAGGTTAGGAATTCCCCTTCTTCTAAGGGATCATAGTCGAACCATCGGGCCGCTTACCGGAATTGTAAAGGCCAGTAGGTTCGAGGGTTGATGGGATGCCGGCGGATTTTAAGGTCCTGGCAATGGTATCATTGCATTTTGAATGCCTAATGAATCTGCCTCTACAGCGCTTGCAGTGTAGAGAGTGACGGCCTTTGGAGTTGACCGACGTTTGACAGAGGATACAGTGATAAGGCATTACCATATCGTAATTAAGTCTAAGACCGATGGCGTGACGTAGTTCATCATTGCTTAGGAGCTGGTCAAGATTTCGCGATGGGAAAGCCTCAAGAAATTCGTATCCACTACCTGCGGAAATGGAGAAGAGTAGAGAATGGTCCTCTGGCTGGCTTCTCGTTTTAAGGAATGCAACGGAGTTTCCAACTAGAGGTTTATCCCAATCTTTCTGTAGTACGATGGAGGATCGACTAATAAGAGGGATTTCCATAGATCAATTGCCTGTAGGAGTAAGGGGTCAGGATGTTTGGTGAGTGTTTGTATGATGGGCTCACAGGACAGGCGAGAGGATATGAGCGCACTAACCAAAAGTAGGGAAGGTGACCTTATACCAATGCCGCCGGATTTGGTTGGTAAGGTAGCCTGTAACCATGATAATTTCCTAAATTAAGATTTAGTATATCTTCTGTAAGGCGTTTAATCTCCAGTTCGTGTGCAGCGAGGTTGAACGTCATATTGAAAGATCCGTGACGATCGAAGTGTATACAAAATTCTTGGAATTAGAAGGTAGTTTTTTAATAAGTAGAAAGCTTGGTGAGCTGGGAGGCGAGATAGTGTATCGCGCATAAGGGATATCTCTCGTAAAATATCGGCAAAGAACTTGATAAAGGACTCGTCTTTACCTACTGGAGATCCAAGATGTGTTAAAGCGTTCAATGGTGTATGATTGAACATAGTATCGTGGTTGAGGTATCCCAAGAGGACAATATTCTTTGTCTTGATTAACTCGAAGTCCCAAACTTTTCTCGCTGGATTTTATTATTTGGATTGCCTTCTTCAGTCGGTGGGCCGCTTAGTATACCATCGTCGATATACCAATTATGAAGATTTAGCTTGCATTGGTCATTAATGTCTCGTATTAGACTATTAATGCCCAGACAGAACAAAAAGGAACCTAGAGGGTCACCTTGTTGTATCCCATCGCAAGAAGGAATCAATCTATCTCCGAATTAAAGATGCGAGGAATTAGCATAACAATCGAAGATAAATTGTGAGTATTCTGGGTGATTTAGAAAAGCTCCACGCCTTAGAGAGTTAAAGGCGTTCGAGAAATCTATTTTGACTAGGATATCGTTGGTGGGGTCCGTTTGCAGATACATCCGAGTCATGTGAAGGGATACCTCACATCCACCTTTTACGTTGACCCCTAATTGATTTGGGCAAAAGTGATTGGATATTGTGAACAATACTCTGCTAACTACTAGCTTGGCAGTTAATCGGGGCCAAGTGGTTCCAATAGCCATTGGGCGAATATCTTTATTGGGTTTATGGAGAGCGATGAGTTTAGCTCCGTATAGCAGTGGAATAATGGTGGGTGGTATGCCTTCAGTAATCATACGGTTGATTAATTGGGTATTTTTTTTCTAGAACGTCACATTGTTGTGTTATGTAAGGTGCGGTTAGGTCTTGTAGGAATAATGGGCTAAACTCATCGAACCCAGGTGAGGAATCGCGTTTAAAGGAGAGAATAGCCTTTCTAACGTCGCTTGCGGTATAAGTGGCAGCAATTAGAGGAGTTTCAGGGTAAGTCGGTCTTTCATTTTTAAAAATCGCGTGAGTTGTATTTTAGGAGAAGAGCCTGATAAGTTGCTAGATCGTAAGGAGCCGGCTTATTGACGGAGGTTGCCAGACGTATGTCAGATTTAACATTCAGGTTATCCAATTTTTTAGATATTAGCCTGGTCTTGGTGAGCAGGTCATTTTTGTGATTTATATTTTTATCTGTGTCATCACTTGTAAAAGATGTGATACTGTGTTTGATGGGTAAGGGGTAGATAGTAGCATCCTTAATTTGTTGGGTTAGGAATTTTTTGCTGGCAGGGAACTTGTAAGGTAGTAAAGGCAAATATCAGGGTATCTAGCCAGTGTTTTACAGAAGAATAATTATTTAACAAGGAAGTCAAGTTTTTCGACAGGTGTCTCGCAACTTGAATCCTTGCTCCTTTAGGTATTGTGAAATTACAAATGGTATTGGTGTCGTTAGAAATATTTCTACATTTGAGTCAGTTGGGTCAAACGTCAAAGCATTTGTGACAGTGGAGGTAGGGATATTGGGCTAGTGAGCACATCAGCCAATAATGTGGGAATGGTGACTATGGGTTGTTTAGTTGTGAGGGCAAGGGCAGAGAAGGTATTAAGGGTTCTAGGAATTGCTGGTGATAAGATGGGTAGCCCAGATTGAGGACACTTTATTTTATGGTTACGATGAGATGGCAATAGCCCCAATTTGGTTACTTTATAAGTTTATTACATAATGGGCAGTTACATTTGGTGTGCTGTGCTGAGGTCTGGTAGGCTCATGGATTAGGAATTTTTATCATATTTAGGGTGAAGGTGAATATCATTATTGTTAAAAATCACAGATGTGTTTATGGATAAATCTATGTATTGTTCTTTAAATTAAAATTCATATAAGTAGAGTGTGATGAAATTTTTGCTGACAGTTGCCATAAATTATACAATTTTTCTATCTGGAATATTTCTATAATTTTCATTTTCCATCTTCAAATCAGTTTATTATATGTGATCATGATATGAAAGCTTTGATTGCAAAAAAGGGTTTCATAAAGGGGTAAATATCATTAGTAATATAATTATTGTATTGTGGGAATTGTGATGAAGAGGGAGAAATACTGATGGTGGGTGGAATCAGAGTGTGTATACTTAAACATTTATATCAGCCATAATGCTTATTTTTATAAGTAAAAAAATTTAAACATTACAAATCTACGCAATAGTAAACCATTTTTTAAATTATTTTATTACATATTTGATAAAATATTTTCTAAATTTTGTAAAGATATTATATAGAAACGAAAAATTATAATTCATTACTTTTTTTTATCTTGAATTTTTTTAAAATAAATTTGGTTAACTTAATTCATACAATTCATTACCAATACTCTTAAAACTGTGATTCCCATATTTTTATTTCCCTTGTTAAATAATATATATTATGATTAATTTATAAACTGGAACAAACCAATATAAATTTTTTCAGAGATAACCAGAATAGAACTAAACCGTTGTAAAATTTAAAATTGGCTCGAATGTTGAACTTTGCTTACCGATCGACACCCTTATTACAAGGCTGATGTCAGGTCTAATGGACCGAACTCACTAAATCATTTTGAAATGCTAATCATTACGCTAAATGACATTTAACAATATTGGAAAAAAATATGGTAAATGTATATCATGTCTATTTTTAGACGATTATAATATTAATACTACGATAACATCTTCCACGCCAATATCTAAACGGCAAAGATGCTCAATAAACGATGATATTAGTGTAAACTCATCTCAGGCTATAGAAAGCGATGATATTTTGTCGGTTTCTGGAATATTTCCCGCTTTGTACAATAGTAAAAATTATAAAAAAAATTGTTTTTTATGAATGCACTTATTTTATAATGATTTTTTAAATGTACTTAGTTCTTTTTCTCTAGGAATTAGAATTTAAAATTTTACGACCCAAGCCCGCTCCGAAATTTTAACTAATTTTGAAGCCCGCATTTTTTTTTATGGATTATGGACGAATAAGGCCCGGCCTGAAACGAATTGCTTTATCTGTATCATAGATAAATTATCATTTTATTTTGATAAAACAGAAAATATAATTTTCTCCTTTATTTTTTGGATTTTTTTAAGCCCGGCCCTATATTTAAATTTTTTTAGGTCCGATCTCTCTCCGAAATATTTTGAATGATTGGCTTACATGACTCTATTGTAAAGCAGGGGCTATACATAAACGCTTTTATGTTTTAAGGATTAAGTGTGTGATATCCACAAGGATATCTACATCTTATCATTTATTTAATGTTTATGATAAAATTCAGTTCTTATTTTTAATTTCAAGTAAGATAATATACCTACCTTTAGTATTGTTAAAAAGTCCGATATGGGTTAATTTTTAAAAACGGCCCGATTTAGATTTTAGCCAAAATAATATGATGTAAGTCTGCGGATATTGCTCATAGATGTCAGAAATTTATTTGTCAAATCTCGAGGCTTACAAGATATCATTTAGGATAAAATCGACCCGAATCGGGCTTTTTATCAACACGACCTACCTTTATTTTAAAAATCTCGAATAGAAGCATCATTTAGCTATATTGATCTTATTGTAAATGAACTAACGCAGAGTTTATAAACTTATCTTTTATCATGAATGATTTAGAATATGTTTATGCTATATCCGATTTAAAAAAAATTAAGCATTACATTAAAAATGTTTTCTATATATCGGATTTAATTTATAATATAAACTGCATGATAAATATAACCTTTAAATTATTATATTAAATTATCATTTTAATAAATCACAAGAATGCAAATCTTTGAAAATAAATCTTCAAAGTGAGAATGATAAAATAACCCACAATGTTAACGCTGTTACTAAAGCTCAAAAATTTGTGTTATTGCAAGTAAATATCATATTCATTATGTATTAATAAAAAAAAATAGGAATTTTGCCAAACTCTTGATTTATCACTGCGGGAAATTTTGGAATTTATAATAGACCAAGCTTAGATAAAATTACTATAGAAATGTTATCCTTGATATTTTTAATTTGTTAGTTATTCTTAGCGATATATTCGATTGCTATTAATTTTTATATAAACGTTTTATTTATAACGATATAAAATATTAAAAAATTCACAACAAAAAGAATGGACTCCTTTTTTGACATCAATAATAACAACGGTAACAAAATTGATATTAAAAATTATTTTTATTAAACAATAAATTATAAGATTTTAGGTATAATATAAATTATAGAATTTTTTTGAAATAGGTTTGCCTTAATAGAAGTATTGTTTAAGCAAATATTTACCAGAATATCCAAAAAATGATGTAAAAGTCACTAAATAATATAAACATATTTTTTCTTAAAATCAAAGTTCTAAATATAGTATTTCTTATCACTAGGGGTGTACTGATACTACTTTTTGAAGGTCGATCCGATGGGCCCGCTATTGATGTAGGGATACGCTAAAATAGGCAAAATAGAGAGAAGGATATTTTTTTTGTAGTTTTTGAGGCGAGATTATTTTCTTGGAACTGGATCGTTCAAAAAAAAAGATGAAAAACATAGTTATTTAATAAAATTATGAGTTATTTATTATATAAAAGAATGACTAAAATATTCGCCATAGCGCTTCTTTAATATTTTTAATAACTTTAACCGAATATTTCCATAATTTATATCTATCATGAGCAGACCTATGACTAATCCGCCACTTTTTAATATATGGAGAAGAATTTCATTGATGACTGAGAAGAGCTGATCATCATTAAACTATAAATATGTTTTTTATATCATAAGGCTTGCACTCAAACCTTTTAAACAAACATTCATATAATCAAAGCAGCGCTTCACCGTTCGGCAGTACTATACAAAATTGTGAAAATACATCTTCGGAACTCTTTCAAGTCACGGAGGCTCTTATTACTCTCATTATCATTTATTGCGAGATCCACATTGAGCTTTAGTCTGAAACAAAATCGTTTAAATTCTTCCCTGTAATTAATATGAGGGTATCGGCCAAATAACTTTTCTAAATATTTCATATCAGATAAGATAACGAAATAGACAAAACAATATAATTTAGTATAATATTTTTAATTACTAGAATTGCCAGAAAATGCACCGATTAACTTATTTGCATATTGCCCTTTAAGGTAGTAATCCATCCCTTTAGAAATTTATCACTTTTCGTGAATATCATTTTAAGCTAATGAAAAATATCCCCCTTAGTCCTCCCCCCACTCCCTGACCCTCAAAAATATACGCATATATCTTAAAAATTATTTGAAAGAGAATATAAAAGGTGACATTATAAAACTATTCATCATAATTTATACATTCTTGGAAAAAAGCATTTATATATATAAAGTGAACCAAAAATGTTTTTTAAGAAATGGAATATAAGCTAAAGATTGAAATGCATTATAATTATTAATAATAGATCCATAAAATTACTAAATAATATAATATATCAAATATAATTTTTTATGAAGTGAGTAATTTAAATTATTTATCTTAATAAAAGTAAAATATAATTATAAAATTATTGATAAAATTAAATCATAATTTAAATAAAAAAATTATAGCACAATACAAACTAGGCCTTTCAAAAACGAATTCGAATCGAATAGTTTACTATTTGAATTCGTACGAATAATAAAATCTACTATATGTATTCGATTTGAATTATTCGAATTAATTTTTTTAATAAAATAAATCATACTCAAATATATTGACAAATTTTTTTATTACAAATTTGATTTTAAACAGAAAAATTTATAATAATATGTAATCAATAATCTGATAATAAATAATATATAATCAAGTTATAAACAAAATTAAAATGTTTATTATTAATTTAATTTATAATTTAAGCCAATTTTTAAGACATAGAGTTCTTCTTTCATTTTCTTCCTTATATGACATGCGGTTTTTTGACAATAAATTAGTTCCAACTGAGAAAAACCTTTCACAAGCAGTTGATGTTCCTTGTATAGATAAATAATTCCTTGCCATTTTCGAGAGCATGGGGATCCGATATGCATTTGCCTTCCACCACATACGAATCATTCTAATAATGTTTCTTAGTTTTAGAATTGAAGGATCTAAAATTTTTAAAATTTCTTTGGATATTAAATTAATTACATGGGCAAAGCATCGGATGTGCCCTATTTTTATTAATGGATATTTTAATGAAAATGTTTTATTATTAGTTGCATTATCTAAAGTTATATAAAAATTTTTATTCTCTAAATTAGAAATTTTAATTATTTTAACAAAGGCTTTAAATATATTTTCACCTGAATGTGTTTCATTTATTGGACTGACATCCAAAATTATGTTATTTATTTTAAAATTATTATCAATAAAATGGGCTGTTAGCCCTAAAAAAGGAACCTGTGTTGCTAGTCCAAATGTCAGATGAAAAATTAATCTGACTTTTAATTTTATATATTTTTCCTTTACCAACTGTTCTTTTTCTGCAAATATATTATACATGTGCAATTTAAGAGTATTGGAGCATATTGATTTTACAGAACAATCAAGATCACTTATAAAATTTTTAAAATCATTTGAATTAATAATTTTAAAAGGTATATTATTATTTATCAATATTTAATAAATTATCCTTAAAATTAATTTTTTAAAGAATTTGATGTAGACTTTAAAAAAATGTCAATTTTTTTTTACTAAGATGTGAATGAAAACTATTATAATGATTAATAAGAGGAGAGGTTGTTTTGTCTTTACATTTTATAATACTCTTGCAATGATTGCAAGCAGCCTTTTCACCGTCTTTAAGGATTTGATATTGATCCCATATGATTGCTCTCTTTTGTGAGGAAATTTTCTCATCTTAGCATAATTTCATCAGAAGCATTCTCCTCTAACATAATTAGGTTAGCTAACAATAATTATTGTTAGAGATGTAATATATTTTTATATACCTCTTGTTTGTTTAATTTTTAATATAATTTATTATGAGATTCAAAAAATAAACTTTTCGTGAGATTCAAAAAATGTGGCAAATAAAAATTTAAATTTAAATTTGTGCTAAAATTTTTATAAACACATCACCTGTCAGATTGGCAGGTCAACAAATAGAAATGACGAATGCTAGATTTATTAAAGAATTTATTAAATATTACGGATAATTCGTTTTATTCGAATAATTCGTTTTATTCAAATCGAATAAATGATTATTCGTATTCAGATAAAACAAATAATTTATTATTGGTATTCGTAATTATTCGATTAGATTTGAATTAATCGATTCGAATTATTTTTGAATAGGCCTAATACAAACAGTAGAATATTATATGTAGTAGATTTACAGTATATCTAATTTTATCAATTATCATATGACAATCAAATTTTTACCAATATAGCGAATTATATATTTTATATAAAATATTGATAAGGACATCAGAAAATATATTTTAAAGACATTGTGGGATTTGTTGCTATATTTATTATCAAGAGCATTTATTAGTAAAATTTGTTAAAATATTGATTAGTAAAATTTGTTAAAATATTAACTGTAATATATTCTAACTGTCAAATATATCTGAAAAAGTGGAATTTTACTTAGTATTTTGTAACTAATTCTATATAATATAGGAATATAAACTATATGTCTACTTTTTATAAATAAATTTCTTATACTTGTTTGGAATAAATTATTACCATGCTTTTATATTAATGTATATACAAGTAATTTATTATATTATATATAAACTATTAAAAATATATATCATATTTGTTTTAGGTTTATTTTTTTTATTAAAATTAACCTATCTTGTAAAAATATTTTATGACTATATATAGACTAAGGTAACCCGGCCGAAGCCCGGGCAAAAGCGGGCCGAAGGCCCGCCTAAATGGGGTCTGGGGGCGAAGCCTCCAGTATTCTCCCCCCCCCACCCCCCTACGCCTATGTGCAGGAGTAATTTTTTCTTCAATATCACTAATCCAAATTTATTTATTTTCCTAGCATAAGTTATTGGATATTTTTTAAAATTGATTTAAGAAGAATCATTAATTTATATGGACATTCTTGTGTTTTAATTTTATTGACTTAGTTTAGTGGTGAGTTTTCTTTTGTATTTTGTATCACGAAAAGAAAGACAATTTTATTTTTATAATTATAAAAGATAATATACAGTAGGCCTATTCAAAAAAAATTGAATTGAATAATTATGAATATGAATAATAAACTATTTGTTTTATCCTAATACGAATAATTATTTATTCGATTCGAATAAAACGAATTATTCGGAACATTTAATAAATTGCTTTTATAAAATCTAACGTTTGTCATTTATATTTGATGACCTACCAATCTGACAGGTGATGTGGTTATAAAAGACTAGCACAAATTTAAAAAATCTCTGAAGTGAAAGTTAAAGCAATATTTAAATTCTTATTTGCCGTATTTTAAATCTCACGAGAAGTTTATTTTTTGAATCTCATAATAAATTATATTAAAAAATTACACAAACCAAAGGTATATAAAAATATAATACATGTTACAATAAATTATTGTTAGTAGCCTAATTATGTTAGAAGATATTGCTTCTAATGAAATAGTTATGCTTGATGTTGAAGTTGACAAAATTTTTTCACAAAAAGAGCGATTATGTGCGATCAATATTAAATCACTAAAGACTATGAAAAGGTTGCTTGCAATATTGCAAAAGCATTATAAAATGTAAAGGGAAAACAACATCCCCTCTTATTAATCATTATAAAATTTTATTCACACTTAGGGATTACCTATCTATACAAGGAAGATCAACTGCTTGTGAAAGGCTTTTTTTAGTTGGAACTAATTTGTTGTCAAAAAATTGCATGTCGTATAAGAAAGAAAATATAAGAAAAACTTTTTGCCATAAAAATTGGCTTAGAATTATGAATTAAATTAATAATATAATTTTAATTTTGTTTATAACTTGATAACATATTTTTTATTATCAGATTATTAATTACTTATTTTTTATTATTAGATTATTGACATATTTTTTATTGTCAGATTATTATAATATTTTATCTGTTTTAAATCAAATTTGCAATATTGTCAATATATTTGAGTACAATATATTTTATTAAAAATAAATAGTAGATATATACAGTAATAATATGATTTGTTGTAACACATTTCCATTATGTGATAGTTAAATAACTTCCCATAATTATTGTAAAAACATTTTGATATAATTTTTTTAATAATTTAGATTTTATTATGATCAATTCGAGACACCAAAATAAAAAAAAACACATTATTTATTATATGTAAATAAAATATTATACAATACAAATCAAATATAAATTCAATCATTTAAAAGAATGCATCAATTTCCATCTTCAATTAACTTTGTGGTGTGAGAATAAAAATTTGAAAAATTGTATATAAAATAATTGTTCAAAATATTCGTAGCAGTAGCAATAACTTCTATTTGGTTAATTGGTTTAGGAGAATTCGATCGGTATTGATTTTTATAAACTCCGAAAAAAATTTCGATTCGATTTAATTGTGGCCAATAGAGTGGTAAAAATATGATATTTGGATTAGTGTTGTTTAACGGCTAACTTAATACTTCATCCAGACAAATATTACCCAAGCCTGAAGATTTTGCTCATAGAAGGAACAAAGATCAATACATATTGTCGAAATCTTGAGGCTTAGGCAATATTTATCTGGCTAAAATATTGTGTTAGCCGTTTTTAAAAATCTGCTCAAAACGAGCCGTTTAACAACACTAATTTGGATAATTTTCACTAATTATCCTCGCTCGATGAATAGGAGCATTATTCATTATAAGCAATGAATTCTATGGTAAAAATGTATATAATTCATTGAGGTATGTTTTAAATTTTTTGGTAGTGAAAGCCCCATCTATAATTGTGAATTTTTTCAATCAACTTATTCCTTGTGCATGGGACTGATATTTCCTTTGAAGGGAGGTAACACAGATGGCCTTTTTCCCAAGGGAAACTTAGTACGAAATTATATAGGTATACATTTTCAAAAGAAATATTTTTCATCTTGTCACAATATTCCTTTCGAATTTGAATTAAATCTGGAGCGTTTCTCTTATCGTATTATTTTCCAACCCTTTTCCGGCTCCAACTGAATTTAATACATTTTGATATAGATGACTTACTCAGATGTGGCGGTAAATATTCTATTATGTTTTCAATAGCATAGCCATTATTATTACAAACAATTCAGCATATTCGATTGAAGTTCTGTGTTTTTTTTCTTCTTCCGACTTCGTTGTTTTATAAAGAGTCGTCGTCAGGGAAAGTTACCCAACGATAAACTGAACCAATAGATAAATTTTAATCATGGGCGTCTTTGCATTGGGCTGAAATTGATTTGCTCAACCATATTTTAGCCAATTTCATTTTTTCATCTCTCCAATTACCATTTTTTTCCTCAAACGAATAAGAATCAAAATTTGGTTGCTCTTGAATATTCGAATAGGAATTTGATTGGATAGGTGAATATCTTTGGTATCTATTTGTTATTTCAGATAACCACCCGAGAGAATATGAAGTTTCATTAGGTGTATCTAAAATTATGTATATAAAGTTAGTAAATAATCGAATATTAAATTAACTAACCTGAAACTGGAGATAGATTCAAAAATACTAGCAATAGTAAAATTTGACATTTAAAAAAAAATAGAAATATAGTTTTTAATCGGAAAAAAAATTATTAGAAGTTTAAAATTAAAATTGTCGCAAATTTAAAAAAGGATCATTAGAAGTTTTAATTTAAGTTGAATTTCCGGAAGTTTTTAAAAATAATAATGAGGTTCTCAACATTTTCTTTCAAGTTTTTAAAATTTATTTTTAAAAAAAAGGATATGTTTTCTCAAGTTTTTAAAATAATTATGGAAAGTTATTTAACTATATAAGAATGTTTTTTCACTTTATGGAAATTTGTTACAATAAATCATATTATTACGGTAAAAATATTTCATATGTTTAAAAACATTACAATATAATTATTTTATTTTCCGTAATTATTGTAAAAACTTGTTGAGAAAAACATCCTTTTTTAAAAAAACTTGAAGGTAAATGTTGAGAAAAACATTACTTTTAAAATCGGTAATTTTTTTACAACTAAAATTAAAACTTTTAATAATTCTTTTTTAAATTTGAGACAATTTTACATTTATAATAATTTTTTTCCGATTAAAAACTATATTTTCATTTTTTTTTTAAATGTCAAATTTTACTATAGCTAGTATTTAGAATCTCTCTCCAGTTTCAGGTTTATTAATATAATATTCGATTATTTACTTTATATATATAATTTTAGATATATCTAATGAAACTTCTAATTCTCTACGGGGGGGGGGGGGGGGTTATCTGAAATAACAAATAGATACCAAAGTTATTCACCTATCCCATCAAATTCCCTTAGATGTCTAACTGACATTACAAACCTATTTTAACATTTACAAGCAACCAAATTTTGATCCTATTCGTTTGCGGAGAAAAAATGGTAATTGGAGCGATAAAAAAATGGAATTGGTTAAAATATGGCGGAGCAAACATATTAATGATCAGCTCAATGCAAAAACAATTGCTCATGATCTAAATTTATACAATGATTCAGTTTATCGTTTCAAGCGGGAAACTTTCCCTGAATATTACAACGACCCTTTATCTGATTATATAATAAAACAACTAGGCAGGAAGAAAAAAGACAACATAGAACTTCAATCGAATACATCTGAATTGTTTGTTAATAATAACGGCATACCATCAAAAACATAATAGAACACTTATCGCCACCATTTTGATTTAGCTAGTCGGCTATATCAAAATGCATTAAATCAATGGGTTGGAGCTGGAAAAGAACTCGATAGGAGAAACGCTCCAAATGTAATTCAAATTCGAAAGGAATATTGTGTCAAGATGAAAAATATTTCTTTTGAAAATGTATTCTTCCTGGGCGAGACACAGGAAGAACTCGATAGGAGAAACGCTCCAGATGTAATTCAAATTCGAAAGAAATATTGTGAAGGTGAACATATTTCTTTTTAAAATGTATTCTTCCTGGTCGAGACAGGGTTTAATACCCATATTATTTCGCACTATGGGTGGGCATCATTGGGAAAAGGTCATCTGTTAAGTTACTCCCCTCCAAGGGAAAAATATATCAGTTCTATGCACAATAGGAATAAATGGATTGAAAAAATTCAAAATTATAGATTGAGCTTTCACTGCCATAAAATTTAAAATATACCTCGATGAAATACAATTTTACTATTGCGAATAATGGATATACTCCTATTCATTGAACAGAGATAATTAGTGAAAATTATTCAAATATCACATTTTTACCATCCTATTCACCGCAATTAAATTTGATCGAAAATTTTTCGGAGTTCTTAAAAATCAATACCGATCAAATTATCCTAAACCAATTAACCCAATAGAAATTATTGCTACTGTTACATGTATTTTGAGCAGTTATTTTACATATAATTTTAAATTTTTGTTCTCGCCACAAAATTTATTTAAAATGGAATTCAATGCACTCCTTTAAATGATTGAATTTATAATTGATTTGTATTGTATAATATTTTATATACATAGATTAAATAAATAATAAATGGTTTTTTTTATTTTGGTGTCTCAAATTGATCATAAAAAAATCTAAACAAATAAGAATGAACTGAAAACCCTAAATCCGAATTTTTATTTATGCTTATTAAGAAATTATTCTAATTTCATATCCTGATTTCCAATCTTTAAATAAAAGTGTTAACTTTAAATATTACATTGCCAAAGGCCTTATTAAACTAAATAAATGTAATTAATTATATAATATCCAATAATGGATTAAAATTATTTTTTTAATAAGCAACTCTTCGTCTTTATTACCATTCCATGCGAGCGCGGGAATATACGGCAATTGTTTTTATGTTATGTCAAAATCAATTTTTCTTCTAATAAGCGGCTCTTTTTCTTTAGTAACATACCATGCGTCGTCTTTATGATGCAAGGACAAAAATTAAACGAAGCTCCTTCCCCGCCAGCTTGCACTTAGCTGGTGCCTCTGTCCTCCACCATGAAGGGATTTAAGGAATCAAATTAAATCAACTTTATTATATTTATGTAAAATAAATTTAAAATAAAATGACTGATTTATAATATGTTTTGTATAATAATTTATCCTTTGTTTAACAAGAAAATCAATTATATGTTGTCTGGGTGTAGCCAGTGTACCGTCATCCCTAAATAAGGATTTATATTATATACGCATGATTGACCACGAATCCACAGATGTACAGAGAATTTTTATACACAATAAATCCTCTAATTTCTTTGCCACCATGGTGTCATATGCTTTGTTAATTTTTAATACGAGGGTAGGCCTAAATATCACATTTTTATTTGGCTGCAATTTCTTGATAATATTAATAAATGCAGTGCTTTCTACAATTGAAAACAGTTGTAATTCTTTAATTACAAAATTAATAAAATTCATCAACAGCTGTTTGTGCCAATGAGTTTGCTTCAATTTTTTTATTACTATTCACATGTTCATTAATCTCTTTTATTTTTGAGGAATGTACAATCTATAATTTTTTAATTTAAAATATTATTAATTCCTAAATTTTTTATCAAAAATAACTATTATTTTAAATAATCGAGGATAAATCTTTTAAAAATTTAATTGCATTTTTTAATCCCTCGCTCAGCTTTTTCTCAGGAAAAACATTAAAAATAGAAATTATGAATGCCAAAGATAATCTTTCAATTTCTTATCTTTTTCAGAATTATAAATCAGGAAAAATATCTAAGTTCCGTTCTCTAAAACAATATTGCTTCATAGTTTTATTCCATTTATATATTTATTTAAACAATTTTAAAATCACTAATTTATTCTTTAAATATATTAACATGAAGTTAAACCTAGCAATACTAAAACAAGAAATAGAAGATATTGTTTAAACCCTATATAATATTTTGAATTAATACCAATATTTTGTTAATTTTGGGTTTTTTAATTTTGGTTCCCAGCCCTATACTATAGTATAATTTAATTGATTATATTTTACTTTCATGATTAAGCTTTTCAAAAAATTACAAAAGAATACCTCTTTTAATGGTTATAAGGTAATGTTAAAAATTATAATATATTAATTCATCTTTTTACCTTCATATGCTTTTTTAAGTTTGAACTGCTGGACATTGAGGTTAAAATATTTGCGTTAGGACATAATTTACATTTACAAAGTGTATTGTACCCTTAATTTTCTTTATTGGTTTAAAATATGTTTGGGGCCAGGGAAGGGTTAAATCATCTTCATCTGAAGAAATAAGTACTATGGATATAATATTCTTAATATGAATTATAAAATAGAATAATATATTTTTAATATTTATTTTGAATTTTGATTGAATATTAATTAAATTAACACTCGACTAAAAATTTAACAACTAGATATTAAAATAAAAATGAAGAAATGGTGGTTAATATGAATTAAAAACTCGGCTTAAATTATTTATAATAAAAAATATATAATAGTAATTTTATAGTAAATTACTGTCACAGTTGGGTGAATTTGGATTGGGATATTATGAACCTATATAAAATAGAAATAAAAATATAATTAAATACTAAAATAATAGTTTAGAATCCTTTTTAAATACTAATAATTAATTATAAGTTATATAAATTAATAAAAGGGAAAACATTTAAAAAAAAATTAATTTAAGAAAAAGTAAAAGTAAATAATTAAAAATTATATGCGAAAAAATTAAGTAAAAGTAAAAAAAATTAAAGTCCCTTAAATTATAAAAATTGTGTCTTTATATAAAATTAACATCATCCGATTATTACAGAATAAATTTCGTCTGATTATAATCAACTTTTAATCATTATTCAAAAATTTATATAAACCAAAATATTTTTATAATAAACCAAATATCTTTTCTTTCTATAATATAATACTTGTATTATAAACAATATACATATTCAAATTTTATATGAACTCTAAATTTTCAATTTTATATATTAAAAAAAAACTGTTTTCCGTAAATATTCAAATTTATATACACAAGATTTTAAATAAGTGCAAATAAAAAAATGCAATCACAACATATTCTTTTTTAAATATTTTTTAAGAAAAAATTTAAAGTAACAAGTAACGTTTTGCGTTACCGTTACTCAAAAAAAAGAAACACGTTACCGTTACTAGTTACCTTTAGTAAAGGGTAACGAATGAAGTTCCTTTTCTTCAAAAAAGGTAAAGACGTTAGAATGACGTTACTTTACAGCACTACTTTTAATAATTGCTTGAAAAATATACTGAATTCGCGACTTTCTGGCCATTTACTGAAACTATCAATCACTAAATATATATGTTAGACTTTAAATGAATTGATTGAGAAATGACTTTAAACTGAAATTAAATTTAATAGTAATTGACATAGGCATAGCCAGGATTTTCCTGGGGGGGGGGGGGTGATTAATAAATTTTTGACCTGGTTTGTCCGGGTTTCCTTAGTCTATGTATAGTTATAAAATATTTTTTTACAAGATAGGAGGTTAATTTTATTAAAAACAAAGAAATTGGTGAAGAGATTACATTAAAAAATAAGTCTGGAATAAATAGGAAATATATTTTTATTAGTTTATCGTCGGTCTAGTATTGAAGTGCTCCATTCGACATTTTCAAAATTTTTGAGTTAGTAGTTTTATTCCCAATATATATAAAAATAAAAACTAGATTAAAAAATCTTAATTTTTGCCAAAGTTATAGCTCTGTCAATTTTGTGCTATTTGCATATAACGATGTATTTTTTGCTTCATATGCATGGCCCATCCTATTATGTTATTTAATCACGTGTTGTTTTCCATCCTATTTTAATTTTTTTTTTCTATATTGAATCGTAAATATTTTCATTCCATATCTCTATTCCAAATTAAATGTCAAGGTAAATTTTTTATTATATACAATAATGAAATTTAACAATTTTTAAAATTATGCTTATAATTTAAGTAGATTATTATGCATTACCTGCTCATAAAAATTGAAAATTAAATTATAATGAAATTTAACAATTTTTTAAATTAACTTGCTCATAATTTAAATAAATTATTAAGCATTACTTGCTCATATAAAAATTAAAAATACAATCTTTATAATAAAAATTTAACAATTTTTTAATAATTTACTTTCATAATTTAAATAAATTATTAAGCATTACTTGCTCATATAAAAATTGAAAATACAATCTTTATAATGAAATTTAACAATTTTTTAATAATTTACTTTCATAATTTAAATAATTTATTAAGGATTACTTGCTCATAAAAATTGAAAATTTTAATATTTATAATGAAATTTAACAATTTTTTAATATTTCTAGAAGCAAAGCAAATGATAGAAAAAGACTAAGGGAATGTGGTGAGGCCTATATCAATATCAAAGGTGATTTGAAAAGAGCAAGGATGGTTCAAAATGATCATTCTAATAAATCTATATTTCAATGTCATCTAAAAGTTAATGCAGATCAGAGAAAAATTATTCATGAAGTTTTTTGGAGCTTAACTGATGAAGTTAAGGGATCTTTCTATAGCAAATTTATTGTTAGGTCTCGATGTAAAAGATTCTTTAAATTATAAAAACTATTCATACTTACATTTTTTTGTAGTGGAGAATGTTAAAGTTAGAGTTTGCAGACAATTTTTTTTACAAGCACTTGATATAAGTAATAAACGAATTAGTTATTTTTTTAAACATTTATATCAAAATATTGGAACTTATTTGGCTCCTAGAAAAGGTAAGAGTACTAAAAAAGTTATTTCTGATCAGGATAAAGATTTCATCATTGATCACATAAATACCATTCCAAAGGTGCATTCGCATTATAGGCGAAAAGATACCTTAAAGGAATACTTTGAGGGAAGTCTCATAATATAAAATACTTTATGATTTATATTTTAAAAAATGTGAGGAATTATCAAGAATTCCTGTTAAAGCTCATTATTACACAACAATATTTAAAAATAATTTTAATATTGGATTTGCTAAACCAGTTAAAGATAAATGTGAACGATATTTAATTAATAAAGAATATATGAATGAACAGGATATTTGTAATTACAATAAACATCATAAAGATTATGTTGAAACTAGTATTGAATGAGGTATGGATAGAATTAAAGGTAAGTCAAAAAATTTTTTAGTCATATCATTTGACCTTCAAAATGTTATAACATTACCAAGATCTGAGGTTGGATCTTCATATTATAAGAGAAAATTGTCTGTTTATAATAAAACTGCATATTGTAGTCAAGACAAATGTGGGTATTGTGCTATTTGGCATCAAGGCCAAACTGGAAGAACTGGTAATGATATTGCTTGCAGTGTGATAACATTAGTAGATGTGATATTAAAAAAATTTCCAACTATCCCTCATCTAATTCTATGGGCTGATTCCTGTGTGGCCCAAAATAAAAATTCCATTATAATTTATGCTTTAAAACATTATTTAGCTAATAATATGACAAGTCAAATCAAAACAATTCAAATCAAATATGGCGCTCCTGGCCATTCGATTTTACAAGAGGTCGATATAATACATAGTCAAAAAGAGGTCGATACAATACATAGTCAAATTGAAAGATGTTTAAGAAAACATGAAATCCATAGCCCTCTAACTCTTTATAGATTAATAAGAGGTGCAAATCGCAAAAACCCATTTGAGGTGATTGAAATGACCCCTAATAATTATTTCGATTTCCATTCTTCATCAAAAAAATTCAAATTTAACCATATACCATTCACTAAATTAAAGTCAATAAAAATCTTAAAAACTGAACCTTTTTATTTGCAATATAGATTATCATTTAAATCCAATAATATGATTTAAGTATCAATTTTACAGGATTCGAAACACGTAGATCAAATTTTGACCAAGAATTAGTTACAATAAATTTTTCAAATATTAAATTGATCCCGAGAACGAATGGTAAAATTAACGATGAGACTAAAAAAGATATTAGAACAATAGAGTTTATGCCAAGAGCTGATAGAGAATATATGGAAAAAATTATTATTTAAATATTAATTTTATTTTATATTAATTTTTATTTTTATTTATTGTATGAATAAAATAAAAAAGAAAAAAAGATATAGTTAATTTATTTATTAAATTACATTAATAAAATGTAAATAGAGCATTTTGAACATTAAAAAAAAATCATAAAGTGTTATATTTGCTCCACTTGCATTTTGATTTTATTAAATAAATTTTATATTTAAATTTTTTGAGCAAAAATTTTTAGGCTATAATTAAGTAACAAAATGATAAATTATCTCTGAAATTTTTAATTAAATTGAGCAATAAGTTTTTCCTATTTTTGATTTTAAACTTTAATGTTGATTTTCTCATTTTAAACATTTGCGCAAGTGTAGCAGTCCAATTCTAGGCCGACGTTATATAAAATATAATAAATTTCATATATATACATTAATACAAAAACGTGGTAATAATTTATAATGTTAGGTATAATTTTCTTTTAGAATTTGATAATTCATTAATTATTTCAGAATTAACTGGTGTCATAGGAGTAGCCAGGATTTTCCTAAAAAGGGAGTTGGGGTACCTCAGTCTATATATAGTCATAAAATATTTTTACAATATAGGAGGTTATTTTTAATAAAAAAAAATAAGACTGGAACAAATATAAAATATTTTTTTATTAGATATAAAATATAATAAATTACTTGTATATACATTAATATAAAAGCATGGTAATAATTTATTCCAAACAAGTATAAGAAATTTATTTATAAAAGTGAATAGACATATAGTTGATATTCATCTATTATATAGAATTGGTTAATTCCACTTTTACAGACCTATTTGACAGTTAGAGAATATATTACAGTTAATATTTTAACAAATTTTACTAATCAATGCCCTTGATAATAAATATAGCAACAATTTGCATTCAATTATTTAACGCCATATATTTATTTTAAATAAAAATAATATTAAAAATTAATCTTCATATTATTCATCCCACAATGTCTTTAAAAGATATTTTCTGATGTCCTTATCAATATTTTATAATTTTCTGTAAAATATATAATTCGCTATATTGGTAAAAATTATTTGATTGTCATATGATAATTGATAAAATTAGATATCATGTAAATCTACGACATATAATATTCCACTGTTATTGTGCTTTAATTTTTTTTTATTTAATTTATGATTTAATTTTATCAATAGTTTTATAATTATATTTTACTTTTATTAAAATAAATAAATTAAAATTACTCACTTTATAAAAAACTATATTTGATATATTATATTATTTAGTAATTTTATGGATTTTTTAATCATTAAGAATTATCGCTTATATTCCATTTCTTAAAAAACAATTTTGGTTTACTTTTTTTATATATAAATGCTTTTTTCTAAAAATGTATAAATTATGATGAATAGTTTTATTAAAAAATATCAACTTTTACATTTTTTCTTACAAATTATTGTTTAAGATATATATACATTTTTGGGGGTCAGAGAGTGGGGAAGGGACTAAGGGGGATATTTTTTATTAGCTTAAAATGATATTCAAAAGTGATAAATTTCTAAGGGGGGGGGGGAATTCCCCTTGCCCCCCCCATCGGCTACGCCTATGACTGGTATTAATTTCCGATGAATATTAGAAAATAACAAAATGTGAAAGTTATTAAGCAACTATTTTTGGTGCAATAAACGTTCTCCAATTTGAGTTATAAATGTATTCATGAGTGGTGTAAAAATCGTAATTTTGTTATACTCCTCAACTGATTGTGTGGGATGGAAATATTATTCCTGTATACTTGTCTCGATACAATTCTTGGCATTATTATATTATAATAATGCACCTTTTTTTGAACTGTTAAAAGTTTTGCTAAATTCACAATAAGCATTCTTATTTGTAAAATATAATCATATGCATCTTCTGCTAAGATCAATGCTTGAACCATATCATGGTTCACCTTTTGCAAGGCTCTGCATAAGAATATTGTATGAAAGAAGAGAGTGTTAATGCAATGTACAGTCAGTAAAAATTCAAAATCTTGAATTGCTTTCAATATTCCATCAGCTTCTGCCAACACTGACACATCTGTCCATTCATGTATTTCCTCTAAAACAATTATCGCGTCTATTAGTTCAAGAAAAACTGCAACTAGGTCCATCTTGTTGACCCATTTTGACAAGTTTATGATGACTGTTCCCAAATTCTATAATTTTTGAGGACATTGGATCTCTCTGGATACTTGAAAACAGGGTAGTTCACCAGTCTCATTTGTTGTAATTGTTTATTTTTATATTATTTATATTATATCCAATCCAATGTAAATCAATTAATGTTTAAATGTAGATTCGTAGGTTACGTATTTAGTTTTATATAATATCTAATGACAATTTTATATGTTATACATGTCAAAATCAATATGTTGTCAATCATTTTTATTTGTGAGAAAGCAGAAGACTTTCAAGATTTCTTTGTCATGATTTTGATGATTTATTTGTGATACCGTAAAATATTAGTTATTGATCTTTTCAGAGGGATACATACTAGTAATTGTAAGATGGTGATATATTTTAATAGTGCTTGTGATAACGGAAACATCAATTCAAGGTTAGTGTGGAACACATTAAATACAACCCATTAAGGTAAAACAATGGTTTTAAATTTATTATTTATATATAGGAATAAGTTAGATAAGAAATTGATATTATATATGGGTAATACAATGCGATGTAAATTTTTTTTTAACATATAAAATTTTTTTAAATTATGTAATGTATATTAAAAAGGTAAATATTTGGGAGATATATATAGATATACATTATTGACACTACTAAGGTAATAAATTAAGTATATATATATATATTAAGTAGGAATTTTTACAAAGGTTGTGTAAAAAATATATATTTACAAAAATTAAATTGCAATAAAAAATTACATATTAAAAATAAGATAGAAAGTAAAGAATATGCATAAAAGGGTTCAATTTTTATATTAAACAAATTAAAATGAGTCATAAAATTAAAATATGGGTTAAAAGAGTACCTTTATGATTATTAATATATATTTTTATTGTTAAAGAATATTAAGAGTTAAATTTAACATATGTTTTGGAAATAATATTTAGGGATGTTTTTATACACAATAATGCAGTTAAGGCATCCGTCATATAATTTAAGACCTCATGTTTTTTTCAGGTCAGAAAAGTTTTTTAATTTTTAAATTTGTTTTATAATTTAATAAAAAAAATTTGTCAAGATTTCATATGTATATAGGGGTTAGTTTAATTATTGGGATGGTCATTTTTATGATATAAATTTTCTTAAAGGGTTATTAAATTTAGATTCATTAAAATGAGATATAAATAAAATATAATGAGGGTTAGGAAATATATAATTTATACGGGGTATTCAATGTGGTAAAAAAATAAATTTTATATATAAATATGTTTATAACAGAGTTGTTAAAGTAGCTTGCTACAAGTCTCGCGCTATCTTTTTTTGGTAGCTATAGCTAATAGCGCGCTACTTTTTTTCCAATTATTTATTTTTTTAGCGCGCTCCTTACTTAGCAATTTTTTAAAAATATAATGATTGTAACTATAAACATAAAATTTAAATATAATATCGTAATTAATTATAATTTATTATTTTATTTATAAATTGAAATTATATCTTCAATTTGTAATTATTTTAAATTTGTAATTTATATTTTAAATTTGTTTTATAAACCTAAATCATCTGGTGTAAATTATTTAAAATGTCATCTCAAATGGATATCCAAATCGATGTAAATGAGTCAGACAATTTTGATATTAATGAAATGGAAGGTACCCTGGAAGAAAAATTTCTTGAAAACAATAATACAAATTTTTCATTTCTAAAATTTGAAAAATATTTTTAAATTAATGTAAAAACAAAAGGTGGCTACAAATTTATTTGTTCAAACTGGGATCCTCAAAAAAATCTAGTAGCTATAACCTCAAAAACAATTTTTAAATTCTTTATTTTGTAAGAATGTTCATGCCAACAGTTTTAAATAAATAGAAAAACATCTTAATAATTTTGGAATAAGGGAAAAAGACCAATTCAATTCAAGTTGTTATTAATAATTGCATATGCCAATATTTTTCAGAAACTGTCTGATAAAGAAAGTTATTGTCGATTTTATAATTGATACAGTTCAGCCAATGTCATTGGTTGATAATCCATCATTTACCATGATAATTAAAACTCTATCCACTGGTATAACAATTTTTTGTCGCCAGACACTAATGATTGAGATAGCAAACAAAAATGCCTTAATTACAACCACAAAAACGACTTCCATTAATATTTTTTTTGAAATAAAGGATACTAATATAATAGAAAATCCACTAGACGCGTTTTAAATCTAAATACAAATGAGTATTTTAGATAATTTTTCTTATATTAAAAATATGAATATAAAATAAATACTGGCTCGCGCTCAAGTGCTAGTGCTGAGAAATTATTTAATAAGGCGAAACTTATGCTTTCTGGTCGTCGCTCTAGACTTTGGGATGATAGTATAGAAATGATTTTATTATTAAAATGCAAAAAATAAATAATAAATGAAAATTACCATAAATAGTTATTTTTATTACAATAAATTATTGTCTTTTTACATAAATTTTTTTATAATCAAAACTAACTATAATTTTATTATTATATACTATGCAATTACATTATAAGCAAAAAATAAAACAAATTTATTTTTCAATTTTTTTTATAAAAAGTAGCCAAAGCTACTTTTAAAAAATAATAACCAATATCGCGCTACTTTTTTTTGATGAATAACGATTAGATGTAGTGGACTACTTTTTTGACAAATAGCGATACCGTTAACACGCTATTTTTAAAAGTGGGGTTTAACAACTCTGGTTTATTTATAATATTATATTATAAAAATAATAATTATAATTAGTGTAAAAAGATATAAATTTGTATAATTGGGTAAATTATAAAAAATATATAAAATATGATTTTTTTTGTGGTAAAATTTTCATTTTATTTATACAATTGGAACCTTTAAAAGGGTGGGCATATGTGTTGGTTCATTTTTAGTCCTTTTTTAATTAATATGGATTATTAATGTTGCTCTTAATTGTCCATTTTTAATTAATGTTGTGTATGTTGATTTTGTAAAAAAAGTATAAAAACAAACAAAAATCTTTCACTCTCAACCTTACCTAAACTTAACCGGTAATTTATAATTGTTCCTTTAGGAGCTAGAATTAATTTACACAAAATATTCTTATTAGTAAAGCACAATTTACAAAAAAATCTCCAAAACAAATATATATTCATTTTATATTCATATATTTTATAAAAAAATAATCTTAATACCAAATATCTTCCAACATGAAAAAAAATATAAAACCACGTGTTCTTAGTTAATTATAATCATGTTAATTATAATCCAATCAACCTTATTTATTTTGGTTGATTGGCATTATGCAAAATTCATATAAATTCGTATAAAAATACGACATGCCACCCCTTTATGGGCCAATGACATGCCTACAAATTAAAAAAAAATATATATCATATTTACTATATAAAATAGATCATGTTACACAAATACGAGAATTTTTTTCTTTTACTATGCCTCTTGATTATTAAAGACATCCCTAGAATAATGAATATTCATGGTCCTACAGGGATATGCTATAGGGATATCATATACTTGTTAAGACTGTAATCTGTTAATACGATCTCCCCATCCTATCATATTCATAGCGTGCAAAGGTTTGATCTTCATTTGTCTACATTTACGTCCTATGTATGTCATCATGGATCCGTAGGGGTATCGATGGTCATCAGGTGGGGCTTGATTTGCATACTTGAAAGGACGCAAATCTATTTTTTCCCGTGATTGGAGAAGAAGTAAATTAAGTACAAAAATAAAATAAAATTTATTTTATGTTCTTTTTTTTTTTTAAATATAATTTTCAAATTACAATTTTGGGGAATTTTTAAAAAAATAATTAAACTGGTTCCTTTTTTTTAAAATATAATTTTCAAATTACAATTTGGGGAATTAAAAAAAAATAATTAAACTGATTCTCTTTTTTTTAAATATCATTTTCAAATTACAATTTCGGGGAATTTAAAAAAATAAATAATTAAACAAATTATGCCATATTCTCTTTATAAACATTTATTACATTATGGAATGTCTCCTCTCGCTGCCTGACAAATATAACAAAAATAAACAAGGAATATTAAAAATATAATTTAAAAAGGGGGAAAAAGATTTTAAAAAAATAAAACACTCCGCACGTGCCAACCAACAAAAAAAATTATTTCCCATCTTATAATATACAAAAACATACAAAAAAAATGTTTTTATCTCCTTTTTACAACAAACCTTCCACCTCAAATTCAAAATTTTCCTCTAACCTTTATTTATTCCCGACAGCCGTAATACTTTTCATCCTATAATACCATAAATAAAACATAAACCATAAATAAGAATGTTTTTTATATTCTTAATTCCCCATAACCTAAAAACATACAAGAATAATGTTTTTATCTCCCTTTTACAAAAAGCCTTCCACCGCAAATTCAAAATTTTCCTCCAACTTTTATTTATTCCTGACAGCCGTAATACTCTTCATCCTATAATACCATAAATAAAAACCAAAAATAAGAATGTTTTCTATAACCTTAATTCCCCATAGCATACAAACATACAAGAAAAATGTTTTTATCTCCTTTTCACCATAAGCTAACCACCGCAATTCAAACCTTTATTCAACTTTCTATTTATCCCTGACAGCAGTAATATTTAAACTACTTTATTGTAATATTACCATGTAAATAATTATCCATATTACATTCCGATAGGAAATAAAAAAAAACATCCCTCTAAGTTCTCATTTTATAAGTATAATATACCCACATAACTATCTATTCAATTTCCCCTTTCCACATAAATATTTTACAACTGCTCTAAGATGAGCCTAAACCTTCGGATTGAATCTCCCATTTTTTTATATTTTTTTTAAAATTATACATATCTAAATTCTCATTTACATTCCACTACCCTCTGGGTCGGATATGATCGTTGTGGCGCATCACCGTGCCGCCCATTCCCAACTGGGCAAAACTCAACTTTGAGCTCTATTTTCACTGACAATGCCCTTGGCCCATTTTCTGCCCCTCCATCAAACAGGCGGGTCCATACCTTTTCCCCGACACCGAATTTAATCTTCGGGTCTTCCCGAACTACATTTCCCTTGTCCTTTACTTTCAAAAAATCCAACGGCAACCTAGTCCTCCGACCGAGGTAGGGGTCATACCTTCCCGATTTTGAGAGTTAAGATAATACAACTGAGCTAAGTATCCATTCTTATAATTTACCGACTTCCTTAGCCAATTCTTCACGACGGCTACCATCCTCTCATCCTGCCCATTCGAGCTGGGATGATAAGGCGGCGTCAAAATATACTGAGTCTGTGACTCCGCACAAAACTGTTTGAACTCATCGCTAACGAATGCTGGCCCCTCGTCAGACACGATGGTGTCTGGCAAACCGAATTGAGCATACAATTTTCGTAATTTCCTAATCACTATTCAGGTGGTATAACCATTAACCTCTGTCCATTCCACCCATTTTGAATACGAACCAACCAATAAAAAATATGCCTTTTTATCAAGATCAAGGAAATCTATGTGGAGACGCTCCCAAGGTTTCTTCGACCGGGGCCAAATTTGACTTGCCTCTTTACGGGGCATAGGTGCACAAGTATTACAAGGAACGCATTTCCTGGTAATTTTCTCGATATCATTGCCCATACCTGGCCACAAAACATACTCCCGAGCCCAAGATTTCATTTTTTCTCGACCTTGATGGCCCGCATGTAATAAATTCATAATTTTTCCACGTAATCTATAAGGAATTACCGCTCTATTTCCTCTCATTAAGCACTCATCTACCACAGACAATTCACTTTCAATCTTTTTAAAATTTTTACCATCATTTCCCCAAGGCCTTTTTCCCGTTAAAAATAATTTTACCTGGCTCAGCTTTCAAAGTATTACATTTAAGGTCTCCCAGTTGGTTGGACCCCCTCGGAGCATATGCGAAAGCGAACAAACCAAGGCTTTCCCATTGTCTTGAACCTTATCTTTATTCCCTTCACCATTTCCTTCATCTGACCCTAATCGGGACAAAATATCAGGCAAACAAATCTCTTTACTCCGACGATATCGGATATCCACATTAAAGCTGCCCACCAACAACAACCATCGTTGTAACCGGGGAGACATCATCAACTCCCTGTTATCCTTCCTAAACAAGTGAATCAAGGGCTTATGATCATTAAAAATCACAAATTTTTTCCCAATCAAATATTCCCGGCACTTTGTTAAGCCAAAAATAACCGCCAAGGCCTCCTGTTCAATCACAGAATACCTGGTCTCCACCTCACGAAAAACTCGCGAGAAAAACAAAACGGATCCCTCTAAGCCCTCTATTACATATAATAACGCCCCACCAACCCCTTTATTCGAGGCATCCACCGCCATAACAATTTCCAATTCATTATTAAAACACACCAAACTGGCTCCTTTCCAATTTTTTCCTTTAAAATTTCAAAAGCAATTTGCTGTTCATCCATCCCTCCACTCAAAATGAATCCTTTTTTAAAATAAATCATATAACGGCGCAGCGACCTTCGCAAAATCCTCCACGAATCAATGATAGTAATTGACCATACCTAAAAAGGATTGCACCTCAGCCTTACTATTGGGCTGCTTCATACCAGATATATTCTTCAAATTTTTATCCAGCGGTTTCACTTCAATCCCATTTATTCTATGACCCAAATATTCAACTTCCGTTACTCCCAGAAAACTTTTCTCCTTACTGGCTCTCAAACCCTTGTCTCGAATTCTCCTAAACACCTCCTCCAAACGTTGATTATGCTGCTCCGGCGTCACCCCGGTAATTAACACATCATCCATATAATAAAATACCCCCTCCAATCCTTGGAAAACTGACGCCATGGTACGTTGAAAAATGGGAGCAGATACACTCAACCCAAATGTTAATCTACAAAAAGCAAATAACCCCTACGAGGTCGTTATCGTCAATAATTTACGAAAATTTTCCACCAACGGTAATTGTAAATACGCTGACGAAAAATAAACCTTTGAAAAATATTTTGCCCTTTTTAACTGAGCCAAAATCTCTTCAATCCGAGGCAACGGATATTTAACCTCCACTACCCATCGATTTATCGTTACCCTGAAATCTGCACAGAGCCTCAATTTATCATTTGATTTTTTAACCGGAACCAACAGAGTGGCCCAATCGCTATATTCCACCGGAATGATGATACCATTTTCTACCCATCTCTCCAATTCCTCATCAATCTCCTTCCTCCATTCAAAAGGAACCCTCCGACAAGCCAAAAAAATCGGCGAAAAACCTTCTCTAAGTTGAACATCCACCTGATAATCATTTAAGCATCCCAATTTTTCTTCAAAAATTATACCATATTGTCTAACTAAAATGGGGATAGCATGATTCACTTTATCCCATTCATTTATTCCCCCGGCCATAATTTGATCCTCATTGCTTTCAACATTATTCCTCGATTTGCTTGATCTACCCATTACTTCTTCCGAAATTCTGCCAATTTTGTTATCGAGATTTTCCAAAATTTCTTCCCGTTCAACATCACCTATTACATTACTATTTATAGTGAAAACATTCCAATAATTATTAAGAAGACCCAGCTGCGTAATCCAATCCCAACCCATAATGGTTTCCACATTTTCCTTCACAACCCATAAATCCAGGAAAAATATTACATCATTCAAATTAACCCCCAATTTGGCTTTGCATACAACGGCAACTTCTGACCCATGAAATTGCCTGACGCACATAGATTCTTTTTCCAGTCTACCCGCAGACCAATACTTATAAAAATTCTCCTGGGACATCAAAAAAATACTAGCCCCAGTGTCAAACAACACCTCTATAAGGTCAACTTACAAATTAACCCTCGGACACGTACATGATCCATTTACTCTCTCCGTTATTAAAATATCATATGTTTTAATCGGATAGCCCGTGTTTATTCTATCGGAAATAACAATTTCATTAGAATTCGTATTGTCCCCTAAATTCAACTCGAAATTTAAAGGCTTACTACTGACAATTACATTTCTTTTAACAAGATTTGTGGGACATTTATCCCAACTAAAATTCCTGACATCCCTTCTAAGGGAATAACGGACAATATTCCACGGATACTGCTCCCACTTGAACCGATTAACATCCCTTCCAGAGGAATTACGAGGATAACTACTTATTTTTATTTTATCATTCTCATTATCACGACTAACCATATAAAATGTTTTGTTATACAAATTTTTCCGATCTCTCGGAGCCCCGACTCCTATATGATTCACTTTGCAATCATATAGTCAACACAAGTTTTGAGATATTTCCATGCAGTCCACGGCCATATGTCCCTGCCTTTTACACCTAAAACATAATCTAGCCACATTCATACTGACCCATTTTTACGTTGGCATTTCCTATTTCAGATTTCTTTAACGCAAATCCATCTTTAAACCTTTGCTCCGGACTACGCAAGTATCCCTTTTGTGTCCGCTTCACCCGCAACGATTGCAAATGGTAATCTCCTCAAATTTTTTATTTACTGACACTCCATTATTTTCCTTATAACTATTTTTACCATTATTACTATTTTGTTCACATGTGTGACACTTCACGGAATTTCTGCTCAACCTCATCAACGCATTGATGACTTCTTTCATCTCTTTAACTTCTTGGAGGATCTTCCCTGACCTCTCCAAACCATTTAGCCTTGATTTTATCTAAAACATCTTTTAGACTACCAAGTCTGCTACTTTTTAACATAAACAGCCAACACCGGAGTGTCCTTCTTAAAATTACAATACATTTCTGCCAGTACCGCAGTACCCCTTTCACCAAAAATTTCAATATAATAATCAATAAATACATAATTACCATTATCCCAACAGTAATCAACTGCCTACCTAAATCCAATTCATTAAGGTTCTTATACAAAACTTTATAACCCAAATCTTTATAAAAGAGAACCTTATCACTAAAACTATGCTCCCCACTATGCCTAAAAAAATAACCCATTTGCTCATAAACTTTGAATTGAGATCACCGTTCAATCAATTTAAATTAAATAAAAATGTTTATATAAAAAAATATATGGATATTATTACCAAAAAAATTCCCAATTAAATACGTATTTAGTGTTAGTACTACTGCATTGTAAAAAAATTTATCAGATAAATATAAATGAACAAAAATTTTGTTTTACCTTTAAACCCGAATCCCTCCAAATCTTCCGATCCTGGTCACGGCACCACTGTAAAAAAAGTATAAAAACAAACAAAAATCCCTTAACAAATCCCTTACTTTCAACCTTTCCTAAACTTAACCGGTAATTTATAATTGTTCCTTTAGGAGCTAGAATTAATTTACACAAAATATTCTTTATTAGTAAAGCACAATTTACAAAAAAAATCTCCAAAACAAATATATATTCATTTTATAATCATATATTTTATAAAAAAAATTAATACCAAATATCTTCCAACATGAAAAAAAATATAAAATCACGTGTTCTTAAATGTTAATTATAATCATGTTAATTATAATCATGTTAATTATAATCATGTTAATTTTAATCATGTTAATTATAATCCAATCAAACTTATTTTGGTTGATTGGCATTATGCAAAATTCATATATAAAAATACGACAGATTTATCATTGTGAAATGATATAAGTGAAAAAATGTAAATTTGAAGAAATTTTATCATTGTGATATGATAAATGTGATACATTTAAATTTAAAGAATGATATCATTGCAGACGCGTACGCAGGAATTTGGTCTTTAGCGGAGGGGGGGGGATAATAAAATTTTTTAAGAAATATTATGATTATTTAAAAATATCAAGCATAAATTTATTAGGACTAAACTATTTCTAATAAACAATTTTAAATTTATGTGAATTATAAAAAAATTATATGTAAAGAATCACTTAAATGACCCAAAATAGAAATTTGAATTTTTTGAGCTTTAAAATTTATATATAAAGTATAAAAAATTTAAATGTTAGAAATATAAATTAATACACAAAAAGCTTAGGGAATAATTGTATTTTGTATGTTATATATCTACAATGTAAAATCCAATCTTCGTTACCTTTCAATCTACTTTCAAAAGTTGTACTTCTTGGTATGTTTTTCAGAGACTTGCAGGCCCGGCCCCCGGGCCGGGCCGTATTGCCGAGCCCGAAATTTTTAATAAAAAATAACCAGGGCTGAGCCTGAATTTAAAAAAAAAACATCTAGGCCGGGCCTGAAATTTTTTTTAAAAAAAACATCTAGGCCGGGCCTGAAAATTTTTTTAAAAAAAACATCCAGGCCGGACTGTATATTTTAAAACAGCCTATATTTGAAATCATTATTATTAGCTATAAAAATCAAAAATAAATATAATTTATTTTTAAAAAATCCGGGTCGGGCCTGAAAATTTTATTTTAAAAAAGGCCGGGTCGGGCCTGAAAATTGAGCTTAGCCGTAAAAATCCAGGTCGTGCCCTGCAAATGGTACCTCTGCAGGGCTCTGTTATACTTCTTAAAAAAGAGAATGTTCTCTCATTAGTTTACTATTGGGAAGAGTTGCTAATATATATAAACCCTTTTAATACATTGGGAAAAATCTAAAATGTGTTTGAAATAATGCAGATCATCCATAGCATTTCTTGGGACTGTATCAACCATAGTTAATCTTATAAACATAGTTACTCAGCTAGTAAGGCATCATAAGATACTATAAAATCTTCATAATAAAAATCTAACAAATATTTTTTTTTATCACCATCTGAAAAAGGTTGGGAAGGCTTTTGTGGAAGTAATATTTGCAGATTAGTAAGTGCTGCATGATGAATTAAAAATTCATTTATTTGGGTTATAAATGTATCTGTATTTAAGATATACTCTTCTACGGATCCCATATTAATGTTTTAATGATGAGCTTGCCTTGCTACAAGTCGAGGGAGACAAATATTAAACACGTATAGCTCTGCTTTTGACTCAACAATAAAATATGAAATATGAAATTCTTCATCAACATTAGCCCTAATTTCCTTGAGTTCTGATAAAATTCTCTCCGCTATTCTCATCTTCTGAATCAAGTCAATGTCATGTTTTTGAAAAGTAATACTTAAAATAGTTGTATAATTAAATAATACATTCTAATGAGAAATAAAATTTGGAATAAGCATTGAATCCAATAATTTTCTTGCTTCTGAGGAAATATTTCTTTCAGGCCATTGTGATATTTCAGTAATAGCAAATAATTGGCTCTTCTAACTCCTTAAAAGCGGTTGCTGCTTGATGGCAGAGACTCTATCTCGGTGGACAAGGTTGCAATTTCTTTTCCCTGTTGGACATCAGAAATAATTATTATTTGATTAGAAATTTGAAAATGGTAGATAAATATTACGCCACTAAAAATTTGAAAATAATAAGTAAATATTACGCCGGAAAACTTGAAATCGAAATTAATTGATAAAATAACTTAGTAGATAAATGTTATAATAAATGTAATTAAATATATATTTAATATGAGATACGAATAAATATTAACAAATATAAATTAATATAAATTAATATAAACATTAATATTTTTGAAAAATATATCCGGCATCTGCATTTTTTGGCTTGGGGGAGCCCCCCCCCTCGCTGCGTACACCAATGTATCATTGTGATTATGTTAATTTTATCATTGTGATATGATAAATTTGTTGCATTTAAATTTAAAGAATATCATTTTTTTATGTTAAAATTTTATCATTGTGATTATGTAACAAAATCATTTTTTTTATTTCCCACTGATTATGTTAAAATATCATTTTCCCTATAATGATTGTGTTAAAAATATCAGTTTCCCTCTAATGATTGTGTTAAAAATATCATTTTCCCTATATTATTTTTAAAAGTAAATTTTCTTATAAAGAATAGGTCTTTGATTATGTAAATTTAAGGAAATCTTATCATATTGATGGTTTAAATGATGAGTGCCAGACATTATCTGATTTTATAACATCATTTATTAAAGTCCCTTCTATCCAGAGTTGTTAACGCTCCTTTTTAAAAGTAGCTAGCTCCCGTTCCAGCTCCTACCTTCTCAAAAGGAGCTAGCTCCCGCTACTACATTTTAAAAAGAGCTAGCTCCCGCTCCAAGTAATGGAGGGAGTGGCACTTCATAACCTCAACTTTGATTTTTATTTTTTTTAGAAGGTAGAAACAAAATCATATTTTTTTATCAAAAAACTTTATTTATATTAAATGATCTATCAAAATATATATAACCTTATTAGCTTTTAAAAGTAATAAATTTTCTAAATTAGAATCTAACAAACATCCACGCCTTTCCCCTAAGACCTCTTTTGCAATACTAAATAGGCACAGGAGACTAGAGGGAAGCGGGATATTATATTTTATAAAGATGTTTTTTAATTCAGGGAATTTATCAAAAATAGTAATTTTGGTATCATTATTTAAAAAATAGTTGTCCAATATTTTATCTTCCTGATGATCAATTTTTTTACTTTTAGTTGCTTTTTTAGATTGAAGCTGCTCACTTTTGAAAATTAAATAGTTTTATTTAAACACAAAAGGCATTTTGCCCTTAAATTTGTTTGATCATTTGGATCAACATCTTTTAGAAGTTAAATATTTTTAGTATGATGGAAATGGAAATTCGATTTCTTCATCTATGATATCTAAATCCATAATATCTAAAATTATTTTTTGTTATATATCTATAAAATGAATATTAATATGACTTAAAAGATTGTCCAAAAAATTTTTAATATAAAAAGGAAAAACTTGATGTTTAATATTTAAAATGATTAGATGAAAAACCAATATAAAACTCGGCTAAACATTTAATAATGGATAAATTCAAATAAAATAAAATTTCATTTTTATTGAATTTTAAACAAATATTTTTAATATTTATAAAATAATTTAATTTATACATTAAATTTAAAGGAGCAGTGTAGCGGCCCTCCTCCACTCCAGCCCTAAAAGGAGCTAGCTCCCGTTCCCACTCCTCAATTTTAAAAAGGAGGGGTGCTCCAGGTGACTCTGCTTCTATCCAATGATTATGTTAAAAATATTATTTTCCCCTACCCTATTTTTTTTAAAGTAAAATTTTCTTTGAAAGAAAATATCCCATTTATTATGTATATTTGATAAATTCGACTCCGACTCAAAAATATGATCTCAGATGATCTATGTTTGGAAGAATGGTAAACGATGAACTATGAATGTAAATGAATAATTTAAAGTGATTTAATGAATGAGGATGTCAAATGGACCCTGTCATAAGATCAATGTGTAACGTTATTACGCGACTTGTACATGCAAGATAAAGTGAATTTTGGGAAGTATATGAAAGAATATGTATTTGGGGGGGGGGGGGGTATGTAACACAGGGTCTATGAAGAGTGGGTGTGTTTTAATTGTGTATTTTTACATTATAAATATATTTCTTTATATAATATACAATATCAGTTTATTAATGTTTAAATGTAGACTCGTAGATTACATATTTAGTTATATCTCATGACAATATTATGTTATACATGTCAAACAACAATATGATGTCAATCATTTAAATTTGTGAGAAATCAGCATGACTTTCAATTTGGGATACTATAAAATATTGGTTATTAATCTAAGAGGGATTGGCCTTTTGGGGTTCGGTTCATCCGGTGGTAAATATTATTTTATTTTAATCATATTTATTTACAGATATAACTTACATTAAAGAAATTAAGCTTAAAATCAGCCATCACCCACCTTTAAAGTAATTAAATTATACTGTAGTTCTCGGGTATAGGCTTTTTCTTTGTCCCACTCCTTCTAAATTAAAGCCTATAGAGGTTTAAGCAACATTTTTCTAAATGTTGTGCCTACAAGTACGTGCGGCTTGCCCACAAACGTGTGGAGGGCTCCTCATATTTTTATTTTTATACCCAAATTAAATTGTTCCAATTAGATGGAAATGAGGAAAACCTAGCGTAGCTCTGTTGAATCTTCAACGTTAGAGGGCAAAAGCGCTATATATTACGTATCACATACGTATCTAAGAGGTTTTTATATTTTAATAATTTTTGCTCACCTTTACCAGCATATTTTGGTCTAAATAAAACACAATATTTACAATAGGCGCGATTTTATGAAGGTGAGTAGGCTAACCAAGGCCAAGTTGTAAACCAAATAAATTGGAATCCTAATTTCCTTTTAGAAAGACCTCGTGGAAATTGATAATTATTAGGTGGTCTATATATACTCTTTAATATATTAAAATCCTTGGAGGCTAATTCTAATTGTACATATGCTTATATCAAAACATATTTTTAGAATATAATCAAATTTAACCAGATTGAAAATTTTATTCTTTTGGCTATATTATAAATAATATAGTATTATTGATCAATAAATTATTATAATAAATTTACTGCAAATCTTTCATCAAAATTAAGTTAAAAAAATGTAAATTACATAATAACATTAAAGTACACTAACTATTGTATCTGAATGATAAGATCATTTTTCTCTAGCATAATCATTATTGTTTCATCATCTTTTTGAGATTTATTAATAACCACTAATAAAAATTATGCCATACTTATTATAATTTACTTGAATTAAGGCCTCTTATTTTTATACATTATCTAGCATCATCACTAAAGATAAATGTTAAACCTTTATAAATATAAAATGTGCCTTCATCAATCCTTTTTAAATTTTTTCTAATTTCCTTCTCTTTTGATAATTTGTTTGATTGACACTTAATAATTCTAATACTTTATTTTCACTTAAAATTGTATCTATCAATTTTCTTATGATGATCTTGGTAGAAAATTAAATATTAATAGATGTTTATTAATTTAACAAATATTTACTTTTTTCATTTATATTCTTTGAAAGATATTTTCTGATGTCCATATCAATATTTTATAATCTTCTGTAACATATATAATACACTATTTGGCATGTGACGTAATATAAATCTTCAATACACAAAAATTGTCATATGATATTATATAAAATTAGATATATTGTAAATCTACGACACATACTATTCCACTGTTTGTATTGTGCGTTAATTCTTTTTATTTAATTTATAATTTAATTTTATATAATATATCACTTTTATTTTTAAAAATCTTCAATGCACAGTTATGAAAATAAAACAAAACAATGATGAATACTATTTAAAAGTGTTATATACTAGAAATATTATTAAATTAAGATATTAGTTAATTAATTATTTGGTCATAAATGGTATTATAAATTAAATATCATGCATTCGCATTACTAATTTTGAATATACTTATTTGCGAATATAACAACCTATTAAGTTATTTTATATTATTCAGATTTTATTTTGTATACCTTTAAATGTAAATAAGTTATGTTAAATTTTTGTTAAATTATTATTAAAATAAAAATTTGATTTTTTAGAACTTCCTGCCTACCTTGACATTCTTCAAGGCATCTGTTATGAAATCTTTTTAAAGAGGGAGATATTACTATTTTTATTTCTTTTATCGATATTTGAATTGTTATTATTTTTATTTTCTTTTATCGATATTTTTGAATTGTTACTATTTTTTTTTGATCAATTCTTGGAACTGTATTTTTTAGGAGAATTTGTTTTTTTTTTGTTTTTACATTTTTTGAGAAATAAAAGATGAAAATAAAAAATAAAGTAATACGTTAGAGAAAAAAGAAAATTGAAATATAAAATAAAATAGAAATTCAACAGTGGCGATGATGGAAAAAACTAAAATTCGATATAAAAGTATATAAGATGACACCTTTGATTCCAATTAAGGAAAACAGTGATTATTTCTCAACATTTCTTATTAAATTAGAGGCATATTTCACATTGAACAATATTACAGATGAAAAAAAGAAAAAAGCGATAATTATTCTCCCATTACAATCCACCGATATATATATTCTAGCCCAAAAAGCTGTGCCGAAAAATATGATGGATCTAAAGTATTATGATATGTTAAATATTTTAAAGGGGAAGGAAGCATGTTATATTCCCGCGATAGACCATGAAATTTATTATCAAAAATTTGAAGAAAACTATAATAATAGTTTAATTATTGATAAAATAAAACACGAATACAAAAAGGATAATAATGTAAACGAAGTGGATAAAGGTTATTTAATAAGCATGTAACCTCTATCTGATGTGATAGAAAATATATTAATCTTCCTGGTCTCACTCACTCATGGTTGTAAGTATAGAGCGGACATTTTGGGTTAAGTTTTTAGCAGAATAAGTTAACCCCCCCCCCAACATAAAATTTAAAAGTGTGCTTTATGTCATTTAAAGTAATACTTTATTTCTAATATAGATAAAAAAAATATACTGAAAGCTAAGAATTTTTTATTGATTTTCTCAGATTATTTTAATTATAGAAAATTTTACTGATAATTAATGCCTCCTAATTACAATTTTGAGATAATGCACATCGATATAACTTTGATATAATAGTAACTAATTCATTTGAATATTATGACCTTTCCTTTTTCTTCTATTCGCATTTTAATAAATAGAAATAACTGCAAAGTTATCATTAATCAAAAAAAAATTCAAAATATTCTAGATTACATAAATTTGTAATATTTATGAAGAATAAATTATGGAAATAAATCATTAGATCTTAAATTATTTTAGTTTTTTATTTTTGCTGATTTCACAAGTCAAACTAAACATTATAAAAAAAAATTAAAAAACGTAAAATAGTTTTCATCATTTTTTAAAATAATACCAGTTCAATTTAAATCATAGCGTATTTGTGAAAACATCGTTAAACGCTTCTACTCAATTTGTAAGCACTTTTACTCATTTTTTCTAATAAAATGAAATTAAAAAAATCATGATTTTTTGAAAATAAACAGAAAATGTTCCAATCAAGAAAATAAAGATATTCCAATATCGGGAAATCAGGGCAAAATGGGTTAAGTGTTTATTTATTTACTTTTACATATTTTACCACGACAAGAGTGGGGGGGGGGGGGGGGTTGTTAAAAAATTTTCTAAATTTTGAGAGGTGTATATAAATGAAGGATAATAAAAAATAATTATAAAAAGTGGCTATATTTTAATTATATTAAATAGGTGTCTTATTCAATTTTCTCATTTTGTAAATTGCAAAAATTTTTAGGCCCGGCCATACCTCCCATATTCTAAGAGTGAGGTGGGATTTTTAATGACTAAAGGATAAAAAGCGGGAAAGCGCCACAACTGCAATCCTTTTATATATAAATATTGGTGAATAATTTTTTTCAAATTATAATTTACAAATTTAAATTTGAATATAAAGTCAAAATATATAAAAATTAGATCCAAATCTACATATTTATCGGAAGGAATTTATTTTATTTAAAAGTTTATTATATATGAAATAAATTTCAACTCTTCGCAATTCATGTCAAAATTCTGCTTTACCATTAATTCGGCCTCTAATAAATCAAATGAGACCGAAGAAAAATTTTTTCGCCTAATCATATTCATTAAACTCATTTCTGAGCCAGCATTTGAATGTAGATTTAAAAATAAATTTTTAGATATTTTTTAGGCTTATATTTACATTTTTATTTAATTCTTTCTAAATATTCTAACTTGATCGTATCATTCGAAATCAAAGGTAGCTATTTATATCTATAATTACCATAATAGTTTGATAAATCTTAGTAACTTCTTTATATGCTTCAACTTGTGTATCACAGAGGAATAGACAAGATTTATATATTTTAATATCAGCGCCGTTAAATTTGGCGGCTGAATAGTTCTACGAACTAATTGTAAATTATATCATTATTTCTTGCTTTATTTGTACCAATTGAGTATTTAAACGAGTATAGTAGCTCGTAAAAGAAAAAAACTATTAGTAACAAAATTTTCAAATCTATGATTTAAGCGATGGAAATAATTTATTCAGAAAATTTTATCGATGTTCCGTAATTTAATTCGTTTAATAGACAGTATAAAGAAAAAGTTTATTAGCAAAATAAGAAAAATTGCCTAATTTGGCATTATTGATAGAATGGAAAATAGCTGGTTTGCGCTAATAGTTATTAATTCTTCAGTCATTTTTTTCACACACAAAAAGGTAATCGTATTATAAGAGAAATAAAATCTATATCTCCCATTAAAGCGTAAAACCAACCAAATTTCTGGAAGCATTTAATCTGGAACTTAAATCAATAACTGAAATTTATTACATTGATTCTTCAATTCATTTGGTAGATAGTTTTTCGACAAAATAAGATAAAATTGCCACGATTGGCAACATGCGAAAAAAACAAATATTTTTGGGTGAGCTCATACCATAGAAATGCCAGATTAGTACTTACTATTCCATCAATCAGTTTTTCTAGTCAATAAACAAAAACTAGTTTTAATAAGAGAAATAGACAATAGCAACCTTTAAGTATGAACAGGGTTGCCATGTCTCTCCCTATCAGCGGGACTCCCGCAATTTTTTAGTTTACACGCAAATATCTCTCTCCCGCAAAACTACCGCAATTGGAAATCTCCCGCAAAAATCTACCGCAATTTAATTTCTCCCGCGATTTTTTAAAAAAAGTATTTTAAACGTTTTTAATATGTAAATAATAATTTTGAGACATTAATTGATTATTTTTATATTTTTAAATTTACAAAAATAATAATTCTTTTATTCAATTTAAAATTTTCATTATAATAAATTTTAATATATTTAAAAATGTTTGAAAAATATATAATAATACTATTTAAAAAAAAGAACGGAGATGGTGTGACGCAGGGAAACAAAAATGAAAAAGGAACGTAAGCGTTGTCTATGATAGCTCTTTGGCTAAAAGGCTACCATTGAAACTGATATAATTAGCTTTGTGAATCGCTATGGATAATCGTTGACGAAGAAAAAAACCCTCTCGAGGTTCTTCTGAGAGTTTGCTGATTTGTGATCCTAAGTTTTTGAAAAATGCTAAGGCGAGTTTGCCGAAGGTGCCAAGAGTGGTTGATATGATTGGGATGAAGCAATGATCGTTTATTATTTCTGTGTATTTAGAAATTTTAAGTTGTTCCTTCTGGTCAAGGATGTTGATGGCGTGGTTGGATGGGGCCAAGGGGTCAATACAGGAATAGTCCCATACCAAAAGTTGGCCTCTCCTCCATGGGATTTGAGAGATCCCATCAGGACGTTTACCGTCAGATCTAAAAAGACCCTGTGGTTCTAACGTGGAAGGAATTTGGGCGGATTTCAGAGCTTGTTGGATGATTGTATTACATTGCTTGTGTCTGATGAATCGTCCATTGCAGGAGCGACAATGTAAACTATGTCTACCCTTCGAGTCAACTGGCGAGTTGCACCCTGAGCAGATGTGGGGGTGAGTGATGGAACAATTTAGACGAATGCCGATGGCATGGGTAAATTCATTGTTGGATAGTTGAAGCTGAAGATTGGTAGATGGGATGGCCTCAAGAAACTCATTTCTCGTACCATTGAGCAAGGAAGAGAATAGGGTGCGGTCGGTAGATTGCATGCTAGATAAGAGAGTTTCAACGCAGCGAGCAACCACTAGTGCATCCCAGTCTTTCTGTTTATGGGTTGTGGGGGGATGAGAATCAGCATTGATCCTTGTTTTCCAAATATCCATAGCCACGATTAAGGAAAGGTCTTCTTTAGAATTATGGGCGGTGGTTATTGGCTTTGTCAAGAGACTACTCGATATGAAAGTAGTTGTTGCTAAGTCAAGTGGAGATCTGATGCCGAGACCACCAAATTTGGTTGGAAGAGTTGCTTGGGCCCAAGCGGTTTCGTTGAATCTGATATTTACTATTTTTTCGGTTAAGTCCTTTATTCCTTTTTCGTAAGTGTGGAGAGGAATAGGATATTTAAAAATTGGTGTTGACCGAAGTGCGTAAAGAATCCTTGGTATAAAAAAGAAATTTTTTAGCAAAAAAAAGGACTTGTGTGATGGAAGAAGTGTAAAGATGTCCTCCAGTTTAAGGAGTATGTCAAGTGTGGAATGAAGAAAGGTGCTTATTGCCTCGTGTCCTCCAACAGGCGATCCTAGATGTGTTAATTCAACGCTTGATGTGAATTTGAAATCGTGAGTGTTGGGAGCATTGGAATTTAAAAGTGAGAATTCAGATTTGCTCTGGTTAAGCGAAAGTCCAATGGCTGCATTTCTTTAATTATGGTGACTGCTTTGGCAATTTCACTACTGGGACCACTCAAGATTCCATCATCAATATACCAAGCGTGGAGCGATAGAGTACATGAAGAGTTTATTGATTTTATCATGTCATTGATTCCAAGACTAAAGAGAAGGGATCCGAGAGGGTCACCTTGTTGTATACCCTCGACAGAAAGTATCTTTTCTTTGTTGAATTGTAAGATTGTTGGTGATTTGTAGCAAGAGAAAAGAAATTTGGTATAAGCGGGGAAATGGAAGCAAGTTGAATGTAGGAACGTGTTGCGCGAAAGAGTGTTGTAGGCGTTAGAGAAGTCAATTTTTACTAGGGATTCGTTTTTTGGGTTATTTTCAAGGTGAATTCTTGTTAAGTGCACAGCGGCTTCACACCCACCAGGTATCCCTACACCAAGTTGATAGGGGCTTAGAATGTGTGCGGCATCGTGTTTGATTCTAGATGCGATTAATTTAGCGACCAATCTACGGTAAGTTGAACCAATGGCGATGGGCCGAATGTCCTTGTTTGGTTTTTGGAGTGCGATGAGTCTGGCACCGAATAGTAAGGGGGTAATAAAGCTGGGTACGTCTCCATTTAGGATTTTGTTGACTAAGTTTGTGATTTTAGTGAGAATTGAAACCTGTGTACAGATCACAGGAGAGGTAATGTCCTGTAAAAAAATTGGTCTAATCCCATCTAGACCATGAGCCGAATCCCGATGAAAAGATAGGATTGCTTTCCTTACTTCTTCCTGTGTGAAATCTGCTGCACAATGGGAGAAGGGTTGGGGCAATATTGGCATAAATGTTGTTGTGGGATGCTTTGATCGAAGCTTAATTAAGGTTTCTAAATTGGATTCCGCCAGAGTGTCATTGGTTGAAATGAGTTTGAGGGCCCCATTGATATTAAGACTGTCAATTTTCTTCGAAATCAATGAGGCTTTTTGTTGAAGTGGGGTTATTTTTTTTTTGTTTATGGGATGTCTGAAGATTTGGGACTCATGAAGATGAGTGTTGATGTTTAAACAGGCATCTTTTATTTGTTGAGTTAATGATTTTTGGAGTGATATGTCAGGTATTTTGAAAGTATTGTACCCAAAGTTTAAAAATTTTAACCATTCTTCTTCTTTGTTAAAATTTTGCAAAAGAGAAGATATGCAGTTGCTGAGAGATTTAGCTACTTGTATTCTCGCTCCTTTGGGTATTCTCGTTATGATACTTGGTTTTGTGTAGTTAAGAAAAATATCTGAGAATGAGGCACCAATTACTTGGTTTAAGGGATAATCTATGAGAGGGGGGGGAAGCGAGTAAGTGATCTGAGAAAGAGGCGTGTGTTTTGAATGCGGACACCTGTTAGAGATTGGTCCATGAACAAAAAATTCTCCATCATTTGTTAAATGTATTGGTTTCATGCAGGATGGGCAGATTCTGCGTTCGTGGGGAATGGCCATAGGTATAAAAAATAAAAAAAATGCTGCCAATAATAAAGCAAAAGCACCTGTGAGAGGTCTGTTGATTGATGTGCAAAAATAGCGAAGGAATGATGAATATGTATGTCAGAAAAATCGAGCAACGAGCGAGAAAGATGCTCAATATGAGAGGTTTCAAATAAAAAAAGGATTAATTATTAAAAAATTTTAAAATTTTCTAGAATTTATTTTATTAATATTTATTCGAAAAACATGTCTAGTTTGTAGATTTCTTTCTATCCTCTTTTATTTTTATCCAATAATAAATCAACATTATTTCATTAATATTAGTCAGTACAGGGGAGTATATCAACATCGATTGCAATACAAATTTATCAAAATGAAACTATATTTGCGGAAATCGTATACATCTATTATGTAGTTCAACATTCACAGAGCTCTATATATATCATTACAATGTGGGTAGAATCTTTTTCTCATGATATTTAACGACTCCAATATAAGTGCAAACCTTACTTGTGGCAATAAAAATGAGCAAGGACCTGAATCCTAGAGGTCAATTCTAGACGATTTGATCCATATGCAATTCTAACAAATGTATCTAATAAGGGAAATATTAAAACATTTCCCTCGATCCTTTGCAATTTCAACAAGAATAAGAACATTTCAATAAAACTGTTAAAAAAATTTCCTCATAGTGAAAAATCCAACGATGTAGCTAGCCATATATGGGTAAATATAGCTGATTCAAGGTTATCAATGATTTGCATGCCAGCTTTCTGCACTGATAATGCCTCTGTAAATTTTGGCAAAAACTAAAGTTACCGAATTGAGGCAGCACAAATGAATTATTACCATTGGCTGTATATGCCATATATACTACATAGTTCTTGCAAGAAGGCAATGAATGTACTGTCTGTGGATGTCGAAATAATTGTGATAAAATATTTTAACGAATTTAGTTCAACTAAAAGAGTTAATGAATTAAAAGAGTTGGTGAAGTGGTCTGACTTGGAATGGTGTGAGTTGTTGCGATATATACCTATCAGGTGGTTGTCATTAATACCTGCCATCGATAGAATTTTAAAATTTTACAAACCCTTAAAAAAATACTTCTTAAATAAAGATTTTAAAGGCTGTCCTAAAATTTGAAAAAATTTTTCTAATATGAAATGACAGAAGTAATTTGGGATTCTTTTCACATGTAGGAAATCTACTGCATGCAGTTAATATTCAGTTGCAATCAGAATATTCTTTATTAAAAATGATTCACAAAATTATGCTACAGCTCTGTTCATCTCTATATTTAAAAATTGAAAATAAATTTTATGGCGCTATTGCTAAAAATATTATATTAAAATGTTCAAATAATACTCTAATTAATACATATTTAAATAAAGCAGATATTTTTATTAAGACAATTTTAGAATATTTACAATCAAAATTTGATTTTAATAACTCTATTTACAATTGTATAAATATTATGACCTTGGAACAGAAACCATCAATTAAGGTTTTTGAAATTTAATAAATATATTAAAAATACCGAAAGACATTGATGTCTTGTTTGAAAAGATTTTGATTCTCTCTATTTTTTATTATTCGCCAAAACTTCTCCTTACCTTATTCTAATGCCTCATCTGAGCGCATTTTTAGCCTGAAGAGGACTGCCTGGAAAAAAGGAGAGAAATCGGATTTAACAACATTAGAGAACGAGCTAATGGTTAAATAATGTATAATATGTCATGCCAGAAATTTTATAATCTCAATAACGACGGTAAACATTTAGTTCTATTATTTAAATCTCAAATAAAATATAATTATGTTTTAGCAAGGGCGCCATAAAATTTATTGTCAATTTTTAACTGTAAAGATGGACACATCTGCAGCATAATTTTGTGAATCTTTGTTAAGATTCTTCTGATTGCAACTGCACATTCTACATGTGAAATTATTCTTAAATATACCTCTGCCATTCATTATAAGAAATATTTTTTAAAGGTTTATAAAATTTTAAAAATCTATCGATGGCCGCTATTAGGAACATATCTCAACCAACATTGTGCTGACTCACTTCTGTAAATACACGCTGTTTTTTCCAAATTCACTGAGGCATTATCAGATCAGAAAGCTGACATGCAATTTATTGATCATCTCGAATCTGATATTATATGGTTAGCTATGTCTTTGGATTTTTCACTATTTGAGGGGAAAAAATTTAATAGTTTTATTGAAATGACCTTAATTTTGTTGAAATAGCGGAAGATCAAGGGAAATCCCTTATTAGATGCATCTGTTAGAATTGCATATATATGCCCATCTTTCAAATCGTCAAAAATTGACCTCCTGGATTTAGGTCTTAAAACATTAATGATAGTCATGCTCATTTGTTCTACAAGTATAATTTTCATTTATATTAGAGTCGTTAAATATTATGGAATTACCGACTTTGTATTTATATAACTAATTATAAAAAATAATAGGCGGATAATTAAATCAATTCAAAATCCAGGCCGAAGGCCGCCCGCCAAAAAAATTTTTTTAGCAATTTTTATATTTCTACTGCAATTTTCATGTTTCTCCTACATCTCCCTCAATTTGAAAATTTTGACCTGGCAACCCTGAGTATGAACCAAAAGTTATTAGAATTTCAAAAATTATCAAATTTAGATTGAACAAAGATTTTAAAAAAATATAACCAAAAAAATGATGTATTTTAATTTTATTATTCATGACATGACATGAAGATACCCAAGCTCATTTACATTGTTATCAAATCAAATGAGAATATAGTATATTAAAAAAAGTTAACCAAATTCCAAAATTTAAATAATTAATAACCTTAAGGAATTTTAAAGCTATATAACAAAATTAATACAACCAATTTTTTTCCAAATTTTTATAGCAGGTCAATATCGTAACTTGAACTGCGAACTCATTAGAGGAGCATCATTGAAATTAGAGGGGGGATAGTTAGTTATGAAACAATTATCATTATTTGAAAAATTGGAAAGGGATGAAAGGTATTTTTTTTAAAAATTATTTATATTTGGCAGGAGGTTAAAAGTTTTGAGAGGGTTGATATCATTTATAGATATGTATACAAGCCCCTGATTATATTCTCCGCAGTCCTTTTCTTAAGTTAAAATAGGAAATGGTTTAGCAAGTATTATCTTATTTTAATAGATCCCTTTAGGTCATATTTTTTTATATCTAATTTACATATAGAATAAATATCCTTAAATAATAAATTTCATTATAAAAAGTTTTTTAAAAAATGATTTTTTTTTTATTGAATATGTGAAGGAAAAAGTAGAGCATTGCCATAACATATCGTCTAAACCAATAGGTTTGTTTGTTAAATATATAACTGAAGTGTAAATTTTTAAAAGAATCACTGATTTGAACAAAGACTGGTTAAAAATAACCATGGGAAAAAAATCTGACAAAAACACCCCGATATAAATTTATATGCTTTAATAAATAAAAGGAAAATGTAATCCTCGTTTTAAACTTTGCCCTTTAGTGTAATACTTGAGTATTATTTTATAATAGTACTTTTCTAATAATGTTGCTCATCAAAAATGATCATATTTGTAAGGGGAAACAACTATATGACTCAAGGGCTAGGAATATGAATTTTTAAAATAATTTTATAATGCATGACGAAAGGTATTTATTTTTGAAATATTAATCGTGGGATTGATGTGGTAGAGAAAGACTGTGTCACACACATATAAAAGAATTTGTAAATACCCTCATAAAATCTGTATCTTGATGAATGAGTCTTATGTAACCAGCTAAATTTTATACCAAAGTATCCTATATTATTGTCACAAAAAAATAATGAAAATATAAAAATTTGAGACTATTATATAAAAACAAACAAAATTTTTATTATTGTAGATAAGAATTTAAAAAAATTAAACATTCAATGTTATATTAATAGCGATTCCTTTAAGATAATCTAATCTTGATCGATTTTCGAAGTCAGAAACAATTGTTACTATTCTCGCATGTAGATTTCGATATTTTTTTCTCGGGGTGGAGGATGTTTCACCAGAATTATATTGAGCAATTTTTAACTCTGTCACCCCTTGTTGTTTTTTTAAGCCTAAAATAAATTATATAGTTTATTAGTAAATCTTTATACTTTTTAAATCATTTTAAAATATTGTTGGTTTTCGCTTCCCCGTTCAGTGTTGATTGGTAACAATTCCAGAGTTCAATATTAAACAAAGCAGGTAGTCTGCCTCTTCCAAACGTTTTACCAATATAAGCTTTTTCAAAAGTTTCAATTAGAGGCTGAAGTAACAATTGACTATTAGAATAAAATTCGGAGTTTATTAGTAATTCAAATGTTTCAACTACATTTAAGGGTGGCACAAACGCCAAACAAACCATCATTTAAGTTGTATATTAAATTCTACATCTGTTTTATATTTCTGGATATTTTTGAATGTTTCGCCAAAAGGATTGGCCAAAATGGAAATAGCAACATTTGTGTTGCGAACTGGGAAACACTTCATTGAAAACTTTTACACTGGCCATTTCAAAATCCGTCATAATTTTTTTTGGAGTTAATATTAAGTTGTCACCTATAATAGTAAATATTCTTTTATAAGTTTCATAATCCTTTCTATTGGTCAATATATATATGAGAGGTAAAACATTATTATTTCTAATCCCATGAATTGTATAAATTTGCATAAATAAAGGTGGCGACGATTTAAATGTACCATCAGAAAACCAATGTTCGCATGAAGCTAAGAAGTCCAAATTTTTTCTTGTTCCAAATATGATAACACGGTCGGGAACCTGACACACATGATAAATAAATAAGCAATTATAATAAAGTGTTTCTTATCGGGCAGCTTATCGCAATAAAAATGAAGGATTTAGTTATATTTGTTCAAAAAATTTATTGAAAATCTTACCGGACCATCATCATGAAGTATGAAATCCTCATATTTATCTGTAATTGAATATTCATGCGGAATTACCAGCTCAATAAGGCTGCTAGGATTCGGAGGTGCAAAACTGTTTGAACTCCGCGTTCGGTGAATTATACGTTTCATAAGATTCGGTGATGGTAGTGCCATTGATATAGAATCACTTAATCGAGATACGTGTTTCGCCACAATAAAGTTTGGAGTTTCCATAGTATTATTCAAAGCTTCATTCTTAATTGAATTGATTATTTTCTTGGTTTCCATTTCAATTGGATTTTCTGGATGATTGTGTATTTCTTTATTATCTTTTATCTTACCATTTTTTTTTGTAAGTCGTATGGGACATTTAAAAATATCCTGATTGATACATCTATAATAATTAATATCTGAGACTACTTTATCCAGGCGGAACAAATAATTTTTAAAGGTTAGGATCTCCTTATTTTTGCTTGATAACATATTTTATAAGACTCCGAAATAAAGAGGAAAGAATGGCGAAAATATTTATAATTTATAACCAAAGGAATGGCACCAGCCAGACGAGAAAATTTTTTTTTTTAAATTTCGACAATACTTTTTTTTTTTAAATAGTTATAATTTATCAAATATGTCATTAATTATTTGTTAATTTTAAGTGTAGCTATTTTTTTTATTATATTTTAAAATTATTTAAGATTCAATAAGAACCCATATCAAAATATTATATTTAAATTAATTGAAATTAATGCCGAGTTATTATACTAAAAATTTTATCACGCCCCCCCCTCCCCCCCTTCAAATAAACAGAAAAGATAAAAAGATATCTATAAAGATCGTAAAATAATAAATTAATAAATATTTTAAATTGAGGATCCTTATTTCACTTAGATGTAATTTATTTTTGAATTGCCATTCAAAATTGATATTCTAAACAGTAGTTATAGACTTTATTCATCTACACTGTTTAAGAATAGTGACTGCCAAAACCAAGGTTGTGCATTTGACCGGTCAAATATAGTTAAAATCAAATAAATATTATTTTATATTGAATATCATCATTTTCTTTAATATTTTTAATCAATTTTCTTTTTGTCTAAATCTTCAATCGATTTCTGTTTTAGTAAGATTAATGACACAAATCGACCAATTTCTTTCTGAAGAAGAAGTAGATCTAGAAATTGTTAGTAATGTCACTTCTCTTAATGGCCATGGTGGTCAAAGCTAATTCCACCGCTTGAGTTTGAAATCTGATTGTTTCTTATGGAAGTTACTGCTATCCCCATGATTTTCTATTAAACAAGCGTCTTTTATTTCTGAAATTTATGATATAACTTGAAATATTTTGATCACCACCTTGTATGCTTTTATTATATTACATACTTCATTAAATTCACTATGATTAAAATGCTCTCCTTAATATTAGGAACTCAATAAGCATTGTCATCACATTTCACATTTATATCGTTTTTTCTTTTTCAAACATATTTTTATATTCAGATCTTATAGAATATATGACCACTTGACCAGGTCAAATATTCTCCCGTTCAATTGACCCGTAAAATCTAGTCATTTGACTGACTTGCTAACCCTGGCCAAAATTGATTGATAAATTTATAAATATTAAGTCATCAGACAATAAATAGAAATGCTACCCAGATATCAATTTCGCCAATAAATATCAAGATTTAACTAATAAACTCAATGATTAATATATTGATAAAGCTGAGTTCCTTGTGCGCGATTATTATAAAATAAGAACTTCGAAGGAAAGGATAGGATAGCGAAAAAAGTGTATTTCAATAACAAATTTCATAAACCAGATCTAAGTTAATTAATCATTGTAAAAATTTTTTAAGGTTATAAGAAAATTACAAACTATGTGAATTAAAAAAATATTATTCAAATAATATAATTTAAAAAAATGATTCAAAATAAATTAGTCATTATTAGCAATTATCGCGATATTAAATTCTCTATAATATCTTCGCGATATATGTTTCGCGAAATAATTGTCGCTACATTGTCTTCGCGATTTGGGTTTCGCGATAATAACTTCGCTATAAAATTTTCGCGATTATTGATTCGCGATTAAAGTTTCACGGTAATGTATTCGTTTTAAAGGTTTCGCGATAAAGGTTTCGCTATAAAATTTTAGCGATTATTGATTCGCGATAAAAGTTTCGCGGTAATGTATTCGCTTTAAATGTTTCGCGATAAATGTTTCGCTATAAAATTTTCGCGATTATTGATTCGCGATAAAAGTTTCGCGGTAATGTATTCGCATTAAAGGTTTCGCGATAAAGGTTTCGCTATAAAAAATTCGCGATATTTGTTTCGCTATATTGTATTCGCGGTAATGTATTCGCTATAAAGGTTTCGCGATATTTGTTTCGCGATATTGCATTCGCGGAATAGTATTCGCTATTATAGATTCGCGATAAAAGTTTCGCTATAAAATCCATTCGCGATAAACGACATTCGCGATAAAAGTTTCGCGAAAAAGTGTTTCGCGATAAAAGTTTCGCTGAATTGACATGGAACCGAATTGATATATGGCTAGTTTGGTTTAAAATTGGGATAAATCATTGCAGCTAATACACTATCATCATTAGGTTGAGGAATCTAAAAGTTACAAAAATAGTGTATTTAAAATATATCTAGACCTGTGCGCCGGCTGGCCGTTGGCCGGCCGCCGACATTTTTTGGTTACGCTGAAAAAGCCGCCGTTTAAGAAAATCACGCCGGCGCGTCGCCGATATGGCCGGCGCAGAAATTTCTTTCTACCTTTTTATTCTAATAATTGGTCAACACCATTCTTGTAATTTTTTAATGTCAATCAGGATTTTGATGAATTTTTATTTTCTACTATTTTAAAATCTTAATTATATTGATGTCATTATAGAATTCAATCAATCAAAAATCTAAAATTCCAAAAGTTACCATAATTTTACATATTTTTAAAATGGATGCATCTACTTTAATAATTTAAATAATTTTAGTATCTTAACTCTGGATAATAAAAAATCCATAGTCTGGAAATTTTTTGCAAAAGAATTAGAGAAATTTACAGCTCTAAGATATAAAACTGAGAGGTTGAATTTGAATTCGAGGAATATCAAAAAAAATGCCTAAGTACAATAGATTTAACATCAGACATGTGATCTTGACAGCATATATCCATACCCGGATCCCCGTTTTCAAATTGGCAATTCCAATGATAATAATAACAATAATTCCATGCATATACCTTAAAATTAAATATTCCAACACGTTGGCATAGTATATTAATTATGCTAGAAAGCATATCTAAATTAAATAAGAATTTAATTAATAATTAATGCAAATAAAGAATAATTGCGCTAAAAAGAATCGGTAGTAGAATAAGAATATGTAAGTCTGGTTGCGTTTGCTTTAGAATAAATAATAACGATATCTCTAAATAATAATAAAAATACGATTAAATTTATTCTTTTATTAGTGTTTAAATAAAACGCAAATATATATATGTCGTATTGGGATATGGAATCATGTGGGATTCGGAATCCCAACGTGGGAATTCAAGATCTTAAATCCCCACGTTTTATTCGGGATCTTTTTTTTTAAATATTTAAAAAATATTCCGAATCCCCATGAAAAAAATAATAAATATAATTACTTTTTCTTTTCTTTTTTTTGCGGCTGGCACCATATAATTAAAAGGCCAAAATAAGGGATTTAAAAAGAGAATTTAAAAAAAAGTAAATAGTATTAAATTAAGGCATATAATGAATGAAAAGGGATGAGGTTAAGACTTTTTTGTTTTAAAAAATATATTTATAAAATATCCGAATTATTGCAACAATTATTCAATGCAATAAGCATTTCGTTGAACATTTAAGCAGGGACCCGAACCGTTATTTATATAACGGTTCAGTTTGGTTACGGTTCAGTATGTAAAAAATTTTAATGGTTACGGTTCTTGAGAAGAAATTTATAAAGGTTCGGTTCGGTTCAGCTAATTATAAAGGTTTATAAAGGTTCATTACGGTTATAAATTTTTATTTTATTGAAGCAACTTCATCTTCTAATTTATTTTTATTATAAGCATCTATGAATTATATATATAAAAAAATATATAAGATTCAAAATAACTCATTTTTAAATATATTATTTGAACTTATAATATATTTTCAATTATAAATGGATTCCTTTTTGTTCGTTGTGACGATAACACAAATTTTAGCCCCGAAAAAGCCCTTTCTACAGAAATATGTGTTGCGGGAACAGCTAGTACTATAAGAGCACGTTTATAAAAAAAAATGATAAAACACTAAAATATTAAAACAACTATAGAAAAATATGTAAAAATATATAAAATTACTGAATAAAAATATATATTAATAGCATCGAAGGCTCTAAAAGAACTTAATTTAATAATGAAAATATACCTAAAAAGCAAGTATAATTGTGTTTAAAAATTTCCATTTGAAGTTATTGTTTAAGAAATAAGGATTCGCGATTTTCGTTTGTTATGCTAAAAAATTTCGTAATAAAGTTTTTTAAAAAATATATGTAGACTGTGAAAAATTGCCGTTAGTTGAAATGACTATTGGCGAAATATAAAGTTATTTAATTTTGATATTTATTAATTTTTTTATTTTCCCCACAAGTAAGAGGGTTTTGTATTAATTGAAAAGGATGATACGCAGATTGCATCTCAAATAAGAGATTTCCCATTGGACCAGGGGGTGCAAGTTAAGCATCGGATCTGATTTTTTTTTATAATTATACCAATATCAATATTATCAAAATAAATTTAAAAAAAATAAAACAAATAACAATTGCAATATTTTGAAGTTTTGGAAGCAGGAAAATTTATTTCCTTATTTGAGAAAATTAGAGAGTAAAATTTTGTCAGCCCTGGCAAATTCGGCTTCTAGTGAAAGGTTATTTTTTGTAGCCAATCGCCTATTAGAGGAAAGGCGTACATAATTGAAATTTTAAAAATAGACATTCTTCTTTTTCTAAGTAAAAATTTGGATTTATAATATGTATTTATTTTTTGTTATTATGGATTATGAGAAATAAATAGAATAAATTCAAAAAAGTGTAAAAAACTATAGTATTAAAATTTAGAAAAATTTAAAAACACCGTTGAATTTTCGGACGTGAATCAAAATATTGTTAGTGGTAAGCGTGAATGGGCGTGATTATTGCCACCGTGAGCGGGCGGGCCATGAATAAAAAATTAGGCCCGCACCTCTTTTCGCTTTCTTTTCCTCTAATTTGTCTAAATTATTAATTTAAAAATAATATTTATTTTTTACATTTAATTTATATTAAAACCATTTTTTCGAATATTTAATGATTTAAAGCATAAAAGTAATACATAATAAATATCTCTAAAAAATAAAATTTTCTGGTGCCAGCCAGGCGGCAAATATAATTTAATTGTTTTTTTAAAAAAAGATTCCAAATCCCCTTAAACATTTTTTAAAAATTTATTTTTGTTATAAATATCTGAACCATAACCGTAACCGAACCGATATAATTATTTTTTGAAGGAGTAAAAAGAACCTTTATAAAAAACGGTTAAACCGGTTCAGTTTTTATATTTTAGAAATGGAAATAATTTGAATATCCAGAATTATATAAATGTGCTCTTATAGTACTGGATTTTAATATTTTTTAAAACATGTCTTAACCTCATCCCTTTTTCATTTATTATATGCCTTAATTTTATACTATTTACTTTTTTTTAAATTCTCTTTTTAAATCCCTTATTTTGGCCTTTTAATTATATGGTGCCAGCCGCAAAAAAAAGAGAAGAAAAAGTAATTATATTTATTTTATTTTTTCATGGGGATTTGGAATATTTAAAAAAAAAGATCCCGAATAAAACGTGGGGATTTAAGATCTTGAATCCCCACGTTGGGATTCCGAATCCCACATGATTTCATATCCCAATACGACATATATATCATGTCATTAAATTTATTAACAAAATTATAGCGTGCATCCTAAGTCAAAAACTTTAAATATATTTATATATCTAGTAAATCAATTTAAGGTAAATCAATTGATGGTTTGAGGCTTCGTATGTAGAAATAAAATAATATATTATTTAGTGAATGTTTTTGTATATGTAAATAGTCATAGTTTAAAGCTTCAATTAACTTTGTATATTATGATATTAAATTATATTATGCAACAATAATGTTTTGAAAAGAATTGGGAAGCACTTTCTCAAATTATCAAATTATGAATCTGATCTGGTAGAAGAACTATTAGCATTTAAAGAAACTGTCAAATTTCTTTCAGTACAAATAGGGCCTACTTTAAACTTGGCGTTACTTTTTAGAAGTGAAATTGAAACACATTTAATAGTAAATGATAGTGATAGTTCTGAAATTATTTCACTTAAGGAAAATATGCTAAAAAAACTTGCGTTACGATTTCCGGTTTGTAATCTGCAAGTAATATTATATAAGTATATTCTTTTATTTTTTATTTAAAATTATCTATGGCTTCTCTTTTAGATTCAAGATTTTAAAAATTGACAATTGTGTCAAAGTATTTAATAGAGCAAAATTGCTCAGCTTCAGAATTTATAAAAAAACATCTTAAACTTATAGAGAATGATGATAATCAGGTAGTAAATATAGCTAATGAAGATGAATTATTAAATTCAAGTTATTTGACAAAATTGGCAAATAAACATTCAACAAATATAAATTATGATTTCAAGTTAGGTTACTTAGAACAAGAATGCCACAGTTTTCTTGGAAAACGACACTCTCAAGATATGGACGTTCTAAATTTTTGGAGAGAAAAGAAGAGTGAACTTCCCAATCTTTCCAGGCTCGCCAAAATAATTCTTTGCATTCTGGCGACTAGCACACCTAGTGAAAGAATTTTCTCTACGGCTGGATTGAAGTTAAATTCAAGGAGATCATCATTATGTCCCAAAAAATTTAAATAAAATAATTTTTATACATGATAATTATAAAATTATGAAATCGATTTTGGATATAATAAGTTTTCTATTAAATGAATATTAAAAAATATGCCGAGATATCTGTAGAATAGTGTATATTTATTTTTTTTTTTTAAAAAAAAATTAATAAGCAATTAAAAAAATTTATCTTATAAAAATAAAAACGGCGCGCCGACGGCCGTCAATTATGTTTTTTAAAAATTGCGCCGGCCGCCGATATTTCGTCGGCGCACAGGTCTAAATGTATCTATATCATAAAAATTTTTAACTCTAAGTTAGAATAAAGTACTCAGTCAAAATCAAAACAATATAATTTTATTTACCCTCTCAATGCCTTTTTACATAGAGTCTACTAGAGGCTGGCATAAGATTAGATTATTAAATCTCTGTAATTTTGTAACTAGGATACTTAAAGTGGTAACATAATACCCCATCTCAATATTATCCTCACCTTCCAAAATTTCAAGGGAAAGAGCCACATATTGCATAACCTAAAAAATTAAAAGGATATTAAATTTAATAATTATTAATTAGAATTACTTCTGTATACTCTTTTATAAAAGTATGCTCTTCATCGTTAATATATTGAATTCCAACATGATCACTGAGAAAATTCTTTCTAATCCTCTTTCATCCAGAAAAAAATGTTATTAATTTGATTGCGTAGTATGCTAAGTTCCATCTAGTGAGGTTAGGAGTTAATAAATACCTGCCTAATTTTTTAAATATGTATTTTTTATTTATTTTCTAATATGACTTATTAATTCTTGCATTTGTAATATCATATATAGTATATAAATATCATTTAAATCTTTTTTCATATTTTTTTTATATATTTCTTGCAAAATTATTAAATTATATATAAAAAATATGAAAATAATGTACAACATTATATTATTTAATTGTTAATTACATAGCAATTTTCTTTAATGCATTTTAAATTAATTAAATTTTGTAAATAAATACTGAAATGTAATTTTATTTATATCATAAATAAATAAAAGTAACTAATAAAGTTAAATTCTACCTTATTATAATTATTTTATTAAGAGCCTTTTAAAATTATCTAATATTATATATCAATTGTAGCTTAAATATTTCCTTTAATAAGAACTTGCTAAAATAATTAAATATTATTAGGGATGTGCCGATATTTTTACTCGGATCGGATCGGGCTGATATTTCACCCATTTTAAAATATCGGTTATAGGTCAATATTATAAAATTTGATCCGATATAGAAATGGCTTCTTTAACAAAAATAAAATGTTATAAAATGAAAAAAAATAGTTATATCTAAAATCATTTATTTTTATAAATAAAATCGAAATCCATTTTTATGTATATTTTTTTAGTAATAACAATTAATTAATAAACATTCTATCTTGTTATTTTTTTGCGCATTCTGTTTATAAAAGTGTGCGATAATCACTACAGATTCTGTTTTTAGTGAAGCTGGTGATATTGACAGTTACTACGCTGCAAGCTGACCTCTGATAAATCGGAAATATAAGAAATCTTCCCTATATTAATGTTAAATATTATTTTAAATATTTAAAACCATTGTTATCTTTACAGAATACAAAATTAGATATGATATCGGGTAATCGGCCGATATCAATTTAATATCCGGAATATCGGATCGGATCGATCTCTAAAAAGTAGTATCGGTATACCCCTAAAAAAATTATATCCAAAATGATTTTAATTTGATCAACTATCTTCTATAAAAAATTATAATAAAAATTATCTAAGAAGGACTTAAGTATTATAGGTATTATTATGTTAATAATTATAAAATAAAAATGTATATTATACTTTAATATGTTTAACAAGGTTTGTGAGGAGTATGTTCAATCTTTAATAACTTTTTTACTTGTGTATTTTTGACATTCGGCTTGCACCCTGTCCTTTTTCACATGAATTACTATATAAAATTTTCCATCTAGAATTTCAAGATTCAGATTTGACTCAGGAGAACCTATCTCCATAATTTCATCTTCACTACTATAAATGTTAAACATTCTACAAATTAAAAAATATTAAATATAAAATATAACCTTTACTTATTTAGTTTTGGTGTTGCTATTTTAAATCTATCTATCTTTGTGATCTGTAAAATTTCCAACTAATTTTGGTTATCTTTATATTTAAAATATAGCAGGAAAAAATAAAGAAAATAATACAAGATTTCACGAAGAAAATAAAGTTACCTTGTGTGATATTTAAATGTTTAAAACATGAATATTAAAAAGAATCTGTATCTGTATCTTTTTAAAGAAAATGAAAAAGATACAAGATTCTTTTTAAAATAAAGGATCTTAGATACAGATACTAGTATCTTATTAAAAATATCAATAAGATACTGAGTACAAGATACAAAAGGATCTTGTATCTTAGATACAAGTATTCGCGGTACTGCCCAACTCTGTATACATTACACTATATATGGGCTAATGAGGAGGGTCAAAATAGCTATTAATAATAGTTTTTTTTCCCTAATTATACCCTTAACTTAGAAAGGTATAATTACACTATATATGGGCTAATTGATATAATATAATAATATCCTATAATGGTTTAAAATTATATTATATTACCATATGCCTGGTATATATTACTTTACAATACTAATTATTGTTATTAAAAATTAAGGTTAATTATAAAGTTCAACAACCAAAAAATATTCGAAAGTCTTTAAAAGCCTTTTTGACTAAAAAAAATGTGATTACAATATTATACATATATATGCGAATACAAAATTCTCCATACATGTTTTCTTGTCTAAAATATCATTCAAATTAAAGGAAGAACAAAAAAAAACTTTATTTTATATCGAGAATAATGAATCTTTCTTTTAACAAATGTCTCTTCATCTTCAGTCCCATACTGGGAGCGCAAATGTATCCAGGCTTCTTTCCCACCAGCTTCCAATATGCTGGTGCCCCTATCCTCCACTATGATGCAATTAGGGTTGTCTTGCACTGAGATTTAATATGAATGTGAGAACAGTTTAGATTTTATGATGATTCAACTAAAGTCTTTATTTGTGAAAATTTAAATTGTATTTTTATTATATATCTTTGAATTTCTTTATAAAAAAAGAACTTGTATAAAAATCAATTTATTTATTTAATCAAAATTTTATATATATTTTTTTTCATTTCCTACATATATATATAGATTTACAAAATTAAATTTCCTTTTAACATAAATTGAATATCAAACAAAATGTACAATTTACATATCACAATCTACAAATATAGCCTTAAACAGTAAACATTAAAATACCAATCGACAAAAAAATTATTGTAACATTAAAATATAATATTATTTAACAACAATAATAATAAAATCTAAAAATCATTATTTTAGTTATATTTTGATAAATGTGATATCGAGTCAATAAATTTTTAACTCATTTCATGCATTTTCACAATAGAATCCTAATTTAGGTTTATGCAAAGCTTATATAAGAGTATAATAAAAATTGTATCTGTATCAAAATAAGTTTTTAGACGATGTATCTGTATCTAGATCCATTTAAAAAGTATCTTTTAACAACTCTGCTTATTTATAACTTTTGAAATACTGAAAAAAAAAAAATTAATTTTGCACACTTACTTAAAAATGTGAAGCTACTAAAAGATTCAGGCAAAAATATCGAAAGAATTTTAAGTAATCATATTTTTAAATGACTGGGGTCTGCATACTCCCACCTCTGCAATGAAGAACTAAAAGTATAAATTAATTCCAATTTTAATGACATTGATTAACAATATTGATAATTTTACTTTTTATATAAATCGGATAAATTAATCTTCTTACTATCAAAATGTATATTTATTTAAATAAATGTAGATTGAAATCAATAAAGAAAATGTTAATATATCTCCTCATTACAATTAAACAGTGTTGTTAAAAGCTATTTTTAAAAGGAGCGCTCTATCGCTACTTTACAAAATATGTAACGCGCTATTACTACATCTTTCAAAAAAGTAGCATGCTATTAGCCTCTTTAGAATTTTTTTTAAAATATTTTTTACGTATCTCTGTTTCCACAAATAAAAAATATGACTAAAATTTCAAATATATATTATTTATTTGTTTTTTATTGTATCTCAATAATAATAACATTTCTATACTTCATCTCCAAGTCTATAGCAACGATCAGAAAGCATAAGCTATGACTAAATATTGTTCAACCTAGCACGCAATGCAGTAAATTAAATATATATTTTTTATATAAGAAAAATCAAATGTTCATTTGAGTTTTTTAGATTTAAAAAAATGAGTCTAAAATTATTATTTCAAAAAATCATCTATAAGTAGGTAGCGTTTTTGATCTGTTAGGGTCAGTCTAAAATTATATTAGTAATAGTTAAAATAAAAATTATGCAGGGGAGAAGTGGATTGCCATGTTTGCTAACTGGACAGGTCAACTTTTTATCTATTTAACGAATTTCTCTCAAAATTGGTTAAAATGTGAAAGGATTGAAATAAATTTTTTTTAGCAGTTTTGATAAAATTTATAAATAGATGAGTGGTTAATTTTAAGCATGTTTAACATCTAGATAAGAAAGAAAGAAAGAAAGAAAGAAAGAAAGAATTTATAAAATATTATCATTAAATAGATAGTCTGATGATAAAATGAAATGTTAATTATTTATTGTAATTTATAAATTATATAATTCTTAAATAATATCTTAGGGCCAGTTAAAACATCCTGTTCGGACTGGATTAGAAAATCTACTTGCACATACTCGGCTAGCTCAAAAACTATTATAGTAACAACTTTAATTCAATTTTTTTTTTAAAGATTAGGGATTAAGTTACACATTCTAATTAAATTGGGAATCTCGCTAATATCTTCTAGAAAATTTTAAGAGTAATATTGTAAATAAAATAGATGCTAGGAATAACACTTGTATTTAAATTGAATTTTTAAAAAATCACTAAAAATGGAAGAAATATTATCATTTTTCCTAGAATTGAGAACAACTTGGGAATATTGATATTTCCCTCATTTTCATCAATGTTTTAAAAGGCTCAATTTAAATACAAGTATTTACTTCCCTAGCATCCTTTAATAGTTATTTCAAATTTACTTTAAAAGTTTTCTAGGAGATATAGATTCCCTATTTTTATTTGTTTTTAATGATTTAATGGGAATCAAATTTGTTTGATATATTACTTTTAAATGTCTCTTCGTTGAAGCCACTAGTCTTGTTTAATGATAAAACCTTCCGGTACATCTTAACAATAAAATTTATACCCTGAATTAATTTTATTATAGAGATTAAAATATTTTGAGAATTCAGGGAAAGGAAATTCCATAAATTACTTTGTCTATATGATCTGTAGAAAAATTATCTTCAATGTTGTTATGTATCGTTTTTTTTATATAAAGTGTGGTCATTTTTTATGATAAGCAAAGTCATTTTTATTTTGTGATTAATATTTTTTTGATTTTTTATGCAATCATTCTTGTAATATATTATAATTTAAAAGGGATTTATATAAAAATTGATATTTTTAGATCAATGATTTATTTAATAAATATATATTTATTTTTATAATGAATATAAAAAGGAAGAAATAAAGAAATAAAAGCATTACATTTCTTCTCGAATTTTTTTTAGAAATTATTATTTGTAGTTGCAAGTTTCGGGCTGTTGAAAGGAAAACAATTAAAAGGAGAAGGAAAGGAATTATATTTTTTTAAACCCATCAATAAGGTAAAAACCAATATGTTTTTTGATTAAAATTTAACATTTAATTATATATAGTAATTAATATTTTGTTAAAGATTTAATATTTAAATTTATAATATTAATAAAGTTCTGTTGTAAAAACTTTATACTGGTGGCCAAGACTGATCTACAATTCTCGTTTTTGAATAAAGTTTGTGATACAGGGATTAATATAAAGGCCATAAGGGCAGGTTTGCATCAGAGAAAATTCCATGGATTAATATAATAGCCTTACAGGTTTGCATAAGCGCAAATAGGAGAATTAATATAATGGTCATAAGGGCTGGACATAAAATATATTTAAAAAGTATCTTTTTGCATCAGAGAAAATTTTAAGGGCAGGTTTGCATAAGCGCAAATAGGAGGATTAATATAAAGGCCATAAGGACAGGTTTGCATCAGAGCAAATTCCAGGGGTTAATATAGTAGCCTTAAGGGCAGGTTTGCATAAGCGTAAATAGGAGGATTAATACAAAGGCCATAAGGGCAGGTTTGCATCTGCGCAAATTCCAGGGGTTAATATAATAGCCTTAATGGCAGGTTTGCATAAGCTCAAATAGGAGGATTAATATAAAGGCCATAAGGGCAGGTTTGCATCAGAGCAAATCCGAGGAATTTATGTAGTACTGCACAATATTTTGTCTCTCCAAAACACCTGTTACTCGGAAGTGCTGCCCAAATTTTTCATTTATACTTAGTACACGGCAGTGGCGTATCCAGGATTTTCTTATAGGGGGGGAAAAAAATTTTGGGGGCTTCACCCCCAAACCCCTTTTACCTGGCCTTCGGCCAGCTTTCCCCCGGGTCTTATTTAGCTATTCTATTAAATTATTCATAATTTAATAATAATTATATTTCTATTTTTAACTATTATTTACTAATTCGTGCTTATGGATAGGATATTACAAGCCTCTTTTTTATTATTTCAAGTTAGGTTTATTATATTTAATAAAGTTTTTTTAAATGTAAAGGTTTTTTTAAATGTAAAGTTGAAATAAAGTGTAATGTCATTTTTTTTATAAAATTTGCTTAAAAACTAGCCTCAGCTTAAATTCTCATATAAGTAGAATATAATTTTTTTATTGAAAATACTAATAGTAGTGTGTTTAAAATATTGACTAGAAAATAATTAAATTAACAAGTTTTTTTAACTTCTTATCAAATACAAGATTTTTAATTATTTCGTTTGTCGTTGGAACCAAATCTCTGTGTATACTTAACAGAGCTAACCCATTTAGCCGAGATTCAGTACTTCGTAAATATGTTTTCAACCTTCTCAAGTTGGAAAAAGTCCTTTCATTCGTACATGTTGTAATAGGCAAACATGCAAGAATATAAAACAACTTCGAAATATTAAGAAATTTAGCCAAGGTTTCTTTACACCGATTGAGCGCATCAATAACATGCTCAGGTAAAATAGCTAAACGTATAAATATTTATATCACAATTCAATTTCACTGATTAAATTTATTTCAGTATCAATCTCATAGGAATAAAATTTTTCTAAATATTTAATTTTACCAATAGTGGCATTAGAAAATTAAGAAGGATCTTTGGGTAATAAAACTTGAAGATTGCTAAAGACTTGTTTTTTATCTAAAACCCGTACTTTTATTTGCGATAAAAAAGTATCTAAGAATGGGATGAAAATGAATATTTTATAATATTCTTCAGTTGAGCCAATATTTATTTTCATCTCAATAATGGCCTAGGTGCTAGACGAGGTTTAATTAGTGTTATATCATAAAATTTAACCTTCGATTCAACGTCTAGATAAATATTATGAAAATATTTATCTACATTCATTCTTATTGTATCTACCTGTTCATGTATATTTTCCGCCAAATCAATAACCTGAACCAAATCTAAATTTGGTTTTTGTAAATTTCTACAAAGTAGTGAGCTAAAAATAATTTATTGATGCAACTAGCAGCAATGATAAACTCTGATTGATCAATTGAATTCAATAATGATATCGCTGCTGACGACACATTACTTTTTTTCATGCTCAGCCTTATTTATAAATTATCGTTTAATTTCAATCTCTTTGACTAAATATTTTTCCATTTTATTAATATTTTTGAATAATATGTTGGAAAATTGATATTCAAATATTTGTAAAATTTTGATTGGTGGGGGGAAGGGGGGGGGGGGGGGTAAAATTTTTATTAGCTTAAAATGATATTTATGAAAATAGCCAAATTTGCGATGGGGGGGGGAATTTCCCCCTTTCCCCCCCATTGGTTACGCGCCTGGTACACGGAAGGGCTGCCCAAAATTTGTCAAATCTAAAATTGTTACAAAAATTTGTCCGAATTTGTTTTGTTTTAACCTTTTCACGGAAGTGGTCCAAAATGAATTTGAATTGTTATAATTGTGGAAGACAAGGACATGTGGTTCGGGATTGTCTGAAAACTAAATGTTTGAATGTGGAAAATATGGACATATAGCCCCATATTGTCTGGGTAAACGAGAAAAATTGCATTGTGCGGGTTGTGGAAGATTTAGACACAATAAAGAGGAGTGTAATACTGGAACTTGTGATACCAGAGGGGGTTTCCCACAAAGAGGAATGGGACAAAATACTTCGAATGTGCGGACTATTGAGAGTGAGAGAAGCAAAGGAATTATGGTACTTAATGTAAAAGAAAACGAGGAACAAAATGTGGAGTGCTTTAGGCCGTAAAAGAGGGCATGTGGCTAGGGAATGTGGAAATTGGTGACTATATGATAGCAATAGAAATACACGGGTCCGGGCAAGGAGATTAGAAGAGACGGGCAAAGTGGATTCTCATAAAGAAATAAAAATAATGGGATGTGTAAATATGATACAAGAAGGAATAGTACATGACCCATGTCCGAGAGTAATGATAAATATTAATGGAAGTTTGATACCAATGTTGTTTGACACGGGAGCGCCTATTTCGCTAATTGGATACGATAAATATAAGAGTATTTGGCCCGAGGAGATAATTGAAAATGAAGGATTGAGAATACAATTCGATGGATCTCAAGTATCTGTAATGGGGAGAGTTGGAAGCAGTGTTGGGAGAAAGAGTGGAAATATTAGATTTATGGATTTTTACTCGGAGGGTTGAGCGGTGAAGGGGTGGGATTGGATCACCCGAATTGATCCATGGTATAGATTTTGGGGAGTATTTTCATGGTGGGGTGTATTTGTGCCTATAACTAGTGAGGAATATACCGTTATGGCGTTGAGTAGAATGTGTTGCTGGGAGTTGAGACCATGTTTAATGGAAAACTAAAGGAGAATGATTCTAGGAGAGAAATCGGGGGAACTCATTTGGGAGTAATCGGGGGACTCATTGGGGAGTAATCGGGGAGGGGGGCTCATTGGGGAGTAATAGGAGGGACTCAATGGGGAGTAATAGGGGGGCTCATTGAAGAGTAATAGTGAGGACTCATTGGGGAGTAATCGGGGAATTTATTGGAGAATATTAGGAGAGGAATTGGGGGAAATAGTTCTAGGGGGGTAATAGGGCGAATAGTTATAAGGGAAAAATCGGGGAGAATAATTCTAAAGGAGAAATAGGGAAAGAATGGACGATAGATATCAAAAAGGAAATGGAATGAAAAGGTGGAGAAAAAGGGAGTATTCGAGGAGGGGAGGTGGAAATGAATTTGCGTAATGATGCGGAATTGCGGAACAAAGAGATAGAATTGGGAACGATCAAAGTGCAAGAAGGAGTGCGTAAATTAGTGGATAATTATCAAGATATTTTCGATGAAGAGTTGGGGTGTCTGAGAGATTATGAGGTAGATATTAAAATGAGGGAGGGCTGTGTGCCAAAATTTTGTGGAATGCGGCTAGTACCGTTCGAATGGCGAAGAAAAGTGGAAATAGAATAGGATTAATGGGTAAAGAAAGAATTGTATGTCCTTGGAATATAGTAAGTGGGCAAAACTGCTGGTGCCTTTAAAGAAGGCTAACGGAAAGCTCCTTTTGTGCGCAGATTTCCGGGTTACGCTAAACCCGTGGGTTGTAGAAGTGAAATATCCCTTGCAGCGAATTGAAGAGATATTGGCCAGTCTAAAGGGGAGTGTTTATTTTTCAAACGTGGATTTTTAAAATACCTACTTACAATTGCGGGTGAAGCCAGAAGTGCAAAATATATTGACTTTTACTGCACGGAAGAGATTGTTTGCGTTTTGTAAATTGCCGTTTGGACTTAGTGTATCAACTCCGATTTTTCAACGAATAATGGCGGCCATTTTTCAAGGAATGGAGGGAGTTTTCTACTATATGGACGATGTGTTGGTGACTGGAAAAACTCCCGAACAGCATGATCGGAGATTGGAGGTGTTTAGGAAAATAAAGGAAAAGGGTTTGCGGGCAAGCGCTGAAAAAAGTGTGTTAGGTGTTATGGAGGTGATGTATCTTGGACACAAAATTACTGGAAAGAAGGTACGACCTTTGGACAAGAAAATGACAGGAATTAATAAATGATGAGACCTAACAATAAAGTTGAAGTGCAGGCCTTTTTGGGAATGGTCAACTATTACCATCGGTTCGTGGATGAATTTGCTCAGATAGCAGCGTCGTTGTATAAATTGTTAAAGAAAGGAGAAAAATTTGAATGGAAGAATGAACAGGAGGAGGCTCTTGAGGGTTTGAAATCTAGAATCGGGAGAAACTAGTTCTAGTGTGTTTTAATAATGATTTAGAAGTGGTGTTAGCCGTAGATGCATCCAGTAAAGGTGTAGGAGGAGCGTTTTTACATTGTGAAGACTGCCTGGAGAGACCTGTTTTGTTTTTCTCATGAATTTTTAGGGCGGCAGAAACTAAATATTCAATTATCGAGCAAGAAGCGTTGGCCGTTATTTTTGGATTGACAAAATGCCGAGAGTACTTAATAAGGCGTAGATTCATGGTATATACAGTCCACAAACCGCTGGTGCATCTTTTTAAGAAGGATAATAAAGAGCTAATGTTATCGCCTAGACTACAGAGATGGCTATTACTTGTGGGCAGTTTTGACTTACAATTAAAATATCGGCGAGGAAGAGAAAATTATCCGGATATTAAGATGTGGAGAGGGAGAGAATTTTGAGGATCGTGAATCAAAAAATATGGAGGAAGAGGATGAGCACGGATTGATTAGGGCTATGGTAGGAATATCTAAAGGAGGACCGGTAAGGTGTGAACAGCTCAAGAATGTCACAATAAAGGATCGCGAATTAACTCGTATCAAAGCATGCATAAAGGGGCGGAAGACATGGCGAGATGGAGATAAAACTTTCAAAAATATAGAAAAATATTTGGCCATAGTAGATGAATATGTGGTACGAGGGAATAGAGGTGTAGTGCCGCTCAAATTAAAAGATGCTGTGTTGACAGTGATTCATGCGGGGCATCAAGGTGTGGAGAGGATGAAGAAATGGGGCCGAGAGTATGTGTGGTGGCTAGGGATGAATAGAGATATCGAAAATATCAGTAAGAGTTGTTTGATGTGCAATACGTGGGCCAAGATGCCCCATAAGGACAAAAAAATGTTTGACCAAAGGCTACTCAGCCGTGGGAGCGTATACACATGGACATTGACAATAAGATTTATATACTTGTGGTGGATGCTTAGGGTTGAGTACGAAGAAGTGAGGGGATTGACAACTCAGTTTATGGTAAAGATGTTTAAAAATCTTTGGGCTCGGTTCGGAGTATAGTATCGGACGGAGGTCCAGCCTTCACAAGTGGACAGTTCAAGTTATTTAGTGCTGAAACCGGTGCGAGACACATTTTGGCGTCTCCGCACCACCCGAGCTCAAATGGGCAAGCTGAAAGAATGGTGGTGGTTGTTAAGAGTTGGTTGAGAAAGTCGAAATATTACGGTGAAGAGATTTGGATAACGGTTGCATATTATAATAGCCGAATGGGAGAAGAATTGTTCCCAGTAGAAAAATTTTTGGGCCGTAGAACTCGTATTCAATTAGATTTCTTAAGACAAGAGCCAAAGGGGTGGATTCGAGATGCGAATATGTAATTGGTCAGACAGTTTGGGCTCAGTTTTGGAGATACCCGAAAGTGAAAATCTGGAGTGATTATAGATAACATTGGTCACAAATTGGTGCGAGTAAAATTTGCCGACAGAAGAGAGGGAATACGGCATCGAGATCAATTGAAAAGGGGCGTGGAACCTGAGAGGTTGCGATCGGGAGTATGAATAGGAGGAAATAAGTGATCAAAAATTCATGGTGGAAAAATATTCATCTTAGTATAGTGCTCAATATATCCGAGGAAAATTGAAGGGGACAATTAAACCAGAGGTATGCTAACTCAATATCGGGGTGATTGATAATAATAATAAAAAGGGTATCAACCATATAAGGGTTAATGGGACAAAATGGTTAATGGAATGTACAAATGATAAATAAAACCAGGCTGAACTAAGATGATTTCTACAAGGAATAGACAATAGCAGCACTTAAAGGAAGGATACCCAAGAAGCTAACCACCGCTTAAATTCGTGAACAAACCATAAAGGGACGATAATTATGCCAGGTGTGAGGTGAAGTGCGAAGTTTGATTTTCAATTAATGGAGGCGTGTTATGTGTATCGTTTTTTATGTAAAGTGTGGAGTCATTTTTTATGATAAGCAAAGCCATTTTTATTTTGTTAATATTTTTTTATAATTTTTTGCCCAATCATTCTTGTAATATATTATTTTAAAAGAGATTTATATAAAAATTGTTATCTTTAGATTAATGATTTATTTAATAAATGTATATTTATTTTTATAATTAATATAAAATGGAAGAAAAAAAGTAATAAAAGCTTTGTTTCTCCTCGAATTTTTTTTAAAAATTATTATTTGTAGTTGCAAGTTTGTTGCCCAATTTTCAGGCGGTTGAAAGGAAAACAATTAAAAGGAGAAAGAAAAATAGAAAGGAAATAATATTTTTTTTAAACCCATCAATAAGGTAATGCTTTTTACTAAAAAGCAATGTTTTTGATTAAAATTTAACATTTAATTATATATAGTAATTAATATTTTGATAATGATTTAATATTTAAATTTATGTTAATTAATAAAGTTCTGTTGTAAAAACTTTATAAATGTTTATTTTAAAAACTAGGTTTATAATGCAGATTTTCAAATATAAATTTCAATATTAAATTAAAAGATTTATGATCTTATTTTATTATCAATAAATAAAAATAATTTTTATTATATAAAATTGAAAGTGGCGAAGTAGTGCGCTACTTTCTAAATTAGTAACGAGCTACTAGGATTCTATTATTTAAAGTAGCACACTAAGACTACCGCTAATGAAAAAAGTAGCGCGCTACTTTTACAAAACTGCAATTAAAATCCGACAGAGCAGTCTATCAGTAACATCATCAATAAAATATAGGACCAGCTGATTGGACAAAAAATATTAATTTTATATTTCCTTTTTTTGCCTAATTGAATTTCATAAATTATAAAAAATAATCTTTTATAGGAGAGTTGCAGATTTTCTATTTTTATGGTAATCAATAAAATTTATGTTTTTATAAATAAAAAAAAATCATTATCAGACGCGTATCCAAGGGGAGGAATTTCATTCATCACTTTATATCATTTTAAGCTAATAAAAATTTCCTCCTACACGCCCTTCACTCCCCAAAGAATAAACACAATTTATCATTATAAGTTTGAAAGGAAATATAGTAAAAATAAATTTTTTAAAAAACGACTATAATTCAAAAAATTTTTAAAACAGGATTTTAATTTTAAAAAAAGTCAAAACCAAAATTTATTTTTATAAAAATCTAATATATCCAAAGGCTTACAATAAGTGGACCTAAAGATCTCCAATAAAATTCATCTAATAGTGCTTTCCCATCCCCCTTAGCAAAATCCTGGACATACCTTTGTGCATTATTGTAGATATTTTAAATAAAGAGATAATTTTTTTTATTCACTAGATTTTTGTTAAAAGAATAATTTCCACTATAAAAAAGTGACTCCTTATACAAGTAATGAGAATAATATTTCGATTATTCTTGGAACCAGGCTAACATTTATTTAAGATAATAGATTGTTCTTTATTTAAAAAAATTAGATGTGACAAATTATCCATTTTGTATATAAAAATATTTCTTCTTTGAATGGATAAAAATTTATATAAAAGTAATTTGGTATCTTTTGTAGGGAAAAAAATATAATAACAACAAAAATCTACAAAAAATAAAAAAAAATTATCACAAAAATATAGAGTCTGCAACATGCCTGTCCTTAACAGGTCAAGAGCATGTTCAGGAAATTAATTGAGTTCAAAAATTGTATGTATGCATACACAGTTATATATAACTACATATGTATAATTTTTAAAAATTCAAATTATCAAAATTAAATATAACTCCTCTATTACTAAATCAATTGTTTTTGAAGTATGAAAAGTGCCACGGATAATGGCATTCCAGGCATATAGTTCATTTGAATTTGAGGATGTTTATGCAAGGCCATCTATACTGAAGGAGTGTGTGGCAGGTTTAATGAATACCCAAACTATGTCCTGCAGTTTTTGAGAAGTTAACTAATTAACACTATTTCTAAGTATGAGTATCCATAATTGTCAAGAAAGAATTTCATTGCTCATCTAACCAATGGTTCTGATCTGGAATATTTTAGTGATTATTGTTCCATAACAAGACTTGGTTGATACATTTGGATGAATATAAGCCAGTATTCAGTTTGTTTCTTAGATCACATAATAGGACTGTATATTACACCATCATATGTTGTGTAAGATTAGCATCTAAACATTCATTAATACTGTCACTTTTTAGTTATCATTTTTTCCTCTTAAGGAGGAAATACATCGTTTATTGATAATATCCAAATTTATTTGCCTTGAAGCATCTGCATGTGATTACCATTTCCCAAGGGATATAGGGTGTATTATATTATATAGATGTTTTGATCATAAGTATAACACCTAAACAGAATAAACATTTAGTGTAAGTTATTAAAGAAATTATTGACATAAACTTAAAAGAAAACCAGTACTGGGTGCACCAAAAATTTTATATCTACAGCACCAAAATAATAGGGTTAAAGAGAAACCAAGCTGAGATAAAATTGTTTTTAGATTGGAAAATTATTTCCATCGATTTTTGGAGGATTTGGCAAAAATTGATATTCCACTATATTAACCAATGAAGAAATATGTTCATTTTGAATGGAAAAGTGAGCAAATTGCTTTTGAAATGTTAAAAAAAAAACTTGAAAAAGAGCCAATTTATTTTGTTTTATCAATTAAGAAACTTGGCCATTGATGCATCAAGTAAAGTGTAGGCAATGCCATATTTCATTTTATAGTGATACCAAATTTTATTATAATTTTAACTATTTTTTATATTTTGTACCGCAGTATATATATCTTTTACAAAACAAACAATTAATCGTCGTACACAATTAATAATATATATATATTTAAAATTCATAATATATTTAATTGCCTTTGAGGCTAATTGTTTCTATTACATCTATTCTCTCCTTTTTGGGCTCTCGATTTGAAACGGTATAAATTGTTTTCTTATCCGTTTTGAAGGGCTGCTTGTAATTTCGTTCTCTACCACCGTTTGCTCATTATTGTCGATTTTCATCTTATCATTTATGATGGTGTCTTTGTTTATTGAGTCTTGTATTGGGTCAATGTCTTTGGTCACCAATTCGTGTATAGGGTCAATGTCTTTGGTCATTGAGTTTTGTGTAGGCTCAATGTCTTTTGCTATCGAATTTTGTATATGATAATTTTCATTCATTTGTGGTGTAGTTTGCATCGTTTCTTCTTCTCTTCCCTCCTCTCTATTTTTTAAATCGGTGTTGTCGAACCTATGTTTTAACTGATTAATATGTCTTCTCCATACCCCTAATTTAGTTTCAACTAAAAACGCCATTGGTCCTGTTCTTTTAACGATTATACCTGGTATCCAATTCTCTTTTTAAAAATCTTTTGCATATATTTTTTCATTTATATTAAAAAAACCTGGTAACTGAGGTATATATGGATGAGGATAATTTGGTTTTATTAATTGTAAAGGTCCTATGGGTTGAAATTTAAGGATAATTGAACTTGGTGATTGTTTTGTGGTTATTTGTGGCGTATTTCGATAATTAAACAAAAAATCTTGGATTTTATTATAATCATTATGTTTTTTTAAAAAAATTTTAAAAATTTGTACTAACCACTCCGCTTCTCCGTTGGTTCTAGGGTGGTATGGGGCACTATATACATTTTTAATTGATAATTGTTTGCAAAATAAACTAAATTCTCTACTTTGAAATGGGGGGCCATTATCCGTAACAATCGTATTGGGGTAATCGAAAATAGCAAAATGTCTTAACAACAATTTTCTTACTTCAGTAAAATTATTCGTCGTCATTTTTTGTATTTCAGACCATTTACTAAAACTATCTATTATTACTAGATATATATCTCCATTAATTGGTCCGGCAAAATCTAAATGAATTCTTCCCCATGGTTTATTTGTGGAGGGCCATTTCCCTATGATCGTTTTATTGCCAGGATTATTTGTTTGACATAATTCACAATTCTTACCGTGTAATTCGATATCTTCGTTAATATTAGGCCACCAAACGTTCTCTTGTGCCAATAATTTTGTTTTAGTATAACCCTGATGCCCCATATGTAAAAAAGACAAAATATTTACTTGTAATTTTTTTGTAATTATGGTTCTTAATCCCAATATACACCCTGTCTCCATCGTGAGTTCATTTCGGCGCTGAAAAAACGGTTTTAGATTTTCCTCTATTATCTTTGGCCATCCAGTTGTAAGGTAACGTGAAACCTTTGCTAATACCGGGTCATTTCTTGTGTGCTTTTATATCTAACGCTGAAATAAATTGTGGAGCATCCGATAGTATTAAATTAATATCTAACTCTTCCCAAGCAGATGGTTTACCGTCAATTGGAAACCGGGAAAGCATATCCGCATTACTATTTTTTTTGTCCCTCGAAGTTGCAATTCATAATCATAATTTGCTAGTAGTAATGACCATCTTACTAATCTTGATGACATATCTGTTATTCTTTTATGTGGATTAAGTAACGATATTAGGGGTTTATGGTCAGTAGTGATAATGAAATGTCTGCCAATTAAATATTGTTTAAATTTAATTAATCCAAATATAATTGCTAAAGCCTCCAGCTCTATCTGACTGTAATTTCGTTCGGCAGCATTTAATGTTCGAGACGCGTATCCAATCGATTTTTCCTCGTTGTTAATGATATGAGATATAACTGATCCTATTCCATGTTGAGACGCATCAGCAACTAGAATTATCGGTTTTTCCGGATTATAATGTGTTAAAATTGGTGCTTCTGATATTAATTTTTTAAATTTATTAATTACAATTGTTTCATTATTTGTCCATTTCCATGGCACATCTTTCCTTAAAAGCCTATATAATGAAGCCGCAATAGTCGAAAAATTGTTTATAAATTTTTGATAATAATTTATTATACCGATAAAAGCTTGTAATTCTTTAACGTTTTTAGGTAACGGTGCGTCTAAAATTGCATTGACATTCTTATTTGTTGTCGTAATTCCCTCTTCGCTAACGGTATGACCTAAGAATTCAATCTTTTCTTTAAAAAAATCACATTTTTTTAGATTTAATTTCATACCGTTTATTTCTAACATCTTTAATACATTTATCAAATTTTTTTTATGACTCTCAATTGATTCCCTCGTAATTATTATATCGTCCAAATATACCGCTACTCCAGGTAATTCCTTTAATAATGAATCCATTGTTTGTTGAAAAATCGCTGGCGCTGAGGCTACCCCAAACGGAAGTCGTGTGAAACGATACAATCCACTAGGCGTGTTGATTACTAACAGCTTTTTTGCCTCCTCATCTAGCTCAATTTGAAAATATGCTTCGGATAAATCTAATACTGTATATTTACACCCATTACCTAGTGTGGCTAATAATTCATTAATTCTGGGTAAAGGATATCTATCAAAATATTTGCATTAACCGTTTGTCTGAAATCACAGCAAATTCGTAAAGATCCATCTTTCTTCAATACAGGCACAATCGGAGAAGCGATATTCGAATATTTTAGTCTTTCTAAAACTCCCATGGATTCCAGTCGTTGTAATTCCGTTTTGCCATCCACGCAAATGGTATCGGTCTACTTTTCATACATTGAAACTGAGGGTTGGATCTTACCGTTAAACTGGCCTTAAACCCTTTTAGTAAACCTAATTTTTTAGTAAATAATAATGAAAATTTATGTACAATATTATCCTCCCAAACCTCATTAACTATAGTACATTGATTTATTTTTATAACGGGTAATATATATTTACCTTTAATATTGATCATTACATTATTAGATTTTAAAATAATATCCGTTTTTGTTACTGGTATTTTTAAACGGTAAACATCTTCTATATTCAAAATGGAGACTGCCGATCCTGTGTCAATTAAAAATTTAATATAAATTTTATCTATCAATTATTTCACCTTAAATTTTTCTCGAGACTCTTCTGGAAATTCCCAATCCTCAAAACTTTCTCGCTCATTTTCTGGAACATCTATCGTTCGAATATATTCTTTCTTCCCACGATTCCTTCTGCATACTTTTTGTAAATGTCCTTTTATCCCACAATTATGGCAGATGGCATTCAAATTAGGGCACTTAGGTTTTATGTGATCTCCTAATCCACAATAGCAAATAATTTTTGATACTGGTTTGTACTTGTCATACTGCTCCCTTGTTACTGTTTTTGAGATTTTATTTATCTCCTTCCCTGCAGATAATTTTTCATACGACATTATTTCTGTAGTCTCCACTTCGGTCGCGATTTGTATTGCACTTTCCCATGTCAAGTCCTGCGTGTTAATTAATTTCATTAATATTTTTCCATTATTAATTCCTGACACTAATTTGTCCCGCAATACTGTATTATACATATCTTTAAATTCACACGTCTTTGCCTTTATCTTTAATTTATTAATATACTCTACGATGGTTTCATCTTTTTCTTGTTCCATTTTAAAAAAATAATATCTTTCTAATAGGAAGTTTGTCTTCTTCATATAATAATTTTTTAAAAGTTTAATTATGTCATCATATGATATTTCCTCTAATGTCTTTGGCAAACACAAATTAAATAATTTAGAATAAACCTCTAATCCAATATTCGCTAATAAAAATGATTTTTTGTCTTCTATTTTTGCGATTTTAAATATGAATTCCATCTTTGATAAATAAACTTCCATATTGCACTCCTTCATATTATAATTCTCCATTTGAAACGACTGCGCCATTATAGTGATACCAAATTTTATTATAATTTTAACTATTTTTTATATTTTGTACCGTAGTATATATATCTTTAACAAAACAAACGATTAATAATAAATATATTTAAAATTCATCATATATTTAATTGCCTTTGAGGCTATTGTTTCTATTACACATTTGATTGATAGTTTTAAGAGACCTATAATTTTTTTCACAAGATTTAAACTTGAATTGGAAAAAAATTTGTAATTTATACCAATTACAAGCCATTTGTCTCAAATACTTCAACATTGGTTGTTACTTATGAGAAGTTTTAAAATTTAGATATAGTAAAGGAAAAGAGAACCACTCAGATATTTTGTCTAAGTTGGGTTCAGGGAGTGCAAAACGTGAATAACTTACTTTAAGTATAGGGAAGAGATATTAATTTGTATTCTGTCTTATACATTAAATGTGAGTGTGGAAAAAAGAATTTTTTAAAAAAAAAAGTATAGATGAAGCCACAATTTAATGATAAAATCAAGGTATCTAATAATTACCAGATTATCTTGTGCCACCTCTGAAACGGCATTTTCATAAGTATGTTATAATGGATCAACATTGTTCACTAGATGCTATCCTAGCTTGCTTAGGTCTAAAACGTGGATGCACATATAGGATAATTCTTATAAGGGTCATTCCATGTGAAATGAGCAAAAAAATCAAGATTTTCGGCCGACCCCTTTCAATTTCGATAAAAAGTTGTAGAGTGGTTATATATGTTCCCATTAGATTATAAAGAAAATTTTAGCGCATTAGCAACTATATTAGCGGAGATAATCGGGGTTAAAGGTCCAAAAAACGCCTTTTTTTGCTTTTTACTGATGTTAAATAATTAGTTTTTAATTTAAAACTAAATATGATCAAATATTGAATCTAATATCAATAAGTTAATAATTGATAATTATGGCAAAAACATCAAAATTAATATTTCGAAATGAATATGATCTCCAATTTTTAATTTTTTTAAGAAATGTTATCCTTTTACTATTTTTTTAATAATTTCTTCAACAATCATGGCTGGATATTTATTTAAAAAAATATCGCTATTTTTATACTTTAAAAAAAATAGATGGCGCTATATATAATAGTTTTAATATGTTAAAATTCATTTTTTTATCGATTAAAAATATTTTAATGTATAATATATCATAAAATTCGATTATATAATTTTGTAAACCTTATTCCCCTGAGATATTCGCAGGATAAAAAATTTTTTTAATATTTCAATATAAATTAAAAATAATTATAAAATGGGACTAGCACACGAACAAAAAAAGCAGGATTAAAGGATTGCTGGAAAATTATTAAGGGAAAAATCGAAAATCACATTAATTACCAGGCCTACCCCCAACCCTCCACCCCCCTTCCCCAGACAAAGTCATACCCATCAAGACCAAGAATGTTATGAAATTCTCATTATCTTACATTATTAAAATAACCAGTGATAAAGAAAATTTCAAAGATTTTGAAAATTTTTTTAAGCAATACAAATACAAAATTATAGTTCTGATAAAAGCCGACTCATGACTGGAATAAAAGGTTGTGTATCTGTTAAAGGCGAGAAAGAATCAGTCCAAAGACTTATATTAAATAATCTTAAAGAAATATTCAAGATGTTTAAGGAAGAATACCCAAATATATCAATTAGATTCTCTAAATTTGCCGAACTTAGACCAAAAAACTGTATATTAGTTGGAGCTAGTGGCACACACACTGTTTGTGTGCGCCATTCATCAGAATGTGAAATTAATGACAAATGTAATAGCTGAAATTACAGCAGGAGAAGATAACTGTATAAATTCTTATAACTATCTTTTGGCGCAAATTATTTGTAATCCATCTCAGCCAAAATGTTATTTAACAAATTGTGATCAATGCCCTGGTATAGAATCTTTTAAGGGCCAATTATACCTGTTGTTTCAGAGAAATCGTATAGAATATGTCACGTTTAAACAATGGATCACTGTGGATAGAGCAAATCTTGAAACTATTATAAAGTCCATTGATGATTTCATCGAATATCTATTAGAAAAAGTTCAAATTTTACTGCGTCACTCATTTATAGATAAACACAAAGTTTATTTTTGAAGAATTCCAAAGAAAATTTAAAAGATGGGGAATTTTTAACAATTCTAGATTATTAAGAGAATTATTCCTTCAATTTACTAGATGAAGTTTAGGGATTTCATTGGAACAACGGGCAGGCCACTATACATCCATTTGTAGCATATTATAAATCTTGAGAAGAATTAAAAAATATAAATTTTGTTATTTTGTCCGAATCATTAAGCCAATACTAGTGCAGTCCACCTTTACCAAAAAAAATTTATTAAATTCTTAACAGCCAAATTTAATTCTAAACCAGAAAAAATAATATATTTTTCAGATGAAGCCGCGTCTCAATACAAGAATTGCAAAAATTTTCTGAACATATGCCTTCATAAATACGATTTTAATATTCCTGCCGAATGGCATTTCTTTGCCACTGCTCATGGCAAAATGCATGTGACGGTATCGGAGGAACTGTCAAAAGATTAGTTGCAAGAGCTAGTCTTCAAAGGCCAAATAAAAATCAAATCCTAACCCCATTAGAATTATATATTTATGCTAAAGAAAATATTAATGGAATTCAATTTGAATATGTATCTAATCAAGAATATATCGAAGAGGAATTAGCCCTTCGTAAAAGATTTGATTCTGCACTGCCCATTCATGGTACCCAAAATATTCACGGGGTTATTTCATTGATCAAAATAGACTAAAAACCAAAATATATTCTAATTCCAAAAAATATAATATAAAACAAGTTTCGTTTTTAAATGAAAAAATTATATTTTAAAATATTAATGGATATATAACATGTGTATATGAAGATAAATGGTGGTTAGGATATATAATCGATAAAAATGATACAAATGAAGAAGTAAAAATTTTACACCCTTGTGGACCTTCAGCCTCTTTTAAATTTCATCTGAAAGATGATATTTTAGTGTTGCCTAAATCACATATTCTCTCGCAGGTCAATCCTTCTACGACCACTAGTCGAACATATATATTATCGCCTGAAGAAATCTCACAAGCTAGCCAGGCTTTGTATTCCTTTAGATTAAGTAAGATTTAATTAATTTATAAACTATCTTAATTAGGCAAAATTTGTGAAGATTTTAAAAATTTATAATCTGAATTACAAATAAATATATATAATGCACATTGTAATCGATTTAGTATGATATATATACATTAAAATATTTTTAATCAATAAAAAAAATGAATTTTAACATATTAAAACTATTATATATAGCGCCATCTATTTTTTTAAAGTATAAAAATCGCAATATATTTTTAAATAAATTTTCAGCCATGCCAATTGTTGAAGAAATTATTAAAAAAATAGTAAACGGATAATATTTCTTAAAAAAATTAAAAATCAGAGATCATATACATTTCTAAATATTAATTTCAAGTTTTCAACTGACCATAAGATGACCCATATTTTATCAAAAATTAATTTTGATGTTTTCACCATAATCATCAATTATTACCTTAGCTATTGATATTAGATTCAATATTTGATCATATTTAGTTTTAAATTAAAAACTAATTATTTAACATCAGTAAAAAGCAAAAAAAGACGTTTTTTGGACCTTTAACCCCGAATATCTCCACTAATATAGTTGCTAATGCGCTAAAATTTTGTTTATAATCTAATGGGAACATATATAACCAGCCTACGATTTTTTATCAATATCGAAAGGGGTCGGCCGAAAAGTGATTGATTTGACATGGAATGACCCATAACTTTTTTATTTGGATACAAAAAATTTATGATTAAATCAAAATTTTTTATCATGCCACTTAATAAATTCCTAGATTAAAATATTTGAGTTGGTTCTCAGCTATGTTCTTATTTCTAGTTTTAATTTTTAACAATTTAAATCAATATAAGAAATTTTTATTTTATTGCATATATTTAGATGACTACTTTTAATCTCCCCCAAATTTTTAGAAAAACCAGTGAGGTCTTAATTTTATGCTGTACCAAGATAACTTGCTTCTACGATTCACAACATAATTTTGGTGATTATAAAATTGTGACTTAAAAAATAAAACTTTTCCTTTTATAATGTATAAGACTAATTCAAGCTGTAGCCAATTTATATTTTACTGTAGCTATGCCCATCTTAAAATGCTTTCATAATAATCTCTGGAAAAAAAAAATATATTTTTAGACTTTGCCTGACAATAAGTATATTGCATGTGTAGATTTATTATATCAATTACTTCTTTTATAATGCAATGAATTATTATTTACTAGTTGGTTAGTGTTTAAATATTTTTAATGAATACAAAATTTGATTACTTTAAAATTGTTAACTAAAAAATCTCTTATAATTAAATAAAATGTAGCCATATAAAATTTAAAAATGTTACTTATTGATGACAAAACAAAATATTGATCAGATTCTGAGCTGATTTAACAATAATTTATTGATGTAAAAATAACAACAGATATAATTTTATAAAATAAACCAAATAAGATTATTAACGATTAGATTTAGCAACTCTTTCTAATTCATCTTTTTTCTTAATAGCATACGAATTTGATGATCCCTATAAATATTTAATAAAAAATCTATAAATAAAATATTACTTTGGCAGCATTTATAAGTTCATCGGCTAAGCACTCTGCAATTGTTTTAATATTACGAAAAGCTGACTCTCTAGAACCTGTCACTATCAGGTAAATTGCTAAATTAACACGTCTCAAAGGTGAAACATCTACAGCTTGTCGTCTAACAGTTCCAGCTCTACCTATTCTAGTGGAATCTTCTCGAGGTCCACTATTGATTATTGCATCAACTAATATTTGGATTGGATTCTATAAATAGTTTTTTTCAATGCACTAATAGTGTTTAATTACTTGACCCGTCAATAAGAAAACAATTTCAAATGTATGTTCCACAATTCTGACTGCCATTAATTTTTTACCATTATTTCTCCCATGCATCATTAACGAGTTAACAAGACGCTCAACTATATGGCACTGAGCTTTTCTAAATTTTTTAGCAGCATATCTTCCACTTGTATGTGGTAAATATTTGGCATGCTTATCTTTAATAGCAATATAATCCTAAAAACAAAAAAAATTTAAATTGTATTATTTATAAACTAACAACAAGTCCTAAATCAGATACTTGTACATCATATGGATTCCATTTACCAAACAACTTTATTTCTGGAAGTTCTGTTGTAGGAAGAGGGTTCACTTGAACAATTTCTTCTGCCCATTCATCAGACATATTTCAGATGCACTCGAAGGAAATGATAGGTAGTAATGAAATTTGTTTATTTGAATTAAAAAATATTTATTTTAAAAAATAATTGTTTGTTCAAATTAGTATAACATAAAATAAATATTATAATTAGAAATGTTAAAGAATGTTGTATATAATTTTACACCTAAATAAAATGTTCAGAGTAATAGATATTTACGTTTTTTTCTTGATAAAAAATTTAATTTTACATGATTCTTAAATTTTAGCGTAATTAATGTTGTTATGATTACAATAATATTAATATTTTTCATCATAAATTATGTCAATATTGATTATTTCCTCAAGAGTGGTGTTCTCTAACGCGAATTCTGTTTTCATATTATGACTCTCAATCAGACAAGGCTCTGATAACTTAGGCAGGGACGTCGCTAGCCTTTACCATCTCAGGGGGCTCAGCTAAAAAAAAAATTATGGAGGGCTTCGCCCCCATACCCCCCAATTTGGTGGCCTTTGACCCTTTTTTGCATTCAATTTTTTTGAGGTGGGTAGACATTATTATGGGGTGGGGGGGAGGGTAAATTTATTGGGGGCTTATCTATTAAATTTTTAAATAAAATAGAGCAAAATATATTGTTGTATTAATATATTTATTATACTCTTATAATAATAGAATAATATTGCTAAACATATATCAAATCAATATATTGCACACAATCATAGACATTATTTTCAAATAAATCTTTCTTCTTTAAAAGGGTTGTACATTCTCAGCAAACTCATATTCATGCCAAAAAACTATAATAATGAATTCATAGTAAATGAGGGGATTTTTAAATAGAATCCATATTTTAAAAATTAACTCATTTAAATTCACAATATTTTGATAGTTAGTAGTTATGCTAAAATAATTTAAGTTATTCTTGTTTAAATCTATGAAAGAAGTACCATTATAATTAAAAATATATAATTACGTGGAAATATCGCCATCAAGGGTGACAAAAAATTTTTAAAGGGGTGGGCAGAAGTTTTTTAAGTGAGGGGGATTTGCTTCCAATAAAAATTCTGACACGTAGACCCTGATCATAGGCGTAGCCAGAAGGGGGAGGCAAGGGGAAATTCTCCTTCCCTTCAGAAATTTATCACTTTTTGTGAATATAATAAAAAATAACCCCCATAGTCCTCCCCCCCCCCACTAACAATAATTTTAAAGAAAGAATGTTAAAATTGATATTATTTTATAAAACTATTCATCATAATTTATACATTTTTGGATAAAAGCATTTATATATCAAAAAATGAACCAAAAATGCTTTTTAAGAAATGGAATATAAGCCAAAGAGTAGTCTTAAGACAAAAGTGAATGTATTATAATTATTAATAATATATCCATAAAATTACTAAATAATATAAATTATCAAATATAATTTTTTATAAAGTGAGTATTTTTTTTTTTAATTTATAATCTATATTATAATTTTCCGATGTCCTCACTATACATCGTGACGTTATCTCATCGCTACGTCATGTCATCGGTACGTATTTATTTTTATTTTTTTTATTTGTTGATTTTATTTATTTATTTTATACAAACAAATGATCCTGCCAATTTTTCGACATTATTACTTTTAGCAATTTAGAACTATAAAAAATACTGCTTGGACGATGGTTCAACAAGTTAATTATTTTCCTTGAATTTATTTTTAAATATATTATATTTTTTATTATTTTTAGCGATTATTACTTTTAGCGATTATTACTTTTAGCGATTATTACTTTTAGCGATTATTACTTTTAGCGATTATTACTTTTAGCGATTTAGAACTATAAATAATACTGCTTGGACGGTTCAACAAGTTCATCATTTTAATTGAATTCCTGAAATCGGCCAGTTATTTAAAAAAATTCTCTAAATAAGGGCACTCTAAAACACACTTAATCAAAGTTTCCTTTTCACAGATTTCATAAGTTAAATATTAGAAGAAGAGATTATTAAATTAAGCTAAATTCTTTTAAAAAAAAGAAAAGATATATACTCTTTTAATACTTACATATCACTTACACTTTTCACTCCATACTCTTCATTTTCAGGCATCTAATCCTTATAATTGCCTTATTTACTTATATCTGTTTGTTTTCTGAAGTTTAAATATTTAAATAAGAATATTAAATTAAGTTAATTATACTAATTATTTTATCTACTTTATAAATTAAGAATAAGAATCTTTAATTAAGTTAAAGCGTTGTGTAAATTTAATCAAGAAAGTGTTAATTAAAAAAATAGGAAATTTGAATGCAGGTTGATCTTATGTGGTTCAAAAACATTATTACCAATGTAAACTGGGTTACTCTTTAACACTTACTTTCACTGCATCACTAAATATCACAAAATTTCAAGAAACTACTTCATATAAATTGTCTTATTCAATCACATTTCCCTGTTTTGAAAATTTTAAATATTATAAGTCTATTAAATTAAGTTAAATTAAACTGAATTTCTCTTCACATATAAGGGCAGACATTATTTTGTCATGATTCTCTTTATATGGGTTGGACTGGGCTTAAAAAATATTTCTCAAAATTAAACCTATATTGGAATTTTTTAATGTTAAATGGTAGTCTTATGTTATTATTTTTATAAAGTAATATATTTTACCCGTAGACTAATTGGTAAATCAGATATTTCCCCTTCATTAATTATAAATTTAATATCTCTGGGCTTGGTTTCAAAATTATTAGGGATTGAGGTGGGCTTGAGAAAATCTTTTTAAATATTAAGATCTTGGATGCTTGGATATTTTTCCCAGTTATTGTAGGCTTGAACCTATATTGGGATTTTTTAATGTTAAATGTTAGTCTTATGTTAATATTTTTATAAAGATATATATTTTAACTCAAAGAATAGTTTTCAGTAACATACAAAATGTATACTGATTATGCTATGCTTACAACATATGTATCCCTACTAAAGATATCACTAACATTCATTATTTTAACAACAGTCTCAAATAATATGGTAAAAATCAAAATTTAAAAAATACTAAAATTCTCTTTTCCTTTCTTTCCCTTTTAATTTCTTTTATTATCTTCCCCTTTCTCAAAATTTCCCTTTCCTATCTTCACTTTTTAATTTTCTTTTTCTTTATCTTTACCTTCCTTTCCCTTTTAATTTCCCTATTTTCTTTCCATTAAAATTTCTCTTATTTCCCTACCTCAGAATACACACTCCAGCCGAAAGCTGGGTTAATCAAAAAATAAATATCATTCAATTCTTAATTCAACTCATATTCAAGCAAAAAAATTATACTGGGTCATATGATGTGAAGCCCAATAAAATATACAAAGTTATTCATCTATATATACTAAAAATGCTTATACTTGATTGTACAAGTGGTATATTGACTCCTCATCAGGTTCAATGTATTTATTTTTTAAAATTATTCTTTTGTTTATATTTTAGATAACAAGCCCTGTCTTAACCTCACTTAATGATTGTACAGGTGGTGATTTATTCGTCATTAATAAAATAAAAAGATGGCAGGTCAATTAAAAAATGAAACGCGCTAGGGACAGGGTTGCCATGTCTCCCCCCATCAGCGGGAGACTCACCCAATTTTTTAGTTTACACGCAGACATCTCTCTCTCACAAAACTACCGCAATTGAAAATCTCCCGCAAAAATCTACCGCAATTTTTTAATTTCTCCTGCAATTTTTTTAAAAATGTATATAACATTTTTAATATATAAATAATAATTTTGAGAGACAGTAATTGATTATTTTTATATTTTAAAATAAATTTTAAATATTTATTCGAAAAATATGTCTAGTTTGTAAATTTCTTTCTATCCTGTTTTATTTTTATCCAATAATAAATCAACATCATTTCATTCATATAAGTCAGTACAGGGGAGTATATCAACATCGATTGCATTACAAAAATATTCTCCAAAAATAATAAATAATACAGATGCAACTACAGCTGCGGAAATCGTATACACCTATCATGTAGTTCAACATTCACAGAGCTATATCATCACAATGTGGGTCGAATCTTTTTCCCATGATATTTAACGACTCCAATATAAGTGCAAACCTTACTTGTGGTAGAACAAGAGCAAGGCTATCACAAACAGATGCATCTAAAAAGGAAAATATTAAAATATTTCCCTTGATCTTTCGCTATTTCAACAAGAATAAAAACATTTCAATAAAACTGTTAAAATTGTTTTCTTCGGATAGTGAAAATCTAACGATGAAACTAACCACATAATGGTAAATATAGCTGATTCAGGGTTATCAATAATTTGCATGTCAGCTGCGCTGATAATGCCTCTGTAAATTTTGGCAAAAACCAAAGTGTATTTACCAAATTGAGGCAGCACAATAATGACTTATTAATACCAATTGGCTGTATATGCCATATACTACATAATTCTTGCAAGAAGGCAATGAATGTACTATCTGTGGATGTCGAAATAATTGTGATGAAATGTTTTAACAAATTTAGTTCATCAATTAAAGAGTTAATGAATTAAAAGTGTTGGTGGAGTGGTCTGACTTGGGATGGTGTGAGTTGTTGCGATACTTTTCTATCAGGTGGTTGTCATTAGTACCTGCCATTGATTTAATTTTAAAATTTTACAAACCCTTAAAAAAATACTTATTAAATAAAGATTTTAAAAGCTCTCCTAAAATTTTAAAAAATTTTTACGAGTATGAAATGGCAGAAGCATATTTAGGATTAGTTTCACATTTTGGAAATCTACTTCATGCAGTTAATATTTAGTTGCAATCAGAATATTCTTTATTAATAAAGATTCACAAAATCATTCTACAGCTCTGTTCATCTCTACAGTTAAAAATTGATAATAAATTTTATGGCGCTATTGCTAAAAATATTATATTAAAATGAATAATACTCTAATTAATACATTTTTAAATGAAGCAGATATTTTTATTAAGACAATTTTAGAATATTTACAATCAAAATTTGATTTTAATAACACATATATAAATATTATGACCTTGGATCATTTGTAATTTAATAAATAATTAAAAATACCGATAGACATTGATGTCTTGTTTGAGGAGATCGTAATTCTCTCTATTTTTTATGATTCGCCAAAATACTTAAATTAGATGGTCTAAAAGCAGAGGAGAAATGGCTTGAACTTTTTCGTAATAACAAAAAATCCCCATCCTTAGAAAAAATAGGCGAGTATGTCTTCTCCTTACCTCATTCTAATGCCTCATCCAAGCGCATTTTTAGCCTGATGAGGATTGCCTGGAAAAAGGAGAGAAATCGGATTGCTTTAACAACATTAGAGGCCGAGCTAATGGTAATGGTTAAACAAATTTCTAATATGTCATGCCAGGAATTTTATAAATATCTTAATAACGACGGTAAACGTTTAGTTTTATTATTTATATCTAAAATAAAATATAATTAACATTATAAATATTTAATTTTCCATATTTTTTTTATATTAAATAAATTTTATTTATATATTTTTATAAAATAAATATATTTTTTACATTGTAAATCAAAAACAGAGAGCATTCCTATCTCCTCAAACAAGACATCAATGTCTATCGGTATTTTTAAAATATTTGAACATTTTATATAGTTTTAGCAATGGCGCCATAAAATTTATTGTCAATTTTAACTGTAAAGATGAACACATCTGCAGCGTAATTTTGTGAATCTTTGTTAAGATTCTTCTGATTGCAACTGCACATTAACATCATGTAGTAGATTTCCTACATGTGAAATCATTCCTAAATATACCTCTGTCATTCATTATTGAAAAAAATTTTCAAAATGTTAGGACAGCTTTTATAATCTTTATTTAAGAAATATTTTTTTAAAGGTTTATAAAATTTTAAAATTCTATCTATGGCGGGTATTATAACATATCGCAACCAACATTGTGCTGACTCAATTCTTTAAATACACTCTGGTTTTTCCCAAATTCACTGAAGCATTATCAGATCAGAAAGCTGACATGCAATTAATTGATAATCCCGAATCTGCTATATTTACCATTATATGGTTAGCTATGACTTTGGAATTTTCACTATTTGAGGGGAAAAAATTTAATAGTTTTATTTAAACGACCTTAATTTTGTTGAAATAGCGGAGGATCAAGAATATTTCCCTTATTAGATGCATCTGTTAGAATTGCATATGTATGCCCATATTTCAAATCGTCAAGAATTGACCTCCCGGATTCAGGTTCTAAAACATTGATGATATTCCTGCTCATTTTTGTTCTACAGGTAAAGTTTTCATTTATCTTGGAGTCATTAAATATTATGGGGAAACGATTCTACCCATATTGCAATGATAAGTAGCTCTGTGAATGTTGTACTACAAGATAAGTGATTACAATTGCCGCAACTGTAGATGCATCTGTATTATTTCTTATTTTTGGAGAATATTTTTGTTTTGCAATGGATGTTGATACACCCCCCACTGATTATAATAATGTCATTGAACTTTAGTAAATAAAATAATTATCATTGAAATGAGTACAATATTACCTTATTATATATTTAAACGTGATACGTGATAATTAAGAGCCTATCCCTATAAGGTTATACACACACATACACGGTAGATTAGATTTCCAATTGCGGTCCTTTTGCGGGACATTCGCCTAAAATATATTTTTACATTGTAAAATTAAATCGTTTGTTTTTTTATAAAATTTTATCGTTTACATTCTTTTATATTTAAAAAATATCTTTGGTTTTTTTAAATAAATTAATATATTTTAATAAATCAAGATGTTATTTTATTTTGAAAAATAGTTACCGACTTTGTATTTATATACTGTGTTGTGATGATTTGATGAAACATATTGACGATTAAATTAAAACCCATTCATATAAATCTTTGCAAAAATAATTAAAATATAGACAAAGAATTATTGAAATTTCTTTTATTATTCCTTTTGATATTTTAGCAAATATTATAATTTTATATGAATGGGTTTGAATTTAATCGTCAATATGTTTCATTAAATCATCACAACACAATTATAAAAAATAATAGGCGGATTGTTAAGTCAATTCAAAATCCCGGCTGAAAAAAAATTCTTTTTAGCAATTTTTATATTTCTCCTCCAAAATACCAAATTTCTCCCGCAATTTGAAAATTTTGACCTGGCAACCTTGACTAGGGATCGTGAGGCCTTATAAAATCTACCAAGAACGCAAAATAAAGTTAGCCATATATATATATATAAATGCATAAATGTTCTTATATATTTTTATATTTTAGAATACATCTATTTTAGCTTCTGATGATATTCCCACTATTTCTAGGGAGTTTAACCTTATATTGACTCCTCTTCAGGTTCAATGCATTTATATTTTTTAAATTATTCTTTTGTTTTTATTTTAGATAACAAACCCTGTCTTAACCTCATTTAATGATTGTACAGATGGTGATTTATCCATCATTAATGAAAGAAAATGATGGCAGGTCAATCAACAAAAGAATAGCTATAGGAATTGTGAATACCAGCAAAATATACTAACAACACATAAAAAAGTTAGTGTATATATATATATATACTAAAAAGGCATAAATGTTCTTATATTTTTTTATTTTTTAGAATACATATATTTTAGCTTCTGCTGATATTCGCACTATTTCTAGGGAGTTGATCCTAATCTTGACTCCTCTGCAAGTTTAACGCATTCATTTTTTTAAATTTTTTTATTTGTTTTTACTTTAGATAACAAACCCTGCTTTATTTTCTCCTTATAATTGTTTAAATATTGATATATCTACCATTAATAATCATACAAAATAAATGTTCAGAAAAACATGATAGTCTTGATAAGTCTCCAACTAGATAAATTTTATTTTTTGATGATAGCCTCCCAACTACTAGAGATATGCATATATTGACCCCTTTGCAAGTTCAGTACAGTATTTTAATGTTTGTTTTATTTCAATAATAATGTTTTATATATTTGCCTGATTTCCTTATTTTTTTAGGTTAACCCAAACTTGATCCCTTACATAGCTACAAAACATGATATTTCTAAAAGGTAAGCAAAGAAAAAAATGGCGACTCAACAAACGCCTTACACATTCTAGAATTACAGGTATGCAGGATAATAAGGATCTACGCCTGATATTAACTCCCCTGCAGGTTTTTAATGTTTTATATATAGGTTTATTTTATATTCACCCAGATACCTTCAACTGATATTTCTATAACCACTACCACCTTCCCTATGGCACCTCTACCATGCATATTTCGACATATATTTGATGACCACCACTCACCTATATTAGATATCGGAAACATGACAGAAATATGCGCCTTCTGCAATGCTAAAATGTGGAATGGAGAAAAATTATCAAAAAGCTCATGTAGAAATATTCAGTTTTCTACATGTTGCTTGAATGGGAAGGTAATTTTATTTAAAATTTCTCAATTACCACCAAATTTATTACGTTTATTTACCGGGGATCATTGTTCATCATCCCACATTTTAATAAACATAAGAGCATATAATTCTCCACTGTCATTCACTTCACTAGTAGTTAATATAAATAATAATTTATCCAATTCGTGATCAGGTAATTATACCTTTCAAATTAATGGACAGGTTCATCATCGCATTGATTCACTCCTACCAACATTAGGGGAAACACCTAAATTTGCCCAATTATATATACATAATACGCCTAGCGACATTTTATCACACGACACTTTATCATGCGACACTTTATCATGCGACACTTTTTCATGACGACACTTTATCACGACGACACTTTATCACGACGACACTTTATCATGACGACACTTTATCACGACGACAATTTATCACGACGACACTTTATCACTCAGCCATTTGATAACGCGACACTTTATCACGCGACATTTTATCATGATATACTTAAAACTTAATTTATTATAATTGAAAAGTTAAATTTTGATAATATCTCATTTTTTGACTTTCATCATGATATACTTAAAACTTAATTTTATATATTTGAAAAGTTAAATTTTGATAATATCTCATTTTTTGACTTTCATCATTACTTAAAACTTAATTTTATATATTTGATAAGTTAAATTTTGATAATATCTCATTTTTTGACTTTTCCATCTAAATTCCAATATTTAAAAATTTAAATTAATTTTTTATGTTAACGCGACACTTTATCATGATATACTTAAAACTTAATTTAATATATTTGAAAAAATAAAATTATGATAATATCTCATTTTTTGACTTTTCCGTCTAAATTTCAATATTTAAAAAATTTAAATTAATTTTTTTTTGTTAACGCCACACTTTATCATGATATACTTAAAACTTAATTTAATATTTGAAAAAATAAAATTTTGTTAATATCTCATTTTTTGACTTTTCTGTCTAAATTTCAATATTTAAAAAATTTAAATTAATTTTTTTTGTATTTCATATTTTAATTTACATAAATATAATTTTTTTAAACTTAATTATCATCTTATATAGGGAAACAGGAGACATAAGCAATAATTTTCTATTTATACTTTTTATTAATAAGTAACTATAAATCAATAAAACACTACACTTAAATTAATGTGTTTATCTATTGATATTTTTTAAGCTAATCGTTTTTTCACAAAGATTTATAATTTGTACAAATTCAGGTTTTGTATTTACCCATAAATATAATAATATTTTTTTTTCTATATATACCTCAATTTTCTATATTATTATATATTAAAGAATATTTTTTTTATTAATTATAATGTTTGAATTAAGATTTACATCGAAAAATAAACCTACCCTTTTATATCAAAATTACGAATATACTAAATTTAGGACAAATAAAAATGAATCAATATGCTGGAGATGCGCCAAATATAAATCTCTAAAATGCCATTCTTTTATTACAACAAAATTGAATGATATCTTAAAAGGTCCTCTTGATCATACTCATGAGGGTAACATTTCAAAATCTTATGTAGGAAAAGCAATATCAGAAATGAAATCCAAATTAAGTGAATATTCTAGTCCTTCTTTGGTCCATGCAACAACATTGTTAAATTATGATAATAATACCTTGATGGTTATGCCAAATAAGTCTGCCCTTCCTTACAAAGGCATAAAAAATCGATCTCTACCATTATATTGCCTCCTATCCCTAAGGATCTCACTTTCTTATATCCGGAATGTTACAGGGATATGCTCAAATACGATTCTGGGCCAGATGATAATTTAAGATTTATAATGTTGAGCACGGACGAACTACTCGAAGGATTATCAAGATCGGATATATGGATATGTGATGGTACCTTTAAAATTGTACCTGAAATATTCTTCCAACTTTATATACCATCCACTTTCAAATTGCACCGGGCGCGAATCCTGTTGGTATATATTGCTTATTACCAAATAAAACGGCGCATACATATGCAAGGATGATAAAAGTAATCATATTATATATTTTAAGAGATGTAATTTAAATTTTATTATAGGAGCTGAAACAATTACTACCAGGGGCGCTTCCGAGGAAAATATTGGTGGATTTCGAACAGGCACCGATAAATGCGTTTAGAGCTGGGTATCCACTCGCAGATATCCTTGGATGTTATTTTCATCTAAATGAGAGCGTTAATAGAAAAATAAACGATTTGGGATTAAAAGAGATGTATGAGTCGAATGACGACTTTCGATTGTATAGTAGGTGTTTATCGGCTCTTGCATATGTCCCAGAGGATGATGTTGGAAACTCATTTGATACTTTGGCAGAAATATTTGGTGAATTGAATGGCTCATCTGAGCTAATTTCCTACTTTGAGAAAACCTATATCCGAGGACGTAGAAATCCCAGTAAAAAAATATTTTTTTTATTATAAATTTTTATATTTATAGGGCAACGAAATAACTTTGCAGCGCCTTTATATAATGTAAGACTATGGAATAAACACAATTCCACGTTAGTAGGTGTCGCCCGAACAACAAATTGTGTTGAAGGGTGGCACTATGGAATTCAATCCCTATACCAATGTTCTCATCCAACACTATGGAAATTTTTAGATGGGATACAAAAAGATATGCAGAAACATAAAGCTCTATATCTTCAAGTCGTGATGGGAACAACACCGTACTTATCAAAGAAATATGAAGATATAAAAAGACGAATTCAGATTTGTGTTTCAAATTACGGATTGTCGGATTCTTTAATATATTTAAAAGCTATTTCCCATATTTCGTGCAATTAAATATATTATAAATAATTTATATTTTTTACTCGTGATATATTGATTTATAGTTACTTATTAATAAAAAGTATAAATAGAAAATTATTGCTTGTCTCCTATTTCCCTATATAAGATGATAATTAAGTTAAAAAAAATTATATTTATGTAAATTAAAATATGAGTTTTTCTCAATAAAAAAAATTAATTTAAATTTTTTAAATATTGGAATTTAGACGGAAAAGTCAAAAAATGAGATATTATCAAAATTTAACTTTTCAATTATATTAAATTAAGTTTTAAGTATATCATGATAAAATGTCGCGTGATAAAGTGTCGCGTTATCAAATGACTGAGTAATAAAGTGTCGTCGTGATAAAGTGTCGTCGTGATAAAGTGTCGTCGTGATAAAGTGTCGTCGTGATAAAGTGTCGTCATGATAAAGTGTCGTCGTGATAAAGTGTCGTCGTGATAAAGTGTCGTCGTGATAAAGTGTCGTCGTGATAAAGTGTCGCATGATAAAGTGTCGCGTGATAAAGTGTCGCGTGATAAAGTGTTGCGTGATAAAGTGTCGCTTGATAAAGTGTCGCGTGATAAAGTGTCGCGTGATAAAGTGACTCCAAATCACATAATAGTATAAATGAGATAGAAAACAGACATAACCAGGTTCCGTTTTTAGATCGTTGTCTTTTAATGGAATTGCAGGATATTGTTCACACCTACAACCCCTTTGCTTCTCAATTTTTGAGAGTATCTTCTATGATCGCTAATGGCGTTCCTAACATATCCTTAAACTTAAAATCTACTCCAAGTTTTGACATACGTTATCGCAATAAACCTACCTCATTTGAAATAGCAGTATTATTACCTGGTGATGGCAGTGATCATATAGCTCATAGAGATATTATCTTAAAAACTATATCTGTTCCTTTAAGACGTAGAGCTCCATTCCTCATACGATCCCTTGCAATATGTTCTTTAATAAATATGTTACCTGCAGAGAGTACTATGCCTATCGCTTTATGGTCAGGCAGGATGATGAGAATGTTATTTTAAGATCCAAACGTCTTTTTCACCAATTTTTCGTCGACAGTTATGCCAAACAGGAAACGCTTCGATTAAATTTTATACGTAATAATCAATCCAAATTACGCGTCGAACTCTATCAAGGCATACATGATGCTATTTTAGAGGGAGATACTAATGCTGACAATCTTGGCAGAAGAATAATTTTGCCTTCTTCTTTTACCGGTGGCCCAAGGCATATGCATCAGCTTTATCAGGACGCAATGGATATTGTACGCTGCTTTGGTAAGCCATCATTATTCATTAATTTCACCTGCAACCCTAAATGGGATGATATAATGCGTGAATTATTTCCTCATCAGACCCCAAGCGACCGCCCAGATTTAGTTTGTAGCCTTTTTCGTCAAAAATTAAAATGTCTAAAAAAGGATTTGCTCTATTATCGTGTTCTTGGCGGAGTAATCGCTCATATAGATGTCATAGAATTCCAGAAAAGAGGTTTGCCTCATTGTCATATGTACCTTATACTAGATAAATCTCATAGGCTACCAACGGCTGATACTTATGATGAGGTAGTTTGTGCTGAGATTCCTAACAAAATAACTGAGCCTAAGCTCTTTCAAATTATTAGCAATTTTAATACACATGGGCTATGTGGTATAACATTTCTTAATAGTCCCTGCATGATTGATGGAAAATGCTCAAAAAATATCCTAAATCATTTGTGGATACCTCTTCTATTGATCAGTATGATTATCCTTTATATCGGCGACGAAATTATGGCGTTACCTTCCAAAAAAAATTAAACGGATTTATATTTAACAACCGTTGGATTATTCCTTATAATAAACATTTATCAAAAAAATATAATGCACATATAAATGTAGAAATTTGTTCTTCTGTCCAGTCCATAAAATACCTTTATAAGTATTGTTACAAAGGCCATGATAGAACTACTGCATCTCTTTCCATTAATAATGTCAATGAAACTACCCAGTTCATTGATGCCGATATATATCTGCCATAGAATCGCTATGGCGTACTCTGGATTTTGAAATGCAGGATCATTCTCCTGCAGTCTATCGTTTAGACCTTCATCTACCTAATCAACATTTGATCCTTTTTCAATCAAATACTGATTTAAATAATATCTTAACTAAAAATCTTGGTACAAAATTAACCGAATGGTTTAAAATTAATGATCTTGACACAGATGCCAGACAATATATTTATGCAGATTTTGTAAGATATTATGTGTGGAAACCTCTATCTAAACAGTGCATAAAAAGACAAAGGGGTGGTGATAAGGTTATTGGCTGTACACGCACAGTTTTTCCTAAAGAGGGTGAGGTTTTTATTTAAGACTATTACTTAATTATGTAGCTGGGCCAACATGCTTTGAAGATCTACGCTCTTTTAATGGAATTGTCAATAATACTTTTAAAGATGCTTTTCGAAGTGGTCTGTTATCAAATGATGCGGAATGGAACCATTGTTTAGAGGAAGGTCTTTCATTTAAGATGCCATATCAATTGCGCCAGTTATTTTCTGTTATTTTATTACATTGTGAGCCGAGAGATCCTCGGTCTATGGAATTCTTTTAAATTTCATCTTTGTGAAGATTTTTCCAAGAAAATATCATCAGAGCCGGATAACCTTATCAACGAAAATCTCGCGCTATGCCACATCAATCAAATTTTGATTCAAAATGGTAAATCTCTTAAGGATTTTTTAAGAATGCCTATCCCTTTATTATCCACTCAATCTCCATCTGCTACAGCTAATATTAGGTGTCACCTTATTCGGGAGGAAATTTCCTACGATACTGATGATATGTATAAAAAATATTTGGCTAACTATAATTTATTTAATCGGGATCAAAATATTATCTATACCATAATTATGTCCTTGCCCTCCACTCCATCCCATAATTTATTTTTTATAGATGGTCCTGGTGGTACTGGAAAATCATTTCTATTAAATACAATATTATTTAACTTGAGAGCTCAAGATAAAATTGCAATAGCTGTTGCATCTTCTGGCATTGCTTCAACTCTTCTTCATAATGGCCGTACTGCACATTCACGTTTTAACATCCCTTTAAGTATTCATGAAAGTTCCTCATGTAATATTCCATACCAAAGCCAAATAGCTGAATTGATAAATCGGTAATTATAATATGGGACGAAATATCAATGACTCATAAACATATATTCGAGGTCGTGGATAGGTCATTTCAGGATACATAATGAAATTAGACAAACCGTTTGGTGGTAAAATTATTACTTTTGGCGGAGATTTTAGACAGATTTTACCTGTTTTTAAACGTAGTAGAAGATGCAACATTGTTAACTCACTCAACCTTAAAACGATCCTATTTATGGTCGCATATAGTGCCATTAAAGTTAGTTATTAATATGAGACTTCTACAATTTCACGAAGCAAATGATTATTTTATTAATAATAAATACTCAAAATTTCTTTTAAGAGTTGGTGAAGGCTATGAAACATTTGATGGCTCCAGGGATAAAATAAAAATTCCTGAAGATTGTTGTATAGCTTCCAATGATATGGAGGATTTTATTGCTTTTGTTTACGTACGATATAGACAAAGACAATACGTCCTTTAACCGAACATCATTTGCTCAAAATGAAATCCTGACCCCTAAAAACGTAGATGTCGATTCTATAAATATTAAATTGATTAACAAAATTCCGGGGGATATTATTACATACATAAGTGCTGATGAAATGATAACCGAGGATGAAGCGACGTTTTATCCCACTGAATTTTTAAACTCTTAAGTATATCAGGATTACCACTCACAAACTTTTTCTCAAAGTCGGGGTACCTATAATATTAATTAGTAACTTAAATTCTGCTCTGGTTTGAATAATAGGATTAAATTGATTATAACTTCTTTGCTACCAACTATAATTGAGGCGGAATTTGTTTCTGGTAGTTTTTTCAGTACTAAAGTTCTCATTCCTAGAATAAGTTTAATTCCTACAGATTCTGGCTTGCCATTTTCCTTTAAGCGCCGCCAATTTCCCGTGAGACCTGCTTTTGTCATGACAGTTAATAAAGCTCAGGGACAAACGATGAGTTGGCATCTATTACCTCATCCTGTTTTTTCACATGGACAGCTATATGTGGCTATGTCTCGAGTTTGTTCTCCTCATAAATTAAAGATTATAACCAATGATAAAACAAGAACTACAACCAATGTGGTATATCATAAGGTTATATCCGATTAATCCCGGTTTATACGAATAAGAATGAACATTACTTAGTATGATATTATTTTATATTTTAAACAATTTTATATTATTTAAGCATCCTTTTGTCGGGCCGCACAATATGCCCTTTTATCTCCGATGAATATTTTGTCTAACTAACTAAAAATTATACAAAGTTCATTTTTAATATTTAACTAAATTAATATAACAATTTTTAAGGATCCTATTTTTTTAAAAGTATACCATTTTGTCTGATCCACTACTGCTCTATTATCCTTGGTGAACCCTGTTTTTTCACATGGACAGCTATATGTGGCTATGTTTCGAGTTTGTTCTCCTCATAAATTAAAGATTATAACCAATTATAAAACAAGAACTACAACCAATGTGGTATATCATGAGGTTATATCCGATTAATCCCGGTTTATACGAATAAGAATGAACATCACTTTGTATAATATTATTTTATAATTTAAACAATTTTATATTATTTAAGCATCCTTTTGTCGGGCCGCACAATATGCCCTTTTATCTCTGATGAATATTTTGTCTAATTGAAAAATATACAAAGTACATTTTTAAAATTTAACTAAATTAATATAACAATTTTTAAGGATCCTACTTTTTTAAAAGCTTACCATTTTGTCGGATCTACCATTGCTCTATTATCCCTGCTGATTATTTTGTATAACGTACAAAAAATATACATAGTTCATTATTTTTATTATAAATAATTTTATATATGATTTAATATCTATTCCAAAAAATCTTCGTTTTATTTCAATAATAATATTTATTTATATTTTTGCCTGATTTCTTTATTTGTCTAGGCTAACCCAACCTTAATCCCTCACATTGCTACAAAACTTGATGAATCTATTAAAGATAAGCTAAGAAAATAATGACGAATAAACAAACGCCTTGCCAGTTCTAGAGTTACTGGTAGCCAAAATAATAAAAAACTACGCTTGAAATGAACTGCTCTGGAGGTTTATTTATTTTTTTTATCTTATATTTTATATATATATAATTTGAATATAAGTGTCATTAGTGTTTAATGGCACTTTTATATAAATAGATAGAATTTTTTTTAATTTGAAATAAAATATAAACAAATAATTTGAGAAATGCAAGACATACATTAAATTTATCCGAAAAGCTACAATAACCCTATATAATAAATAAAAATTTATTTTTTTATATATAATTATAATTGATCATATTACCAAAAAGTATAAGAGTCGGTTATTTTTATTTTATTTGTCATGATTCTTTAATAAGTGGTTTGCCCAGGCCTTCCCAGTTTCCCTTAATAAATTCACATGTTTTTTTTTTACATCTTAAACTTATTGGTAAATCATATAATTCCCCTTCATGTGATGATAAATCAATTAAAAATTTAACTATCTCCTAGGTGGGAAAAAATTTTCATAATTATATTGAATACGACAGCTTGGAACCTCAAAATTTATATTAGCTTGCACCTGACATGGGAATATCTTTAACAAATTATTAAGAGTTGAGCTGGGCTGAAACTTTTATAATTATATGATTCCTAATATTGTGAGGGATCTGGCATGACATCTATCGTAAAAAAATGAATAAAAATCTCATTCCCCGTCATTTTTGACGGGCTTTCTACTAGTTTTTTATTTAAATAACAAATTTCACAAATTTTTCATTTACGATTAAAAAAATATATATAAAAAAACTAATAATATATTAAAAATGAATTAAAAAATATGTATGTATAAAAGAGAAATGAGTTAAAAAAAAAAATTTAAAAAAAGGGTAGAAATCACCCTAGAGAAGAGTGAATACTTAAGAAAATGGACCGGCAGATTTCCAGATAAATCTGCTGGCGAAGGTAAAATCCTTCATTGGGGTCCCCTGAGATCTGCCTCATTTTTTTCCTATAGTTTTGATGTAATTGAGACATGCCTAGGGTATTGCTAACGATTCGGATAAACACGGTATAAGTGAGGCAAGCATATTTGTTTTTTTAGTATTTCGGCCTTTTCGATGGCAGAAATGAGAGATTGGACTTGGCAGCAAAATTGACACAGGCATAGTCGCAAGCTAAGACCATTATTCCAGCGAATGAGAGATATGCCATCGGGGCGCATGGAGTTTTCATATGAGAGGCCCACTGGTTCGAGGGTGGATGGAATATTAACTTTTCTAGTAGGATGTTGTTAATAGATTTATGACGAGGTTGTCGTCCATGGGAGAACTTGCAGTGCAACGGATGGTAAGCTTTCGATTCGATAGGATGGCCACAGTCGATGCAAATGGAGGGAACCACTACCGCCAAAGCGGAGGGCTATGGAAATGCGTAGCTGTTCTCCAGTCAAGAGGAGGCCAAGATTGGAACTGGGGATGGCTTCGAGCCATTCGTAACCTGAGCTTGCATATAATAAATTATTGGGATTGTCCTCAAAGGGCCTGTTAGAAATAAGGTATTCAACGGAACGGGCGATCAGAGGAGCATCCCAGGTTTTTATTTGTCTTAATAAAAGAAAAATATAATTATAAAACTATTGATAAAATTTAATCATAAATAAAATAAAATAATTAAAGCACAATACAAACAGTGGAATATTATATGTCGTAGATTTCCATTATATCTAATTTTATCAATTATCATATAACAATCAAGTAATTTTTACCAATATAGCGAATTATATATTTTACAGAAAACTATAAAATATTGATAAGGACATCAGAAAATATCTTTTAAAGACATTGTGGGATGAATAATATGAAGATTAATTTTTAATTTAAAATAATAATAAATGCAAATTATTGCAATATTTATTATCAAGACTCTTGGGTCAAAAACCCACCCAAAATGCGAAGCCCACAGTAATTTTTTAATTCCCCACCTCCCCCCCCCATTAGGAAAATCCTGGATACGCCTATGACCCTGATCATATGTAATACATAAATTTGGTCGATGTTTAGCAATATCGAATATTACTTATAATGTAATTAAATCTTTGTCTAAATTATTCTATTTCGAAATTTGTCCATTCATGCAGATGATGAATCACCAGCTGAATATAAATATTTAGCATAAAAGATTATATATAATTGATAATTTGTTATAAACTATACCATAACCGTAGTGGGATCTAACGTCATGGAGTGGGAGGGATCGACTGAGTTCGATCGTCCAGGTATTTCGGGGATGGAGCTGGGGGACCCGATTTGCTTGAATTTTGGTCATCGAACCAAAATCTTAAACATAAAAATAGAAACTCCACACACGAGTAAATCAAGACGACAATAGTCGCAACCCGGTAACAGCGGGGGCTTGGTTAAATAAGTTCTCAGTTAAATTCCTTATACTACTAAGTCCCATATTTTATACCCGTGAAAACAACCACCGCTTCACGGTATGAGTGCGGATTTCATTCTTGATTAAATTGTAAATGAAGAAACGGATTTATACACACCGAAATATTAATGGGGATTTTAATCCTAAATTAATTTGAAAAAGAATAAATATTTCTCTGTGACGCAGTATTAGTTAGGATTTTATCTCTAAATAAATTTGAAAAGAAGGAATGGATTACTCCAACCGCAGTACTAGTGTCGATTTTAATCAGAAAAAATTTGAAAAAGAAGGAACGGATTTCTCCGCATCGCATTATTAGTGCAGCTTTCATTTAAATTTATTTTAGGGGACGATATGGGGCCGATCTACAGTCATAGTCCGAAACATCACTTACAATTTAACTTCAAGTAAAATGAAGAAAGTATATATTTTATTAACAGACTTTATATTTATTTTCGAGTAAAATCATGAAAGATTTATTTTATATCAGAATGTACAATTTATTTTCAAGTAAAATAAAATATGAAAAAATTAGATCCAAAACATAATACACTCATAACCGCTTAATTGTATAACGCTAAAGTGTAAAAACTTTTAAATGCGAAAAATATCCGTCATTTTGTTAAAATCTACAATGGCATAATGTTAAAAGATATTTTTAAATGCAAATAGGTTAATTACGAAATATCGGTTAAATTCGAAAATTTTTTAGTCCATATATATGATAATAACGTTATTTTTATCGAATAATTGGTAACGGTGATTTTTGAATTGGAAGCAATAATAATTTTAAACAAATTTTGATTTGCATCATTCCCTTAAATTTTTGATATTAATTTGATGGGTATAGTAAACTGTAATCATGTATTCCACATTACAAAAAATTTGTTATATCTGTCAATCATAAAAACATATGATATTTATCATAATATCCAAATAGAGTGTAATATAAAATCTATGAACTATGATATTATTTACTTAAATTGTTATTAGAAAATAGATGTGGGCGCAGGCCTAATTTTTTATTCAAGCCTACCAACTCACGGAGGCAATAAAAAATATTCACGCCCATTCACGCTTACCATTAAAAAAAATTAGCTCGACCCGCCTGCTCAAGAAAGATAAAATTTTGATCACGCCCGTCCCACCTGAAAATTCATGGTGTTTTTAAATTTTTCAAAATTTTATTGCTATACTTTTACACTTTTTTGAATTTATTTTATCATCTTAGTTTTTATTTCTCATATTCCATATTAATAACACAAGATAATTACAATTTTAAAATCAAAATTTTTATTAAAAAAAAGAAGAATGTCCATATTTCAATTGTGTTCACTTTTTCTCTAATAAGCGACTGGCTACAGAAAATAACCTTTTACTAGAAGCCTTGACGGGGAAGACTAAATTTTGCTAGCTAATTTTCTCAAAAAACAGGAAATGTTTCCTGCTTCCAAAATTTCAAAATATTGTCATTGTTATTTGTTTTATGAGCGACAAATCTTTTATGACGGTTTTTTATGTGTGCATGATAAATTAGAAAAGTTATAAACGATGTTGGCATTGACTTATGCATATCAACTATAATTTTATATCATTTCTCATTTTTAAGATTGTTTATATATATCTTCTTTTTCTTCTTCTAGTAAAAAACATAATACTTAAATTAGGATCTATAATAAACTACCTTATGTAGTGGCTGCATATTACTTTAAAAGATTTCCTGCTTTTAGGGTTTTGATTATCACCTTCAGAAGGTTGACAAAATTTTACTAATTTTTGTTTACATATAAACTTAATTTATTTTGAAACGAGAATCTGCTCTCAGATTATCCGAGCATTTGAATATTGAAAAAAATTCTAGTAAAGATTTATGAAAATAAAAGGCATTTAGATTAAATTTATTTATTACCAAATTTGCATTGCCTGAACGAAAGAAACATCTATTATTTTTTTCATTCAATTGAAATTTCATAAGACTAAAAAAATTATTGTTTATAAAATGCAGAATTCCAAAAATAATTTTTTTTTTAAAAAAACTAAATTAAATTAGAAAATATATATTATAATTATAAAATTGCAAATTTATTTCATGAAATAAGAATTTAAAAAATTAAAATTTCCACGATTCGCGGGAAATCTTCATACCCAATCACGCATGACAGAAATTTTCGAAAGGCCCGTCACGCCCAGTCAAACTAGTAATTTAAATTTTATTCAGACTCATGCAGTGACCCAACATGTCACGCATAATTTACCGGCCCGCACCCCCCTCTATTAGAAAATGAAATTTATAGAATAAAATCGATATTATCACAATGCCTGCAAATAAACCACTAGCAACAAATAAAATTGGAAGATGATAAACTTACGCCAAATGGCCTATTAGCAAGATATTTATTCTTATTTATATACTCATTTTAGGAGTCGATAAAAGTTACGAAGATATATTAAATTAATGAAGTTAATTTCCCGCCTAATATTTTTTGGTCAAGAAAATGGATGTATAGTTAATATCGTGAAAGAAATTCAATTACCTCAAAAATTAAATAAAAGTGGTAGACTATTAGGACTTACAGTATTGAATTCACAAAAAAGACTTTATTTATTGTTAATAGTAAAATATATAGAAAAGGCATATAATTCCAAAGAAAATCCTATAAATAAAAAGTTAATATTTTATAGACAGTGATTACACTACAACATATAATGTTGGCTATCAGGAACAAGATCTTAATTCTTAAAATTTTGTTGACCCAAAAATATTTCTTACTAAAGGTAAATTGTTGATATAGACAAATTTATAAACCCTTTTAATTAAATGATAAAAAACTTTCTTTATGCCTTTTGAAGGATCTTCAAGTAGACCTAATAGACTTTATATACTCAGACTTGAAATTTAAAAATTGTAAGATTTTGTAATTATTTACAGTTTTTAATTCTTAAAAATCGTGATTAATTTAATTTTTAAAATATATAAACCCATCGATGACCCACTCATTAAAATCATTCAAGATACATTTAAACATTTTTACAATCCAACTACCAATATTTGGAGGAAATATCATGCTTCTCGCTTAAATTTAGTGTCAGCATAAAAGAAAATCCCCCTAAAAAAGTTAGGGTGCTAAATACTCCATCACAGTTGGAAACAATAAATTGAAGCAGATGGGAAATGTTTTTACAGGTAATTTAAAGATAAAAAATTTCGCCTAATTATATGGTTGATATTTTATTTTATAAATTATGGTTGTATTGTTTTTTACTTATATTTATTGGATATGGTTTTGTTTCTTTCATTACCTTAATTTTAATGATTATACCCTATATTAATTAAAGTATTCTTTTTTTAATTAAAATATGTTACTATTTCTAAAAACCAATCATGTTTTAAAAATAATAATTAGATGTATAAGTTAGGTGATTAAAGGCTTTTTGGGTATAATAAAAATTTGATTAATACGTCCGGGTACAGCATCTATTTTTACTGAAAATTGTGGTAGTGAGAATGAGTGAATTACGTCTCTAGATGAGATTATTATTCGAGTTATAATTTTATAAGGGATAATTACATGGTTGTCAGAGTCTAAAAGTCGGTGACTGTTAAGAGTTACTCTTGTGTTATGTAGGAGTCAAAATTTAAATTTATAAAGTCTGAATACTCATAATTTCAGTATCATTGAGACCCTATAACTTTAATAGTAAGATCAGGTCAATGGGAATCTTCGTTAGAGTAAAGTACTTTTACTGTGGGTAATGCTATAGCTATTAAAACTACTATAGGGGTGGTGGTTCATAGAAATTCAGTTATATTTATATGCTTAGTTTTAATGACAAAGGTTTTTGAGATTGTTACAGCAACACACATAAAAAATACTATGATAGTTACCCCCACAATAAATCTTATTGCAAAATGGTGCAAAATAATTAAATGTTCAGAGGATGAAGAGAGCATATCTTGTAAGAATAAAGCACGTCATGGGTTCATTTTTAACTATAATATTATTTATAAGTTAAATGTTGTTAAAGAGAGATTGATGATATTTCATTAAAAGTATGTGTAGAAGGGGGAAATCCTATAGAGTATTCTAAACGAGTTGAGTAGGCTGAAGTAATAGAGACCTTTCGGTCAGAAGAAAGAGTGTCCCATAAAATTCATATAAATATAATTAGGGCTATAGTTGATATAATAGACCCCAAAGATGAAACACTGTTTCAAAATGTAAATCTATCAGGGTAATCTGTATACCGTCGAGGTATACCTGCTAACCCCAAAAAATGGTGTGGGAAAAAGGTTAAATTTACCCCAATAAAGGTTAAGAAAAATTGTGGTAGACTAATTTTTATAGGGGTTGAAACCCCTAATACTAATGGTATAAAATGTATAACTCCGGCAAAAATAGAAAATACAGCTCCTATAGATAGAACATAGTGAAAATGGGCGACTACATAATAGGTGTCGTGAAGGGTGATATCAAGGGAGGAGGATCTTAAAATAATTCCTGTTAAACCACCTACGGTAAATAAAAATAAAAACCCTAATGCCCAAATTTGAGAAATAGAAAAATTATTAGGAGATCCTGATATAGTTGCCAATCAACTAAAAATTTTAATTCCTGTGGGAATAGCAATAATTATTGTGGCAGATGTAAAAAAGGCCCGAGTGTCAACATCTAGTCCGACTGTAAATATGTGGTGTGCTCATACAATAAATCCTAATCCGCCAATTCCTGCTATAGCATAAATTATACTAAGATGACCAAAGGTAAATTTTTTATTGGCGTTATCTGTCAAAATATGAGAAATAAGTCTAAATCCAGGTAAAATTAAAATATAGACTTCTGGATGTCCAAAAAATCAAAATAAATGCTGAAATAAAATAGGGTCACCACCACCAACAGGATCAAAAAAAGAAGTATTAATATTTCGATCTAAAATTAGTATTGTTAATGCTCCAGCCAATACAGGTAAACTTAATAAAAGTAAAAAGGCTGTAATTAATGAAGATCATAAGAATAATGATAGTTTTTCTATAGGTATACCAGTTGGGCGAAGAGTAATGATTGTGGTAATAAAATTTATAGCTCCTAGTAATGATCTAATTCCTGTGATATGCAGTCTTAGGATTGCTAAATCTTTAGATGGTGAAGGATGACCAATTAGGGAGGAGAGCGGTGGATAAAGAGTTCATCCGGTTGCGCAACCGGATACGGTTATGCTTCTTGTTATAGAATTATTCTAGGGGGGAGTAATCAAAATGATATATTATTTATTCGTGGGAAGGCTATATCAGGGGATGAAAGTATTAAAGGAATTAATCAATTACCAAAACCTCCAACTAAAATAGGTATAATGGCGAAAAAAATTATAAATAGGAACATGAGATGTATCAATTATGTTATAACTAGACCCAGAATTAATTAATGAAGATGAATGGGATAGTTCAGTTCGAATAATTATTCTTAAGGCGGTCCCTAAAAATACAGATCAGAATCCAAATATAAAATATAAAATACCAATATCTTTATGTGAGGTAGATGTAATTCATCGCATATTATATATGTTTAGGATCAAGTTAAATTATAACTTGATCCTAAACATATATAATATCCATATTATTAAAGAATAACTATTCTCCTAATTCCAGATAAAGTGAAACGAATGAAATGAACGAAGTGAACATATATAGGGGTGGGTGGGGGGTGAGAAGAAGAGAAGAAGAGAAGAATGGGGCGGGGGGCGGGAAGGGCAACGCTGGCATCCCCCTCCTTTAAGGATCTATTGTGGCAGATATTATGCTCAAAAGTTAAGATTTTGATAAACCTATTTTGGTCTTTAGATTTGGTCCTTTTCGAATTTGTGCTGACCCAAGGATCCTTATTAGTAGGAATGTCCTTTTATACGTTATTAGAGCGAAGGATCCTTGGGTCAGCACAAATTCGAAAAGGACCAAATAAAGTCTTAGTGATAGGACTGGTGCAGCCATTCATAGATGCCATCAAGTTATTTTCTAAGGGTATGTTTGTATATACTTATACTTGATGGCATCTATGAATGGCTGCACCAGTCCTATCACTAGGACTTTATTTGGTCCTTTTCGAATTTGTGCTGACCCAAGGATCCTTCACTCTAATAAACGATTACCCATTATTAGTGTTTATTATATTAATAGGGGTGAGCGTTTATTTTTTGATTATAGGGGGTTGATTAAGAAATTCGAAATTTTCTATATTAGGGGGTATGCGAGCGGTAAGACAAGCTGTTTCTTACGAGTTAATTATAAGATTTATTTTTTTACTAACAGGATTAGTGGTAATAAGTTATGAGTTTGAAGAATTTATAACTATCTATTAGTTTCCTTTTTGATCTGTTCATTAGCTGAGATAAATCGAACTCCTTTTGATTTAATGGAAGGTGAATCTGAGTTGGTGTCGGGTTCTAATGTTGAGTTTTATTCAGGATTTTTTGCTCTAATTTTTATAGCTGAGTATATTTCAATTATGTTATTTTCACTACTTGTGAGAGTCTAACAGCTGTGATAAGATTTATAGTGATTATCGGCTTTTCTAGATTATTTTCACTTATATTTTTGTTTATTCGGGCTTCATATCCTCGAGTTCGATATGATAAATTAATAAAGTTTTCGTGGGGGGAGTTACTACCTTATATTATAATTATAAGATTGTGAATTTTAATGGTTTGATAGTTAAGGTACTATAATAAGCTTTTTGATAGAAAGCTTTTGTTATTTAGTAACTAGTACCGGTTTTTAATTTTTGGAAGGCAATTACGCCAGGCCTTAAAGGAGGGGGATGCCAGAAAATAATTTTAATGATATACCCCCTTTTAAATTTTTAAACTATTTAAAAATTAGATTGCAAATCTTATATTGCTGATAAGTCTCAGCAGATAGAGGAATTATTAATTGCCTTCCAAAAATTAAAAATACGTATTTTTAATTTTTGGAAGGCAATTACGCCAGGCCTTAAAGGAGGGGGATGCCAGAAAATAATTTTAATGATATACCCCCTTTTAAATTTTTAAACTATTTAAAAATTAGATTGCAAATCTTATATTGCTGATAAGTCTCAGCAGATAGAGGAATTATTAATTGCCTTCCAAAAATTAAAAATATGTATTTTTAATTTTTGGAAGGCAATTACGCCAGGCCTTAAAGGAGGGGGATGCCAGAAAATAATTTTAATGATATGCCCCCTTTTAAATTTTTAAACTATTTAAAAATTAGATTGCAAATCTTATATTGCTGATAAGTTTCAGCAGATAGTTTTAATTTAGTTTAAGTTAATTTAAATTATTATTTATATATTTATACTCTGAATTAAAAACTAAAATTTTAATAGGGAGGTGAAATAAATTAAACAACTTTTAATTAAGGTTTAGTAAATATAAGTCTTAAAAAGTTTGTGCCAGCATTAGCGGTTATACAAACAGATTTAATTTGAATTTGGTAAAAATTAGTCTGGATTTTATATCTTTAGGTGGTGGAATCCCTAAAGATATTAAATCCAAAATCCAGGATTTTTATAAGCTTTGTTTTAAGACTAGGATTAGATACCCTATTATTATAGAAAAAATAGAAAAATACCTAAGTATTATAAAATTTGAAACTTAAAAAATTTGGCGGTGGTTTATCCCAACTAGAGGATCTAGCTTATTGAGTTGATAGTACGCTTTTGACCTTATCTAAATTTTTCTTTATGTATTGCTGTTTAATATATTTTTTGTTTAAAAATTAATAATAAATATTTTATAAAATATTTTTTCAAGTCAAAGTTTAGGATATTAAGAGTTAAGTGGGGTACTTTATATAATATAATACTATTTAAAAATAGTTAACACTAAAATTCAGGATTTAGAAGTAATTAAAATAAGAGTGTTTTAATGAAAAGGCTCTAAACTATACACATATCGCCCGTCATTCCCTAGAGGGACAAGTCGTAACAAAGTAGGCCCTCTTGAAAGAAGGCCTATTACATATAGCTTAAATAATCCTATAATAGAGCGTTTCATTTACCTGAAAAGGTGAATTATGTAAAAATTTTAAAATTTTAATTATAGTATTTTTGATAAAATAAATTTTTAATGGTCCTGAAAAGGGATTAAATATAAAGATATATTAGGGTTTCCTGTTGCAACACGATAAGGTAATAAAAAAGTTTATTGTTAACTACCCAGATAATGAAGATAGTTAATAAAATTTAAGTAAAAAGTTTCAAATTTTTACTTAAATTTTATTAAGGTGAAATTCATTTTGTTCTTTTATAGCTGGCTTAATGATAATAATTCTTTTAGAATGCGGTGAGTAAATCTCCGAAGTTAATAGGGGTGAGCTCTTTTAAGTAAAGTTAACCATTATAAATAAAATGTTAATATAAAATTGAGATAAAATCTTTTAATGTGTATTGTAGTTTGTTATATATTAAATATAATTAATTTTAATTAAAATTAATTAGGTTTAACTTATATAAATTAAGTTCAAATTAATTTTAATTAAAATTCAGCTTGAAAAGAAAAAGATATTAAAAAAATTATTGCTCTTAGAACTATAAATCAAATAAGACTTCTATTAATTCTTGCTGTAAATAAACTTTTTTATTTATGCTTAACTCATTTAATGTCTCATGCCATTTTTAAAAGTAATTTATTTATAAGAGCAGGAAGAGTATTTCATTCTAATATAAATTCTCAAGAAACTCGAATGAACCCTATTAATTCTAGTAAATTAACTTCACAATCTTCCTTTTTATCTTCCTGATCATTAATAGCTTTTCCTTGCTCTATAGGATTTTTCTCTAAGGAACACTCGTTAATAGAATCTAGTAGTAGATTCTATCATAGTAGTCATTTTTTTATATGAACAATAATTTTTTTATCTGTATTTTTAACAGTTGGATACTCCTTTCGAATTTTAAAGTCTATAAATTTTGAGGAAAGTAGACCCCTCTCAGAATTTATAGACACTCATTATAACTGGAACTTATCAATCCCTTTAATAATTTTAGGGGCGGGAAGAATTATTATATTTAATCTTATTAACATTTTCTCTTCTTCTTGGGAAATATTTATATGAAATCCAATATCCAACTATTTTGTCCTTTTTGCTCCTATGATTTCAGGATTTCTATCTGCAATATTTGTCGAGGGAGACCCTATTTCCCAACCTCATAGGATTTTCCATCCTATGTTTATCATTCTTTTCAATTACATTTTTTTTTATCCCTTTATATCTTTTTTTTAAACAATAATAAAAAAATAACTAAAAATTGATGTATATAAAAAAATGTTAATATAAAATTTTGACCGATTAAATTTAAATACAAATTGATATATAAAAAAATAAATCAATTGCCAAAATAAATAATATAATAACATCTATCAACATATTCAACAATTACATATAAAGATATCTTTTTTAATCATGCTCATTTTTATATACATTTCATTAAAACACCAGATAATTATACCAATTATTATGTTTAATTTAGATGAATTTCTATTGCTTATACAAATTTTCCGACATTTTAAAAATAAATTTGGAAATTTTTTTGAAATCTGAATTAATCCTTTTTTAAATCATCCACTCCAAAATGACTATATTAAAAATTTAGTATATAACATGAATATCATTTAAAGACAAAAATTTGCCAAAATACATAAATTTGACCAGTTTGTAGTAATTTTAAAAAAAATTAGGGACATGTGTAAGTCAGTTTTTATCTAGAAATGTAGCCAAATCTAGTACTATGTCTGATTCAAACAAAGGAATGGACCACCTAACTAGAAACTCTGAAAAATAATAAGAAAATCTTAATAAGTATGTTAGGAATTGGTATAAATATTCTCCAAATGCTTCATAAGTTTTTAAAATTATATATATTTTGGTAAATGAATTAAACATTATGGGTAGTGAAGGTCAACGGTCCAGTTCTATCGGTCTTAGACCGGGACCTGACCGATTGTCTGGCCGGTCTTTTTATTTTTTAAGATCCAGACAGCGGTCCGGACCGGTCTTATATTATTATTTAAGTTTGCTTTAATATTCAATTAATATAATTTTTTTGTATATTTTATTTTATGATATTTTTTTAGATTTTGTTAATTTTTATTTTACAATATGAAACCCATAAGTTAGTCCAAGAAACATTTTACTTAAATTCTCAATAAAAAAATAGAGTATGTGTTCACTGCAGTACTAAAATTAATGTATCGTCAGCAACAAGTAACAAAATAATTGTTGTTAATCGAGATTGACTTTTTAAATTTATTTAACTTAAATTGCTTCTATTTTAAACATGTTAGCCTTTAACCATGTATTTCGTTTAAATTGTTTTTTTATAATACATATATATATACCTTATTTTATATTTATTTTGAGTATCATTTTTAGTTTTAGAATAAATTTATTATAAATAAAAAAACACCACCGTTATCTTTCACCACCGTTATCTCTATATAACAATTGTTTATATTTTTTTAAGCAATAAATTGATCAAAATAAGCAGTATTATTAATAAAATATTTTAGTTATTATTTATATAGTTTTTTCTTAAGAAACTGTCTGAATAATTCATTGTCAAAATAACTTAACATTATTCTTAATAAAATAAATAGGTACCTTAAGCAGACATCTGATAAAACATACTTCTAATGATGAAAATGAAAATATCTCAAAAACATAATCTACTCTTAATTTTAATATGCCCTCCACAAGCACAAAATCACTTTCTCCAATATCATTGGATAAATTTTATTGTTTATATAATACTCTTATATTTAATAAAATGATAAAACAAATTAAATTAGGCTAAAAAAATATGTTTTTATTTAGGACCACGGTCTGGATCGATCTTTTTCCTAAGGACCGTAATCCGGTCCGGTCCGGTCCGAGGGTATCGATCCAGTCCGGATTAAAGACCGGACCGTGATCCTAACTAATTATGAGGGCTTTGGCCTGGCCTGATTTTATTAAAAAAAATAATATCAAAAGATAATTTATAAATTTTAACATATTTAATTCAATAAAAATAAATATATAAAAAAAGTGAGCAATTATTTGTAAATTTGAAACTTGCGGATTGTTGTGTATTTCAATTTTATGGAATAAGTTATCACAAGTTAAAAGCTTTAAAGTATCCAAGTAGTCTTTAAAATAAGACACATTATAATTTAAAATGTAATTCTTTATATTTATTTTTTTCTCAATCATTCTAATTTTCATAATTATTGCCATCTTATTTTTATTTTATATAACAAAAATTATCTTTAAAAAATTAACAACTATTATTGGAGTGACCAAAATTTAAAAAAATGATTAACATCTATTGAAAAGATGGTAATAGATATCCTTAGACCTTAAAATAATAATGTTAATATAAAAGAATAATAACTTATATACAAGATATGGTTAAGGGGATATAGTTACCAAAACATTATTATTCATTATATTTGATTAAGTTTGTTAAATATATTATTTCATTGTAGTTTTTAATTTATCTATATTATTCAATCAATTTAATCTCTACAATCCAAAAGTATGAAGATATTGTATAAATATAAGACATGCAGTAAGATCAGGCGCGTACGCAGGAATTTGGTCTGGGGGGGGGGGGGGATAATAAATTTTTTTAAGAAATATTATTGTTTTTAAAAATATCAAGCATAAATTTAAACTATTCCTAATACACAATTTTAAATTAATGTGAATTATAAAAAATTTATATGTAAAGAATCACTTAAATGACCCAAAATAGAAATTTGAATTTTTTGAGCCTTTACACAAAAAGTTTCTTAGGAATAATTGTATTTTGTATGTTATATATTTACAATGTAAAATCCAATCTTCGTTGGGATTGAGCTAATTTTTCAATTATCTCATCCTTGCTTGTCGTCAAATGCCTATGAATATTCAAAAAATCCAAACCTTTCAATCTACTTCCACATGTTGTACTTCTTGGTATATTTTTCAGAGACCTGCTGGCCCGGCCTCTGGGCCGGACAGTATTTTAATTTTTTAAATATACCCGGGCCGGCCCGAATTTTTTTTAAAAAAACCCCCAGGCCGGACCTGAATTATTTAAAAAAAACACCCAGGCCGGGCTGTATTTTTTAAAACAGCCTATATTTAAAATCGTTATTACTAGCTATAAAAATCAAAAATAAATATAATTTATTTTAAAAAAACCGGGCCGGGCCTGGAAATTTTATTTTAAAAAAAGCCGGGCCGAGCCTGAAAATTTTAAAAAAAAAGCCGAGCCGGGCCTAAAATTTTTTTAAAAAAACCGGGCCGGGCCTGAAAATTTTTTAAAAAAACCCAGGCCGAGCCGTAAAAAATCTTTAAAAAAAATCCGGGCCGTGCCCTGCAAATGATACTTCTACAGGCCTCTATTATTCTGCTTAAAAAAGAGTGTTCTCTTATTAGTTTACTAATGGGAAGAGTTCTTTTAATACATTGGGAATTTAATCTAAAATGTGTTTGAAATAATGCAGAGCATCCATAGCATTTTTGGGACTATATCAACTATAGTCAATCTTATAAACATAGTTATTCAGCTAGTAAGGCATCATAAGATACTTTAACATCTTCATAATAAAAATCTAACAAGTATTTTTTTTTCTATCACCATCTGAAAAAGGTTGGGAAGGCTTTTGTGGAAGTAATATTTTCAGATTAGTAAGTGCTGCATGATGAATTAAAAATTCATTTATTTGGGTTATAAATGTATCTGCATCTAAGATATACTCTTTTACTGATCCTATATTCATGTTTTAACGATGAGCTTGCCTTGCTACAAGTCGAGGGAGACAAATATTAAACACGTATAGCTCTGCTTTTGACTCAACAATAAAATATAAAATATGAAATTCTTCATCAACATTAGCCCTAATTTCCTTGAGTTCTGATAAAATGCTCTCCGCATTCTCATCTTCTTAATCAAGTCAATGTCATATTTTTGAAATGTAATACTTAAAATAATTGTATAATTTAATAATACATTCTAATGAGAAATAAAATTTGGAATAAGCATTGAATCCAATAATTTTCTTGCTTCTGACGAAATATTTCTTTCAGGCCATTGTGATATTTCAGTAATAGCAAATAATTGGCTCTTCTAACTCCTTAATAGCTGTTAGTGCTTGATGGAAGAGGCTCTATCTCGTTGGACAAGGTTGCAATTTCTTTTTCCCTGTTGGACCAGAAGTTTCAGAAATAATTATTATTTGATTAGAAATTTGAAAATGGTAGATAAATAATACGCCACTAAAAATTTGAAAATAATAAGTAAATATTACTCCGGAAAACTTGAAATCGAAATTAATTGATAAAATAACTTATGAATGTGATAATAAATGTAATAAAATTAAAATATATATTTAATATGAGATACGAATAAATATTAACAAATATAAATTAATACAAACAATAATTTTTTGAAAAATATACCAGGCATCTGCATTTTTTGGCTTTGGGGGGGGGGGGGGGATTTAAGATTCTAAATATGAAATTGATAATTAATCTCCCATAAATTTTTAAATATATTAATTTATTCCAGGTTTTTGTCTACATATTTATTTTGTTAAAATATAATTCAATAAATATTACCAATATAGCACTATATTTGCCAGGCTTAGTTGAATTTTGCTTTTATACAAGTAAATTATAATGGAAAACAAATGTTCAAATCAAGTGAGAAATCATTTAACTTCGTAATTTAACTTAGAAACTTTTTATCAACTCGGAAAATGCGTATAAATAAAAAAAATGTAGTTTTTATTTCTAGGCAGTGTCTACATCGCCGGGGTGTGTTGGAGACAGTCTCTAAAATATATTGGCATTTTTTTTTGGGTGGGGTGGGTGGTAGTTTTTTTTTCAATTATACACTTTAAATTCAATAATTGATACGATTGATCTGCCTCTTAACAAATAATAAAAAACGAAATTTTTTCTTCTTATTTTTTTACCATAATATCTTACAATTTCGCACGTAAAATATATTATTATTATTCTTATTTGTTAATTTTCTAAAAGTATAGAGGTTAACATATATGATTAATTTAGCAAGAATATAATAAATCATTTAATATTTTAAAATAAACATCGAAAGTTATTGAAAATTCCCAGATTTTATTTTTCTTATTTCAATGATCAATCCCAATGGAGTGGCCCAGACAGATTTTTAATCTCTAAATCTTGCTCATTGATTATGAGCAAGATTTAGAGATTTAATTGATTTTTCTAGCCTAAATAGGCATGATAAAAATTTTGTTGTGAGATTATAAATGGTAGCTTATTATAAGATTCTTTTTATTAATATCAATATAGCATTGTGGTTTGGCGAATTTTTTTTAGAATGTAAGGGTAGATTTTGTACGGGGGTTTGCCTCCATCAAATTTTCTGCCATGTAGACGCTGCTAATAGGCCATTTGGCGTAAGTTTGTCATCTCACAAAAAATTAGCTTTCCGATTAGAGTCAGCATTATTAATTTTGGCTACAGATACGGAGCCCAAATTTAATCTTGAAAGCTCTTGTTAGAAAAAGATAGAATTTACAGCAAAAATATTTAATGAGATAGTTCTACCAAGTGATTTTAAAAAAAGACAAAATGTTAATTTCACACAATATGCAATGAATCGCCTATCTTGGAAAGCTTCTTTTTTTTTATAAATAAGATTTATTTAATTTTCTAAAAATTTATCATAGTGAAGAAAGTGATTACTTGAATTTTTTTATAAAAGAGATATCCAAACCTGATTATTTACCTAACAAAAGTAAAGTTATAAATGGATATGATATCTTTATCCAGCATGCATATGCTGCTAACTTGAAGGACCAAGAATCATTAAGAAAACTAGAAGTCATTGTAGAAGACCTATTTAAACATTCATTGCAAATTATTTCAAATTTATTAATTCTATAAAAATTATTTATCTGTTAATATATTCAATATAATAAGGAAAATAAAATATCATGTGCATAATTTAAATTTTGCAATTCATAAATTAAATATTAAAATGTTTTCAAATAAAAAATTGAAACATTTCTCTATGAGTAAAATTGGATTATCTACTATTAACTCATTTGATTTATTCATCATTGATTGGTTCTGATTTATTTAGCAGAGTCTACTTACATAAATTAAAGGATTATCTTAGTAAGTTTTAAAGGGTTCCATGTCAATTCAGCGAAACTTTTATCGCGAAACCCTTTCGTGAATCTTTTATCGCGAATGTCGTTTATCGCGAATGTCGTTTATCGCGAATGTCATTTATCGCGAATGAATTTTATAGCGAAACTTTTATTGCGATAGCGAATACTTTTCCGCGAAAACAATATAGCGAAACAAATATCGCGAATTTTTTATAATGAAACTCTTATCGCGAAGCCTTTAAAGCGAATACATTAGAGCGAAATTTTTATCGCGAATCAATAATCGCGAAAATTTTATAGCGAAGTCAATATCGCTAAACATAAATCGCGAAGACAATATAGCAAAAACTATTTCACTAAATATAACGCGGCCTATTATTATTTATTTTTTTTATTAAAATAATTTATTTTATTTATTGTTGTGATTGTATATTTTCGATTTGCTTATAAATTTGAATATTTACGAAAAATAATTTTTTATATAAAATTGAATTTGAATATGTATATTGTTAACAAGACGAGTATTATATTATAATGGTTTTAAAGTTATTTAGTTTTGTTTATATAAATTTTTGAATAATGAGGTAAAGTTCATTATAATGAGACGAAATTTTATGTTATAATCGGATGATGTTAATTTTATATAAACACACAATTTTTATAATTTAAAGGACTTCGATTTTTTTAATTTTTTTTTACTTCCACTTTTTACTTTTTTTAATTTTTTTACTTTCATTTAATTTTTCGAATATAATTTTTAGTATTTTATACCTTTACATTTTTATTTTTTATTTTTTTTGGTTATGTTTTATCTTTATATTAATTTATATAATTTATAATTAATTTTTTGTATTAGTATTTAATAAAGGATTCAAAACTATAATTTTAGTATATATTTTATTTCTATTTTATATATTTAGGTTCTAAGCTCCCAATGCCAAATAATCACTCACCTGTGACAGTGATGCTGGAGAGAGGATTTGTTAGACAAATAAAACCAGGTTCTCCTTTTCAGTCTAATGCAAATCAATGTATACAGTGGGACAAGGAGACGTGTCAAATTCTAATACATAAAAGAAATTCCAGAAGAACGTAAGAAAAATATGTAAATAAAAGTAGGAAAAATATTTAGAGAAGTATTCTAAAAAGAAGAAAATTTATCTTTTAAATAAAAATTGGATAAAAAAGAGATTTAGATTTATTTTTAAAGATGTAGATTAAAAAAGAAAAATTATTTTGATAAGATTATGTTACAAAATTATGTAGGAATAAAATATCTAAAATTAAAAACAAAGTATTATAAAGGTAGCATTCATAGTAGATAAGATATAAAGAAGTTTGTGTTTAGTTATTTAAAGGTGATAATTAGGAATTTTATATTTAGAAGTTACTGGTAAACTAAAAACCATTTGAATTTTGAAACTAATAGAGACTATGATATTTTAGATTTTAGAATTATTATAAATTGATCACTAGAAATAACTAAGACAAAGAAAAAGAAAAATAAATTGAGAAGATTAAAATTAAACTAATAGTTTGCTAAGATATAATAATTTAAAAATTCGGCGAATAAATTTATTGTTAGAAAATGGTTGATTTTGTAATTGAATTCTTATTGAAGATTTACGTTTAACTTTTATTTTAAGGTCTGCGAGAGATAAAACAGCCTTAAGGATTTGATATAGGAATGTTAGGTTGTTGATTAACCAAAAATCTTCATAAGAGAAACGGCTTTCGACATTAGAAAATTTATGCGGCAATCGAGCTCATTTAGAGATTGGATTTTTATTTTTTTTGAATCATTAATAAGATATTAGTCAATTAGGCAACGTTATTCTAATAATAGTAAAAAGAAAGACAAGAGGAGAATAGGGAAATACTAAAAAAGAAATGATAAAATTTATTTTAAATTGTTTTAATCGGTTTTAGATATAAGAAAATATCGTGCAAAATGAGAAATAATTTTTTTAATAATGATATGGATACGAAATACTTCGGAAGAGAAAAAGACTTTTTTTGATTAAAATAAGACTAGTTACAAGAGTGTAAAATGTAAAAAGTAGGAGAATTCAAGATGTTTTTAAAAAAGAATTTTAGTGTAAGATAGTGATATATAATGGTAATATAAAAAGTACGTTCTTTTTAAAACAAGTTGTACTAAAATTATAGAATCATATTTTGTGTTTTAAAATTGATGATAGACATAATTGTGAGAATCATAATTTATAAAGGAACAAATTGATGACAGACACAATTATGAGAATCATAATTTCTGGTGGAATGAAATTGATGATATACACAATTTTTGCCCATTTGCGTCTAAAAAATTCAAATAATTTTAAAAATAACGATCATGACAATTGTCACTTTTCTATGGTGCATTCTCATGAAATTTTAATTTAGCATGTTTACAATCTATATTTTTACCCATTTGCAACAAAAAAATTCAAAAATAACGATTATGACAATTGTCACTTTCCCATGGTACATCTTCAACGAAATTTTAATTTGACATGTTTGCAAAATATATTTTTACCCATTTGTCTAAAAAAATTTTAAAAAAGTTCAAAAATAACGATTATGATAATTGTCACTTTCCTATGGTACATATTCACTGAAATTTTAATTTAATATTTTACAATCTAAATTTTTACCCATTTGCAACAAAAAACTTTATAAACAACGATTATGACAATTGTAACTTATATCTATGGTACATCTTCACTGAAATTTTATTTTAACATGTAACAATTTTATATTTTTGCCCATTTACGTCAAAAAATTGTAAAAAAAAACTTTAAAAATAATGATTATGACAATTGTCGATATATATGATACATCCTAATTGAAATTATAATTTAACATGTTAAAAATACATGATTTTGCCCATTAGCGTTAAAAAGATTTAATATGTTTAAAAATACCGATTATGATAATTGCCATATTTCCAAGGAACATCTTCATTGAATTTAAACATCTTTACAATATAAATGATATTTTTACCCTTTTGAGTCAAAAAATTTCAAAAATCTTACAAAATAACGAATATGACAATTGTCACATTAAATTATTCCTTAAAAAGATCATATAAAATAACATAAATAAGTTGAATAAATATATTTAAAAAAATTATTTAGAAAACCCACATCTTTTAATATACTTAAGAAATAGATAATTTTACAAAAATGATAAAAAACTACAAAAGATTTCACTTAAATTTATAATAAATTTCACAAAAGAATTCCTCAAAAAAAATACATTTACAAAGAAGATTTAAAATTTTTATCAAAATATGTTCAAAAATCTTTTTGAACTTCAAGAAATATTTTTTACTTAAAATCTTGGGCGTGAAAATCACTAATAAATTTAACAAAAATAATATTACAATAGTAGCATATCATTTTTTATTAAAAAACATCAAATAATAAATAATATGTTGTTTTCCTTTAAATAAATGCATTCGCAATATATTTATTGTTACGCGGTAATGCGCTCGCGATAATGACTTCGCGCAAACATATTCGCGATAAAAAATTCGCTGTAAAGTGTTAGCGTAAAATGTTTCGCTAAAATGTATTCGCTCTAATAAATTCGCGGTTAAGGTTTCGCGGAAATAAATTCGCGACAATGGCTTCGCGAAATTGTCTTCGATATATGTTTCGCGGAGATAAATTCGCAGAATTGGTTTCGCGATTTTACCTTCGCTATAAAAACTTTTCGCGATAAAAGATTCGCGAAAAAGTGTTTCGCGATAAAAGATTCGCAAAAAAGTGTTTCGGATAAAAGATTCGCGAAAAAGTGTTTCGCGATAAATGTTTCGCTGAATTGACCTGATACGGTTTTAAAGTAAGGTGTAAATATTGGTTGGTATAACTTTCATATAAAAACCTTTCATATAAATAATTGCGACTTTATATGGTTAATGAGTGAATGTATGGAAATATTCTAAATATCAACCTAATTTGCTAAATACCGACCAAAATTTATTAAAATGTAATAAAACTCTTATTATTTAATATATTAATACGGAATCACATGGTCGAGTCCGGCCTCCTATATATTATCCCCCCAAGGATGGAACCACCAAGTTAGAATAAGAAAAAAAACATGACCATTTCCGGGATTCGAACCCGGGACCATTGTATAAGTAAGCCAAGCTCTTGCCTACTAGGCCATAGAGGCTTTCCAAAAAGCACGATTTTTCAAATATATATTATAAATACGTTTAATTTTTTATAACCAATGGGTATAAAGTCTCAATTATCACAACCAATCATAAAAAAGTCGCAATTATTCTCAGTCGCAATTTTTTATATGAAAGGTTTTTATATGAAAGGTTTTTATATGAAAGGTTTTTATATGAAAGTTAGGGAAACGGTAAATATTATATTTCTTGTTACAACTTTTAAGTTGCTTAACTCTCTATATCAATTTTGTTATAATTATTTACAAGATTAAATTTATGACTTTTTATTAAGTTTTATATAGATATAAATATAAACAACATTGTAAAGAGGTAACATAAATAATATTTCTCTTTCTTTCTTTTAGATTTTTATTTATTAAAGGTTTCTCCAAAATTATTGATTGTGCAAAATTTGGAAAGAAATCCTCATATGAGTTGATTTTTGTATTTAGTTGGATTATCTTAAACTTATCAAATTTCTATAAAAATAATATCCAGATTACACAAATTGGAAAAATATATATATAATCATTTTAATTTTTTTTTAATAAATGAAATATATGTACATTAAAGATACCAAATATGATAGCAAGGCTTTGAATATATGTAAATAATATATTATTAATAATAATACAAAATTGGCTTATATAAACAAAAAATTATGTTATATCTTATAATTGTGAAAATTCGGATAAGTGTAAAAAATTAATTTTTTCAGTCGTAAAGCTTCGCAATTATTTAATTTTGTCTGTATTTTATTTTTATCCTTGTCGATATACATAGTAATCATATTATGTTAGCATAACAATAGAATGTCTTATTATATCGCGAGGTAATCATGGTGGGATGTCCCTTTTGTTAAAGCAAAAATAAATAAAACTATATTAAATCAATTATGTTTTAATCAATTTAATAACGGGAAACACAAATTGGTAATAAAACTAAAATACGTATTTTAAAAAAAAACCAAAACTCAGCAAGAATGTTCCAAAAATAGCTAGAGATGCTTCGCATAATTTCAAACGAATTTTAGGTTATTTTCCAAATATTTTTAAATTAGGATATATTTTGATAGCATTTAACAATCCCCCGTAGTTTTCTTCTTCAATATTCATGCATTTAATAGATTATTAATCTCATATGATAATTGTTCTTTTGTTGGTTCGGTTTTTACGATGCAAGTGGATGCTACAAATGCAAATAATAGAATACCAAGATTAAAAACCATATGAAATTAAAACATTCAAGAGAAGTTAAATAATTATTCTTAATTTCTTTCTTTTCTCTTTTAGTTTAATTAGCAATTGATATGAACATTAAACCTCAATATCGTTAGTAATCATTAAGACTTACACTAATTTTAAACTTCTAATCAATCACCACCCACCCTTAAAGTAATAAAATTATTTTGTAGCTTCTCGGATATAGGCTTTTGTTTTGTCCAGCTCCTTTTGTTTTTAGCCTATAGACTTTTAAACAACAGTTCTCGGACTGTTGTGCGTACAAATGCGTGCGGCTTGCCCACAAAGGTGTTAAGGGCTCGTCATTTTTCTACTCCTAAATTAAATATCTAGTTTGATGGATTTTGCTCAGCTCTGTTGTATCCACAAGCAGAGGGCGAAAACGCTTTCACCATCACGTATCATATTATAATTCGCATAAGTAATTTTTTTCCTGGAGCAACCATTAAAGGGTGAATAAGGACAATAATGATACTATTACCATTCAACATATGATACAATAATACTAAGGATTATGAGCATGATTTTAGTTTAGTACAAACAAGGACTTATAGAGACACATTATTTAGCTTAGTACAAACAAGGATTTATAGAGACACACGATATCGACTTACCAAAGAAAGACCAACTCTTTTACCTTTTACTTTTTTATATATTTCTTAATTAATTAATAAACTTTCGATCTTTATTTTTTATATATTTTTATACTTCTTAATTCGTTGACTAACTTTACCTTGAATAATTAAATAAAATAGGCACCATTGAATTTAAAAGATTAAAATTTTATTTCTTTTTAAACAATATATACGTTACTTTCAATATGATTATATATTAAAAATTACATTTCTTTATAATATTAAAAAAATATATACATTTAAAAAAACAATAACGCTATTTTCAATATGATTATTATATAATAAAAATTACATTTATTTAAAACTAGCTGATAACCCGTCAAGAATGACGGGGTTAACGGTACTAAATATATAGTTCATTAATATATTTTATAAAAATAATTAAAATTTCGAAAAAAGAGGCAAATTTGTGGATCACACCTCATAAGATATGCTTAATTTTTGATTCATCTATTATCGAATAAGGGAGAAAGGCATGATGTCCCGTCTTTACAATATATTGTTGAGTTAGTCTCCCAGCATTAAGAAGGGGGTTAAAAATATTTTGTTTAACCGCCAAACTGGAAATTTGAAATTGTAGTAGATATTTTTGACGTCAAAAATTTTCAAACTCTTCAGCAATCATATTAGGCTCCCAACCAGTCCATGAGAAAATAATATAGGATATACCATTGGGTCTAAATTAGGACCTAACACGTTAAGGATTACAAAAAACTTTATATCTCGTTTAAAGGGACATTCTCCATCATCATTTGTAGATATTATAACTACGTCATAAAAGGTAAATTATACCGCCGACGGTCGCTAGAATGATCTCCGCGAAATATCATATTAATCTTTAGGAGTAATACATTTGAATGTTTTGCAAGCAATAACTCAGCTTTCTCTCTTCACCTAAGGTAACTTAAAGCATATGAATCACATCAACACATCTAAATGTCTCATGATATTTATATCACAATCAGAATTGGCAGGGTGTTGAAGACATCCTGCAATGGCCTGGATTATCTAGTACATACTGAGCAAATATATGTAGAATATCAGTATGGGGATATAAATGAGAGTGGAATGTTAAATTTGCCCATGAACTTTAAAACAGTAAGGCCAATTACCTGGTAACTCTGGAATCTGTGCTTCCAGAGATGCAAAGGCAAATTGTAAGAACGAATATGACGCATAAAATTTTTGTGCAAGGGATTTAAAGAGTTAAATAAAAGATTTTTTAAATAATTGGGATATTCCTATGACAACAATGGGTGAATTTACCATCTGAAGGTCTTTCGGCTAAAAAATTTAAAGATTGAAGAAATTGGCATATTAAATCATAGGAACACAGTTATGTTTCTCCATTAATGGATTAATATTATGGGAAATGTTAGCAAGATATGTTTAATTTTTTCCTAAATCTTTTAGTGCAAGCACGAATCATATCAAATTTATCTTATAATAATAAAGTGTTATAGAATAGCTATTAAATGCCTTTTTTATTTAAATGGCTAATCTTAAAAATATATAATTGTATATTTATAAAGCAGGGGGTCTAAAAGGGCTAAGTATTATATTGGTCATTGGTGTCTTATAAGTCATGAGCATGGATTTTTCTTTTTATCTGACTATTTAGATTTTTAATTTTTATAAAATTTTAACTATATAGGTGAATAACAATAAAAAATACAAATTCTCTTTTACCGAATAATCTTATCCTTTTAATAAAAGAGGTAAAAAAGAGGTAACCTTATTTCCTATATTATTTTTTCGTTTATCTTAATATAAGTCTATTTCAATTATATCTCACCAATAAAAAATCTGTAATAATTAATTTTTTATATTAAGCACCATCAAACCTATCATTGACCCTTAATCAATACAAAAGTTTTCATGAGTCTCAAATATATATTTTTATTTTATCTGACTTTAGATTTTTATGAGTAAATTTATATCCTAATTTTGCGTGACATAATAATTTATGTTATTTATATATTTTTTAAATTAGCTATATTATTTTATACAGATAAGCAATGAAGAATATAAATTCTTATATACCTAAGAAACCAATCTTTAAAAAAGTTGTAACATTATTTTCTATTTATTTTAGGATAAGTCAATTCAATTAAATCTCACAGAGACAGAGAAAGGATCAAATTAAAAAATATAAAATTTACATCTATGATTATATCCAAACAAAATGATTATATTATTAATTTGCCTTCAACTATTCTCCATTCTAAAAAGGTTTTATATTTTGTTTAACCCTTCAATACTCTGGTGGGGTATATGAAACCCCAGGTATGCTAGAAATGATATTACATAAACACGGTTAAATATTATGATCTGGATTCTTCAGTAGCTTCATCAAATATTTAGAATCTATATTCCAATTTTTATATATATTTTGGTTGAGTAGTTTTTAAGATATAAGCATTTTATGATTGATTGGGGTTTGTGAGACCCCACCAGAGTAAATTTGTATTTTTTTAATTTTAAAATTATAAATATATATACTACTATATTATAAAATTTATAAAAACAAAATTTAAATATCTTATATTTTGAATGAGATATATGAAAAAGAAAACGTAAAGATTTTCTCTGGTGGAGTTATTTTATTTTTCACCAGCTGACTCATTTCTCAAATTATTTTTATCATTTATAATGATTTTTGCAGATTCTGAAAGTAAATATATAATTATTTAAGATGTATCATTTTGTTTGAGTGATTACGACAATATAATTAATAGTGAGGATGAAGATTTTATATATGATAGTGATCATGATACACATGAATTAGATGAAGAAGAAATGTTAGTTGAAGACAATAAACTTAATATTATTTAGGTAAATATGAAATCATTTATCATAGTATATTTGTATTTAAAATTAGCTAAATAAATAAGTTTACTAAATGGAAAAAGGATCTTCCTACAATGAATAAGAACTCATCAACAAATTTTAGTTATTCATCTACCAGGAGTAAAAGAATAAGGGAAAGAAGCTGACACTCTAGAAAAATGTTTTGACTTGTTCATAACACTTGAAGAGATTATTTATCATACCAATGAAAAATTAAAATTATGTAAAAACTATACTGACCAATATGAAGGTTCTACTAAAGAAGTTGCTGTAACACAATTAAAAACATTATTGGGAAATCTTTATTTACTGGAATTTTTAAATCTAACCATCAAAATAAAAAAAAAATATATTTTTTTTTCAAATGTGTAAAATAAATTTATGTTTAGAACACATATTAATGTTTTATGTTATAAATGTTTTGCATGTCAAATTTAACATATTTCAATGTTCTATATTTTTTTTTAATTTAAGCTTAAGAAATAAAAATAAATAATATTTTATCAAGTTTAAGGTTAGTTATATCTTATATCCAAATATTAAATAAAATAATGAATTTAACTGGAGATAGAAATTGGGGTCTATTAAATCCCACCCGAGTACTAACGTCATTTTTTTCACCGGAGTATTGAAGGGTTAATTACTATTTATTGCTATTTAAAATATTATTTTTTTAAATTTAACTTTTTACAAATAAGAATAGTTGAAAGCAAATGAGTAATTAAATTATTTTGTTTGAATAGAATTATAGATGTAAATTTTATATTATTTAATTTGATCCTTTCTCTGTTGTGAGATATAATTAAAATTGACCTAAAATAAATGTTTTAAAATGAATATGATCTTTTTTTTTGAAATTGCTAGGTATATGAGAATTTATTGTATTTCTTATCTATATAAACAGATAACTTAAAAAATATATAAATAACAGAGTAAATTAATATGTCACAAATATAAATTTACTTATAAAAATCTCAAGTCTAAATGAAAATTTTTGTATTGGTTAAGGGCCAATGATAGGTTTGATAGTGCTTAATAGAACAAATTATCACATATCCTTTATTGTTGGGATATAATTGAAATAAAATTAAATAAATATTAAATTAAAAAGAATATGGGAAATAAGGTTACCTCTATTATTGAAAGGATAGGATTATTAAATGAAAGAGAATTTGTATTTTTTATTGTTATTCATCTATATAGTTAAAATTTACCTATAAAAATTAAAAATCTAAATATTCAAATAAAAAGAAGAATCCATACTTATGACTCATAGATTCTTGAACTTGGTTAAGAGTCAATAGTAGGTTAGGAGGCTAGAGATATAGGCGTAGCCGGGGGGGGGGGGCAAGGGTAAATCCCCCCTTCAGAAATTTATCATTGTGAATATCATTTTAAGATAATAAAAAATACCCCCCTTAGTCCTCCACCATCCCTGACCCCTAAAAATGTATGCTTATATCTTAAACAATAATTTGAAAGAAAGAATGTAAAAGTTGATATTTTTTTATAAAACTATTCATCATAATGTATACATTTTTGAAAAAAAGCATTTATATATAAAAAAAGTGAACCAAAAATGCTTTTTAAGAAATGGAATATAAGCTAAAGATAAGTTTTAAGACAAAAGTGAAATAATAGATCCATAAAATTACTAAATAATATAATATATGAAATATAATTTTTTATAAAGTGAGTAATTTTAATTTATTTATCTTAATAAAAGTAAAATATAATTATAAAACTATTGATAAAATTAAATCATAAATTAAATTTTAAACAATTTGTGGTAAACCCATTTTAGCTTTTCCTTATTTTCATGAATAAATTCTAATCTCAATTGATATGAACACATTCTCAATTATTTGTTAGTAACTATCAAGGCTTACATTAGATGTTAAACTTAAAATTGACCACCACCCACCCTTAAAGTAATTAAATTATTTAGGCAGTTCATGGGTATAGGCTTTTGTTTTTGCCCATCTCTTTTGTTGATTAGCCTATAGACGTTTAAGCGACAGTTCTCGGACTGTTGCGCGTACAAGTACGTGCGGCTTGCCCACAAACGTGTGAAAGGCTCCTCATTTTTTTTCCTCCCCTAAATTAACTATCCAGTTTGATGGATTTTTTGAGGAAAACCTAGCGTAGCTCTGTTGTATCCACAACCAGAGGGCGAAAACGCTTTTATCACGTATCACGTAAATTAAATAAAGAAATTAAAGCACAATACAAACAGTGGAATATTATATTTCGTAGATTTACAGTATATCCATAGGCGTAGCCAGGATTTTCATAAGGGGGAAATAAAAAAATTACTGGGGGCTTCGTCCCCAGATCCCCTTTTGGGTGGGCCTTCGGCCCGCTTTCCACCAGCCTTCGGCCGGGTTACTTTAGTCTATATATAGTCATAAAATATTTTTACAAATTTTAATAAAAAAAATAAACCGGGAACAAATATGAAATATATTTTTATTAGTTTATATAAAATAAAAATATAATAAATTACTTGTATTGTATATACCTTAAAAAGCATGGTAATAATTTATTCCAAATAAATATAAGAAATTTATTTATAAAAAGTAAGTAGACATATAGTTGATTTCAATCTATTATATAGAATTAATTATAAAATACTAAACAAAATTCCACTTTTACAGACATATTTGACAGTTAGAGAATATATTACAGTTAATAATTTAACAAATTTTACTAATCAATGCTCGATATTAAATATAGCAACAATTTGCATTCAATTATTTAACGCCATCTATTTAATTTAAGTAAAAATTTAAATTTTATCTTCATATTATCCCACAATGTCTTTAAAAGATATTTTCTGATGTCCTTATCAATATTTTATAGTTTTATGTAAAATATATAATTCGCTATATTGGTAAAAATTACTTGATTGTCATTTGATAATTAGATATACTGTAAATCTACGACATATAATATTCCACTGTTTGTATTGTGCTTTAATATTTTTTTTAATTTATGATTTAATTTTATCAATAGTTTTATAATTATATTTTACTTTTATTAAGATAAATAAATTAAAATTACTTACTTTATAAAAAATTATATTTGATATATTATATTATTTAGTAACTTTATGGATATATTATTAATAATTATAATACATTTCACTTCTGTCTTAAGACTTATCTTTGGCTTATATTTCATTTATTAAAAAACATTTTTGGTTCATTTTATATATTTATAAATTTATTTTCCCAAAAATCTATAAATTATGATGAATAGTTTTAAAAAAAAATATCAACTTTTACATTTTTTCTTTTAAATTATTATTTAAGATATATGCATACATATTTGAGGGTCAGGGAGTGGGGAGAGGACTAAGGGGGATATTTTTTATTAGCTAAAAATGATATTTACAAAAAGTGATAAATTTCTGAAGGGGGGGAAATTTCCCCTTGCCCCCCCCCCCTGGCTATGCCTATGAGTATATCTAATTTTATCAATTATCATATGACAATCAAATTTTTTTTACTAATATAGCGAATTATAAAATAATGATTAGGACATCAGAAAATATCTTTTAAAGACATTGTGGGATAAAAATATATTTCATTTGTTCCAGGCTTATTTTTTTATAAAAATTAACCTCATATCTTGTAAAAATATTTTATGACGATATATAGACTAAGGTAACCAGGCCAAAGGCCGGGCAAAAGCGAGCAGAAGGTTCCCCTAAAATGGGGTCTGGAGCAGGGTTGCCATGTCTCCCCCCATTAACAGGAGACTCCGGCAATTTTTTATTTACACGCAGACATCTCTCTCCCGCAAAATTACCGCAATTGGAAATCTCCCGCAAAAAACTACCGCAATTTTTTAATTTCTCCCCAATTTTTTTTATAGTATATTAACGTTTTTAATATATAAATAATAATTTTGAGAGTCAGTAATTGATTATTTTTATATTTTTAAAATAAATTTTAAATATTTATTCGAAAAACATTCATAGTTTGTAAATTTCTTTCTATCCTGTTTTATTTTTATCCAATAATAAATCAACATCATTTCATTCATATAAGAGTATATCAACATCGATTGTAATACAAAAATATTCTCAAAAATAATAAATAATACAGATGCAACTACATTTGCGGAAATTGTATACATCTATCATGTAGTTCAACATTCACAGAGCTATATCATCACAATGTGGGTCTGTTATATTTGAATGTTTATATATTTTTTAAAAGGTTACGCTTTTTGAATTATATATTTCTTACATTTTATATTATCTTATGGAGGTCAATGTAATTGCATATTAGTAGTAGTTAAATGACATAATTATAAAAGACTATATATAGGAAACAATTTTATAATAAAGTATCTATTGTTTTGACTATAAAAAATGGCGACGAGGAATTATGGATAAGATTATTCTCCAGGACTTTAAAAAGGAGGATTGTTCTATCGAGGACTACGTTGATTATATCAAATATATACTAAATGTGAAAAATTTTCCTCAAACTGACGCCACTTTAAAAAAAATATTTATTGCTTATGGAGGAATAAACATTATAACTGATATCAAAAAATTACTCTATCCTAGGAATATAGAGGAGGTAAGATGGATATAGCAAGACAACTATAGAAAGATGAAAGAACTATTTTGGCATCAAGAACTGATTTCATTAAATTAAGTCGCGGGGCTACTGAATCTGTAATGAGCCATTTAAAAAATATAAAGGAGCTAGCCCGAAGATGCGAATTTGAAGACAATGTAGAACTGAGAATTCGAGATCAATTAATCGCCGGACTAAAGATGTCACAACTGGATAAAGAACTACGATTAAGATATCCAGATACTAAAGACGAAGACCAACCGTTAAGCTTAAACAAAGTGGTAGTATTGGCTTTAGCGATGGAACGAGCCGACTTAGAAATAAATAATACTGCTAAAATAATATATAAAATAAAAGAGCCGAATAAACATGATAATAATAATCGGATAAATAAAAGTAATCGGCAGTATAATAATAATGATAATGATAAACGGCACTATCAAAATGATAATAAAGCATATGTAAAAAGAGAACTAGTGCCCGGGTATAATAACTACCATACAAATAATAATAGTAATTGGAGAAAACCATGCTATTTCTGTAATCGGTTTCACGCTATAATAAATTGTCCCGCCTACGGAAAATTGTGCAGCAAATGTAGGAAACCAAACCACTTCGCCGTATGTTGTAAAGCTAAAGAAAAGATTTATTGAACAAATTACAATAATAAAGAAAACGATTCGGATGTCTCAATAAGAAAAATATACAAATATGGGCAACATCCAACAATTGAGGTATTAATAAACAACAAAAAAATTAAATGGAATATGATAATGGCTCGGCAGTAACCATTACTAATAAAATAATATAGAATAAAATCGGTAGGCCAAAACTTAGAAGAGCTAAAGCACCAACTACATATGGAAATAATAGAATAAAAATTATAGGTATAGCTGATGTAAAAGTACAATTGAATAATAACATAAAATGGCTTCCTTTATTAGTCACACAAACAAATGATGGAGCTCTATTTGGATTTCCATGGATTATCGAATTTGACTTAACATTACCAAAAAATGTAAAAATCAATATGATCAACTATAGATATAAATACAATGATAATGGTAACGTAAATATTTTGCAAACTATATAAAGAATTTGCTACAGTGTTTGATAATAAATTAGGATTAATAAAAAATGTCGAACCAGTAAAACTACAATTGGAAGAAAATACAAAACCAATTGCACTGCCAGCTAGAAGAGTGTCGTTGCCTTTAAAAGTAGAAATTGAAAATGAACTGAAACGTTTGGAAGAAAATAATATAATCAAGAAAATAGATCCATCAACAACAAAAGTAACCTGGAGTACTCCAATGGTAGTGGTACGTAAAACTTCAGGCGAACTACGATTATGTGGAGATTTTAAAGTAACGCTAAATAAATTTCTACTAAAAGACTATCACATTCTACCAACGTTTGAAGAATTAATAGCAAAAATAGCGAATGGAAATAAATATACAACATTAGATCTCAAAGATACATACCTACAAATGAGCATTGACGATGAATCGCAAGAATTATTAATAATGGTAACACCAAATGGATACTACCGCTATTTACGATTACCTTTTGGTATAGCTACAGCACCAATAATATTTCAACGATATATGGATGATTTACTGGCTGATTATAAAGATACAGCAGTTTATTTAGATGATGTTATAATCACAGGAAAAAATGATACTGAACATATCGAGAATATAAAACAAGTCCTTAAAAAATTACAAAATGTGGGATTAAAAGTCAAAACAAGCAAAATAAATTTTATGAAAGAAAAAGTATCATATTTAGGATACATAATAGATCAAAATGGAATACACCCGGATAAAAATAAAATAATAGCAATACAATAATATCCAACGCCATAAGATAGACATGACATAAAATCATTTTTAGGTATATTAAACTATTATACACGGTTCATACCAAACTTACATGGAATCATATCCGAATACATAATAAAACTAGTAAAAATGTTAAATGGAATTGGACTAAAAAAGATGATGCGTTATTTGAAAAAGCAAAAGGAATAGTAACAGAACACAATACTATACAATTTTATAAACCGGATCTTGAGTTAATACTAGAAACAGATGCATCAAACCAAGGATTTGGAGCTGTACTCTTGCAAAAATATGATAATGGTAATGAATACCCTATAGCTTACATCTCGAGAACTTTGCAAGATGCTGAAAAGAATTATTCAACAATCGACAAAGAAGCCACAGTCATAGTAAACGGCGTAGAAAAATTTCATAACTATTTATATGGACGAAAATTTAAAATACGAACGGACCATAAACCTTTAATAAAAATATATGGGGATAACAGAGATTTAAACGCCTTAACAAACCAAAGATTGTTACGTTGGGCTTATAAATTATCAGCATATGATTATGAAATAATGTATAAGAATGGCGCAAGTAATATAATTGCAGATGCATTATCGCGAAACCCAATAGAGAAAAATGATAATAAAATAACAAGTGAAAATAAAACAGTGAAATATATACGAAATCTTACTTATGGTTATGACACATTAACTCTAACAAGAAAAGAACTTATTGATGAAACTGCGAAAGATCCAATTTTAAGAAGAGTAAAAATATTATTAAATGGTACAAATATACAAAATCAAGCACCAGAATTAAAAGTTTTTAGAACAAGAATAGATGAAATAGAAAATGATGACGGTATCCTATTTTGGAATGGTCGCTTAATAATTCCATATTCACTACAAAAACGAGTTTTACAGATATTACATACAGGTCATCCCGGTATTATATCGATGAAATCCATTACGAGACATTATATATGGTGAGAAAAATTAGATAAAGATGTCGAAAAATTAGTCAACCGCTGTATTGGGTGTCAAAAACATCGCAGAGATATACCAGAAGTTGCCGTATACCCATGGAATCCGTCAGCAAAACCCTGAGAAAGGGTACATTTAGATTTTGCCGGACCACTAGACGGATTTTATTGGCTGGTAGGAATCGATACATATTCAAAATGGATAGAGATCGATAGAATCAAAGATACCACAAGTAAAAATTTAATAAATAGATTAGAAAAATGGCTTACACGATATGGTGTTTCACGTCAAATTGTCACAGACAATGGTCCACAATTCATTTCAAATGAATTTTACAAATGGTGCAAAAATAAGAATATACAACACATAAAAACTACACCATACCATCCGAGAAGTAACGGATTAGTTGAAAGATGGATACAAACTATAAAAAATCGGTATTTTGCTAATAGAGAACAATCAAATGATGAGCAAAAATGCCTTAATGAAGTATTAGTTACATATAGAAATTTCGAACATTCCTCAACGGGCCGAATACCTGCCAAACTATTTATGGGGAGAAGACTAATTACTTTATTAGACTGGGTGAAACCATTAATTACTGAAAAATTAGAAACCTCTGTAGTAAAACACGATCAATTAAACAAAGGCATACATAGAGATTTTGGATAAAACGAATTAGTTTGGATAAAAAACCCACTTGAAAAAGGATGGCATGAAGGAAAAATAATAAATCAACAAGCAAAATTCTAGTATAACGTAGAAGAAAAAGATAAAATAGTACGAAAACACGCAGATCAACTACGAATAAGGGAAGAACCAGACGAAACCAAATCAATAATACCAATTGAACCAAGTCAAAAAGGAAGGCAATCGCGTTATCCAACAAGGGAACGAAAGCCAACAAAAAGATTACAAGATGAACTTGAACTTGGTAATAAAAAGATTGATAGACGATCTTAACTTGGTGGGAAAAAAGATATGTTATATTTAAATGTTTATATATTTTTTTAAAGGTTACGCTATTTGAATTATATATTTCTTACATTTATATTATCTTATGGAGGTCAATGTAATTGCATATTAGTAGTAGTTAAATGACATAATTATAAAAGACTATATATAGGAAACAATTTTATAATAAAGAATCTATTGTTTTGACTATAAAAGGGTCGAATCTTTTTCTCATGATATTTAACGACTCCAATATAAGTGCATACCTTACTTGTGGCAGAACAAAAATGAGCAAGGCTATCACAAGTGTTTTAGTACCTGAATCCTAGAGGTTAATTCTAGACGATTTGAAAGATGGGCATCCATATTCAATTCTAACAGATGCATCTAATAAGGGAAATATTAAAACATTTCCCTTGATCCTTCGCTATTTCAACAATAATAAGAACATTTCCATAAAAGTTAAAATTTTTTTCCTCGGATAGTGAAAAATCCAACGATGTATTTAACCACATAATGTAAATATAGCTGATTCAGGGTTATCAATGAATTGCATGTCAGCTTTCTGCGCTGATAATACCTCTATAAATTTTGGCAAAAGCCAAAGTGTATTTACCGAATTGAGGCAGCACAATAATGAATTAATACCAATTGGCTGTATATGCCATATACTTAGACTTGTGTGCCGCCGGTATGAGCCATTCACGCCGGAAAAGCCGCCAATTGAGATCATCGGCGCGAGCCGGCTCGCCGCCGATTTTTATTATATCGGCGGCGCGTGGAACTTTTAGAAACCATATTAATTATATTTATATATTAAATTATTATTATTTTAATTTGAATACTAACATTAATAAAATTAAAATATGAATTGTATTCTATTATATATAATAGACTAGTGTATATCATTTACATTCATTCATACGTCATATTTTATTTCCACAAACAATTCATATTAATTATTTTTATGGACTTGCACGTTTTAAACCACCCTATATACAATTATGGAAAAACAACTCTCTCTACTAATCATAAATCAAGTTATGCCTGGAGGTACTTTGGAAATCTTATTTTGAACAATGAAAATAAGAAAAGCACAATAATGCCTGATTATATTTATTGTGAACCTTGCTTAAAATTGGCGTAAAAAGATGAGGAAGATTCGAATAAACATAATTCATTTTCACAGTAATTTATTTTTATTTTAGACTTATATTTATATACATTTTATATTTTAGTTATGAAATAAAAAATTAAAAATATAAGTACAAGAAATCTATCTTGGCACTTAATTAATTATCACAAACTAACAGAAAAAATGAATAATAATAAATCCATTCAAAGTCTAAAAATGTTTTCAAAGCCAAAACCAAGATGCAGCAACAATATAAAATATATATAATGGCTCTTAGGTTAGTATTATTGTTTATTATTATTCATTTAAAATTTTTAAATGGTTTGTAATATTAATTTTATTAAGCTTTATTTTGAAAGTTCAAAACAACTAAATTTTTAGTTTAGTTATTGCCAGCTCTATTTTGATCTTTTAATAAGCTTAATATATAATTTATTAAATTAATTATGTAAAACTTTATTTCGAAAGTTACTACTAAATCAAATTCATAATTTGTTTCATTCCAACTCTAATTATTATATTTTTTAAATGTCTTTTTAATGTTTAAACTTAATATATAATTTATTAAATTAATTATGTAAAACTTTATTTTGAAAGTTAAAACTAAATCAATTCATAATTTGTTTCATTCCAGCTCTAATTATTTTGATATTTTTTAAATATTTTTTTATGGTTTAAAATAAATATGAAATCTAATAGGGCGAAATTATGTTTTGATGTGCTGCTTAGATTTAATGCCATTTGATTCTATAAATAATAAAAGAATGACAGATTTTCTAAAGGTTTAAAATTTATATAAAATGATTATTAAAAAATAAATTGCCTAAAAAATAGAAATATAAGATAATTGATTCCTCGTCAGAATTACCAAATAGGACAACCATTAGTCGGGGTGCACTAGACGATGTTTATTTATCTATAAAGGCGCATGTTTTAAATCTGATTGATTCTGGGCCAAAATTTTGTTCTATCACTTTTGATTTATGGACCGATCATTTCAAGCGTCGAAACTATATCATATTTAGTCTTCATCATTTAGATGGAAATTTTGATTTAAAATATTTTATTCTAATAACTAAAAATATGACTCAAAAGCATACTGGGGAAACAATATTATCTGAGATTGATAGTATTGAAGAGGAGTTTCATTTAAAAGCCAAAATAATACAAATGGTAACTGCTGCTGGGGCCAATGTCAAAAGAAGCGTCAGATTAGGGGATTATGAGCATCATTTATGCTTAGGGCATGGACTTCATAATTTGGTTACAGTTGATGGCATAAAAAAGGTTATCAAAATTGATATTCTCATTAAAAAAATTAGAGAATTTATTTCAGCCCTCAGATATCGAGTAGCTGATTTGGAATATGAAATTGAGGCTGAACATCGTAAATTTCTGCAGTCAATTTATGAGACAGGTAATATCTTGGATATTGATGATTCTGATCCATACCTTAATGACCTATTTGATATGTCTGATGAATCGGATAATAGAAATGGCATTGCACCAACCATTCTAATTAATGAAAAACTTTAAAATTATTTTGCCCTACCCTCTGGCATAGCATATTATGCTAGAAAGTGTTCGAAGTGTAAACAAAATTCCTATAAATAATGTTCTAAATAAAATAGGAAAACAATCTTTAAAACTCTTTAATAATGAATGGGATATGATTGATGAGCTTTACGCAGTATTAAATCCATTCCGAGAGTAGGTGGAATTTCTTTCCTCCCAAAAAGGATCGACAATAAACTTAGGGATATTATTTCGCAGTGAAATAGAAGCTCGTATACAAATCAATAGATCTGATTGCTCAGATGTTATATGCTTAAAAGAAAATATGAAAAAAAGCTTGACCATAGGTTTACCATTACCTTCAAGTTATTTTATATTTATATTAATTAAATTATATTTTAAACATTAGATATTAGCAACTCTATTTGATCCCAGATTTCAAAATCTCAAAGTTGTTTCAGAATATTTATATTCGAATTCTACGACATCATTGAAATTTTTAATTCGACATTTAAAACTTTTAGAGCATAATAGAAATGCACAGAGTGAAATTCAAGTTGAGGATAATAGTCAAATATAAAGCTTTTATATAGCTTAATTAGCTCGTAAACATTACCTTCCAAGTAACGATTATTACAATATTAGTAATCTAGAACAAGAATGCCATATTTTGCTCAGCCAAAATAATATCCCAGAAGAGGATACATTAATCTTTTGGAAGAAAAAGCGACTGGAACTTCCTATGCTTGCTAATTTAGCTAGGAAGGTTCTTTGTATACCTGCAACCAATACACCCAGCTGCGAAAGAATTTCCATTGCTGGATTAATACTCAATGCTAAAAGGACTTTTATATGTCCCACAAATCTTGTAAAATACTCTTTATTCATGACAATTATCATTTTGTTAAATCTGAATTCTGACTTATTATATTTCATACTTTATATTTGCTTGCATTCCAAATTTATTTTAATTATAATAAAAATCAATAGAGTATTTCTTATATGTGTTGGTTGATGTGACTCTAATCTGAGTAAAAATACAATTCCTTAGTTTACTTCTGAGAATGAGAAAATACATAAATTTAAATTGGAGTGAGACAGGAAATTATTTATGATCAATTAAACTATGTTAACAATGTGTTAGAAAAGATCGCCCAAATAAATTATAAAAAATGTATTACATTAATTTATAAATTAAATTCATTAAAAAAAAATTTTAAATAAATATTGCGTCGCCGCCGCTGAAATCGGCGAGCCGTCGAACGCCGATAAAAAATTTAAAAAAAACCGGCGCAGGCGATTGAGACATCGGCGCACAGGTCTATATATACTACATTTCTTGCAAGAAGGTAATGAATGTACTATCTGTGGATGTCGAAATAATTATGATGAAATGTTTTTAAAAGAAACAAGTAAAATTTAAGTTTAATAAAATTTTATTTCTACTTTAAAAAATAAAATAATAATAATTTATAATATGTATATCATCGACTGGTATATATACTGGTATATGTAACAAAACATTTAAATTAACACTCAATAAATTATTTTACAAATTTGAATAAACAACACAATACGTAACAAAACATTTAAATTAATACTCAATTAATTATTTTACAAATTTGAATAAACAACACAATTAACATTCCCCTCCTCGACAAAGCATCAAGTTGCTGCTCAGAGGGCGCATAAGTCTGTCTGATGGCGTGAGTCCATACGTTTTTGTAGGTTAGAAAAGTTGCTGTATGTTATCATTATTATAAGGATCAAGTTTGAATATATGGAATAAAATTTTGGAATAAAAGAATTTGGAATAAAATTTTTGGAATGTAGAATAACATAAGAATGATAAATCAAAAAAATTATATAAAATTTCGCGTTTTTTTTTTAAATTTTGCGTTTTATATTTTATTAGTAGCGTTTTAATATTTAATTAGTAGCGTTTTAATATTTAATTTATTTTTATTTATTTTCAATCTCCGAGGTTAAAATATGCAAATATTATGCACATTTCCCCCTCTTAAAAAAAATTTAAATTTCACACAATATTTTTCTAAAATAATGATGTTTAATTTTTACATAACCTTTTGTCTTCAAAAGCTTTATTTCAAAAACATTTTTATCATATTAAGTATTACTTATAAGGGTTATGTAAATCTATCATGTGATTTAAACCTTTTAATTCATGTTTTAATTACATTTTAATATATTTAAAATTAAAGTTTTATCTTCTTGTTTAGGATTTTTAATGGTTTATTTTTAATTATATCTAAAAATTCATCTTTAGGTTTAGTTAATTTACAAAAATTGGTCATCATACAAGAAATCTAAAAAAAAATATCAATATTTCACTAAGAAATTAAGTAAATAATTTTTTAAGGCTTTTATGTGTTCAAATATGTCCATTATTGATTTACATTTAAGTTATTTTAATAAGTAAATTTACAACATGCCTCTATCTCGGCATAAAATTTTAATTTCAAATAACTTTTCTTCTTACGTGGATTAGAATAATAAGTGATCATCATTGGTCTCACAATATAGAATTCATAACCTAACGTCCAACTTCCATATTGGTTCTTTCTAGGTTGTCACATTAGGTTAGGTGCTGGTTATCATATTTCATTCCAACATCCAGAGCCAGGACACCATGAAGAAAGAAGCTTTTTGCATAAAAGTGCTAAGGTTTAATTCTAATCATCTCCATAGATTAAGCAATCAACACAATAGGTAGTCATCACAATAGGTAGTCATATAAATAGAGTCATCTCAATGGATTAAGCAATCGTCACAATAGGTAGTAACCACAATAGGTAGTCATATAAATAGAGTCATCTCAATGGATTAAGCAATCGTCACAATAGGTAATCACCACAATAGGTAGTCATATAAATAGAGTCATCTCAATGGATTAAGCAATCGTCACAATAGGTAGTCACCACAATAGTTAGTCATATAAATAGAGTCATCTCAACGGATTAAGCAATCGTCACAATAGGTAGTAACCACAATAGGTAGTCATATAAATAGAGTCATCTCAATGGATTAAGCAATCGTCACAATAGGTAGTCATATAAATAGAGTCATCTCAACGGATTAAGCAATCGTCACAATAGGTAGTCATATAAATAGAGTCATCTCAATGGATTAAGCAGTCGTCACAATAGGTAGTCACCACAATACGTAGTCATATAAATAGATAAGGTAGTGAATAATATTTGATTTTTTTTTTAATTTAAGACAAATTTTATATATTTTCTTCTTTTTTTTTTTACAAAAACGTACCGGGGAGCCATAAAAGAAACAAGTAAATATAAAGTTGTGTTTTGTTTTAAATAAATTTTATTTCTACTTTAAAAAATAAAATAATAATAATTTATAATATGTATATCATCGACTGGTATATATATTGGTATATGTAACAAAACATTTAAATTAACACTCAATAAATTATTTTACAAATTTGAATAAACAACACAATACGTAACAAAACATTTAAATTAATACTCAATTAATTATTTTACAAATTTGAATAAACAACACAATTAACAGTTTTAACGAATTTAATCCATCAACTAAAATAGTTAGTGAATTAAAAGAGTTGGTGGAGTGGTCTGACTTTAGTGTGAGTTGTTGCGATATGTACTTATCAGGTGGTTATTATTAATACCTGCCATCAATAGAATTTTAAAATTTTACAAACCCCTAAAAAAATACTTTTTAAATAAAGATTTTAAAAGCTGTCCTAAAATTTTGAAAAATTTATTTCGAGTATGAAATGGCAGAAGCATATTTGGGATTAGTTTCACATGTAGAAAATCCACTTCATGCAGTTAATATTCACTTGCAATCAGAATATTCTTTATTAATAAAGATTCACAAAATCATAACAGCTCTGTTCATCTCTACAGTTAAAAATTGATAATAAATTTTATGGCGCTATTGCTAAAAATATTCAATTAAAATGTTCAAATAATACTCTGATTAATACATTTTCAAATGAAGCAGATATTTTTATAAAGACAATTTTAGAATATTTACAATCAAAATTTGATTTTAATAACTCTATTTACAAATGTATAAATATTATGACCTTGGAATAGAAGCCGTCAATCATTGGCGTACGCAGCGGGGGGGGGGGCAGGAAGACAAATCCCCCCCCCCCCCAAAGCCAAAAAATGCAGATGACGGATATATTTTTCAAAAACATTATTGTTTATATTAATTTATATTTGTTAATATTTATTCCTATCTCATATTAAATATATAAAATTATATTTATTATCACATTTATCTACTAAGTTATTTTATCAATTAATTTCGATTTCAGGTTTTCCGGCGTAATATTTACTTATTAATTTCAAATTTTTAGTGGCGTAATATTTATCCCATTTTCAAATTTCTAGTCAAATAATAATTATTTCTGAAACTTCTTGTCCAACAGGGAAAAAGAAATTTCAACCTTGTCAAACGAGATAGAGTCTTTGCCATCAAGCAGTAACAGCTTTTAAGGAGTTAGAAGGGCCAATTATTTGCTATTACTGAAATATCACAATGGCCTGAAAGAAATATTTCATCAGAAGCAAGAAAATTATTGGATTCAATGCTTATTCCAAATTTTATTTCTCATTAGAATGTATTATTAAATTATACAACTATTTTAAGTATTACATTTCAAAAACATGACATTGACTTGATTAAGAAGATGAGAATAGCGGAGAGCATTTTATCAGAACTCAAGGAAATTAGGGCTAATGTTGAAGAAGAATCTCATATTTTATATTTTATTGTTGAGTCAAAAGCAGAGCTATACGTGTTTAATATTTGTCTCCCTCGACTTGTAACAAGGCAAGCTCATCTTTAAAACATTAATATGGGATCAGTAGAAGAGTATATCTTAAATAGAGATACATTTATAACCCAAATAAATGAATTTTTAATTCATCATGCAGCACTTACTAATCTGAAAATATTACTTCCACAAAAGCCTTCCCAACCTTTTTCAGATGGATGGTGATAAAAAAAAAATATTTGTTAGATTTTTATTATGAAGATATTAAAGTATCTTATGATGCCCTACTAGCTGAATAACTATGTTTATAAGATTAACTATGGTTGATATAGTCCCAAAAAATGCTATGGATTCTCTGAATTTCAAACACATTTTTAATTAATCTTTTTTAAGAAGAATAACAGAGGCCTGCAGAAGTACCATTTGCAGGGCACGGCCCGGATTTTTTTTAAAGATTTTTTACGGCCCGGCCTGGTTTTATTTTAAAAATTTTCAGGCCCGGCCCGGCTTTTTTAAAAAAAACAAATAGGCCCGACTCGGCTTTTTTAAAAATAAAATTTTCAGGCCTGGCCCGGATATTTTTAAAATAAATTATATTTATTTTTGATTTTTATAGCTAATAATAACGATTTCAAATATAAGCTGTTTTAAAAAATACAGCCCTAATTGGGTGTTTTTTAAAAATAATTTAGGCCCGGCTTGGGGCCCGGGTATATTTAAAAAAATTAAAATACTGTCCGGCCCTGGGGCTAGGCCTGCAGGTCTCTGAAGAAGTACAACATCTGAAAGTAGATTGAAAGGTTTGAATCTTTTGAATATTCATATGACGACAAGCAAGGATGAGATAATTGAAAAATTAGCTCAATCCCAACGAAGATTGGATTTTACATTGTAAATATATAACATACAAAATACAATTATTCCTAAGAAACTTTTTGTGTAAAGGCTCAAAAAATTCAAATTTCTATTTTGGGTCATTTAAGTGATTCTTTACATATAATTTTTTTATAATTCACATTATAACTTAAAATTGTGTATTAGAAATAGTTATTAGTCCTAATAAATTTATGCTTGATATTTTTAAAAAACAATAATATTTCTTAAAATATTTTATTACCCCCCCCCCCCCCCAGATAAAATTCCTGCGTACGCGCCTGCCGTCAATTGATGGTTTTTGTAATTTAATAAATAAATTAAAAATACCGAAGGACATTGATGTCTTGTTTGAGGAGATTATAATTCTCTCTATTTTTTATGATTCGCCATCCCCATGTATGGTAAAAATTTGCGAGTATGTCTTCTCCTTGCCTAAATTCTAATGCCTCATCCAAGCGCATTTTTAGCCTGATGGGGACTGCCTGGAAAAAGGAGAGAAATCGGATTGCTTTAACAACATTAGAGGCCGAGCTAATGGTTAAAAAAATTTATAATATGTCATGCCAGGAATTTTATATATATCTCAATAACGACGGTAAACGTTTAGTTCCATTATTTAAATCTCAAATAAAATTTAATTAACATTATATTTAATTTTCCATATGTTTTTATTTATACATTCGTATAAAATAAATATATTTTTTACATTGTAAATCAAAAATAGAGAGCATTACAATATTCTCAAACAAGACATCAATGTCTATCGGTATTTTTAAAATATTTGAACATTTTAATATAGTTTTAGCAATGGCGTCATAAAATTTATTGTCAATTTTTAACTGTAAAGATGAACACATCTGCAGCATAATTTTGTGAATCTTTGTTAAGATTCTTCTGATTGCAGCTGCACATTAAAAGCATGTAGTAGATTTCCTACATGTGAAATTATTCCTAAATATACCTCTGCCATTCATTATTGAAAAAAATTTTCAAAATGTTAGGACAGCTTTTATAATCTTTATTTAAGAAATATTGAAAGGTTTATAAAATTTTAAAATTCTATCGATAGCGGGTATAAGGAACATATCGCAACCAGCATTGTGCTGACTCAATTCTGTAAATGTTATTTCCAAATTCACTGAGGCATTATCAAATCAGAAAGCTGGCATGAAATTTATTGATAATCCCGAATCAGCTATATTTACCATTATATAGTTAGCTATGTCTTTGGATTTTTCACTATTTGAGGGGAAAAAATTTAATAGTTTTCTTGAAACGTCCTTAATTTTGTTGAAATAGCGAAGGGTCAAAAGAAATATTTTAATATTTCCCTTATTAGATGCATCTGTTAGAATTGCATATGTATGCCCAGCTTTCAAATCGTCAAGAATTTACCTCTTGAATTCAGGTTCTAAAACATTGATGATATCCTTGCTCATTTTAAGTTTTTATTCATCTTGGAGTCGTTAAATATTATGGGGAAAGATTCTACCCACATTGTAATGATTAGTAGCTCTGTGAATGTTGTACTACAAGATAAGTGATTACAATTGCTGCAACTATAGTTGCATCTGTATTATTTCTTATTTTTAGAGAATATTTTTGTTTTGCAATGGATGTAGGTACACTCTCCTGCATTGATTATAATAATGTGATTGAACAATAATAAATAAAATAATTATCATTGAAATGAGTACAATATTACCTTATTATGTACGTGATACGTGATAATTAAGCGCCTATCCCTATAATGTTATACACACACACAAGGTAGATTTCCAATTGTAGATGTTTTGCGGGACATTCGCATAAAATATATTTTTTACATTGTAAAATTAAAATCGTTAGTTTTTTTTATAAAATTTTATCTTGTTTACATTCTTTTATATTTAAAAAGGATCGTTGGTTATTTTATAAATTAATATATTTTAATAAATCAAGATGGTATTTTATTTTAAAAAATAGTTATCGATATTGTATTTATATAAACTAATTATAAAAAATAATAGGCGGATAATTAAGTCAATTCAAAATCCGGGCCTTCGGCCGGGATTTTGCGTGCCTATTTTAGCAAATTTTTTATTTCTACGGCAATTTTCATATTTCTCCCACAAAATACCAAATTTCTCCCGCAATTTGAAAATTTTGACCTGGCAACCCTGGTCTGGAGGCGAAGCCCCTAAAAATATTTTAATTCCCCCCCCCCCCCTTAGAAAAATCTTTGCTACGCCTATGGCTAAAGATTATATTTAGCCCATCAAGAATGTTGGAGAATACAAATTTTATCCTTTATTCAATGATGGATAATTAGATTTTTTCCAATTTTATAAGATCTTATTAAGAAATTTATATTTATTAAGATGAGGGGTTATTTATTCTTTTCATTATTTTTGATAAAATATGTTTATGAAGTATTTTTTAAATTATAAATTGCAAATAAATGAGTAAAAATTTAGTTTAAATAATTTTTTATTGTGCACATTAATTAAAATTACTAAATATATACTTCATAAACATATTTTATAAAAAATAATGGAAAATTTTAGAAATACCCCTCATCTAAATAAATACAAATTTCTGAATCTCATAAAATATGAAAATTTCTCATTCATCCATCATCAAATAAAGGAGATAATTATGATTCCCCATCAATCTTGATGGGCTATCAGCTAGTTTAATATATAATGATATAAAATATTAAATTTATACATAAATATAAGAATTAAAATGGTCTTTAAATAAATATCTTATTCCTCTTGGTACTTGATGCATTTAAAGTTCTACTGATCCCTAAATTTTCGGGAATAGGTATAATATTAGGTGTGTATTCAATTTTATCATAATCAAATAGGCATTTTCAACTGAGCATTTTATAGCTTTAGAATAAATGACAAACTTATCAGTAGTTATGCCAAATATTCAATCACTACTTAACTTATATTGTGTTTCTTCTGGACTGGTATTTTTCATAGGATAAGGTTTCATAAGTTATTTACTGGAAAGGCTAGATCAGACAATAATATTATTTGATATGGGTTCAGGAGAGGAATAAAAAGTGTTTGATTTTCTAATTTCAAAATAATTAAAAATTATTTATTAATATTAAAAATTTACTTTGATATAAATTACTATTTCTGAAAGTGCCACCATCACTTTGTTTTCCAGAAGATCCTACATATATATATATATAAATTTGCAATTGCTATCAGCTAAACCAAGCAATTGATTAAATGAATCTATAATTGTAAAAAAGGGTTCTAGATTTTGCATGACTTATTATTTTTATGTGCTTACCATCTAATGAGCCAAGGCAGTATGGAGATCCATGTTTCTCAAAATCTATTTGTGCAATCTAAAAATATATTAATATCTAAATTTATAATACCTTCTCCTAATGTTCTCTAGTTGGAACTGGCATATGAATATCTTTTAAGGTTTTCCATATAGCATAACATACCTCTGGAATGATGGTGACAATGTATTTTGCTTATTCTGCTTTATAACTTGGTTTGTTTTTTCTTATTTTGGAAGTTGGGTTTTGTTGAAGAATCTAATTTATAAAAAATAATATAATTATAAAAAAACTGAAAAAATTATACTTGGTTGTTGGATACCATTGTTTTGATATGTGAAGTGAATGAAAGGTTACTGATGCTTACTACCTTAAGGTATTACCTATCAAATTTGTATTTTGTTTATTTTTCATATAGATAGGCATTACCAAATTTATTTATAATATATATTTGAAAAATGTGATTTTTGGAAAACCTCTGTGGCCTAGTCGGCAAGAGCGTCGCTTACCAATCCAATGGTCATGAGTGCGAATCCCGGCAATAATCATGTTTTTTTCTTAATCTAACTTAATGGTTCCGTCCTTGGTGTGATGATATATAGGAGGCCGGACTCGACCAAGTGATTCCGTTATAATATATTAAATAATAAGGGTCTTATTACATTTTAATAAATTTTGGTCGGTATTTAGCAAATTTGTTTGGTATTTAGAAAATTGCTATACGTTGACTTGGTAGTAAGCATCACGAAATGGTAAGAGTGTGAATGTTTAATTTGGTATGATATTATTATTGGCCCGAATATGCGATAATGATTTTTATTGGACAAATATTTTTTAAAAGAATACTATTGGCTAAATTTGATTGACGTTTTTTGAGGATTATTATAATAGATAATATTTAAAAAATAAACAAATATTACATAACATTATATAACATGTACCCCATTTCCATAAAACTCGGGGTACATGTAATAAATTTAATAATACATACATTAATTACATTTTTTATTTTAAAAAAAATTATTGAAAACTAATACTAAATATACTATTAAATTCTAAAAAAAACTATAAATTAATTCAAAAATAAAATCCAATTATATAAAAAAAATCTTTACTATGGTGCATTTATCAACATGTCTTCCATTTCACTTTGTATTCCTTCTGTCACAGTCATACTTACATTACCATCATTACACCTGTATTCATAGAAACCATCTCCGATTCCCTTGTCGCATATCGAGGCGAATTCTGAGACTGTATCGAATTTGTTGGGATTATCTCCACTTCCCTGTTCGCATATCGGAGTATCGTATTTGTTGTGATTATCTCCACTTCCCTGTTCGCATATCGTGACAAATCCTGAGACGAAATCATTCTATATGTTTCTCTTTCCATCGTCGAATTCAGTGGTTCTCTGATCAACTTCTTAGACATAGCTACTATTCTTTTTGGTTGCCCATTAGAAGTCCACTTATTAGCCCCATTCATGATAGAAGAATGTTGATTCTCTCCACTTTGACAATCCCCAGTCTTGTGACCTTTCCAACTACAATTAAAGCAAGTTGTTGAATCTTCACATCCCTCTCGTATTACAGGAACAGTCGTTAAGCTTGACATATAACCATTGGGCACAGACATCGTTTCATTGGACGATGAAGGGCGATAAGACATATGCATTCCTTCTCCAACTTGTTGATTGATTCAACTATTGTGCCACTGATCCGCTAATGGATGCGACATGTTGAGTAAATATATTTGGATCATCATGTTGTTACATTTTATATAAAAGGTATCCATGATGTATATATTTTTTTAATTAAATTTTATAAGATTTAATCCAATATTTTTTTTAAAAAAAAACTTTAATAAAATATTTTACTACTGAATAAATTTTAATAAAAATATTTTTAAAAAAAACTTAACAACACATTTCACTAAATCACAAAATACCCTCTTTGTTTATGAATTACTGCACAAAACAATAACATTATTATCTTCATTTTTATTATTTCTTTCTTCTCTTACCACTATATTACCAAAGTTTTACATTTTTTTTCTTTTTAGGATTTACTATTTAATTCTTAATCTTTATTATTTAGTAAATAAATAATTGCTTTTTTTATAAACACCAAATTTATCTTTTAATTCCTTTATCGTTTTCACTTTTAATAGAAATTGCACGTTAACAAACTCATGTGTTACTTTATACTTTTTTTTAACAATTTTTCGCTATTTAAAATTGATTACATTCCCAACTCATATAAACATTTTTTTCTTCCAACCTTCTCCCACCAACGATAAATTAAAAAAAATTACATCAAGTTAATTACATTCTTAACTCATGTAAACATTTTTAACTTCCAACCTTTTCCCACTAAAGATAAATAAAAAAAAATTACATCAAATTAAGCTTTAATACAATACCACTTGACCCCCATATTTTACTTCATTTATTCTTTTGATTTTATTCCTATAAAGTTTAAAACCAACACCAACTACACATATGCATCTAATTCTTTTACAATTTTATCAATCTTATCAAACTTTACGATGTTAATACATTGCCTCATTAATTTATCACTAGCAACATTTAATATCAATATAATTTAATCTATTCATAATTTCACAATTGGACTAAGCGATCCATAACCTTTTTACTCTAGCTATTTAAAATTGATTACATTCCCAACTTCCCAACTCATATAAACATCTCAGATAATGAGCATTTACATTTCTCATATATATATTCCCAAATTTTTCTTTTATTTCTAAATGAATCTATAATTTTATTACACATTTATACCCGATGCCTCGTGACCTCACTATTATCCTCCAATCTAACCTTAAGTATTTTATTACCCACATTCCCTATAACCACTCCCTTCTCCCATTTTTTAGTTATTCCATACATCCGAACCCATACTAAAATACTAATTACCAAAACAACGTTACCTTCAATTTCCAAATCTGCAGCAACTAGTGTCAACATATCTAAAATAATATTAATTTTTCTCCCCATCATTTTTTCTGCCGGTGACCTGCCATCTTTTCCCACTGCAATATTATAATATAACTGTGCTACACACAGCTCAGCTTTACCTTCTTTATGTTTCTTTAACCAATTTTCATTCGCCACCATCCGTTCAGCTTGTCCATTCGAACTGGGATGATACGGTAACGCCATTATATGTCTCACATTTATTTTGAAACAAAAATCCTTGAATACCGCACTTACAAAAGCAGGACCTCCATCTGACATTATTATCCTTGGAATTCCCAATTTCGATAATATTTTCTTACAATGTTTTATAACTATTCCCGTGGTTAAACCATGCACCTTTTCAAATTCAATTCACTTAGAAAGAATCCACACTCAAAATAAATTTTCTTCCTTCCCATTCAAAGAAATCTATATGGACCCTCTACCAAGGCCCTCTAGTTGGCCAACCATCACTCTTTACCTTCCGGGACATACCAGGCGCAAACTTCATAACTTTTACCCAAATTATTAATTTCTTCATTCATCCCCGGCCACCATACATAGTCCCTTCCCCATTGTTACATTTTTGCTATTTCTTGATTACCCGCATGTAACATATTTAAAACCCTTTTCTTAATCGTCGGGGTACGACAACTCTATTCCCTCTCATTAGACAATCATCAATTATTATCAATTCAGCCTCTATACTTTTATATATATTTCATTTATCATCCCGCGTTTTTTTCTTCTGTTAAACATAATTTTATCATAGCCAATTCCCCGTCTTTTAAAGTATATCCTTGTATTTCCTTCCACGTAGTAGGACTACCCTTAAAACCCACCGTTAATATCCGAATCAACGCCTCTTCACCAACTTTATCATCCACTATATTATTATTCTCTCCATCTACTCCTAATCTAAAACATCTGGTAAATCATTTTATTTTCCCTGTCTATATTTCAATTCTAAATCAAAACTACCCACTAACAAAAACCAATGCTGAAGTCTTGGTGACATCATTAATTCCTCGTTATCTTTTTTAAATAAATGTATCAATGGTTTATGATCTGTATACACCACAAATTTTCTTCCAATCAAATATTCCCTGCATTTTGTCATATCTCCTTTCTACCTCTCTAAACACTCTCGAAAAAAATGTTACCGGTCTTTCCATTCCTTCTATCAAATGTAACAAAGCTCTTCCCACTCCTTTGTTGGAAGCATCTACTGCTAAAATTATCTCCAAATCCCTATTAAAACATACCAAAACAGATTCTTTACTAATCTCCAATTTCAACTTTTCAAATAATACTTCCTGTGCCTCTTTCCATTCAAACTGCACATTTTCCCTCAATAATTCATATAAAGGCGCATCTATTCGAGCAAAATACACTATAAATAGATGAGAATAATTTTTCCCATGAAAGATTGAACCTCAGATTTGTTAACAGGTTTACGCATATTCACTATACTCATCAAATTTTTATCCAGCGGTTTTACTTCCGTCCCATTTATCTTATGCCCCAAATATGTAACTTCAGTCATAACACTTTTTTCACGACTCGCTTTCAAACCCTTATTTCTGATTCGTATGAAAACTTCCTCCAATCTCTGATTGTGTTGTTCAACCGTTACCCCCGTCACTAATATATCATTTATATAATAAAAAATTCCCCCCAGACCCTGAAAAACTGCAGCCATCGTACGCTGAAAAATTGGGGCTGAAGCACTTAACCCAAACTATAATCGACAAAAAGTAAATAATCCTTTAAACGTTGTTATTGTCAATAATTTCCTTGTAGACCCCTTCATAGGCAATTGTAAATAAGCACATGAAAAATCTATTTTTGAAAAATATTTTGCCCCTTTTAAGTTCCCCAAAATCTCTTCCATTCTTGGTAATGGATATTTTACCTCTACTATCCACAAATTAAGAATTACCCGAATATCAGCACAAATTCTTAATTTTCCATTAGACTTCCTCACTGAAAATAAAACGTCGCCCATTCACTATATCCAATCGGACAAATTATTCCCTCACGTACCCAATTATCCATTTCTTTCTCCATTTCAGCCCTCCATTCAAACGGCACTCTACGTACTGCGCAATATTGCGGAACATATCCCTCTTTTAAACGTAAATCCACATCAAACCTAATTTTTTATCAAAAATTTCCCCATATCTATTTTCCAAATCCATCACTGCTTTTTTGCAAAATTTTCAACTTTTGATTTACCTCAATTGCTTCCACTACTACATTTTCCTCAATTTTTTTCCTTACTAATTTCGCTAGTATAATTTCCAACACCGGACATTTATATCTTTCAAATTATCTTTCTTCTGACTGATTACCAAATACTTTCTGGTATTATTATTTTCTCCTTCTAATATCCTCTCAAACTCTAAATTTGATTCCTTATAACTTTCATCACCTCCTATACCACTATTTTCCAGCCCCGATTCTGCTACAATTATATCATTGCTTATTTCTCTTTTAAAATCCTTGTCACTAATTTCCGAAATATTATCAACTTCTAGCTCATTAATTTTCTCAATTTCTTGACTATGTATCATATCCGCGTCATATTTATTACCCAAAATATTAGGCTCTAATTGACACATTTTATCACACCCAATTTTCAAATTCCCCTGAATTTCCTCAACAGGATTAACCATACTTTCAATTTTATCATTCTTTGACATTTTATTTTCCAAAATTTTATTTTCCTTATTATCACAAATTTCTTGATTATTATTCACCATATTCTTAATTTTAATATTTTCTAAAATTTCATTTTTTACCCATTTATTTCGGTGGGTCTATTTATCGCTCGGCTGAAAATATCGCTCGGCTAACCACATAATAAATCATTTATTACTAAATATCGCTCGGCTAGTAAATGTCGCTCGACAAACCACATGATAAATTATTTATTACTAAATATCGCTCGACTGGGAAATATCGCTCGGCTAACCACATAATAAATCATTTATTACTAAATATCGCTCGATTGGGAAATGTGGCTCGGTTAACACATAATAAATCATTTATTATTTAAATTACGCTCGGCTAATTACATAATAAATTTTTTATTACTAAATATCGCTCGGCTTATATTTATGTATTAAATTTCCAAACATTTTCCAGTGGGTTTTTACTTTTCTAATATTAATTGAGAATTAATTAGTTTATAAATAAGATAAAGGTTTGGACAGGTGTAAAAAATTATCTATTAGATATTTTTTTTTACGGGTAAATTCTCTCTTTATTTCAATAGTTGCTGATATAATATGTTATCAAAAGTTTATAGTAAATAATAAATTTTTTTATATGGTAAAATTAATAAAGGTAAAAAAAATATAAAAATATAATTTGCGAAAGAGGGTAAGGGATAAAAGAATGGAAACTTGGAAAGAGAAGGGAGAGAGAGAGCATAGACATAGGAGATTATTCAATGGAAGAGATGAAACTTAGGTAGTTAGAGCGAATGATGGCGGTAGCAAGTCTTTGTCGTAAGAAAAGGGACTCTTTAGGCTGATCGGTTTTTTCCCGAATCCGTTTACCTAATTCTTTAAAAAAACTTAGAGCTTTGCTACCGAAGGTGGTAAGAGTAGAGCAGGCGATAGGTATGAATAAGAAAGAGGGGTCTATGGAACTATATTTGATAGTTTTACGAGTTTCTGCTAGAGCGAGGGCATCGACGTTGTGGTTGGATGGTGCATTTGGGTCTATGCAGGTGAAGTCCCAGACTAGTAGCTGGCCCCTTGACCAAGGAATCAAGGACATTCCATCAGGACGTTTTCCGTCGGATCTAAAAATGCCGGTCGGTTCAAGTCTTGATGGAATGCCTGCGGATTTGAGAGCGCGCAATATGATGTCATTGCAATTGGTGTGCCGTGGAAAACGGCCTCGGCAAAAGCGGCAATGGAGGCAATGTCTGCCCTTGCGATCGACGCTGGTTTCGCAGTGTTTGCATTGGTATGGTAGAACAATTTCGCAATTGAGCCGTAATCCAATGGCAAATCTTAGCTCGTCAGCGGTCAGCAATAAGTCGAGGTTGTTGGAGGGTATAGTTTCCAGAAACTCGTAACCCGATCCTTGGTTTAATTGGTGAAAGACTGTGAGATCGTCGTCATGAAGGCTCGATTTTAGGTAAGCGACGGAGCCTTTGTTGAGTGGAGTATCCCAGTCTCTCTGTAAACAGGAGGAGGGTCGAGGAGTGTTTGTGACAACGGAATTGTCCCAAATGGTCTGGGCTTCAGCTAATAATGGGTCAGGAAAGTGAGAAAGCTGGCTAATATGTGAGTCAGATGAGAGGCGGGAGGCGATGAATCCACTGATGGAAAGAGTTAAAGGTGAGCGTAAGCCGATGCCCCCGAGCTTGCAAGGAAGTGATGCTTGTAGCCATGAATTATGGTTGAAGCGAAGATTAAGGATCTCTTCGGCAAGAGATTTGACGGAAGTTTCAAATGATTTTAGTGAGTCGGGAAATTTAAAGATTGAGGTGGATCGAAGAGCGTAAAGAATTTTAGGAATGTAGTAAAAGTTTTTGAGGAGAAAAAAAGCTTGATGGCGAGGGAGAAATTTAGAGATGTTTTTGAAATGAAGTAAGCTAGATGACGCGTTAGAGAAGAAGTGATTAATGGATTGCAAGCCACCGACAGGTGAGCCGACCTGAGTGAGGGATGATAGCTCGGTTGTAAGGAAGTTATGGGTGAATGGGATGGAACAATGAAGTGGACAGATCTCGGTTTTTTGTTCGTTAAGTGAAAGTCCAATTGCGGCGAAATGTGTATTAATGATGGCGAGGGCCTTGGCGACCTCGTGAGGGGAGCCGTAGAACATTCCGTCGTCGATGTACCAAGTGTGGAGTGGAAGATTGCAGTTGGTAGAAATGTTTTTGACCATTTCGTTGATTCCAATGCAGAAAAGTATCGAGCCTAGAGGATCGCCTTGCTGGATCCCTTCAGATGATGAAAGTAAGTAGTTGTTGAATTGGAGATGAGATGGCTTGGAATAGCAGGAGTGGAAAAATTGGGAGAAGGTGGGAAATGAGTGGTATATTTGTGGAAGAAAGTGGGAACGGCGAATGGAGTTGAAGGCGTTAGAAAAATCAATTTTGACGAGGATTTCGTCGCTAGGGTTGGTTTGGAGATGGATGCGAGTAGCGTGTGTGGCTATTTCGCAACCTCCCTGGATGCCAATACCGAGTTGATGGGGTGCTAAAATTAATGCTGCGTTGTCCTTAATTTTGGAAGCTATGAGTTTAGCAACGAGGCGACGGAATACGGTCCCAATTGCTATCGGCCGGATGTCCTTGTTCGGCTTTTCGAGTGCGATTAATTTAGCGCCGAACAGGAGTGGCCTGATGGATTCGGGAACAGGTCCATGTGCAATTTTGTTGCAGAATGTTGTTAGATTCTGTAAAATAGGGACCTGGCTGACTATGAGGGGGGGTGTAAGGTTATGGAGGAAGATGGGGCGAAGCCCATCATACCCGGGCGAGGAGTCGTGATGAAAGGATAGGATACTTTTGCGCACCTCGACGGGGGTGAAATTAGTGGGAAATATGTTGGGCGGAGGAGGAGGTATGAGGTCACCTCCAGGAGGGTGCTTAAGTTTAAGTTTGTTGTAGCTCTCCTCATTACTGGTTGCAATTGAGTCGTCAGATGCTAGTAAGCGGAGAGCAGATTTGATGTTTAGATTGTTTATTTTGTTAGAAATTATCTTAGCCTTTAATTGGAGGCTGGAAAGTTTTTTAGAATTATGAGGAGAAAAGGTGGATGTGAGGGTGAGGGGGTGTATGGTTGCGTCTTTAATTTGTTGGGTTAAAGATTTGTGAATCTCAGGATTGGGAGGTTGGAGAGTCGTGAAAGAAAATGAAAAAAGTTTGAGCCAATGATCTAGAGAGGAAAAGTTATTTAATAGTGAATGAAGACAGGTAGAGAGAGCTTTGGCTACTTGTATTCTAGAGCCTTTGGGAATTCTAGAAATAATGGGAGGTTTGTCGGATAGAAAGTTAATGATGTTGACGTGAGTGGTAGGTGGGAGGGAAATGAATGTGTCTGATGTGGTTGGTATGTGGGCGTTATTGGATGAGGTGGAAGTATAACTGTGAGTAGAAAAAATGGAGAGGGGATTTTGGAAGGGAGGGGAAGGACGCTTTCCAGACTCAGGACAAGCACTACCTTTGGATTTGTGCTTGGTGAAAAGGCCGGATTTGGTGATTTTTATGTTTTTGGAACACGTGGGGCAGCGTTCCATTGTGTGGATAAAGAAAGGTTGTGAATAATTGTGTTGAGAATGGGGATGTGACAGGGACTAGGAAGAATTAATCTGCAGAGAATAATGATGTTGTAAAGATAAGGTTATTAAATATGAGAGGAAAGAATGGGCATAAAGGTTGTTGGGGTTGGTTGGTGTTTGATAGAGGTTGGTTATTTGTTTTAATAAATGTAATGGTTAAAGTAAATAAAAGATTGAAAGACTGAGGAACATATATAAAAGGGAGAAAAAAAGATAATTATTTAGGGTATGTTTATGAAATGGAAAAGAAAAATTAAGTTGTATTAATGGGGATATTACAAGGAACGTAAGATAATTTGAGTCTTGAAGAATATATATATAAGAAAGTAAAAAAAAAAGAAAAGATTTGGTTCAATTGTGAGGAATAAATGTGTACAAATAAAAAAAAATATTATGCATGTAAAAAGAGAGTTGTGATTATGAAAGAATAAAAAGATATATATATATGTAAATGTTAAATTAGTTGAAATGTTGAATGTTGTTAAAAAGAAACAATATATAAAAGGGGAGAAAAAAAAATTATTTTGGGTATGTTTATGAAAGGGAGAAGAAATATTATTTTGTATTAATGGGGATATAAAAAGGAATGTGAGAGAATTTGAGTCTTGAAGAGTATATAAATGAAAAAGTAAAAAGAAAAAAAAATTAATTTGGTTCAATTGTGAGGAATAAATGTGTACAAAGAAAAAATGTGCATGTTAAAAGAGAATATGTGATTATAGTTGTGAATGAAAGAAAGAATAAATATATATATAAGTGTTAAATTAATTGAAAGCTAAATGTTGTTTAAAAAAATATGTGAATTTATTGAATATTTAAATGTTATAAGATGAATCAATATGGAAATTCGTGAATGTATAAAATAAGTGTTAAATTGGTTATAATGTTAAATATTAAAAAGTTTATATGTAAATTTATTGATATATTATAAGTGTTGAACTAATTGAAGATTAAAAGTTATTTTTAAAAACAAGTTGTTTAATAAGTTTTAAAAATAAGTATTGAAAAAAAAGAAGAAAGTAAGATAACTTCTGGTGAAAAAAAAGGGAGGCAATCCTTGAGTCTAAATTGGGTGGATTGAGAAGACTTTTGAATATTAATGTTTGAAGTTAAATTATCCCTTTCTTTGAAATTGAATCCTCTTGAAGAATAGACATGTTTGATTTAATAGAGAAAATAGACCGGATTTATTGTTGGACATAAATTTGTTGCATACATTCACATAAAAAAGCATTTTAAAAAAATCAGCTGTTAATTCCAAATAAAGATTTGTAACTTAAATTAAAATAAAACTATTTTCAAAATTTCACCGTACCGAAACGTTTAACTTAACAGTATATTTTTTTTTTACCCTTTTTTTTTTTGAATATATTGGTTTTATTTTTCTTTAAAACAATAAATATAAAAAAAATATAATTGATAATAATAATGAATTTCCACTTTTTTTTTAGTTTATATAAGATTATTTTTTTTATAAATATTAAATTATTATTTATTTTTTTTTACATAATAAATATTAAAAATATTTATATAATGACGTTCAAGATGACTGCGCGAAACAAAAAAAAAATATTAAAAATAAAATTTCAAACAAAAAAAATATTTCATGACTCATACAAAAAAATAATAAAACTATTTATAACACGCCCCCATTAAATGAAAACCCTTGAACATACAAAAAAAAATTAAAATTGTTGTTTAACAAAGATAAACAAGGGGGTTTTGTACATAAAATCAAAATGTAATTATTTATTATTAGTATTATTATTTTCTATGTGCTTTAACTCGAGAATCACGAAAGTTTTATATATATATATTATATATATATATATATAGCCCCTTAACCTCCAACATTATTAGCACCGGTTACCATTATTATTATTGATCCCCTTTTTTTTTTTTATTAAATGTGATTTAATCCCGTAATTGCTGAGGTATTACTATCTCGGGTTAATTAGTATTTATTTTGTTTTTTTTATTAATGTGATGTAATTCCGGAATTGCGGAGGTATTACTAGCTCGGGTTAATTATCATTATCGTTTTTTTTTTTTAAATTTGATTTAATCTCGGAATTGCTGAGGTATTATCATCTGAGGTATTATCATCTTGGGTAAATTATTATTATCGATTTTTTTTTTATTAAATTTGATTTAATCTCGGAACTGCGGAGGTATTATCATCTTGGGTTATTTATCATTATTAGTATTATTATTTTCTATGTGCTTTAACTCGAGAATTGCTAAGATATCTATCCCTCTCTCCTCGCCGCATCATGGTTAGATCTCAATCTTTCAGACTCTACTCTCTTCCGTATCTGTTCTACGTGTCTAACTCCTTCCTTTCCGTCCACGAATTTTACTCTCACCATTTTATGCCCCATGTTCTGTATAATTATTCCTGACTCCCATTTTCGGGTACCTCCAAAAATTCTCGCCCATACGGTCTGACCATTCACAAATTCACACTGATTATCCATTGAATTTTCCACCTGCGCCGGTTTGGGTCTTAAGAAATCTAACTGAATACGAGTTCTACGGCCCAAAAACTTTTCTGCTGGGGACAATTCCTCTCCCTTTCGACTATTGTTATAATACGCAATCGCTATCCAAATCTCTCCACCCCCATATTTCGACTTCCTCAACCAACTCTTTACCACCGCCACCATCCTTTCCGCCTGCCCATTTGAGCTTGGGTGGTAAGGAGGTGCCAAAATGTGTCTCGCCCCAGTTTCAGTACAAAAAACTTTAAATTGTTTACTTATAAAAGCGGGTCCTCCATCCGACACGACTATTTCCGCTACCCCAAACTTTGCCCAAAGATCTTTTAACGTCTTAATTACTACTTGCGTTGTTAACCCCTTTACTTCTTGATACTCTACCCATTTTGAGTAAGCGTCCACTACGAGGAGATATATTTTATTTTCGAAGTCGAAAAAGTCTAAGTGTACTCTTTCCCATGGTTGAGTAGCCCTAGGCCAAATACTTTTCTTGTCCTTTCGAGGCATACTTGCCCATGAATTACACATTTCACAACTTCTCACCATATTCTCGATTTCTTTATTCATGCCGCCACCATACGTATTCCCGCCCCCATTGTTTCATTCGTTCCATACCCTGATGTCCAGCATGGATCATTGCCTTTACTGCCTCCCGCAATCTGGACGGCACCACTCCCCGACTTACTCGTACCACACACTCGTCCACTATCGTTAGCTCTTTCTCCACTTGCTTGAACTTTTTGTCCCCATCTCGCCATTGCTTCCGACCCAATATGCACGCTTTGATTCTGGCCAACTCGCGATCTTTTAAAGTAGCATTTTTGAGTTGTTCCCATACAACTGGTCCTCCTTTAGATATTCCGACTATCGCTCTAATCAACCCGTGCTCATCCTCTTCATCCATATTTTTCGACCTACTCGTTTCGCAATCCTCTCCCGCTCCACATCTAGAAAGAATATCCGGTAAGTAATTTTCTCTTCCTCGTCGGTATTTCACTTGCACGTCGAAACTGCCTACCAGCAATAGCCATCGCTGCAACCTAGGCGACAACATGAGCTCCTTGTTGTCCTTCCTGAAAAGATGAACCAAGGGCTTGTGATCCGTATATATGACAAATCGACGTCCGATCAAGTATTCCCGACATTTAGTCAATCCAAATATAACCGCTAGCGCTTCTTGCTCGATCACTGAATATCTTGTCTCGGCCTCTCTAAAGATTCTTGAGAAAAATAAAATAGGTCTCTCCAATTCGTCTATACAATGTAATAGCGCTCCACCCACACCCCTATTCGAAGCATCAACGGCCAATATCACTGGCACATCGTTATCAAAACACACTAGTACTGGTTCCCTTCCAATCCTCAATTTCAACTCCTCAAAAGCCTCCTCCTGTTCAATCTTCCATTCAAATCTTTCTCCTTTCTTTAACAATTTATACAACGGCGCCGCTATCTGCGCGAAGCCTTCCACAAAACGGTGATAATAATTCACCATTTCCAAGAAAGCTTGTACTTCCACTTTATTATTAGGCTTCAACATGCTTGTTATATTTGCCATATTTTTGTCTAAAGGTCTGACCTCTTTCCCATTGATTTTATGCCCCAAATATACGATTTCTGATGCTCCCAACACACTTTTTTCAACGCTTGCCCGCAATCCTTTATCCTTGATCCTTTTGAACACCTCCTCCAATCTTCGTTCGTGTTGCTCGGGAGTCTTTCCCATCACTAATACGTCATCCATGTAGTAAAATACTCCCTCTAGTCCTTGAAAAACTGCCGCCATCGTTCGTTGAAAAATTGGAGCCGACACGCTAAGTCCAAACGGCAATCTACAGAAGGCATACAATCCCTTCGGAGTCGTGATCGTTAATAGCTTTTGTACCTCGGGTTTCACCTTCAATTGTAAGTAAGCGTTCGAAAAGTCCACCTTTGAAAAATATATGCTACCCTTTAAATTAGCTAATATTTCTTCAATCCGAGGTAACGGATATTTTATCTCCACAACCCACGGGTTTAGCGTGACCCGAAAATCAGCGCATAAACGAAGCTTTCCATTGGCCTTCTTCACGGGTACTAACGGTGTTGCCCATTCGCTATATTCCACTGGACAAACAATGCCCTTCTGCACCCACTGCTCCAATTCCTTGTCTACTTCATTTCGCCATTCGAACGGTATCCGACGCAATGCACAAAACTTGGGCACATATCCCTCCTTTAATTTGATATCCACTTCATAATCTCGGAGACAACCCAACTTCTCATCAAAAATCTCCTTGTAATTTTTCATCAAGTTTCTTACTCCCTCTTGTACTTTGATCATACCAAATTCTATCTCTCTATCCCGCAATTCCCTCTCTTCCCGTCGTCTCGTTTCCTTTCCATCCATTTCCATTTGTTGGCTATGTGTTCCCTTAGTATTTCCTTGTTCCAAATCATCATCTTCTCTAGTCTCTTCTTCTGGCAACATTATTTTCCCATCTGCCAATCTCTCCAGCTCCGCTTCAAACTTTCCTTGATTATGAATTTCTTTCTGTTCTTCAGTATCATTTCTTTCTTCCTTTCTCCCAAAGTCGCGACAACTCCTAAAATTCTCCCCAATACCTCCCCTAAAATTCTCCCCAATACCTCTCCTATAGTTCCCCCCAAAACCTCCCTTATAATTTCCCCCGATACCTCCCCTATAGTTCCCCCCGATACCTCCCCTATAATTCTTCCCAATACCTCCCCTAAAATTCCCCCCAATATCTCCCCTATAGTTCCCCCCAAAACCTCCCCTATAGTTCCCCCTACCTCCCCTATAGTTCCCCCCAAAACCTCCCCTATAGTTCCCCCCAAAACCTCCCCTACAGTTCCCCCCAAAACCTCCCCTACAGTCTCTAACAACCCTATTATCCTCTCTTCTCCTTTCCCCTTCCAAAAAGGTTTCAATTCCTGGCAATCTCTCTCCATACCACAAATTCATATCTCTATTTTCTTCATATCTTGCAACAGGTAAAAATACACCACACCATGTGAATACCCCCCAAAAACCACAATCTGGACCAATTCGGGTGATCCAATCCCATCCCACTACTGACTCTACTTTTCGATCTACTATCCATAAGTCCAAAATCTCCACTCTATTCTCTAATACCACCTTTAACTCCACCCTTCCCATCACTGCGACTTCTGATCCATCCAACTGACGGATCTTGATGTCCTCCCGTTTAATTATCCCTTCCGACCAAATACTCTGATATTTCTCATATCCCATCACGGATATGGCTGCCCCGGTATCAAATAACATGGATACCATATTTCCATTCAAATTTATCCAAACTCTAGGGCAAGGATCATGTATCCTTTCCTCTTGTATCATATATATGCCCTTTGATACCCAATCTTTCTCACTATAATCTAATCTTTCCATCTCTTTCGCCCAAAGCCCCCGACCTTTGCGGCATGCTCTTTGCCATCATATAGTCACAAATACTCGCAATCTCTCGCCCCATGTCCTTCCTTCCGGCAACGGAAACAGATTCTATTCTGCTCTTTATTCACAGCCAAAAATGGTATTCCTACCTCTTTATTTTTTTCACTTTCTATAATTCTAACATTTGGAGCACTTTGCCCCATGTCCCTCTGCGGAAAACCGCCTCTAGTTTTGAAATTACCCACATTGCATTCCTCCCTATTATGACCAAATCGACCACAACCTGCACATCGTAGCTTATCACGTCTTCCTGAACAAAACGTGGCTATATGTCCATATTTTCCACATTCAAAACATTTCGTTTCTTGGCAATCTCTGACCATATGTCCCTGTCTTCCGCAATTATAACAATTCATTCTCCCCCTTACTCTTGAATCAAAGTTGGGTCTCATTTCTCCTCTCCTTCCCTGTGAACTTTCTCTAGGTCCCCTATATGTCCCCAATCTCTGATTAGTATATGAATCTCTCCTTTCAGGCCTATAGGTTAATTTATCTAATTCGCTATCCGTCCACCCATTAATTAACTCCTGCACTGGGAACCATGTTACCTTTCCCATAACATCCTCTTCCCCATTATGTCCTTCTATAGTCAATGTCTGCCCCTTTATTTTCACACTTCGACTTCTTCTCAACTTTCTTCCCCATATTAAGCTACACATCCATATTACTAATATAACCAATGCCCCAAAAATATTATACTGTATTTCCCAGTATTTTACAAATTTTAAACTTTTCATTTCGACCTTATAAAAAATTTATAATTAATTTCAAAATAAAAATTTTTGTTATTTGTAATGTTAATAGATATGATATTATTAATAGTGTAAACAACCCAATAATACACATGTACATCTACAGTTAATAAGTCTAAAGATACGACAAAAATTTGGGCAAATTTTGTGTAACAGATTTACAACTCTTAAAATTCGGACAGCACTTCCGTACGATAAGACTGTTTTTTTTTTTTGAGAGAGCAGAGAAAAGAAAAAAAATAAATGGACAGCTGATGTCGATGATGAAGACGATGTACACTTCACTTCAAGACTCAAATACCACTATATGATATTTTTCACTCGAAGACTCAAACACCACTATATGATATTTTACCGTAGATGTAGATGAAGACGATGTACACTTCACTTCAAGACTCAAATACCACTATATGATATTTTTCACTCGAAGACTCAAATACCACTATATGATATTTTACCGTAGATGTAGATGAAGACGATGTACAATTCACTTCAAGACTCAAATACCACTATATGATATTTTCCACTCGAAGACTCAAATACCACTATATGATATTTTCCACTCGAAGACTCAAATACCACTATATGATATTTTACCGTAGATGTAGATGAAGACGATGTACACTTCACTTCAAGACTCAAATACCACTATATGATATTTTTCACTCGAAGACTCAAATACCACTATATGATATTTTACCGTAGATGTAGATGAAGACGATGTACACTTCACTTCAAGACTCAAATACCACTATATGATATTTTTCACTCGAAGACTCAAATACCACTATATGATATTTTACCGTAGATGTAGATGTAGATGAAGACGATGTACACTTCACTTCAAGACTCAAATACCACTATATGATATTTTCCACTCGAAGACTTAAATACCACTATATAATATTACGACAACCGCACTAACCAGGTTGCTTTGTATAAACACGGCACCAATTTCAACGTTTCACTGTACAGAAACGTTTAACTTAACAGTATATTTTTTTTTACCCTTTTTTTTTCTTGAATATATTGGTTTTATTTCTCTTTAAAACAATAAATATAAAAAAAATATAATTGATAATAATAATGAATTTCCACTTTTTTTTTAGTTTATATAAGATTATTTTTTTTATAAATATTAAATTATTATTTATTTTTTTTTACATAATAAATATTAAAAATATTTATATAATGACGTTCAAGATGACTGCGCGAAACAAAAAAAAATATTAAAAATAAAATTTCAAACAAAAAAAATATTTCATGACTCATACAAAAAAATAATAAAACTATTTATAACAGATATTATGTTATTTTAATTTTTAACTATACTTTTTGAATCCTTTTGTCGCCTGGCTGGCATCTTAAATTTTGAGTTTTATTTTTTTTAATATTAATAACTTCCTTTTTTTACATATTTTTTTTTCTCATAATAGCATCATAACTTTCAATTGTATTTCCCTCCCTTTCCTTTTTTTCCCCAAAAGAAATTAAATAATAAAAATATTATTTGTTTCTATTTCTATAAAAATCTATCATGTTTTCTTTCCAAGATGTCACAAATCTATACTTTTTATGCTATCTACTAAATTATAAAGTATCAAAGCTACCAACCGATTTATCAATTCTCATATTTTGAGATTGCCCTATATCGCTTAGAATTAAAACAGAAATAATGCTAAAAAAAATCCTCAAACGTCGAGAATAAATACTCAACTTTCAGAAAATACTGAATATAATTTTTTAGAAATATTTCCGTTATTTTAGCGGCAGGGTTATTTTTGAAAATTTAAACAAAAATTATTCGGGAATTTTTTTCCGGTTTTTTTTTCAAGGATTTATTTTCCCCTATATTTAATTTAAAACTTAAAAAATGGGTGTATTTGCATCTAGATCCATTTAAAAAGTGTATTTTAACAACTCTGGGGATCATATATATAAAATAATAGTTTGTATAATTCTTTATAAATTTGATAATATATAAAATATTTTTAAATATAGATTCGGCTCAAACGGCTTATTGAGCCGCACTAGTCAGAGCCGTTTTTTACGACTACGGCTCGAGTTCAGGGTCAATAAAACTCGACTATTTAACAATATTACCCTGAACCGGATTCAGAGATTTTTCACTGAACTCTCACCCGAACCCATTTTTTTTTAGAAGGGGGGTTTACAACTCTGATATATATTGATGAAATATATTCGATATTCTAGAAATATTGGATAATTATGATTATCCTATATAATTTCTTAATACAATAAGGCAAAATTTATTAAACGCATTCAAAAATATTATTTTTATATTTTATAAAAAAAATATAAAAAATATTTAATAGAATATGGCGAAATTTATTAAACACATTCAAAAATAATATTTTTATATTTTATAATAAAAAAATTAAAAATATTTAATAGAATATGGCGAAATTTATTAAACACATTCAAAAATATTATTTTTAAATTTTATAATAAAAAATTTAAAGACGCCATCTAGCGGATAGAATATTATTTCCTTTACTTTAATAAATAAAAAATGTTATGAGCAATTTTAATTTTATAAAAGTATTGAAGCTAAAATATCTAATAGATAATTTTTTACACCTGTCCAAACCTTTATCTTATTTATAAACTAATTAATTCTCAATTTATAGGAAAGTGAAAACCCACTGGAAAATGTTTGGAAATTTAATACATAAATATAAGCCAAGCGATATTTAGTAATAAAAAATTTAGGTTATTGCTTAAGTCGAGGGGAATATTATTTTTTTTTTATTTTATTTTTTATGTTATTTTTTTTATGTTTTTTTTTTATGTTTTTTTTAAATGTTATTTATAATTAATATAGTATTTTTTTTTTTTTTTTTTTTTTTTTTTTTTTCTCTTTAGCTTTCACCTTTTCTGGTGGTAAGCTCCTTCAACATCTCTCTCCACTTTATGTTATTCGTACAATCTCTTTTATCTATTTTATACTTCTTTATATTGGCTCTAACTTTATGGCCCCATTGAAGTTTTGGCCTTCCTCTTTTACGTTTGCCTATCACTTCCAATCTTTCAACTTTATTTCCTATGTAGTTCATAGGCCTTCTCATTGTGTGCCCATACCACCTAAGTCTGTTTACCATTAACTTAGTCTTAATGGGCACTACCTTTAAACTATTTAGTATTCTTGTACTGCGCACCTTATCCTTTCTTGTTACCCCAGCAATCATCCTCAGCATTCTCATCTCCATAGTTTGTAGACTTCTCTCGTCTGATTCTTTGGTTGGCCATGTTTCCGAACTATATAGAATAGTTGGTTGTACTATGGAACTGTAAATTTTTCCCTTTAATTTGTGTGGGATTCTTTTGTCAAATAGCACTCCAGATAAAGATCTCCACTTTAACCACCCTTGATTAATCTTATTCTTTATCTCTTTTTCTATTGTGCCGTTTGTTTGTATAGTGGAGCCCAAATATTTGCAGCTTTCAATTGCGGATATCTGCCAATCATTTATATCAATACTCTCCGTTTCATCTCCTCCTATCACCATATACTCCGTCTTTTCTCTATTTACTTTTAATCCGTGCGTTTCTAGGATATTTATCCAATTCACTAACCTTTCTTTCATTTCATCCTTGGATTCGGCAAGTATCACAATATCATCTGCAAATATCATATTCCACGGGATTGTTTGAGGTATAGACTGTGCTAATACATTTATTACTGTAATGAAGAGAAGTGGGCTGAGAGCCGACCCTTGATGAACTCCTTCGGCTATTGTGAAGCCTGCTGAAGTACCTGTTGTGCTACGGATCATTGTTATATGGCCCATATACATATCTTGTATTATTCTTATATATTTTTCGGGAACATTTTTGTGGCGTAGCGCCCACCAGATAAGTTTTCTTGGGATTCTATCAAAGGCCTTTTCTAGATCGAGAAAGACCATGTGTAGCTTTTTGTTCTTTTCCCTGTATTTTTCACTCATTTGCCTAATTGCATGGATAGCATCGGTTGTTGATCTTCCAGGCATAAAGCCAAACTGTGTCTCTCCTATTTCGATTATATCTCTTAATCTTTTTTCTATTATTTTTTCGTATAGTTTTAGACAGTGTGACATTAGTTTTATGCCCCTGTAATTTTGACAATTGTGTGGATCCCCTTTATTTTTGAAGATAGGAACTAGATAGCTCTGCCTCCATTTTTGGGGGACCTCTTCATTTCCAAGTATTTTATTGTACAGATTTGTGAGGAGATGTATTCCATCATCTCCTAGTGCTTTAAGGCTTTCTATTGGAATATCGTCTGGACCCCTAGCTTTGTTGTTTTTCATATGCTTGAGGCATGTGATTATTTCTTGTTCTGTTATAGGTTGTACAAGGTTCTGACAAGGGGAGTGTTCGTCGAGATGCAATATGTGGGAATTAAAGTTGAGAAGCTCCTGAAAATATTCTTTCCATCTATTCATTATTTCTTTTTCCTTTATTATCAATTTCCCATCTTTATTTTTGATTACTTTCGGAGCTCCGTTTATATCCCTAGAGTTCTTTTCTCGCTGTTTGGCTAATCTGTATATTTTATTTTGCCCTTCTTTGGTATGTAGATCTTCGTACATGTCATCGTATGCCATAGATTTGGCCCTAGCCACCGCCTTTGTAGCTAATCTCTTGGATTTTTTGTATCTTGACTTGTCATCTGCATTTTTGGATTTGTACCATATTTTATAAAGGGCTTTTTTCTCCTGTATAGTGGTTTGTACCTCTTGATTCCACCACCATAGTTCTTTGTGTGATTTGTTGCCTCCTCTTGTCAAGCCTAGCGTCGATTTTGCAGTGTCTATTAATCTGGATGAAAGGTCTGTCCATATTTTTTCACTGACTTGTGAGCAATTTATTGTTTCAATGTTTGCATTGATTGCAAAGGCATCTGTCATTGTTTTTAATTTGCCCCATTTGATGCATGGTTCCAGTTTTATCTTATTTTGAGTGGATTTATTTGAGATTTGTAAATCCATGATTAGTAGCTTGTGTTGCGCGGCGATATCTTCTCCTGGGATGACTTTGCAGTCTATTACATCTTTTAATCTTCTGCGAGAGATTAGCATGTAATCTATCTGTGTTTTCCTAGTACCACTTTCATATGTTATTAAATGACTATCTTTTTTCCTATAGTAGGTGTTGGTTAAGGCAAGGTCGAAGGCTTGCGCAAATTTCAGTACGTGCTCTCCTTCATCATTTCTTTCTCCGTATCCAAAACCACCATGATGCCTTTTGTAGCTATCTCTTGCTTTCCCCACATGCGCATTTAAGTCACCACCAGTTATGACTAGGTCATCCTTAGGGATTTCCATTACGGCTTCATCAAGGATAGCTCTAAAGTCATCTTTCTCTTCTTCCTTGCAACCCGTTTGAGGAGCATATACTGATAGGATGTATAGTATTGATTGACCAATGCAGAGTTTTATCTTCATTAGTCTATCAGAGATCCTGTTGACTTCTACAACTGAGGAGGTTAGATCTTGACTGAGGATGATGCCGACACCGTTCCTATTGCTAACAAGTCCATTATAGTACAATTTATACCCATCTCCAATCATCAAAGTCTTCTGTCCTTTCCATTTCGTCTCTTGTATGCACGCTATATCAACTTTTCTCCTGTTCAACATTGATGCCAATTCTCTCGTCTTACCTTTAAGCGTCCCAATATTCAAACTTGCCAGTCTTGTCTTCTTTGCTTTGACCTTTACTTTATTTTTCACAGGATGGAGGTCTACACCCTGCGCGTCGCATGGAGGGAACGCCCTAGCTTTCATATTCATATTTTCATTTGTGTCCTTCATTTTGTTTATTGGACAGGTATCCTTAGCACCCGGCTGTCCAGGCCTGTCGGTGACCGGGGTGTCATCTCTAAGCTCCGAAATTCATCATACCATATGTCTGTACACATCAGTCATCGAAGAAAAACTTGAAAGTTTTTATGGTTCTTACCAGGATTGAACCCGCGTCCTTGTTCATGCTCGTGTTTCCAAGCCTACATCTTACCCATTAGGCCACCCCGGCGATATAATTAATATAGTATTATTTGGTGATAATTTTTAAAATATTGTTGCATATTTTTATTATTTAGTGATAGTTTTTTTTTGTGATAAATTTTTAAAATAATGTAGCATATTTTTATTATTTGGTGATAAATTAATATGTATTTTTTCTTTTAAAATATTTTAAAATATTTTCTTTTTTAAAAATATTTCTTAATTCCTAGGGAGGGGAGGAGGGTAGAAGAATTGTGATGAGTCAATTTTATTCATTAAATTGAAATATAGTCTGATAATCTAAGCAATTTTAGGAAAATTAGCATAAAATCTTATATTTTGAATTTATTAGGGGTAAAATAGACCCCATCTTTAAATTCTAAGTGATTTTTTAACCTTTGTTGGGAAGGGTTAATTCGAAATAAATTGAAATATATTATTGAAATTTATACAAAATAAAAATATCGAAATATAGTAATAAACGAGTCAATTTTATTCATTAAATTGAAAAATTGTATTAAAATGTATACAGTCATTTATAAATAGAATAAAAAGATCAAAGCGATTTAATAATTTATGTTTTCTAAAATATCTATATTCAAGTAAATTTCATGAATATTCTCTCGATCCCCATGTCTTTTATAGTTTTCCTTAAGATCCCGCCACAGTCTTTCGACTTTTTGGGTGTGAATGGATCTAACATTTGGGTCAACGAAGTTTCGGGAATGATTGGCCCTATAATGGAAATAATTTGTTTGATCCAACCGATTATATCTAAGATAAATAGATTTAAATATATTACTACTTTTGATTTACAGAAAAATATATTTACAGTCATTATCGTGGAATCTTGCATAACATTATCTTTAACCACACGCAGTGTGGTATCTTGATCCCTCGTTGTTGTTGCTCTTAGAAATATTTCATCCGTCTCGCGACATAAAATCAAATGCCGGCCATTATATTTACGCTTCCACACATGAGTTTCGTCTATTTCGATAACTCTGCCAGGCCCCCCGATCTTTGTATGATTCGAAGCTATATGGAACCCACATACCTTGCTAAATTTTTTAAACCTATATAAATTAAATATAAAAACCATATTTTACTTTAAATTACCATCCAGAAATTGCATTCCTATGATAATCCAATTCCTTCGAAGCCCCTAAAATTTTATAACGGCCTAAAAATAATTTTGTTCTTTAATATTTTTTAAATAATTACTACTTATATACAGGTATACTAGTCTTAAAAATTTCCCAACGTCCTGAATCCCTTCAAAAATAGAATCTAAAAATTTGTCATTTATGATATAAAATTAATATTACCTTTCCATATCGAATATGATCTACGACATCTATTGCATCGATATCGCAAACTATTCTTATTTTTTTCTACCCGCATTATGGAATTGCAACAAGTATGCTCTATTCCTAAAGGGATTAATTGATTATTAAGGCAAAATTGATAAGTTGTTTCAACAGTATTAGTAAACACACCTAGTGTAAAAATATTCATTTTAAAAGAAAAAAACGGAAATAATATTAAGTTAGTATGGAAGGAATCATATTATATATATACATAATCTAATAATAATCGGAACTACGAATTATTTCTTTAAAAAACCAATTTTTTAAAAAAATATGTAGACACAATTCTTTTACCTACCTCCCCTCCCTAGGAATTAAGAAATATTTTTGAAAAAGAAAAAAATATTTTAAAATATCTTAAAAGAAAAAATACATATTAATTTAAAAATTTATCACCAAATAATAAAAATATGCTACATTATTTTAAAAATTTATCACAAAAAAAAATTATCACTAAATAATAAAAATATGCAACAATATTTTAAAAATATCACAAAAAAAATTATCACCAAATACTATATTAATTTAAAATAACATTTAATAAAAACATAAAAAAAATAACATAAAAAAAATAACATAAAAAAATAACATAAAAAAAATAACATAAAAAAAATAACATAAAAAAAATAACAAAAAAAATAACATAAAAAAAATGATAAAAAAAATAATATACCCCTCGACTTAAGCAATAACCAAAATTTATTATGTAATTAACCGAGCGATATTTAGTAATAAATGATCTATTATGTGGTTAGCCAAGCGATATTTCCCAGTCGAGCGATATTTAGTAATAAATAATTTATCATGTGGTTTGTCGAGCGACATTTACTAGCCGAGCTATATTTAGTAATAAATGATTTATTATGTGGTTAGCCGAGCGATATTTTCTAGCCGAGCGATATTTTCAGCCGAGCGATAAATAGACCCATCCCATTTATTTCCCAAATTTTTAACATCTACCTCTTTTATAGATGTTTTTAATATTTCAATATTTTTATTATTATTTTTCCCTTGAAATATATTCAAAAAATTATTTTCAAATCCAAATTTCCATATCCAATCTGTATCATTTCCTTCCAAAATCCAAAGATCCAAAAATACTATTTCTTTATTTACCAATACCAGGGGCGTCGCTAGCCTTTACAATCTCAGGGGGTTCAACTTAAAAAATTTCGGCAGCTTTTGCCTTAGGCTTCGGCTAGGTTTTATTTAATATATTTTACTTTTTTAAAATTTGCTAACTCTGAACAATTATTCTGAATTTCATATTTTGCCATTTATTATATTATGCATACAAAATAAACTAGCATATAAATAATTAAAACAATATAGACATTTCTAAAAATATTATTTTTTTAATACACAATATATTTATTACAATATATATTTTCGATCTCTGATATAAAAAATTTAGCGTCTAAAGAATTACAAGTGATAAAAAAGGTTAATTAATTCAAAAGGTTAATTAATTCATACATATGTCTCAAATGATAATGGTTTTAAAAACCACAATATAATATAATACTTAGCAACTTACATTGATAAAAGGTCACTCTGTTACCATTTTAGACAATGTTTTATAGAATGAACTAATAGGAAAAGATTTATAGGCCTAACCAAATCTACAATTCTTGAAGAAGAGAATATAAACGACCAATCCAAATCATATAACTGTATTGTGGTTAGAGCTCCTCTTAGATAACATGATGGGAGCTAGATAAGTAATCGAGAAAATTATTGTGAGATATTAAATTCCTAAAAGATTAACTTCCATTTTTAATGATATACAAACGACTACACAGTTAATATTAATGTTTATCTAAAATATGCAATGATATACTTTCAGCAGCTGTAGTTATAATCTTAAATTATATAGCCACACAAATACTAGATGCTGGTTAATATGCAGTCATAGCTATGACACTTACAATGTTAACTCATATCAGAATTTATTATGTTAGATAAATTGATAAAACAAAAACACTAAATTTAGAAGAAATTATGCAATATATTGAAGCCTTGAGTTATTTACATGGCACGGATGCCATATTAGAAATGAAACATTTAGTAACTATAAAATAAGAACCAGAGTGATATGATAAAAGCAATTAAGATTTTATATAATATTGTCGCACCACCTCTAGTTAGTATATTATATCTTAAAATAATAGTAGTTTGTAAAAATATCAAAAATATACTTGTATTAAAAATTTAACTCAAAACTGTTTTTCAAAGAAGAAAAAATAGCTTTCCTAAAAACATGTAAAAAAGAGAAGAAAAGATATCTAATTTATTACATTCATTGTGGGATGAATAATAAGATGTTTAATTTTTATAATATATTTTAAACAAATAGATGGCGTTAAAGAAGTGAATGCAAATTGTTACTTATATTTATTCTCAAAAGCATTTATTAGAAAAATTTATTAAAATATTAAATGTAATATATTATATAACTGATGAACGACACAATATTAAGAAACAACTAATTTATGACTGTTACTACAAAGAGCGTGGAAAAAGAGGACAACAACAACGTTATAATCGACTCTTTGATTCAACTGTAACAATACTGCGACGGCTATCATTGAAGACCAGAAAAGGGTGCATGAACGTTGCAAAAAGAAAAAACATAAAAAACAATTTTTGAAATATATGTGAGTTGTTATTTATTGATTTTTATGGGCCATTCCACGTCAAATCGATCACGATTCGGCCGACCCCTTTTAAAATTGTTAAAAATTTCTGGAATTATTTAGATAGGTAAAAGAGTGAGAAGGCCGTTTATTTTAGCTCGCTAGCACACCTGGTTTTCGAGATATAGGGGCTCAAAGGTACAAAAAAGAGCCATTTTGGAATCTGTAAAATATTTAAAATGCTTATATCTCAAAAACTATTTATAGTAAAAAAAATTATAATATATCATTTAGTAGGTAAAAAAATTCTCTAATTGGCTAACAAAGAATAATAAATATTGGCGCCATTATATTCTTTTAATATCCGGTTTATCAAAATTGCTTTACCTGTATTTTAAGCAAAATAATGAGTTTGTTTTCGAATTTTTTTTATTTTTTTTTATTTAGACACCTTTGCTAAATATATATACAATATCAAAACCTTGGCGACGCCATCGACTCCAAAAATTGACAAAAAAATAGATGGCGCTTTATGAAATTACGGATTATGGTTAAAATTTTGCTGCTAACTTATCAATAACCAGATATTTTCACTTTTTATATTAAAAAATTTTGATTTTCTATTAAATATACTAATTAACTGAGGAGCAGAGTGGGTATATGCCCATTAGACACTTAATAATGGAACAAATTTCCTATAATAAATATCTTTCATATAATTTTTTTAATTTTTAAGGTGTCTACAATTTCATCGAATTTTTCATTATTTGATGAAGAAAGATAATGGTATAATTTCAGTCGTTAAAACTTTTTTTTACTCTAGATATTTTTTTCTTCGAATATTTCTTTTCACATAAGCGTTTTCTTTTAATGAGATATTCCCCATTTGATTGTAGGGATATATCAATGTTATCAATAGCCTCTTGATTAATTATATGAAGGGGAGAATCAATATCTACATTTTCATTTGAAGTATAAGAAATGTTTGATAATTTTTGTCGCCATGAAGAGCATATTAACATATCTAAATTGAATGGTAAATTTTTTTGGGTCATCCAGGGTAGAATCTTTTTTAGATTCTCGCGATAATAAGCATGTCTCTATAGATTAAATGGGTTGCAACATTTTAATATTTGGTATGCCCATCTGTGATATAGAATAAAATTTTAATTGATCTACACCTAGAATACATGTTTTTGCACTCTCCAAATCCAGATTGTTATTGGTAGACAGACGATAAAATTAATCTGAATGGACAGGTTAAAATTATTTCGCAGAAAGAGAGATCGTTTTAAACAATTTATTTTGTAAAATATAATCAAATATATGCCTAATAAAATTTTCGTTTTTACTGCAGCTGTTATATATTATTGAGCTAATAAGTCATTCGCTCGCTATAGTAGCAAAGTAGAGATCTAAAATAGTGGGAGGGGGGGGGCAGAACTGGAAAATTTTATCACAATTCTTATAAACATATCAATATTTTCATTTTCCTTAAGAATAATATTTTTCATCCATTAGCGCCATCTACTTTTTTCTTCAATTTTTGGTAAAAATGTATATTTCGGAAAAATGCCAAGGTTTTGACATCATATATATATTTATAAAAGGTGTCTAAATAAAATTCAAAAAAAAAAATTTGAAAACAAACTCACTATTTTGCTTAAAAATACAGGTAAAGCAATTTAGGTAAACCGGATGTTAAAAGCCTATAATGGCGCCAATATTTATTATTCTTTGTTAGCCCATTAGAGAATTTCTTTACCTACAAAATGATATATTATAATTTTTTTTTACTATAAATAGTTTTTGAGATATAAGCATTTTAAAAATTTTACAGATTTCAAAGTGGCTCTTTTTTGTACCTTTGAGCCCCTATATCTCGAGAATCAGGTGTGCTAGCGAGCTAAAATAAACGGCTTTTTCATTCTTTTACCTATCTAAATAATTCCAGAAATTTTTAACAATTTTAAAAGGGGTCGGCCGAAAAAGTGCCTTTTTTGATCGATTTGACATGGAATATACACTAATTGTTTTTATTAATAATTACTCGAAAAATGTAACATTTTTGCCCCGGGTTTTTGTTCCTAAAAAAAGGGGGCGTGTTGTAATATTATATTTTTTTTTATGTTTATTTTTGGGTTTATTGATTTTTTATGTATAATGTTGCTGAAAATGTTTATTATTATATAATGTTTTTTAAAAAAGAAATATATTTTTTTTTACATATGTTTAATTTATAAAAAGATTGGAAAAATATAATTACTATTTTTATGAGAGAATTTTAAAATGAAAGAATAAAAAAAAATGTCTTGTGTAATTATTTTTGTTTTTAGTTAACTGTTTCATCAGGTTCTCATATCATTAATCGTAACAGTAACATTGGAATTTTTTTTTCACTTTATGTGGATTATCTGGAGTGCTAGATATATTTAGAAAAATCCACAAATATAAAAAAAACTTTGACGGGAATAAGCGGATACATTGTTATGCGACTATTAGAAATTATTTCCCTAAATAAAAATCATAAAATTTACATGGATAACTTTTTTCTATCGTATAATTTAGATAAAAAATCGTTATCACATCATTATTTATGGGTATAGATCCCATATCACGAACGAGATGGTTGTGTAGTATTCATGGTCTCTTTAAAAATAATAAACATGTATCTCTTTTAGTATTTAAAGCTCAGATAGCTAAAGGATTGATGATGGTTGGAAAGGAAAATGATTGAGAAGAAGGTAGACCTACTTTGAAGATTGAAAAAGAAGGAAATTGAATCGTTTTTATCCAATCACAGATATTAGAGTTGATAAATCAGAGCATTGGTCATCGGTGGCTAGCGGGCAAATGCAAGAATTGCACAAATAGTTATTTCAGATTCGAATGAATAAAATGTAAAATATCTCTATGTTTAAATAAAAATTGAATTGTTTTTTTTATCATTCATAATAAGTTGTATATTTTTTTTACATATAAATATCCCAATGATGACAAATGGCAACATTTCATAATTCTATATATATACACTTTTTTTAAATAAAAAACGTTGAAAATGCGTTACTTGCATCTTGTTTAACTCAGTTTTTTTTTAAAAAAATTCAAGAAAAAATATTCCGGGCGCGAAAGGGTTAAAAAATAATTTGAAAGAAACATGTAAAAGTTAATATTTTTTTAAACTAAAACTATTCATCATAATTCATACTTTTTTGGAAAAAAGCATTTATATATAAAAAAGGTGAAACCAAAAATTATTTTAAGAAATGAAATATAAGCCAGATATAAGTCTTAAGACAAAAGTGGAATGTATTATAATTACTAATAATAGATCCATAAAATTACGAAATAATATAATATATCTATTATAATTTCTTATAAAGTGAGTAACTTTGTTAAATATATGTAATTGTTTTTATTTATTTATAATTTTCCTTTAAACTACTTGTTTTTGTTTTGGTAATGACATTCAAATTTTGAATTGTTTTTCTTTCTTTTTGAACTACACTAATTCTAATTGTGAATGACATTATATGAGTTACATTTTATTATAAAAAGATTGAATTTCATTTATATTTAGAGTGAAAAATAAATTTAATTCTTTATTAAAATTAATTTGATGTTTATCTTCCTCCGAATTTTATTACCAATCTTCAGAAAACTATATGGTGGCAGTCCGCTACATATTAGATGAAATAAATAGTAAATAAATAAATAAATATGAAGCAGGTTCCCAACAATAATGTTAATATAAATATTAAATTTCCGATATACTCAGGCAATGGTGATCTTTTTTTAAGTAGATTCGAAGACATATTGAAGGATACTCAGATATCGGACATCGAAAAAACTGGACCCTTCACAAGAAGACTACCAGACGAATAATATACCAAGCTCAAATCGATATGTTCACCTACCGACTTCATTAATCCATCGATATTGATTGAAAAATTCAGGTTATTCCACCCGAGGAAATCTACAAGTTCGAACTTATTATTATTTAACGCAGCTGTACAAGGTAAAAATGAAAGTTATATTATTTGGGTTAGTAGATTATGCATTTTAAAAAATGAGTGTTTGGTAGACGATAGTAGAGTTATTGAAAAAGTAAAAATTTCGTCAATCAGCAAAAATATTAGGCAGAAAATTACGTTAAAAGAAAACATTACATTAGCAGAAGTTCTTATATTAAGAGATGATTTTGAGGAGTTAGAATTAAAAGAAAATCTAGAAGATGAAACAACCGTGAAACATTTAGAAAGGCAAAGAGGTAGGAAAACAGATGAAAACAAACAGGTGAGATATGGAGATCATGACGAAAGACAAAATTTACAATCTAATTGCTAATAGAAAACGATGGACAACACGAGGCCATGACTTTCAGAGAAATAATTATCAAGAAAATAGTTACAACCCTAAGTATCAGAACTATAATGAGAGTAGTTACAACAACGTCAGGGCAAACTACCCAGGATCGTACAATAATTTTTCAAGATTTGATAATAGAAAGTTATAATAACTATAATAACCATAGATTTAAGATATAACAGACATTATAACGATTCAAGATTTATTCAAAGACATAACAATAATCATAATTAGAAATCAAGGAAGTAATCAAGTATTCACGATACACAAACAAAGTAAACACTGTAAATATAGAAGAGATAAAAGAAGATAATGATAAATTAGAGAAAAAAGAATATATTTTTATAATTTGGACATAAACAATATGGATGTCGTTAAAGATAACACATCTAATGATGCATATAAAGTTACAGTGCATTTGAATGACGTGCCAATATTAATGCAAATAGATACTGGTGAATGGTTTTAAATGAACTCCTGTTTTAAATAGATTCTAATTTAGTGATATTGGCATTTATGACATATGTTAAGATTTAACCTTATTTTTTTTAGTGATATTGACATATATGACTGAATTGGGAGTTCGTTTAAATCAGATTTTGCAATTATAATGAAGAGTGTATATCAAGATCAATTGTAAATAATATATATATCTTAATTTAATTTCGGGCAGTGACGGGCTTGAAAAATTAGGCCCGATGCAGATCACGAATTCTTAGGTCCAGCTCGGATTTTATATTTTCCGTTTCAAACCCGGCCCGCGTTTTTATTTTGAAACCTGGGACCTTTCATTTTATAGTAAGAACAGATTGAGCAATTAAACGCTGCTTTGCAAGCGCCATTAATACCTTTCAAATGGCCTCATGCAAACTGGTAAAATGGTAAAATTACCGTTTGGCGTTAGCAACCATTTAAGAAAAGATTCAGCATCCTGCCGATTCATATTGCAAGAGATTGGAATAAAAATCTTAAATAAATCAGATACAAAATTAACTGGATACGATGGAAAAATGTTAAAAGTATGTACTGTCCAAGTCAAGGCAAAATTCGAGGACAAAACTGAAATCTTAAATGCTTATGTGGTCCAAAGTGACAAGATTGAACTTTTGGGAAGGCTCTGGATAACAGTTTTTAAAAATATTTTAGACAAATTTGTGAAACTAATTAAGGAAGATTATGATAATACTATACAAGAATTAATACCGCAAACTAATACAGAAGAGATGGTACAAAAGATAGATGGTGAAATAATTGATGACAAATTTTGGGACATACCAATAAATTTTAAAAGAATAGTTAAAGAAACTAGTATTGATAAATAATTAATGGAAGTAATTAACAATATAAAGAATCATGAACAGATAAAGATTAAAACATATTAAAATATGGAGTTGGAAATGAGCTTATTTAAAGTTTGTTTTTTTAAAGAAAATTAATACCACAAAATATGAGAAATGAGATGTTGCAAGAGTAGCATAAAGGGCATCTAGCTGCTGGGAAAACGAAATCATTAGCGAGAGATAAGAGAAGAGAAGAGAAGAGAAGAGAAGAGAAGAGAAGAAGAAGAGAAGAAGAAGAGAAGAAGAAGAAGAAGAGAAGAGAAGAGAAGAGAAGAAGAAGAGAAGAGAAGAGAAGAGAAGAGAAGAGAAGAGAAGAGAAGAGAAGAGAAGAGAAGAAGAAGAGAAGAGAAGAGAAGAGAAGAGAAGAGAAGAGAAGAGAAGAGAAGAGAAGAGAAGAGTGTAGTGGCCTGATTTAAATGCAGAAATAGATCGGGAGGTAAAAAATTGTGATGCATGTAATGCAGACCATCCTCATAATATACAAAACCCCTGGGAAACAACAACAAATATATTCGAACGCGTTCACATAGAATTTGTGCAATTTGAAGATAGCAATTTTATGGTATGTGTTGACACATTTAGCAAATTCCCTATTATTAGAGGAATGAGAAACATAACAACTGAATCAACAATTAAAGAATTGATGAAAATAATCAGCTTATTTGGCATACCTGAAAAAATAGTCAGTGAAAATGGAACTAACCTTACTAGTAATTTATTCAAGAAATTTTGCGAAGATCATGGAATTGAACATATACTAACCGCATCTCACCGCACCTCACCACCAACAGTCCAGTGGTCAGTGTGAGCGAATGATAAGATCAATGAAAATGAGCATGAAAAGGAATATGGAAATTAATAATAAAATAGACTAAGATATAGCATTAGAAAAGTTCTTATTTAATTATAGTAACACACCAAACGCAACATCCAACAAGATACCAAGCGAAGTGATGTTTTCCAGAACTATAAGAACCAGATGGGATTTAAATAAACCACAAGAAGATAAAGTGAATGAATATAGTCGAAATATAACGTCAAATAGAAATATCGTAATGGGTGACAAAGTTTGGTATAAAACTTTCAAGGAAAATATTTGGGGCAAAGGGACGATATCACGTAAAGATGAGAATTTATCGGATGAAATAGATACTGGAAACAAAATTACAAAAAGACATTTAGACCAGATTAAAAAAAGGTCAACGAATATTATACCTCTTAATAATGGTACAACAGATTTGAAAATAAATGTTTAAAATACAATACCTTATATTTTAAATTTTAGATGGGGAAGAAGTGATGATGAACCAATACGAAATCAAAGTATACAAGTAAAAGATCATAGTCTTAACAGTTAAAGACCAATCAGAAATATAATATTATCTAAAAAATTCGAAAATTTCATAATGAATATAAAAAAAGATTAAAAAAAGATATATAATAAAATATTTTTATCAAGACAAACGATAAGATTATAAACAGAGGGCGAAAACTTAAAAAAAATGAGTGAAATGTTAAATAGTTGTAATTGTTTTTTTTTATTTATAATTCTCCTTTAAACTACTTGTTTTTGTTTTGGTAATGATATTCAAATTTTAAATTGTTTTTCTTTTTTTTTGAACTACACTTATTCTAATTGTGAATGATATTATATGAAATTTTATTATAAAAAGATTGAATTTCATTTATATTTTGAGTGAAAAATATATTTTATTCTTTATTAAAATTAATTTGATGTTTACCTCCGAATATTATGTCCAATCCTCAGAAAACTACAAACTTTAATTTATTTATCTTAATAAAAGTAAAATATAATTATAAAACTATTGATAAAATTAAATTATAAAAAATTAATGCACAATACAAACCGTGGAATATTATATGTCGTAGATTTACAGTATACCTAATTTTATCACGCATGGCAATCAAATAATTTTTACCAATAGTGAATTATATATTTTACAGTAGACTATAAAATATTGATAAGGACATCAGAAATATCTTTTAAAGAATGTAAATGAAAAAAATAATTATATATTTCAGTAGCGTCAATATCTAATAAGGTACATCCATTGTTGGGTGAATAATATGAAGATTAATTTTTAAGGCCATGACTAGAATTAACGCCCGTGATATTTAGTAAAATATACTAGAACTAACACCCGTGATATTTAGTAAAATATGCTAGGACTAACACCCATGATTATTAATAACATTTTATCACATGACAATTCATTTTCGCATGATAACCCGCTATATTTAAAAATATTTTTTATTTTTGAGAAATAAATCGAATAATAGGGAGAACAACCTTAGTATAGGAGTTGGACAAAATAATAATTTTTCTTAACTTACTTTATATCCAAATTTTAAACAATAGCAACTTGCCAAAGTATAGCTTTATATCTAAATTTTAAATATTTTGTAACCAATTCTACATAATAGAGGAATATCAACTATATATCTACTTACTTTTATAATTGTAATTCTCCCCCCTAAGGAAAATCCTGGCTACACCTATACTTTTGTCTATAAATAATTTCAATATATATAATAATGTAAAAACTATTTCATCATTAACTCAAAGCTACATTAATTAATCTGCATTCTGAATACAATGATTATATTGGGATAAAATTAAAATATTGCTCAGCTAATTGCTTTAAAGCAAAATTAATATAAGTTGTTTGAATTTCTTTTGTTAATATACTTGATAAATATTTTTATTTAGGCATATATCATGAAAGAATTCAAAGAAACATTTGTAATGCACCCCCAATTACTATACAAGACAGTTATAACCTTTCACTTTTAGCTTTAGGCGAATGTTGCCAAAGTCCCTCATTTTATCTACCCTTGAAAAATATTGAAGTATAATTAATTACATCAGAGGATGCTGAAGAATCTTCCAAGGATCCATACAATAAAGCGATTGTATTAAAGGATCATAAATTAAAAAATGATTTAAAAAATTTAAAAACCCCAACTCAATTTCAGCATTTAGAGAAAATTAGGATTGGGTCAACACCATCATCTGCAGGGCTGTAACCACGGGATTAAGCCCCAAAACCTGACCTTTCGAAAAAAATTTTAGACGACAAAATTATTCATCAAATTTAAAAAAAATTTTATTAGTTATTGAATTTTAATTCGCAATTAAATCAAAATAAAAATACAACAAAATTTTTAGACAAATATTGTTAATTTATACAGATCAATAAACAATAATATAAAATATTATTTATAAAATATCCTACTTATTAATCACACAGGTGATTAATTTGGATAAAAAAGATTTAACAATTGGAAAAATGCATTAGCTGCAAAAAAGAGACTGCTATGAAATGAAAGCTCAAAAGTTTATTTAAATATAATAACAATATGGCATGATAAAGATCTCAATATAAATAATGACACTGAAATAGCAACAATTCTGGGAGGAAATAACCGGTAATCGTTATTATCCTAAGTAAATATTTGACTTGATGCTACTTCATAGCATACAGGAGCTACCTTTTTGTGATACAGGTTCAATAAAATTTAAGGATGCTGCATAAGATGAAAATATAATTTATTCTTTTGGACGATATATAGCAATGTTTTCATAAACCATCCAAAAAAATCCTGAATTATAGTGCGCACAAATTGAACTTTTCAACGCCGCGTTTCAAAATACAAATAATGCACTTTAAATGCATTCGTTTAAATTGGACAGCATGTTATTTTGTTTTAAATTTAGGCGTTTTTATATTAAAAAAATAATAATTAACGCTTCAATTTAAACATAGCTGCATTTACATTTTTTTATTTGCGTTTTGAAACGCTGCTTTAAAACGCTCAATTTGTGCGCACTATTAAGTAAAATTATAAAATAAATGTCCAAAAGGAACTTTATATATCACCTAAAATTCAAAATGATGTCTAGCAAAAGTGGGATGTACCTTTTTTTTTGTTTTAAGACAAATGAAACAAAAGTTGCATCAGGTTGAACCTAAAATTCGTTATATTTTTTGTGGAAAAATTTTAAAAATCTAATAGGAATCACCAATTTACAATATCTTTCTACTGAAGGCATTATTAATAAATATTAATGCCAAAATGGAGGAGTTCAAACCCTGCTTTAAAAAAAATTGATAAATAAATAAGTACCTTGGTATAATAATATTGTATTTTAATTTATTTAATGCATATATAATTTTTTTTAGGCGTTTTAACGTATCCTGTAAATATGCAGATCGTACTCTTATGAGACTTTTAGACCAAACGATCCCCCCCCCCTTATGAAAATCCTGGCTACGCCTATGCTCTGATCTTTTATCTCAATACGTTAATATATATTACATTATGTTGGCTTATATTTTATGAAGTGATAGTAATAGATCCACTAAATAAGTATCTACAGTCAGTAGGTACTAATAGTATGGATGCTAAAAATTATATTAATTCCTCAATTAATATACTACAAATAAAAAGTGATAATTCTTTTGATTTGATAAGAATATGGTAGAAAGACTTATATCAATACCTAATATCATCCCTCAAAAATCATCAAGAGCTTAAAACGCTTACAAATCTTTAAGATTTTTTAGGCAATACCAAATTGTAATTTTATTATGAAAACGATTCCAATTGGATTCATTAAAAAAGAAATATTATAACATTATTATAGATTGATTTTTAGATAGATTTACACAAGATGATTATAATCTTCAATCATATTTTAATACATTGCCCCCTCCACCTGACTTAGATTATTTTATATCAGATAAAATAGCCCTATTAGAATTATTATTAAACTTAAGTGTGGAAACGTTACATCATGAAAAGAAATAGCGAAAGGATTATTAGCTGCAGAAAAAAACAGAAAATTTAAAAAATATTATAAATATCATATATAAAAAAAAATATAATCAGAATTGTATATATGCTACTCAGCAGCCATCATCATCATTGGGATAACAGATTGTGAGGCCTCATTCTCTATAATAAAAAGAGTTTTATCAAGCACTGAAGAATTAATGAAAGATCGACGTAAATAAAATTTAGTATTTAAATGGCTTATGAAAAAAATAAAACAAATTCATTTATGTAAAAATTTTAATATAAAATTCGTCGCATTATATCATAGTATTATTTTGTATATATTCATATTATAGTATTATTTTGTATTAATTTTTACATTTGCAAATTTTCAATAAAAAGCAAATATTTATATTGTCGTGATGACGTTGAAGAAGTGACGGGCTGCCAATTATTATGAATTTATAGTTTTATATAGAAATACATATATGTGGATCTTGTTTATATGGTACAATAGATTTAGATTAAATACAAGATATTCTCATTCGTAATTATATTTGATATGATCTTTACAGTTGGTACCTGAAACCCGGGACCTTGCGCATATTTAGAAGAATTCAGGTTAATTTGTTAAAATTAATGTGTTATATTATTTATACATTGATAGTTTTAACAGGGATTTTGTTATTATCAAATAATTACTTTAGAATATATTTAATTAAGTTTTTAGTTTCTTTATTATAGGAATAAGGTGGTAATGTCAAAATTTATCTATAACACTGTTCAATTACATGTGTTAGCATTAATTGTGTTAGTAATAGTTTTAGTAGTGTATTATGTGGGGTTTTGGATGGGAAGAATAAGTTTGAGGAGAGTATGTGTGGGGAATTGTAATGTAGTATTCCGAGTGGAAAAGGTTCTGGAAAGGAAGGTAGTGAAGGGAATACGTTGTTTCAGATGTGGCAGAGAGGGTCATATCAGTAGGGAATGCAGTGTAGTAGGTGAAGTGAGAAATATGGAGGTTAATGATGCTTACTACCAAGTGAATGTATGGAAATATTCTAAATACCAACCTAATTTGCTAAATACCGACCAAAATATTAAAATGTAATAAGATCCTTATTATTTAATATATTAATACGGAATCACGTGGTCGAGTCCGGCCTCCTATATATTATCCACCCAAGGATGAAACCACCAAGTTAGAATAAGAAAAAAAAAACATGATCATTCCTGGGATTCGAACCAGGGAGCATGGGATAAGTAAACCAAGCTCTTGCCTACTAGGCCATAGAGGCTTTCCAAAAATCACGATTTTTCAAATATATATTATAAATATATTTGGTAGTGCCTATCCAAATGAAAAATGAACAAAATTCAAATTTGATAGATGGTACCTTAAGGTACCAAGCATCATTAACCAAATATGGAGGGGTATAGAAGATGTTTTAAATGTAGTAAGGAGGATCATTTGATTAAGGATTGCCCGGGAATTCATGAGAGGGTAGGAGAATGACTGAAGGAAAGGATGAGATTAAGTGATTTAATTGTTTATAGTTTAAATTTATATAGATATATAGTTAATAGCAAAATTATTTATTATTTGGAAAATATATATATATATTAATATTTACAAAAAATATTTTAATGTGAGTAGTGTTTTTAGAATGATTTTAATTAAATTTTTATATTTTATTAATTTTTATAATATGTATAATTTTAATTGAAAGATTTTACATGAATGTTTAGATAGGGATTATTTTGTCTCTAGTTATAAATATATATGGGGGTATTTAAGGGAGATTAGTGATTATTGTGTAAATGGGGATGTTTGGGGTACCGTGAGGATCCATAGAGACACGGAAAGTAAATGAGGAGGGAGGGTTAAAGTGGAGAAGGGTTGGGATAAGTTAAATCTTGTTGTGGAGTCCAAAGTCTTGGAGAGAGTATTGAGTCCTAGGGGCATAGTCCGAGGTCTAAAGTTCATTAGTAGTTTGACTGGGAGGAGTAAGTTGCAAGGATTATTTTTGAGTCCACAAGGAGAGTCCAAACAGATGGCTCTGGTGGGTGAGACAAAAAGGGTATTTGGGGAGGGTTCAAATGTAAGGTCCGAGGTTGGGGAGAAGGTTAGTAGATGTGAAATGATCAATTGGGATTGGAGGATGAGTAATGAGGAAAGTACAATGATAATGATACAAATAAATTGTTAATGTCAAAATTTATCTATTACACTATTAATCAATTACATGATGTGTTAGCAATAATTGTGTTAGTAATAGTTTTAGTAGTGTATTATGTGGGGTTTTGGATGGGAAGAATAAGTGTGACGAGAGTATGTGAAGTGAATTGTAATGTAGGATTTCGGGTGGAAAGAAGGGCGGAAATGGAGTTTCTGGGAAGGAAGGTAGTGAAGGGAATACGTTATTTCAGATGTGGCAGAGAGGGTCATATCAGTAGGGAATGCAGTATAGTAGGTGAAGTGAGAAATATGAAGGGGTATAGAAGATGTTTTAAATGTAGTAAGGAGGATCATTTGATTAAGGATTTCCCGGGAATTCATGAGAGGGTAGGGGCATGACTGAAAGAAAGGAGGAGATTAAGTGATTTAATAGTTTATAGTTTAAATTTATATAGATATATAGTGATGTCGTGATGACGTTGAAGAAGTGACGGGCTGTCAATCATTATTAATTTATAGTTTTATTTAGAAATACATATATGTGGATCTTTATGATACAATATATTTAGATTAAATACAAGATATTCTCATTCGTAATTATATTTGATATGATCTTTACAATAATTGACAGCCCATCACTTCTTCAACGTCATCACGACACCTTCCCTTATTACAAACAATTTTTAATTTTTCCATCTCACACTCACCCTTCAGCATCATACCATTCCAATGTATTCCAGCATCATACCATTCCATTCATTTAACCAAATTCCATCTGCCTCCCATTTGCCCATTACCAATGTACTCCAGCATTATACCATTCCATTCATTTAAATTCCATCTCATTGCTAAATCTCATTCGAATATTACCCATCATTCATCATCATCCCCAAATCCCCATTTGACCATTACCATTGTTAATCATTTGACCATTGCCCTTCTTCATAATTCATTCATTCAAATCCCATCTCATTGCAAATCAAATACACAAATCAAATTAGACCATTGCAAATCAAACTAGACCATTGACAAATCAAATTTGACCATTACCATTGTTAATCATTTGCCCATTACCATTCTTCATCACCCACATCTAATTCACCATTGTTCTCCAAATCATTATCCATCTTGTCTCATTCGCAATACCCATCATTCATCATCATCCCCAAATCCTCATTTGACCATTACCATTCTTCATCACCCACATCTAATTCACCATTGTTCTCCAAATCATTATCCATCTTGTTTCATTCGCAACCTTCTCCATCCCTTCCATTTGATCCTTTATTTGTATTATTATCATTGTACTTTCCTCATTACTCATCCTCCAATCCCAATTGATCATTTCACCTCCCATCTGGATATTACCCATTAATCATCTAACACCAAAATACCTTTCTATTTCCTTCTTATTTATTAAAAAAAAAATTTTAAAACTTTATTCTTCTTTTTTTTTTAACTTTTATTATTTTTTTAATTTTCTTTTGATTCTTTTCTTTTTTTTTTATTTTTCTTTAATTTTATTTTATTCTTCTTTTTATTCGTTTTTTCTTTTCTTTCTTTTTTTTAAAATTTTTTTATTAACCATAATTTCTCTTTTTCTTTTTGTAAATTTAAAACAAAACAACATCTTGACAATACCAATATCAATTATTTTATACATATAACATTGTTTTCAAAAACTATACATAAATATATAATCGTTTCAGGCTACATCCATTCCAAAAAATATTTAAAAACACCATATTCTAATTGGTTACCACCAAATAAATTGTCTAAGAATATATATTATTTTTCAATCACTCATTAACATAACATTAAATATATATTATCTTCTTTCTTTTTTTTTACATTACACATATTAATACTAAATTTTATATATACAAACATACATTCTTTCCATTTTCCCTCAACCATCAACATCTACATAAGACAATTTACTTAACATAAATCAAAAAAAACAATCGAACAAATATCAATACAATTAATTTTAATTAATACTTCAAATCACAACATTTCCAAAACATCCAATTTCAATCAAAAATAAACCAAAATTACATTTAAAATCATCCACCTTTACCATAACTATTATCCAATATCAAACAAATATCAATACAATTAATTTTCATCAATACTTCAAATCACAACATTTCCAAAACCTCCAATTTAAATCAAAAATAAACCAAAATTACATTTTAAATCATCCACCTTTACCATAACAAAATTGCAAAACAGAATTTCTTCTATAATTAACCTTAATTACAATTAAATATAACCCCCACCAATTATTTATCCTTTTAACCAACTCCCACAAAATTTTATCCCTTACTAATTTCAATATAATTTCTATTTAAATATATTTTATTACCATATTGTAATTACGAAATCAACATATCATCTATAATATTTACTCACATTTTATTCAAATTAACTCAAAATCAACCTTCAAAAATTCCTTCCAATATTAATTTATTTAATACCCCAACTCACATTTTATTCAAATTAACTCAAAATCAACCTTCAAAAATTCCTTCCAATTTTAATTGATTTAATACCCCAAACAAAAACTTTCCTTTCAATAACCTATTATTCCCTTTTCTAATTATACATAATACTATATAAATAACCTAAAAAAAATCAATATCTTCTCATCTTACCATTACATTACGAAAAATATAATATAATATGTTTTACTTTACATTTTTTTAAAAATAACATAACATTACCCCCAAATTATCACTACTATAAAACATTTAATACTATAGGTTACTTTATCTTATTTCTATTTAAATAACATTCACATTTTCTCTATGAACTATACCTTAATATTTTCTTATATTATCAACAAAAATATAAAACAGCTGTATCTTTCTTACCACTTTTTAACGTTTTATTTCCTCATTCTCAACATTATTTACACAATAATTCTCATTCAACCTAATTATATATAATAATTAAATAAGAATTAATTAAAAATAGCACTAATTTCTTAATAACATAAAATATTAAATTAGACCTTATCAATACTATAATTATCCGATTACCTTTCCTCTATTAAGCTTCCCAAATTTCTGTCCTTATATTTATACCTTAATTATTCAATTATAATTTCTTCCTATAACTCTTCTTTTCCTTTTTTTTATACAATAATTTACATTTACTTCTCTAATACTTTTCCATAATACAATATTCGCATCTATTTTTTAAAAATTTTCTCACCTATTTCTCCCTATACCCGTATTCTTAATTGTCTAATGTGCCTAATTACCGTATCCCCTCCTTCCTCCAATGTTACCTCTACATTTTTACATCCAATATTTTTCGTTACAACTCCCTTTACAAACTTACATGGACAATTCCAGATCAATACCCAGACCTTCATTTTCACTTTAAACATCAACTCGTCCCTCCTTTTTGCTTTCCCTTTCTCTTTCTCTTTTAATATATCCAATGGCCTTCTAGTTACCCTTCTCAAAAATAATTCCGATAATGACCCACCTACGCCTATATAAAATAACTGTGCTAACCACATCTTTCCCTCCCCATATTTCTCCTTTTTCAACCATCCCTTTACTATCCCACCATCCGCTCCGCTTGTCCATTTGAGCGGGAATAATTAGGTGGAGACATAATATGTATTATTCCTAACTTCACACAAAATTCTTTGAACCTCCATCAGAAACGATAGTTTCAATAATCTCATAATTTGCACAAAAATGCTTAATCTTTTTAATAGCTATTTTAGTGGTCAATCCTGTCACATTGTGAAAATCTATCCATTTGCTATACGCATCCACCATATAAAATGTCCTATCCAACTCAAAGAAATTGACATGTACCCTCTCACCAGCCCTTTGAGCCTTCTCCCATCTATCTCTCTTATTCCTACCCGGCACAGCTTTCCACTCATTACACGTTTCACACTTTTGCACTACCCCTACAATCTCCGCATTAATACTGGGCCACCATATATACTCTCTCGCATCTTTCTTCATCTTACACACCCCCTGATGCCCCATATGCAACATTTCCAATATAAACTCCCTCAAAGACACTGGTATGATCATCCGATACCCTCTTACTACATTCCCATCTACCAAACTTAACTCTTCCTTCAACAACTCATACCTTCTATCTCTTATATCCCATTCACGTTCTCCCTTTAAACTGCTCACCACTCTACTTAATTCCATGTCTTGCTTCGTTGCCTCAATTAACTCACCCCACTACACATAATCTTTCTCTCTCTTAACCCCTATTACATTTATCTTTTCCTGTCTACCGTCCCCATCTTCTACCATTGGCTCTCACACAAATAGCCTGGACATAATATCAGGCATAAAATTCTCCTTCCATTTCCTATACAGGGTTGCCAGGTCAAAATTTTCAAATTGAGGGAGAAATATGGTATTTTGCGGGAGAAATATGAAAATTGCTGTAGAAATAAAAAAATTGCTAAAAAAAAATTTTTTTGCGGGCCTTCGGCCGAGATTTTGAATAGACTTAATTATCCGCCTATTATTTTTTATAATTATTTTATATAAATACAATGTCGCTAACTACTATTTTTCAAAATAAAATAACATCTTGATTTATTATAATATACTAATTTATAAAAAAAAACCAACGATCCTTTTTAAATATAAAAGAAAGTAAACAAGATAAAATCTTATAAAAAAAACAAACGATTTTAATTTTACAATGTAAAAAATATATTTTATGAGAATGTCCCCCGCAAAACATCCGCAATTGGAAATCTACCTTGTGTGTATGTATAACATTATAGGGATTCACGTATCACGTTTAAATACATAATAAGGTAATATTGTACTCATTTCAATCATAATTATTTTATTTATTATTGTTCAATCATATTATTATAATTACTGCAGGAGAGTGTATCTACATCTATTGCAAAACAAAAATATTTTCCAAAAATAAGAAATAATACAGATGCAACTACAGTTACTGCAATTGTAATCACTTATCTAGTAATACAACATTCAAAGAGCTACTTATCATTACAATGTGCGTAGAATCTTTTCCCAAAATATTTAACGACTCCAAGATAAATGAAAATTTACTTTTACAACAAAAATGAGCAAGGATATCATCAATGTTTTAGAACCTGAATTCAGGTGGTCAATTCTTGACGATTTGAAAGATGAGCATAAATATGCAATTCAAACAGATGCATCTAATAAGGGAAATATTTTTCAACAAAATTAAGGACGTTTCAAGAAAACGATTAAATTTTTTCCCCTTAAATAGTAAAAAATCCAAAGACATAGTTAACCATATAATTGTAAATATAGCAGATTCGGGATTATCAATAAATTGCATGTCAGCTTTCTGATCTGATAATGCCTCAGTGAATTTTTAAAAAACCAGAGTATATTTACAGAATTGAGTCAGCACAATGATGGTTGCTTGCGATATGTTCCTAATACCCGCCATCGATAGAATCTTAAAATTTTATAAACCTTTAAAAATAAATTTCTTAAAGAATATAAAAGATGTCCTAAAATTTTGAAAATTTTTTTCAATAATAAATGGCAGAGGTATATTTAGGATTGATTTCACGTAGGAAATCTACTACATGCTGTGTGCAGTTGCAATCAGTAGAATCTTAACAAAGATTCACAAAATTATGCTGCAAATGAGTTCATCTTTACAGTTAAAAATGGAATAAATTTTATGGCGCCATTGATAAAACTATATTAAAATGTTCAAATATTATAAAAATACCGATAGACATTGATGTATTGTTTGAGGAGATTATAATGCTCTCTATTTTTTATTTAAAATGTAAAAAATATAATATTTTATGCGAATGTATAAATAAGATTTTATAAAATATAAAAAAATATGGAAAATTAAATAGTTATAATGTTAATTATATTTTATTTGAGATTTAAATAATGGAACTAAACGTTTACCGTCGTTATTGAGATATTTATAAAATTCCTGGCATGACATATTTTAAATTTGTTTAACCATTAGCTCGGCCTCTAATGTTGTTAAATCAATCCGATTTCTCTCCTTTTTCCAGGCAGTCCTCATCAGGCTAAAAATGCGCTCGGATGAGGCATCAGAATGAGTTAAGGAGAAGACATACTCGCATATTTTTTTCGAGCATGGGGATTTATTGTTATTACGAAAAAATTCAACCCATTTATCCTTTACTTTTAGACCATCTAACTTTAAGTTTTCTGGCCAATCATAAAAAATAGAGAGAATTACAATCTCCTCAAACAAGACATCAATGTTTTTCTTATTAAATTACAAAAACGATCAATTGATGGTGTCTGTTCTAAGGTCATATTTATACATTTGTAAATAGAGTTATTAAAATCAAATTTTGATTGTAAATATTCTAAAATTGTCATAATAAAAATATTTGATTCATTTAAAAATGTAATAATTAGAGTATTATTTGAACATTTTAATATAATATTTTTAGCAATAGCGATATAAAATTTATTATCAATTTTATGTAAAGATGAACAGAACTGTAACATGATTTTGTGAATCTTTATTAATAAATATTCTGATTACAACTGAATATTAACTGCATGAAGTAGATTTCCTACATGTGAAACTGATCCCAAATATGCTTCTGCCATTTCATAATCCAATAAATATTTTAGGACAGCTTTTGAAATCTTTATTTAAAAAGTATTTTTTTAAGGGTTTGTAAAATTTTAAAATTCTATCGATGGCAGGTACTAATGACAACCACCTGATAGGAAAGTATCCCAACAACTCACACCATCGCAAGTCAGACCACTCCACCAACTCTTTTAATTCATTAACTCTTTAATTGATGAACTAAATTCGTTAAAACATTTCATCACAATTATTTCGACATCCACAGATAGTAAGTACATTCATTGCCTTCTTGTAAAAATTATGTAGTATATGGCATATACAGCCAATTGGTATTAATAAGTCATTATTGTGCTGCTCAATTCGGTAAATACACTTTGGTTTTTGCCAAAATTTACGGAGGAATTTATCAGCGCAAATAGCTGACATGCAATTCATTGATAACCCTGAATCAGCTATATTTATATTATGTGATTAGCTACATCGTTGGATTTTTCACTATCCGAGGAAATTTTTTTAACAGTTTTATTGAAATGTTCTTATTCTAGTTGAAATAGCGAAGGATCAAGGGAAATGTTTTAATATTTCCCTTATTAGATGCATCTGTTAGAATTGCATAAGAATGCCCATTTCAAATCGTCTAGAATTGACCTCTAGGATTCAGGTACTAAAACCAAGTAAGGTTTGTACTTATATTAGAGTCATTAAATATCATGGGAAAAAAATTCGACCAACATTGTGATGATATAGCTTTGTGAATGTCGAACTACATAATAGGTTTGTACGATTTCCGCAGCTGTAGCTGCATCTGTATTATTTATTATTTTTGTATTGCAATCGATGTTGATATACGATATACTACCCTGTACTGACTTATATGAATGAAATGATGATGATTTATTATTGGATAAAAAGAAATTTACAAATTAGATATGTTTTTCGAAATATTTAAAATTTATTTTAAAAATATAAAAATAATCAATTATTGTCTCTCAAAATTATTATTTATATATTAAAAACATAAATATACTTTTTAAAAAATTTGCGGGAGATGTTAAAAAATTGCGGTAGATTTTTGCGGGAGATTTCCAATTGCGGTAGTTTTGCGGGAGAGAGATGTCTGCTTGTAAACTAAAAAATTGCGGGAGTCTCCCGCTGATGGGGGGAGACATAACAATCCTGTTCCTATACCGTAATTCCATGTTAAGCCACCCAACTAATAACAACCATTGCTGCAAACGTCCTGATAACAACAATTCCTTGTTGTCCTTCTTAATTAACCCCACCAACAGCATATGATCAGTGTATGCTACAAAACTTCTACCTATCAAATATTCTCTACATTTTACTAACCCTAATTTTAGCGCTAATGCCTACTTCTCTATGACGGAATAATTCCTTTCTGCTTTACTTAGAGCTCTTGGAAAATATAATATCGGTCGTTCCCTCCCATCCATTATATGCAACAATCCCCTTCCAACCCCCTCACTAGAAGCATCCGCTGTTAACACTACCTCATACTCTTCATTAAAACTCAACAATATAGGACTCTTACCAATCTCTTGTTTCAAATTCTGAAAACTCCTTTCCTGTCTATCCCCCCATTCAAATCTACTATTCTTCTTGAGTAACATACAATAGCACTGCCACCATTGCAAAATCTTCAATAAATCGATGATGATAATTAATCCTTCCTAGAAATTATTGCAATTCCAATTTATTATCATTCATTTCCTTATTCACCCTTAATTGTAAATAGGCATTACTTAAATCCACCTTTAAAACCCATCTAGCCCCTCCCAAACTAGCTAGGATCTCTTCCACCCTTGGCAAAGGATATCTCACCTCAACTATACCCGGATTCAAAGTTATCCTAAAAACAGTACACAAACGTAACTTACCATCAGCCTTACGAACCTAATGGAGTAGCCCACTCACTATGTACCAGAGGTATTATTATCCCTTCTTCTCTTCACCTATTTAACTCATTATTAATCTCCTCGCGCCATTGGAAAAAAATTCTCCTTGAAGGTAAAAACCTGGGCCTGTAATCCTTCTTTATACTCATACTCACTTTAAAATCTTTTAAAGTCCTTAACCCTTTCTCAAATATTATCTTATACTCCTCCAAAATCTCCTTTATTTCCCTCTCAAACATTCCATCCCCTTCCCTACTCCCCGGCTTTATATTATCCATCATCAATCCATTTCCCCCTTTATTTAGCATTACTTAATCTCCTCAGCCACCTCTTTTTTACTCATCTCCACCTATAGGACAATTATAGTATTGATAAGGTCTAATTTAATATTTTATGTTATTAAGACATTAGTGGTATTTCGAATTAATTCTTATTTAATTCATATATATAATTAGGTTGAATAAGAATTATCGTGTAAATATTGTTGAGAATGAGGAAATAAAACATTAAAAAGTTCTAAGAGAGATACAGCTGTTTTGTATGTGAAATGATCACTTGGGATTAGAGGATGAGTAATGAGGAAAGTATGATAATGATACAAATAAAGGATCAAATGGAAGGGATGGAGAAGGTTGCGAATGAAACAAGATGGATAATGATTTGGGGAACAATGGTGAATTAGATGTGGGTGATGAAGAATGGTAATGGTCAAATGATTAACAATGGTAATGGTCAAATGAGGATTTGGGGATGATGATGAATGATGGGTATTGCGAATGAGACAAGATGGATAATGATTTGGAGAACAATGATGAATTAGATGTGGGTGATGTAGAATGGTAATGGGCAAATGATTAACAATGGTAATGGTCAAATGGGGATTTGCAATGGTCAAATTTGATTTGTCAATGGTCTAGTTTGATTTGCAATGGTCTAATTTGATTTGTGTATTTGATTTGAATGAATGGAATGGTATGATGCTGGAATACATTGGAATGGTAATGTTGGAGTAGCGTCTACATGGCAGAAAATTTAATGGAGGCTAACCCCCTCCAAAATCTACCCATACCCACCTAAAAGAAATCCCGCGGTCTTCGGCCGCGAAATTTACAGACCTACGATGTTATAGTGATTTTATATAAAAAATCTTATATAATTTTATTTACAATCTTTCAAGCCTATTTATGGAAAAAAATTTAAAAATTTGTAGGTGATAATCAACTTATATCTAAATAATGCAATCTTTTCATAATTTGGTTGATATTCACTTTATTTTCATAAAATATATATAAGTGAATTAAATGAGATAACATATTAATATTTCTAAAAGATCTAAAATATTGTAAAAAATATAAGACAAGTAATTTTAAAAGGTATATTTAGCTTGATTCCACATACCTATATTACCTTTTAATTAATTAAAAACATGTATTGTAAATAGAGTTATTATATAAAATATTAGAATAAAATTAAAAATAGTATATTTTGCATTGAGATTATAAAATGTTAAATTAAATTTACATTTTTTAAAAGCGTATATATTCGCTGTGAAAAAGATACATTACTTATTTTATTAATAATTTGGATAACCTTATAGATGTTAATGCAAATTGTGTTATAATATCATTAATCAATTGTAAATTTTTCAAAAACATCAATTTCGCAGGATATTAACAGTAAATTTTCTAAAAATGGGTCCAAAAATTTATTCCGCATTCGAGTTTTGTTTATTTTTACTTTACTCATGGCTCTTTCAGCTGAACAGGAAGTTGTAGGAATGGTTAATACATATTTATATAAAATTTAAATTAGAATAAGAATTTAATTGATTTAAAAGTCGGTATGGTAATATAAAAGAATATTTTATCCATTTTTTTTATTTTGGTCATGATTTCGCTGTTGATATTTTCTTCGGTAGTTTGATCGTTTGCAATACCTATTACAAATAAAATATCAATAAATTACTTTTATCGATATATAACGCGTCATTCTTTTTAACTTTCAAAAGATCTTCGCAAAAAATGATTGATTGAGACTCCAAATATAAAGAGCGAAAATCATTATATTCATTAACAATGTTTTGGACATCCAATGATAAGTATTACAAATTTCGGATATTTGCCATCCTTCTATTTTTTCATTATCCATAATTCCAGCGGGAGTAAAAATGAATATTTGTGATAAAAAATTTAAACAATCATAATTAAATCGATCATTTAGGTGGTTAATTATTGCATTTAGCACAGGGAAAAATATTTCCGTTTTATATCTATAACAATAAATAATAATTTAAAATTTTATATTTATTCAACTTGTTTTTTTTTTGTTCAACATAATTATTGAATTCTGTTTGATCCAATTTGAATATTGATTTTATATTATACAAATCAGTTATTATCGATATTTTATGAATATAAAGAATTTATTTTTTAGATAATAAATTCAATTAAAATCTCCATTATTTACAATGAATTTATTATTATGGCATTATGAGCTTGCTGAAATATCTAAACCTTTTAAATTACATTTAAAAGGATTTTTAAAGGATAGTTGGGAAACAATGTGTATGATTGTTTGCAATATATAGATTTGGTCGATGAATTGTAATATAATAATACTATAATAAAAGTATTAATTTTTACAGCAATAAATTTTGTCCTACTTCATCTCAAAATTTAATAGACAACTCCCCAAAAAATATATCCTACCCCCATTAAAGCATACCCCATACCCCCTCAAAAAAATAGGATGCAAACTGTTCTTACCCCTCCCGCTCACGTAGACGTTGTGCTGGAGGGTGAGTGTGATATGGAAAAATGAAAAATTGTTTGTAATGGGGGAAGGTGTCGGGATGACGTTGAAGAAGTGACGGTCAATTTATTAATTTATAGTTTTATATAGAAATATATATGTGGATCTTGTTTATATGATACAATAGATTTAGTTTAAATACAAGATATTCTCCATCGTAATTATATTTGATATGATCTTTACATATATGTGCCTAAATATTTATTTTATTTCAAAATGTGAACCCCCCCCCCTCCTTAAGTATAAAATTGCCCCCTCCCCTCTGGCAAGAAAATTTAGGCTAAGGCCATGATCACCTGATAAATGCTTGGATGTAATATCAATTGCAATTCTTTTTTCTTTATTTTGATTTTAAAATAATAAGAATCTACAAAATAGGCTACCATATAAAGCATTTGAACAAAAGCTCATCGTGTTGAGAAATATTGAGCACTTTTTGTTAGATTATTTTCATATGATTTTTTTAAAAAAAAATTTATATGGCCTTATTTTGAATATTTTTAACATCACGATTCATTTTTATGGGTTTAGAAATAAACCAAAAAATTATTGAGGTAAATTATTATTAAAATTGCATTTTAATTTTGTTTTTTTATGTAAAATACCAGTATTTTACACTTATATACAATTAAATGCAATATAAATTAATACGATAAATCAAGAAATTTGACACAAAATATAAGTATGCAACTTAAAATAATTTGGTGTAGATGTTTTTTAAAGTAAATCAATAAATATTTTCACTGCATTTCCATTCTTTAAAATTTTAATTTAGGCTCATTATTGACATAATATTGTATTATTGTTAAAAATTTTTATAAATTTTAGACAATTATTATCAAAATGAACTAGCAACCAACAAATGTCCTTAAGCTTTCAATTCAATCATCAGAAAATCTTAAACACTAACTTCAATATAAAGTGTTCACAAACTAATTTGAAATAATGCAGCAATATTATTTTTAATAAATTTATTCAACTATATGAAATGTATAAGAAAATATAATGTATATACATATATAGAGTAAAATTTATAAAAAGAGATGCCAAAAATATTATAAAAAAATAGTTATGTAAATTATATAAAAGATTAACTAATATCATATTTGTGTTTCATTTTCTCTTATAGCAAAAGCTCTAGGTTGGACATGGATCGTTCATCCCCTTTGATAATAAGTTTTTTTATTTAAAAAAAGTATTATATCATGCTATTTATTGATTGCCAGATGTCACACGAACAGTTTTTATATAAAGCAGAGTAAATTCATTTGATGGTTTCTCCACACAGAAGTATTAAGACTTTATATTATAATTAATATTATATGTTTAAGGGCGCCGTTCTAGATCTCGAGACAAACGTCCTGGTTCTAGGGATCAATTTAAAAGAAGTTATCAGAGATCATAATTATAAATATAATAAGTTTTAGGTCGTAGAAGTTCATCCAGAGATAAAAAACGATCACCGTAATATATTTTAAATGTATTAAACTATATAATTTTTTATTAAGATCCAAATCTTTAAAAAGTACTAAAAGGCATAAACATCATAAGGATAGAGACAATAATAAATCTTTAAGAAACCGAGGAGATAAAGTTACAGAGCCTACAATATATTACAATCAAAAAAGTGATAAAAAATCACCTAAAAATATTGTGCCTCCCTTGCCAAATGCAGATATACGTAATTAATTTTGAATATTAAACCCTCATAATTTTTATAGTTGATGCAAAAACTTTAGCTGAGCAAGAAGAAATGAAAAAATTATTGGGGTTTGCATCTTTTGATACAAGCAAAGTATATAAACTTTTAAATACATTATTAATCATGATATCTTACGAATTAATATTTAATAAATTTTTTTATTTTAAATATTTAAAAATAATGGAAGTGAAATTTTTTAATAATTATAATATTTAAAAACCTTGGTTAATTCATAATAATTAAGAAGTTATTTGTATTCAACATAAATTCCTATTATTATTTTTTTATATTTTTTTTAAATTAAAAATAAATTATTAAATATATAAATTGGTTAATAAAATCAAAACAAATATAAAACTTATTCTATTGAATTATTTTAAAACTTAAAATGTTCTTATTTATCTTTATATGTAATCATAGTATTTGGACTGGCCTGCTACACATTTCATCATCTTTATTTACTACAATCTTGGGCATCATCATTAGTAAAACCCACTCCTTTCATATCCATCTTCAGCACATCCATCCATATTTTTTAAAATTTCTATATGGTCTAGTTCTATATAGTACATAAATCTATATGGGGGATAATTAAATTTTTTAAAAAATGATTCTAGGATTTAAGAATCTTGACCCTTTTATGACAACTTTTTTCTTCAGATAAATTTTTTTTTCATAAAAAGTATATCTAATATAAATCCAAACTCATTTTTAGTAAAAAATTTTTAATTTAATTGCATATAGACAAATCAATGACGAAGTGTCAAGTTTACTACTAGGAAAGCAATCAAAAAAAAATATTTATTAGTCAAACCATAAAAAAATAAAATATATGAATAAGTAGAATTTGTCTTTGTTTTTGAGTAAAATGATCAAGTTCTGAATTATAAAAGTTATTGCTAGATTTTAAATTTTTAATAAGTTTTTTTTCAATCAAAATCAAAAATAGATTTGATATTAAAAAAAAATTTTTTTTACATTAAACTTATAATTTATTCATGAAAGGTTAGCGGAATATCTATAAAATTATTTTAAAATTCAAAATAAATTTATTTGCTTAAAATAATTTTGTGCATCAATGGTATTATTTATAATTAATGGGTTTCATGCCTAAGCAAGGATTTATAAATTTATTGCATGATAAAAATATCCTCACATCTTAAACTGATATCTATAGATATAAATGTGATAAAATAATATTTATATCTTTTTTATATATAAGTTTTAATATTATATATATATATTTTAGTTTATATTTTTATAATATATATTTATTTAAATTATATGCTCATATATATGAGAAAATTTACAAAGTATCTATATATAGATACAGATACCTCTGAAATAGTTTATAGATACAGATATTTTTTATACAACTCTGATAATCTTAATAAATTTTCAATAATATAATTAAATTATTAAATATTAATTATTGCTTAAAAAATTTGTTAAAAATTTTTTTTTCTCTTTTATTTATTAAAAAAATAAGCATTTTTTTTATTTATTTCCCCAATGCTTATTTTTAAACGTAAAATTACACAATAAATTTGCATAATTTTCTCTTTATTTATTCAAAAAAATAAGCAATATTAATTTGCTTCCCTCATGTATATTTTTTTAACGTAGTAAATATAATAGTAAAATATTTTAACATAGTAAAAATAATAGTAATTCTTCTTAAAGAAGTAAAAATAATATTAATATTTTTAAAAATTATATTTATTTTTGTTTATGTTATAAAGATTATATTAATTTTTTTATTAACATAGTCAGATTAGTTTTTTTTAACATATTATAAAGATTATATTAAGTTTATTTAAAAATTTTGTGGAAATTTTTTTAAAAGAAGCAATGCTTCCCTTGCTTCAATGGAAGCTATGTCACTGCAATATATACAATGTTGAATTTAGCATCAATTGTCTTTTATTTTGCTTTGATATAAAAAAAAACTTATTTACAAATATTTAGGATGAAATATAACAATTGCATCTTTGCTTTATTGGCACTCTGGATTTCTAGTGTCTGATGTTGTCATATTGAATGCCAAATATAAGAACTATTGATTTCCTATGTTTTGTGCATTTTTCATTGGCTGGCCTTTCTATTTTATTAATTTTTATTATTATTTAATTAAGTCATTTTTGCTTTAGTGCTTATAATTCTAGAATGATATGATTTTATACACATTTTACATCTTTGCTTTATTGGCACTCTGGATTGCCATTTTCTGATGTCATATTGAATGTCAGATATAGGTTAAAGTACTATTTTTCCCATGCTTTGTGCATTTTTCATTGGCTGTCTGTTTTTTAGTTACTTCTGCCATTATTAATTCTTTGCCAATAAAGGCCTTAAATACCTTAAACATCATGTATTTATTCACATTTTGTTGAGCCATATGGCATTTGTATAAGAGTCATGCATTTAAAGTAAAAACTCAAGTCGTATATTTTCTAACTAATGTCTGTTCAATATAATTATAGGAGCCTATCCCATAAATAAATTCTACCTCCCTCTTTACGATTGTGGACATTTCGATTTTCATAAATGATTTCTTGACTACTGGCGAGCTTTTAATTTCTGATTTTGGTGTTATTCACATGGATTATGAATAATTGCAAGGGTGTTTATTCATCTACCTCCCTCTAAGATTGTGGACATTTCGATGTTCATAAATGATTTCTTTACTACTGGCGAGCTTTTCATTTCTGATTATCATGTTATTCACATGGATGTTAAATAATTGTAAGAGTGTTTATTCAATCATTTGCAAATAAAAATAATTATTTAAATCACTTTTAAAATCAAATTCTCTCTTTTTTTTATAAAGTTTTAAAATATTCAAACTTTACATTAAATGATATCATTTTGAGCGATGTTTTGAGATCTTAATACTAAATGGCCGGCTATTTAGTATTGGTTAAATAGCCAAAAAAGCAAAAGAAAAATTAAAAAGAAAAACGATAAAAACAAAAAAAAGAGAATAAAATACGAAAAATAACAATGCCACCACTCTAATATTATTTACTAGTTTTTCATAAAATTATACAAATTTATAAAATTTAAGCAAAATTTAATTAAAATTTATTTATATTTTTGATAGTTAGGACACAGCCTTAAATAAAAAAAATTTTTTTAAAAAAGGATCTAATATTAAACAAAATCTCAATCAGTGTAGACAGAATCATAAATCCCGGGGATAACTAATTTAAAAAAGGAAATATTCTACTAAAAATTGTTCTCGGCATATTTCAATATTCAATAATATTTTTTGATTAGATTTCTGTAATTGAGTAGCAAGTTTTCATATAAACTTATTGACAAAGATTGCATTTAATAGGATACTCCTACTATAAGATAATAAAGCATTTAAAATTCTGTTTACATCATACTTCATATAGCTCTAGAAGAAACCATTTTTAAACATTACTAAAGATAAAATTGGGCTTTAAATGATATAATTTATAAGTGCACACAATCGCATCAGAGACAAATTTTATAGATATTTTTATATTGCATTAAAATAATGTAATTTATAAAAGAGCACACAATCAGTATCAGAGACAAATTTTATAGATATTTTTGAATAGTACGAAATAGGGTAATAAGATTAGCAGCAACTTCTTACCTTCCTGATTGCTTATAAAAAGTCTGTTAAACTTCCATTTAGTTTATTAGTATTGGGGGAAAAAGCTCTAGTAAAAATTTTAGTAATAAATAAATATTAAATATCAAGGTATTCTCATAGAAGCACTGATCCTCTCAATTCATTTATTATGAAAATTAAGCAAATTACACCTTCGAGCAAGATGAACCTTATCATACATATAATTAAATTTATAAAAACCTTGAAAGGATCACAATATCTATAGAATTTATTAGCCAGAGACCTGCAGGCCTAGCCCTAATTTTTTTAAAAATATATTCGAGGCAGGCCTGAAAATTTAAAAAAAATACCTGGGTCGGGTCTAAAAATATGACCGGGCCAGGCAGAAAAAATATGACTGGGCCAGGCTGAAAAAATTTTTCAAAAAATAATCCCAGCCTGGCTTAAATTTAAAAAACCTCTGCAGGTCTCTGACTTAAACAAAAGTTTAGAAGATAGTGTTGTAGATATATTCTTTAAAAAATATATTAGAGATTATGTGGGAATCGAAAACCCAGAATATTAACAAATAATAATATTTTATCATAGTAGGGCTATAATGAATGGCTTTATATTTTAAACGATTTATATTTTAATAATTTATATTAAAGTTTGTTCATTATTATTACAATAACTCAAATTTATTAAAAATTAATATCTATATATCAGGGTTGTGCATTTGACCGGTCAAATACAATTCGGTCAATTGACCGATATTTGACCGGTCAAATATGGTCAAATTCAAATAAATGTTTTTTACACCAATATTAACTTTATTTTGCATTTATATAATATTATAATAAATCTATGTATAATAATAAATATCATAATATTTTTTAATTCATTCTATAGTCAATGTTTCACCCTCCGTGGCAGAGTCTTGTTCCGATTCATATTCAATATCATTATTTTCTTTAATATTTTTAATCAATCTTAAATTATGATACACTTTTACTAATTTTCCTGCTGTAGAAGCCTTTAATCTATTTCTGTTTTTCGTGTGAATATTGCCCCAAACCGACCAATTTCTTTCAGAAGAAGAAGTCGAACTAGGAAATGTTAGTAAAATATTAGCGACTTCTCTTAATGGGCAAGGTGGGCAAAATGCATTCCACCAACTTGAGGCGAAATTTGATTGTTTCTTATGGAAGTTACAACTTTCCACATATTATGGCTATTAAATATACCGCTTTTGCTTCAGAAATTTACTATATTACTCAAAATATTTTGATTATCACCACCTTGTAAAATACCCAATTCTTGTATTATATTACATGCTTCATCAAATTCAGTATTAGTAAGATGCTCCCCTTGATATTGGGGGTCCAATAAATAAGCAGCATTGTGAGCACATGTATTTATATCAGTTTTTCTCTTTTCAAACATAACCTTAATTTTTTTTTCTTGAGATGGAGAAAATATAGAATCATGGCATGATTGTATTATGTGTTTTTCCAAATTAAGCATCTCGTTTTTTACTTGGGCCAAAGTACATTTATCCCCTTGCACTTTCAACAATGAGGTAGCTAAAGGTTGGAGTATAGCTAAAAATTTTAAATTTTTCGTCCAAAATTCTTCGTTTAATATATTATTGGTAATTTCTATGGGACAATTATCACAAACAGCTTCTTCAACAACTCATGCTTTTAGAGCTTTCTTGCATATTTGAATTTGCTCCATACATTTTATTGACGATGCCCATCTTGTTTGGCTAATTGTACTTAATGTATATGGTATGCCATGAAGATTCTTATTACGGGAAAATACTGCAGCTGGTATGTGTTTATTCTTGAAAAATTTAACAATTTTTTTAATTATTGAAATATGGTCACTGAAGGCGTCCAATCGTTCAAAATCGTGAAAGAATAACTGCAATGTATGCGCTGCACAACCATAACATTGTATATGATTATAAATAGATTCAGATTTTAGAATTCTCCAGGCTGCTTTCATGTTAGCGGCATTATCAGTAACTAAAGAATATACTTTTACCGGATTCAATTCATGAATTACATTTTTAAATTCCTGGGCAATATAATCTGCCGTATGGCGATTTTCCTCAGTATTTAGAAATTTGTAGAACACTGGAACAGGCGTCATCACCATAAAATTAATAATACTCTCGTTTCTAATGTTGCTCCAGCCATCTGATACAATTGATAAGTAAGGAGCTTTATCTATTATATCTGCAACTCTCACCTCCATATCACCTGACGCTTTGTCTAGAAGATATCCAGCCACCTTCTCCTGGGTAATGTGTAAATAGGACGTATTTTTTTAAAAAATTCTTGGATGTAGGGATTTTCAGTGATGTGGAAAGGTAAATTGCTCGCATATACAGCCTTTGCAAACAATTGATCCAGCTCATTTTTTTCTTTGGGATTAATTCTATCTATGAAACCGGTTATACAAGATTGAGATTTATATTTAATCGCCTTGCTTGTAGATTGATTAGAAATAAGGGAATCAAATTCTCCTGAGTCACAAGACAAAATATTGTTCATTTGATAATCATTCTCACTAATTTCACCCAATTCTTCATTAGAGTTAGACTTAGAAGTATTACAAATTACATTTGTGATATTTTTTGTAGAGGTTGATATTTTGGAATTTGAATAAAATTTTTCCTTAATTATAACAGGGCACATAGTACAGCTGCTTAATAAATGTTTGACCATTCTATCAACGTGGGTGATATAGGACATCTTGCAAAACTTGCACACCGCTTTAACTGATTTACCATCGCGTACTTCTTGAAAATGTTTCCAAACATGATGCTTTGGTTTGACCATAATCCCTAATATATTAAAATTTAACAAAAAATGATTTTGATTATTGTAAAGTTAATCAATCTTAACTATTTTATAATTATCGACCAATTATTCCAATAATTTCTTAATATTATAAATATAATATAATAAACTTTTTACCAGAATTGAATAATATTCCGTAAATCTGACCAGAACAATTAAAATGAAAATTAATTTTAATAACCAAATATAGCAAGTGTAAGTAAAACAAATGAGAATTAATATAATTTATACTCGGCTAAATATTAAATAAAATTTAAATTTATTAAAAAATAAGAATGAAAAAATTATATTATGATTATAATAAATCGGGTATTTTTATTTTTTTTAAGAAAAATGAATTAAAAATAAAGAATAGGAGAAACGGCAATGATTAGGCAAAAAAATAACTAAAAATATTACTATATTTAGAAAAATTACATATTTATATTTTAATAAAAAAATAATAAGATTGATAAACATGCTTTTAATGCATACTAGTTAATTATATCAAAATATTTATTCGCCATTAAGATTTTAGAGTATTTGACCGTATTTGACCAGTCAAATACTCCTCCGGTCAATTGACCAGTCAATTGACCGTATTTGACCGGTCAATTGACCGACATGCCAACCCTGATTTATATTACGATAATTCCATTTTATTAAAAATTATTTTCAATTTATATTACGATAATTCCAATTTATTAAAAATTAATATCTATTTTTCTTTATTTCTTTTTCAATTTTATCACATAAAAAACATTAACATTTTAGATTTCTAAATATAATAATCAATCGGAATCCCAACATGGGGATTTGAGATCTTGAATCCCCATCTTTTTTTAAAATATATTAAAAAAATATTCCGAATCCCCATGTATATTTTTTTAAAACTTTTAAATTATATTTTTTTCTTCCTTTTTTTGCCGTCATGCTGGCACCAGAAAATTTTATTTTTTAGAGATATTTTATTTTCAGTTTTTATAAATTTATATAAAATAAAATCATAAATATTTTCATCTGAATATATTTTTAAAAAATCCATATTATAAATAATTATTTATTGCAACTCATTTTGCAATTGCACAATAATGTTTTCCCATAGTTTGCGACAGGGAAGCTCCTAAATATTTTTAGCAGTTAAAAAATTATTTATTTTATGTACGTCAATTAATTTGAGGAGTATATGTGGTTACTATAAAAATATTAAATTACCTCTGATTGATTTATCTTTGTTGGGACTTTAAAATCATTTAATTTTATAGTTTTATATAGACTAGAGGCAATAAATTTTGTTGAAATTCTAGCAGACGTTCCTACCCATATTTTATTTTGTTCACCTTCTAAATTTTTAGGAAAGATTAGTTCAATTTGTCCTATGAATATGTATTAACATGTGATCACCTAATATAAAGTTATTTTGTCCAATTATTTGAGAATAAATTAAGATTTAACGCCCACAATCATTAATATGAAATAAAAGAATGGACCCTTATTAAAATATTAGAAATACTATTCCCAATATTATTGGTAGCACAACTATTTTTCCATATAATTTTATAGCCAACATTTTTTGAACAAGGACTATTAGTAATAATATGGACAATTTGAAGCACGAATTTTTGTTTGAAACATTTGCTATTTTAGTAGCGATGTATATAAGGTTTTCCTCATAGGTAAACAATAAAAAAAGTGACGGCTTATCTGTGAATATATAAATAAATATTTTTATTTAATATCCCCTCTTTCCTTAATCGTTAAAAATATAATCTCATTTCCTTATTATCGAGGAAAATCGATATTTATATTTAAATTATTTAGCTTCTGATTTTTTAAATAAAAAAAAGATCGCCCCTAGAAGATTTTTTTAAATCGTGAATATTGAACATTCTTGGATATATTCTATCATGCGTATATTATTTCAATATTTTTAATTGTTGTATTAACATTAGGATGATTATTGTCGTTATGATTAACCTTTAATATTGAATGAATATTGGATATTATAATAACTGTTTTTTTACAAATAAAAGATTCGTTTTCTAAATATAAATATAAAAATACTTTAAGTTTTAATTTTGACGGTATATTTTGAATAGATTTGTATTTGGGTGTTTTTAATGTGATTTTAAATAAATTATATTCTGTATCTGTTTTGGGTAAAAAAATTGAGGCATTAAAAAAAATAACTAAAATTAAAAAAAAAATATTTGTCTTAATATAAATTTACAAAGATAAAAATAAATTTTCAAAATGTAATAATTTAGAAATTTTTTGAAAAAAAAATCCAGCCCAATACGATTCTTATTCAGATTAAAAAATTTATTGATAATTTATACATGGAAAAGTAGTTATGCTACCAATAATACGGGAATAGTATTTCTAATATTTTAAAAAGGGCCCTTCTTTTATTTCATATTTAAATGATCGTGGGCGTTACTTTATTAGGTGATCACGTGTTATTATCTATCCATAGGACAGATAGGACCAGAGTTACAGATACATAGTCTCAAAAGTTATCTAGATACAGATACAGCGTCTAAAAAGTTATCAAGATACAGATACAATTTTTAAATGTATCTGTATACAGATACATTTTTTATTATGCTCTTATAGGTTTGCATAAACCTAAATTAATATTATATTGTGAAAATTCATGAAATGAGCTAAAAAATTTATTGACGCGATATTACATTTGTCAGAATATAACTAAAATAATGATTTTAATATAATATATGATAATATATGATTAAATAATTATAAATAATTATTAGATTTCAGTAATAAAACATTTTCAAAATTTTGATCATTTAGGCATCCTCGTTTATCTGTAAAGACATTTTTAGCAACACTAAATAGTCTTTCCACAGGGGCGCTTGAAGGAATTGTAGTGTTATATTTAATAAATAACAATTTTATATCAGGGTATTCTTTAAAAATGCTAAAATCTCTACATTCATTTTTGAAAAAATTATTTAAAATTTGTTGATTATCAAAATTTAAATCATTATTAGAAATTATATCTGCTGTAGGGTACTGAAAAAAATCTGAAATTAAATTATTTGTTTTTTTTGGCAGGTTATTTGCTTGCAGTCAGTTGATGACTTTGATAATTCACCAGCTAATCTTTGTATTAATTGTTTTCTTTTATTAAGATTTTCTTCCATTTGCAACCATGTCCAATCAAGTTTAAAAAAAGGGTGGAGCATGGTTGCTATAATATTATCATCTTCAAATAAGGTCACAATAAACCTAGAATTATTAAATATTTTTAATTTATTATATTAATTTACCTATCCTCAATCCCTTTAAGTAAGGCATCTAAGAGTGGTAAACAGAATCTCAGGTTCATTTCTTTAAAATTCTTTAATTTGATAATAAGTTGTGAAATAGTTGCACAGTAATAAGCTGTGTACATATACTTATCTCCCTGCAAAATATCAAGGGAATTAGCTATTGGCTTCATTAGCTAATTTAAAATAATGCTATATATATAAATATTATTTATAACTTACTAAACAATATTCATGAATAAAATCACATTCATTAGGTAAAAACCTAGGTAGTTTTATTCCATCACATATCTTGTCTACTTTGTCAGATTTATCTTTTATAATTTCTGACATTAATTGTAAGGCATTATAGGTGGAGTTCCATCTAGTTATATTAGGACATATAAAATAACGACCAATATATTCCTTAATAATCTCAGATGAAATAGGAGACTTATTTTGCCTATTCCATATATTTTGGCATTTAAGTAGTGTTGTGCTATATATCTAATGAAGAAAATATTACTTATTTAATTAAAATTAGTTTTACCCTCTGATATTGTTTACACTGCATGGCTCTATTGGCATCCACAGTGGCTATAAGATTCAATGTGTGACTGGCACAACATTGGTGATGAGGTAAACTAAATGATTCTGATAATTCAGAATCCTGTGCAGTATTATAAAGATTTGATATAGAAATTGGCACAACTGCTTCATCTTCCAGATCATCAATTGATTCACTTGTATTATTTTCAATTGGCTTGAAAACTCTTTAATAAATTAAGTAATCAATCATATATTATGTTTATATTTATTTATAATAAAATAAACCTAAAACATTTTTTAAAATTTTTGGCATTATCTGTAATGGTCTTTGAAATTTTATTTTGAATGCAATAATCCTTAGCTATATCTTGTAAATTTTTTGCTATTTTATCATATGTATGACTACCAGTCATTCTTTTACAAGCCAACGCTACATTTTTTCTTTCCAAACTTATTGGATTTATATAATGAGCGGTTACTCCTATATATGAACTAGAAATTAAAATTTATTAAAATTGCTGAATTAATTATTCTTAATTAATTATTATACAAATTGAAATGTTAACTATACCGGCGATAGGCACTCCAACAATCTGCTGTTGTGCATATTAATGATGGTTCTATAAGACTTAATTATTTCTTTCTTTTCATTTTCCCATCTTTGGGAAATTCTACCAACAACTGTCTGTCGGCAAATTATATTTTTGTGTGGAGCCAAAGTGTTGATCATTTTTTTAAAAGAAGGATTTTCAACAATTGAAAATGGCTGCATGCCATCTATAATAAAAGCAATAATTAAATCATCTAAAGTGCCTTGAGTTAAAGTCAAAGGTCTTTTAGCAAAAATATTGATGGAGGATGAGCCTTGTCCAGTATTTTCTTTGGTAGTTTTATTTTCCTTCCCCTTTTTTATTTTTGTTAACAAGGTTGGATGTTTTCTCTTAAAATTTAAATTAGAATTTTAAATATATAATATCTATACCCTTATGTGCTTCAAGATATTGCACGTTGAAGTCTTACTGACGGATATTTTTGTATTTTTAGGTAGACACGGCAAATACCATTAGAGAATTGTTTTCTTTGTTTTGAGATATTATTTTAAAATATTCTCTATAAATTGGCCATGGTAAAGCAATAGAACTTGTTGTTGCTTCCTCTTCTTCATCGATATAGATCTAAATAAATATATAAACTTAAAAATTTAGTTATAAAATAAAATTTACCATTTCCATATTGTAATATTAAAATTTGTATGGTTTATTGATAAACTCGGACATAATATTTAAATTAATGAATATTTATATATATTTTTTATATATAAGTTTTAATATTTTATGTATATATAATTCTTTATTATAATATTAATAAATATTAATATATAATATATATATATATATATTTATTTCATAAGCACATATGAAATAAAATAAATTTTACAGTCAAATATTTTTATTTATAATAAAAAAAGGGGTATATAAAATGTATCTGAAAAAGTATCTAAAAACAGATACAGATACCTCTAAAATAATATCTAGATACAGATACAGATATCTTTCTAAAAAATCTATCTAGATACAGATACTACATTTTTATATCTAGATACAGTATCTAGATACTTGTATCTAGATACTTTAACAACTCTGGATAGGACTAATATCTGTAAATTTAGAAGGGAATGTATTAAAAATTGAACAAAATAAAATATGGGTAGGAACGTGTGCTGGAAGAATTTCATCACCATTTCTCTAATCTTTTAAGTTCCCAACAAAGATATATCAATCATATGTAATTTAAGTTATTTTTATAGTAACCACATACTCCTCAAATTAATTGATGTACGTGTAATATATTAATTTTTTATTTAAGCTGCTAAAAATATTTAGGAGCTTCCCTGTTACAAACTATGGGAAAACATTATTGCAATTGCAAAATGAGTTGCAATAAATAATTTTTTATAATTCTGATTTTTTAAAAATATATATTCAGGTGAAAATATTTATGATTTTATTTTATATAACAAAAACAGAAAATAAAATATCTCTAAAAAATATAATTTTCTGGTGCCAGCCAGACGGCAAAAAAAGGAAGAAAAAAAAATATAATTTAAAAGTTTTTAGAAAATATACATGGGGATTCGGAATATTTTAAAAAAATATTCCGAAAATATTCCGAATAAAACGTGGGGATTCAAGATCTCGAATCTCCATGTTGGGTTTCCGAATCCCACATGATTCCGAGCTGACTACAATTTATACAAAGTAACTGTCCAAAGTAACTAGGTACTCTTAATAAATATATTTAAATAATAAATTTATATTTTTTTACATTATAATATTATACAGAGCTGATTGCCCTGAATTTACTATCCACTTGATACTAATATAATTGTAACCTTCTAAAATTTTATTTAAACACGATATTAGATTATAAAACTTTCTAAAATTCGAAAATAGTGTTTTTATAATTTTATATTTTAATTCTTAATATTTTGCCGATTGTAATAATTTTCTTACAATAAAAACTGCCCAATATTTCGCTTATATAAAGTAATTTTAATATTTAATTATATTTCATATAATTTTTTTCCCCCTTTGACTATGCAGAGCACATAAATTTACAAAAAAATTTATAACATTTTTTATAAATTAATCATATTTAAAAAATTTTTTTTATAAAATAATCATATTCTTTAAATAATTTTTTTTTATAAAATAATCATATTCTTTAAATAAAATTTTTTATAAAATAATTCTCTATAAAACATTCTCTATAAAATCATTCTCTGTAAAATCATTCTCTGTAAAATCATTCTCTGTAAAATCATTCTCTATAAAAACATTCTCTGTAAAATCATTCTCTATAAAATCATTCTCTATAAAATCATTCTCTGTAAACGACATTCTCTATAATTGTTTTCTCTATAAAATAATTCTCTATAAATGACTTTCTCTATAAGTGCATTCTCTATTATTGTTTTCTCTATAAAGGTTTCTCTGTAATGGTTTCTCTGTAATGACGTAGAACCTGATTTTATAGAGAATGATTTTATAGAGAATGTATTTTATAGAGAATTATTTTATAAAGAATTTTATATAAAGAATATGATTATTTTATAAAGAATTTTATATCTATATAATATATTATAGTATATGAAATAATATTAAATATTAGAATTACCTTATATAAGCGAATAATTGGGTAGTTTTTATTGTAAGAAAATTATTGCAATCGGCACAGAAAATTGTTTAGTTACTTCATAAAATATTAATAGAGCGCATCTTTGAGAGAAAATTTAAGTGTTTTTATATCGTTATATTTGATGGCATTATTGAGATTAAATATAAAATTGTCATAATAATATAAAACTCTATTTTAGAATTTCAGAAAGTTTTATAATCTTATATCATATTTAAATAAATTTTAGAAGGTTATAAATATTAGTATCTAGTGGATAGTAGACAGGCTAGCCGGATCAATTAAATTACGTTAAATGGAATATATTATAATATGTTTATATATTAATGTAAAATAAGTATTCATTGGCTAAGATTTAAATCAAATCTGTACAGAGATGTTAAACCATACTTTTAAAAGTAGCGCGCTACCTCTATCACTACCCACGAAAAAAAGTAGCGCGCTATTAGCTTTTTAATAGTAGCTTTGGCTTCTTTTTATAAAAAAATTTAGAAATAAATTTGTTTGTTTTTTGCTTATAATGTAATTCCATAGTGTATAATACATAAAAATCAACATTTATATATATAAATATAGTTAGTTTTGATTATAAAATAATTTAGTTAAAAATACCATAATTTATGTAATAAAATGAACTATTTATGGTAATATTCATTTTTTATTTATTTTGTTGCATTTTAATAATAAAATCTTTCTATACTATCATCCCCAAGTCTAGCGCGACGATCAGAAACTATAAATTTCGTTTTACTAAATAATCTCTACACTAGCACTTGAGAAGAAGGCAGTAATTTATTTTATAAAATATTTTTAATAAAAGAAAAATTGTATTTTAGATTTAAAAAATGCGTCTAGGGAATTTTTTATTATATTAGTTTCCTTTATTTCAAAAAATTTGGAAGTCGTTTTTATGGTTCTAATTAGGACATCTTTGTCTGCTATCTCAATCAGTAGTGAAAAAAAGTTGTTGTACCAGAGGATAGAGTTTTAATCATCATGGTAAATGATAGATTATCAACCAATGACATTGGATGAACTGTATCAATTATAATCGACAATAACTTAATTAGCCAGTTTCTGAGAAATATTGGCATGTGTAATATTTATTATTAATTAATTTAGCTTGAATTGAATTGGTCTCTTTGAATGCAGTTTCCATTATAACAAAATTATTAAAATGTTTTTCTATCTCTTTAACACTGTTACATTCTTACAAAATAAAAATACTATTAAAATTTAAAAATGACAATTACCTTTAGGTGTTTTTTAAGGTTATGGCTACATTTAAGGATATATATTTTTTACAGTTTGAACAAATAAATTTCCAGCTTTTGTTTTTACATTAATTTGAAAATATTTTCAAATTTTGGAAATGGAAAATTTTTATTATTGCTGTCAAGAACATTTTCTTCCAGTGTACCTTCCATTTCATTATTATTATAATTGTCTGAGTCACTTACATCGATTTGGATATCCATTTGCGATGACATTTTAAATAATTTACACTAGATGATATGATATAGGTTTATAATACAAGTTGAAGTTTCAATTTTTTTTAAAATAATAAATTATAGAAATTATAATTAATTATGATATTATACTTAAATTTTCATGTTTATAGTTACATTCATTATATTTAAAAAAGTATTTAAGTAGCAAAAAGGAGCGCGTTATTAGCTATAACTACCAAAAAAGATAGCGAGCTACTTTAACAACTCTGATTCTGAAAAATTTTACAAATTTAAATTTATTTATATTTATTAAGATATACATATATATAAATTAAGTGAATAGTTACTTTCTTAAAAATATAGCCAGCACTATTAATATTTCGTAAATATAAATAGTTATAGTTATTTTTTTAGCAAAAATGTAGCTAGTTAATGGTAACCACTTAATTTAACAACACTATTGTAGAGATTTTCATTTATAAATTTTTTCTTTAGCAGATTTATTTTAGTTCTTAATTATTTTTCTTAAAAATTTTAAATTATAGATGTCACATACGGATAATCCATTCTTTAGTTAAAAGATATTTATCACGAAGCGATTAACCTTTCCTACAATACCTCAATGTGGTATATCAAAATATTTTTATGGCAGTAGGTGTTTATCAATTGAAAACAAAATATGTTATTTTATATAAACGACATTCTCTATCATTATTTTCTCTATTAAAGTTTGTTTTTTCTTTAAATGTTTGTCACCAAAGACTATTCTAGAATGTTTTAAGTAATAAATTGATTATTTTTTTTTAAATTTTATTAATTTTATTTTAAAAATTATGGCTGAATTTATTTTAAGTAGTCGAAACAATCAGTTTTTACTTCTTGATTTTTACTTATTTCAAAAGGAAAAACATTTAACCAAACAACCTATTGTAGATGTGTTGAATTCTACTTGGATGGAAGCAATAAGTGCGCTATAATTAAGAACGGAATACATATATTGCACAATCAAAAGTATAACCATATATCAGACATTGCAGATATTGAAGCAAGAAGAGAGTTAAATAGAATTAAACAAGAGGCTTCTAGTTCCCAATATCTGCCCAAAATATAATGTCTGATATATCTAGCAATATATCCATAGCCGCCACTTAGATGCCCAATTGTTTCTTAATTAAAAAGACAATTCAAAGGATAAGACCAAGTAGGAATAGCGCCAGTCGTTCCCGTGAGCCTGATTCACTTAGTTATACCAATTGAATAACAATTATCCAATAATAATGAGCAATTTTTGTTATATGATAGTGGTCATCATGATCACCGATGCATCATACCTTCAAAAATTTACAATTTTTATCAACATGCGATAAAAGGTATGCAAATAGCACATTCAAGATATGTCCTCCTTTCTTCCGTCAAATATACACCATCCACGGGATGAAACATATAACCATTATCCCCGCTATTTATGTTTTGATGACATGTCGCCAACAAGATTACGTTAATATTTTCAATCAAATTAAAAATTTTCAATTTTTAAATCCTAAATTCATCATGATCGACTTTGAATTAACAGCGTTATCTGCTTTTAAACAGTCATTTCCATTGACTGCAATGCGCGGGTGCCTGTTTCATATGTCGCAATGTATATGGCATATGGTTCAAAAAAATCCGCTAATTTGCAATGCATACAAAACACAAACAAATTTTGCTATATACATAAAATGTTAATGTCACTGGCATAAGGATGTAATTCACGGATTCGAGGAATTATATGCTTCTGAATTCTATCAAGAAAATAGGGATACACTGGCCCAAGAGACATGGAAAATGATAGCGATGGAGAGGAGGTTGCCAATATTTAACATTTCTCTACGGAATCTACAAAACATTTATAGAGAAACTTTTACAGATAAAACAATTATAGAGAATGTCGTCTATAAAGAATTATTTTATGGAGAATTATTTTATAGAGAATGATTTTACAGGGAATGATTTTATAGAGAATTTATTTATAAGAGAATTATTTTATAAAGAATATGATTAATACCACTTGTATATGAAGTTTTTATAAGATTAACATTGTATATCTACTAAATAAGAGCTCAGCAATATTCATTCGAAATATCAAATAAATTTTTATTCATTAGAAATCCAAATAAATATACTATAAAAATATACCAATATAAAAAATACAATTATATGATTAAATTAAACATTTAAATTTATATTGTGGGCTAAAGTCCTTAAATAATCCAGCATGATTCTTGAATGAAAATCTTCAACAATTAGAAAAATTCTTTTGGATCTTTCGCGATATTCTTTCTTTGACAGTGGAGCCAATAGTCCTAAAGAATATTGTTCCAATTTGTAATAATTCAGCTATTGAGAGCTAAGAATGAAAAAGTTTTTAAAATTTATTACATAATATAATTACCAACTCTTTACAAATTTCCAGATCGTTAGATGATGGAAACGACGAAAAACTTCGATACCAGCCCTTTACTAAATTATTGGTATTCATTCGGTTCACAAGATAGTGTCGATTCGTAGCAATTCCAAAGAGAAATGCTAAATATTGGCGACCTCCTCTCCATCGCTATCATTTTTCAAATCCATGTCTCTTGGGCGAAAATATCCCTATTTTCTTGATAGAATTCAGAAGCACATAATTCCTCGAATCCATGAATTACATCTACATGCCAGTGACATTAACATTTTTATGTACATAGCAAAATTTGTTTGTGTTTTGTATTCATTGAAAATTATCGGATTTTTTTGAAACGTGCGCCATATGCATTGCGGCATATGAAATAGGTAACCACGCATTGCAGTCAGTGGAAACGACTGCTGTTAATTCAAAGTCGATCATGATGAATTAAGATTTAAAAAAATTTGAAATTTTTTTATTTGACTGAAAATATCAACGTAATCTTGTTAGCGACGTGATGTCATCAAAACATAAATAGCGGGGATAATAGTTATATGTTTCATCCCGTGGATGGTGTATATTTGATGGAAGAGAGGAGGACATATCTTGAATGTGCCATTTGCAACCTTTTATCGCATGTTGATAAAAATTGTAAATTTTTGATGGTATGATGCATCGGTGATCATGATGACCAGTATCATATAACAAAAATTGCTCATTATTATTGGATAAATGTTATTCAATGGTATAACTAAGTGAATCAGGCTCACGGGAACTGCTGGCGCAATTCCTACTTGGTCTTATCCTTTGAATTGTCTTTTTAATTAAGAAACAATTGGGCATCTAAGTGACGGCTATGTACATATTGCTAGATTTATCAGACATTATATTTTGGGCAGATATTGGGAACTAGAAGCCTCTTGTTTAATTCTATCTAGCTCTCTTCTTTATTTAATATCTGCAATGTCTGGTATATGGTTATGCTTTTGATTGTGGAATATATGTATTCCGTTCTTAGTTATAGCGCGCCTACTGCATTCACCCACGTGGAATTCAATACATCTCCTATAGGTCGTTTGGTTAAATATTTTTCCCTTTGAAATAAGTAAAAAATCAAGAAGTAGAAACTGATTGTTTCGACTATTTAAAATAATTTCAGCCATAATTTAAAAAAAAAATTATCAAAATTTAAAAAACATAAATATTATTACTTAAAATATTCTAAAATGATCTTTGGTGACAAACATTTAAAGAAAAAACAAACTTTAATAGAGAAAATAATGATAGAGAATGTTGTTTATATAAAACTAGCTAAAAATAATCCGTAAAGAATGACGAGGTTGAGGGGTAATTAGTAAGTTTTTCTCCCTACTTTTATGATAGTTGTTACCTGTTATTTGAAAATAATATCTTTTTATTATTTATAACCCCCTCCTCCATCAGGCCAGGTCCTCAGGCCTTCAAAAAAATTTGTTTTAGGTCAATGTCTGATCCATAGTAATAATGGAATTCCCAAGCGTCCAAGCTGATAATAATTTTGAAAAATTTTCCTTAAGCCCAGTCCAATATAATTCATATAAATATTTTCCAAACCCAGCCCCACCCATAATAATTTTAAAAAATTTTTCTCAAACCTGACCAAGGTGTAATAATTTTGAAATTTTTACCTTAAGCCTGGAGATAGGTAAATCTTTAAAAACCATAGTCATTTTTTATTCTTTTTAATCCTGCTCAATCCTACTTCAGACCAAGACCAACTCATTAGGACTAATAGTGAACTATTTTTACTTTTTGAGTAAAAATATATTTAAATTAGCTTTTACCTGAGACCTATATAAATATTATGCCTAATATCTAATATAAAAAAATTCCCAAAAGGTTCATGCTCATAATCATGTTGAGAAAATTTTCTCAAGCCTTCCAAAGGTTATAATAATTTTGGTAGTTAAGAACTGAAATAAAATATGTAAAAGTCATAATTCATTTAAAAATACAATCAGAATATGAAAGTTGCATGAGCTTTAGTTTTTTGATCAGGCCTAGCTATGTCTGCAAAAAAAAATTTCAGGCCAATGTCTAACCCATATTTAAAATTCAAATCTAACATCTCTATTTTAAATTTTATCCAATATGATTTCCATCACAAATTTAAATTTTGATATTTCTAATACTCTTAATGCTCACTGTATTGCAACAATTTTACCTCTTTTTCTTTTAAATTTTAATATTTTTATAAAATTTATTAATAAAATATATTTAGTACCATACACACAAACTAAATAATTACCCTTCAACCCCGTCAGCTAGTATGGTAATAACAGGCGTAACCTTCTGGTGTATTTAATTTTAAGATGAGATTAAGTGGTTTGCCAAGCCCCGGTACCTAACCCCAGTCTCCCCTATTTTGATTAGTAGTCAATATTATGTAAGCGAGATTTTGCGCTAAATGTAAGGAAAGTTTTGATTTCTATCTCTAATCTTACATGTTATTATGGCTAAAATCTTAATCGACCCAAATCGGACGTTTAACAACACTAATGTTGATCCAATAAAATTCAAATTAAGACTGATTCATTTTTTAGATTTATTAAAAATCCTTAAAATAATTCTATTAATCATTTTAAATATATATTATGTTTAACTAATTTTTTCTATTATAAAATAATCAAAAACGAATTAACGCACAAAGGCAATTTCATGGCTGTTTATGATTGGTATTTAGGATTTATTCTAAGAAATCATAGTATCTCCTTTATGTCCAAAATGTTTATTAAATTAACCTAAATTAAGTTTCAATTTTTATATATAATTTGCTTCAATTTATAAGTATTATGATATTTTTAACAATAAAACAATAAAATTATTCTATACGTATCATTATTAATAAATAAAAATGCATTTCAATTTATTATGGCTAAAAAAATCAATGATTTAGGAAGCCCCTTGAATTTGCCTCACCCCGCTATTGGGACTTTTTGGATATTATTTTTACTTTTTCAAATAGTAAAATTTAAAAAAAATGATTATATTCTTAAAATTATTATAAGGTACCTTTATAGAGTATAGTTTTAGGAGGTATCTAATCATATATTATTTTTTATATTATCTAAAAAAATCAGGAGCTAAATTTTATAAAAATCGGTCTAACTAACCCCAGTCTCCCCTACCAATGTGGTAAATTGGTCCAGCAAGGAAATCGGTATAAATATTGGTTGTTTTTTTTATTGATATTACACATTTAGTAAATAAAATTGAGATTTTTGTAAAAAAAAATACGAAGAAATAATTAATATGACCAACATAATCATTTCTATTTAATCATCCTTTTTTTATACTAATAAATTGCAACTGTATTAGATACGCGCCGAATTGACACCGCGCCGAATTGACGTTGCGCCGAGTTGTCGCCGCGCTGAATTGACGATGCGCCGAATTTTCCGCGCCGAATTGACGTGATACCCTGGCCATAATATATTAATTAATAATTTTATTATAAATCAGAAATATTACAATATGAAATACTTGCAATAGACCTATCTTATATATTTTTTCATTTTAGGTATATAAAAATTTAATTATACACTAATTTAATAAGTATAAGCATTAAATTTTTCATCATCCATTTAATGATACTTTATAAATTAATAACTTAATTATCTTTTTGTTAAACAGTTTAATTTCAATATAAGTATTAACATCTAAATTTATCATCATCTATTTAATGATAATATTTTATAAATTAATATCTTAATTATCTTTTTGTTAAACATTCTTATTTCAATATAAAATTAATCACTATCTATTTAATAATTTTATAAATTATTATCTTAACTATCTACATGTTAAAGTGATTTTTAATAATTTAATCATTCATGATGTTTAATAAGCTTAATTAGGCAATTATTAATACACAACAATAATGAAAGCCATTTTATTAATTTATAAATGAAACAATTATAGTATCTTTATTTACATACATAACAAACAAATAAATCATTGTTATTACATTGAGTATGGGTCCATTCTTCACATTGCACTTGCAGGCATTTAATCCACTCTTCACCTTTCTTGCTCTTTGAATATGCCTTCTTGCATATTATGCATAGATTTTTTTTTATTGTTTTTTTAAATATTAGTTAATTTATGTTTTTTATAAGGTGATGAGGTTAAAATTTCTGATTTCTTTCTCCTCTTGTCTTTTTTGATAATATTATTGCTATATAAAATTGGATGTGGTAGAATAGATTGTGAATTCAAATTATTATTGGGCTGATGACATGATGTTAAGCATAACTCATTATCAGAAGTGGTAGTCATAGGGCTAAGAGTGGAATTTATTGTATCATTTTCAGGATCACAATAAGCTAATTTTCCCACTGCCAGAGGAATATTGGATAATTCTGACATATCATCATCATTAGATATTAAATAACTATCTTCAGAGAATATATCAGGGTTGAAGGGATATATCCCACAGGCTAAAAATCCATTCTGAATATTTTTGGGGGTTGTAGCTTTAGGAAGCTCCATTTTATAAAATTGATGGTATTTCATATATGGTAAATGATTTGCCTACTGTCAATGCTGTTATTATAAAAAATTTTAAATGGTCCAAAGACTGATTTATCTAGTGGTAACTTGTGGGAGCAGTGTGGTGGTAGGGTGAGCAGGATTATTCCATTGTCTCTGCAAAAATCTATTGATCTTAGTGAGCAATGTGAACAATGATTGTCTAATATTAATAAATTTTTATTTGTTTTGGATGCTTTTGTTAGTTTGCAAAAATGAGTTAAAAATATCAGGAATTCATTTTCCTGCATCCAGATCCATTTCCAGCACCAATACATCCTGAATGAAGTAAAATATAAATAATAAACATTCTTCTAAAAACCTATAGGGCCATCTCTGATAAACCAATCTTTGTATCGAATTCTTGGAAATAGTAACATAGGAGGAATGCTATTTCCAATTGCATTTATAGCTATAGCAATGGTCACTAAGGATCCTTTTTCACCTGAGGTTAAAAATCCTACCTGTTTCATGCCCTTCTCTGCAATAACTTTACCAGGATCTTGGACAGTGGTTACTCCAGTCTCATCCATATTCCATATGTCTTGTGGTTCAAATTTATATTCATCCATTAGAGATTTTAAATTATCAAAAAAAAATTTGACGTGAGGATTGAAGCCTCGAGCTCTAGCCAAGCTTGTTGCTTCAGGGGTTCTAAGGGCTAATGTAGGATGTCTATTTTTAAACCCTTTGAACCAATCCAAGCCAGCCATTCCATCACGAGTCCAACTTTCTGGAAACTTTAACTCATATTTTTTTGCTAAATCATGTGCCAATATTCTTATCTAATATTTAATAGAGATTAAATTCTTTAAAATATAAATTTTACTTGCTTTATGCCAAAACCCATTAGTGATTTACTAGCCTGAATTATATAATCTTTTAAAAGGTCCTCCTGAGCTTTAGTGAATATTAACCTATTTGAACTCCATCCCATATGAGGATATTCCAAAGTCTCTTTATATTTATTCATAGCTCTTCTTAAAGTCGTTCTAGGAATATTAAATTTATTAGCTATTGATAGTGTTGATTTTTTATTAATGATTATATCAACAATTGCCAGTTTAATTTGTTCATCACTTGAATTTGCACCAAATATTGTTTTGCGCGCCTTTTTCATTTCAATATGAATGTATGATTTTGGCCAGACAATACTCACCTGTATTATTAATAAGCGCCTCTATATGTATTAAATAAAACTTTTAAAGTCTTATTTTTTGTGTGAATACTAAATGCCTAAGGATAATATTTATATAAAATATCAGTAATCTAAATTAGTAATTTTTTCACCAAACAAAAAAAAATGTGTAACGTGATTTTTCCAGAAAGAGGTACCAAAAACATTTTTTATAAAATATTTTTATATTGAATTGCTCTATTCAATAAATGAACTTAGGTAAGGTAAATATCATAAATATACACATTTTGACTAATTTTAAGAGAAATCGGTCCAATAGAAAAAAGTTAAAGGGTGGTGGCCAGTCTTCAAACATGGCCATTTATGGCACTTCTCCCCTACAGCTCCAAATCCTTGGTTAAACTTGTTTTATATACTCTATATGTTCATTTATGATAATGATAAAGGGCACTATCAAAATGATTGATACAGCCTATTTGGATTTCCGTGGATTATAGAATTTGACTTATCGTGATTAATACAGCCTATTTAGATTTCGGTGGATAATTGAATTTTATCGTTACCAACAAGTATAAATATCAATATGAGCAACAATAGATATAAATGATAATGGTAACGTGAATATAATAAAGAAAATAGATTCATCAACAACAAAAGTAACCTGGAGTATTCCAATGGTAGAGGTACGTAAAATTTCAGGTGAACTACGATTATGTGGAGAATAATTCTACCAATGTTTGAAGAATTAATCGCAAAAATCGCTATAGATCTCAAAGATGCATATCTACAAATGAGCATTGACGATGAATCGCAAGAATTATTAACCATCGTAATGTAAAGATAAAGCAATTTATTTAGATTATGTTATAATCACAGGGAAAAATGATACTGAACATATAGAGAATATAAAAAAGTTTAACCAAGGATTTGGAGCTGTAGGGGAGAAGTTCCATAAATGGCCATGTTTGTTTTTTTCTATTGGACCGATTTCTCTCAAAATTAGTCAAAATATGTATATTTATGATATTTACCTTACCTAAGTTCATTTATTGAATAGAGCAATTCAATATAAAAATATTTTATAAAAAATGTTTTTGGTACCTCTTTCTGGAAAAATCACGTTACACATTTTTTTTTGTTTGGTGAAAAAATTACTGATATTTTATATAAATATTATCCTTAGGCATTTAGCATTATTCACACAAAAAATAAGACTTTAAAAGTTTTATTTAATAGACATATAGTGGCGCTTATTAATAATACAGGTGAGTATTGTCTGGCCAGGCATTGACTGGCCAAAATCATACATTCATATTGAAATGAAAAAGGCGCGCAAAACAATATTTGGTGCAAATTCAAGTGATGAACAAATTAAACTGGCAATTGTTGATATAATCATTAATAAAAAATCAACACTATCAATAGCTAATAAATTTAATATTCCTAGAACGACTTTAAGAAGAGCTATGAATAAATATAAAGAGACTTTGGAATATCCTCATATGGGATGGAGTTCAAATAGGTTAATATTCACTAAAGCTCAGGAGGACCTTTTAAAAGATTATATAATTCAGGCTAGTAAATCACTAATGGGTTTTGGCATAAAGCAAGTAAAATTTATATTTTAAAGAATTTAATTCTCTATTAAATATTAGATAAGAATATTGGCACATGATTTAGCAAAAAATTATGAGTTAAAGTTTCCAGAAAGTTGGACTCGTGATGGAATGGCTGGCTTGGATTGGTTCAAAGGGTTTGAAAATAGACATCCTACATTAGCCCTTAGAACCCCTGAAGCAACAAGCTTGGCTAGAGCTCGAGGCTTCAATTCTCACGTCAAATTTTTTTTTGATAATTTAAAATCTCTAATGGATGAATATAAATTTGAACCACAAGACATATGGAGTAACCACTGTCCAAGATCCTGGTAAAGTTATTGCAGAGAAGGGCATGAAACAGGTAGGATTTTTAACCTCAGGTGAAAGAGGATCCTTAGTGACCATTGCTATAGCTATAAATGCAATTGGAAATAGCATTCCTCCTATGTTACTATTTCCAAGAATTCGATACAAAGATTGGTTTATCAGAGATGGCCCTATAGGTTTTTATAAGAATGTTTATTATTTATATTTTACTTCATTCAGGTTGTATTGGTGTTGGAAATGGATCTGGATGCAGGAAAATGAATTCCTGATATTTTTAACTCATTTTTGCAAACTAACAAAAGCATCCAAAACAAATAAAAATTTATTAATATTAGACAATCATTGTTCACATTGCTCACTAAGATCAATAGATTTTTGCAGAGACAATGGAATAATCCTGCTCATCCTACCACCACACTGCTCCCACAAGTTACCACTAGATAAATCAGTCTTTGGACCATTTAAAATTTTTTATAATAACAGCATTGACAGTAGGCAAATCATTTACCATATATGAAATACCATCAATTTTATAAAATGGAGCTTCCTAAAGCTACAACCCCCAAAAATATTCAGAATGGATTTTTAGCCTGTGGGATATATCCCTTCAACCCTGATATATTCTCTGAAGATAGTTATTTAATATCTAATGATGATGATATGTCAGAATTATCCAATATTCCTCTGGCAGTGGGAAAATTAGCTTATTGTGATCCTGAAAATGATACAATAAATTCCACTCTTAGCCCTATGACTACCACTTCTGATAATGAGTTATGCTTAACATCATGTCATCAGCCCAATAATAATTTGAATTCACAATCTATTCTACCACATCCAATTTTATATAGCAATAATATTATCAAAAAAGACAAGAGGAGAAAGAAATCAGAAATTTTAACCTCATCACCTTATAAAAAACATAAATTAACTAATATTTAAAAAAACAATAAAAAAAAATCTATGCATAATATGCAAGAAGGCATATTCAAAGAGCAAGAAAGGTGAAGAGTGGATTAAATGCCTGCAAGTGCAATGTGAAGAATGGACCCATACTCAATGTAATAACAATGATTTATTTGTTTGTTATGTATGTAAATAAAGATATTGTTTCATTTATAAATTAATAAAATGGCTTTCATTATTGTTGTGTATTAATAATTGCCTAATTAAGCTTATTAAACATCTTGAATGATTAAATTATTAAAAATCACTTTAACATGTAGATAGTTAAGATAATAATTTATAAAATTATTAAATAGATAGTGATTAATTTTATATTGAAATAAGAATGTTTAACAAAAAGATAATTAAGATATTAATTTATAAAATATTATCATTAAATAGATAATGATAAATTTAGATGTTAATACTTATAATTAAATTTTTTTTGCCTAAAAATTAAGAAATATTATCATGAAGTATTTCTAATTGTAATATTTCATATTTATAATAAAATTCTAAATAATATATTGTCTAACTAAGGTTATTAAACATAAATTTATAAATTGATGAATGATTTAATTATTAAAATAGTCTATAACATGTAGATAATTAAGATAATAATTTATAAAGTCATTAAATAGAGAGTGGTTAATTTTATAAACAAAAAGATAATTAAGTTATTAATTTATAAAGTATCATTAAATGGATGATGAAAAATTTAATGCTTATACTTATTAAATTAGTGTATAATTAAATTTTTATATACCTAAAATGCAAAAATTTATAAGATAGGTCTTTTGCAAGTATTTCATATTGTAATATTTCATATTTATATTAAAATTCTTAATTAATATATTATGGCCAGTTAACACATAGTATATGGCCAGTCAATATATCAGAAAAATAACTTTCACATAACCTCATCTAGCTCATAAACAATTATAGATAGAGCTTTAATTCAAATTTTATTTTAAAGATTAATAATTTAGCTACACATTGATATCAAATTTGTTTGGTTAAACCCTATTCTTAATACCTTTTTTTCAAAAAAGCAAAAACATGGCCATTCATGGCACTTCTCCCCTACTTATTAAACCTTTAATAAAAATATATGGTGATAACAGAGATTTAAGCTCATTAACAAACCAAAGATTATTACGTTGGGCTTATAAATTATCGGCATATGATTATGATATAATGTACAAGAATGATGCTAATAATATAATTGCAGTTGCTTTATCTTTATAAGTTGTTTTGCAATTTTGTATATATCTGCCCATATTTTCTTGGGAAGAGTAATTCTTTTTTATATCAGTTAATATTTATTCCTCCATAAGTTATAAATAATTTTTTCAAAATGACGTCAGTTTGAGAAATATTTTTTTTGTGTCTATAGTCGTCAATAGAAAATTTTGAGGATATTTTATGTGTCTATAGTCGTCAATAGCCCATTTATCTCATTCATCTTTTATCCATAATTTCTAAACATTTTATTTATTTTTTTATAAATAGAAAAAAAAAATAAAAAATTATAATTCTATATAACATTTAACTTGACCGAAAACCGCGCGACTTTTTTTTTTACCTCGTCGCTAAATATTATATCAATTAATGTTTAAAAACAATAATGAATTTTATTTGTAATTCTTTTATATATATACATTTATATAATTATCCAATTTAACTTCTAATAATATGCAATTTGATTAACCTCGATAATATAATATTACATGTCGGAAAGTTATAATAATATAATATACAAATGACGTCCTTTTAAAATATATAACGTAACCTTTTGTATATATACGATATTCAAATATAACAGAAATAGTAGACTATTGTAAATTCGCTCGATGATTCAATAAATTATCACACCTTCGATTCCCATAGTACATAATATACTTAAATTTTTACCCTTCGATGGTGGGACTTTAACAGTTGGCATAAGGTTGCATGGTGCCTAAAAAAATCCCTAAAAAACACAAACTAAACAAAATCTACCTAAACAAATCCTCGAAACTAAACCCAACCCTTCTAAAAAAACAAACTATCAAAGATTATACGAAATTACCAATCAGAAAACCAAGAAAAACTAAATGACAATCCATTAAATAACTCAAAAGTCAATAATAATAAATCTTTATTTAAGATAATATCAATAATTTTTTATATTTATAAAATTAATTCCAAAAAAAATAATGATTCCCCAATATAATATCAAATCTATATTATATAACTACAATATTACAAAAAAAACACGTGATTATGAGTGACGTGTTATAATATATACTATATATATTTATAACTACAATTATATCTAATGTAAAAAAAAATATATAATGTAAACGTATTTACGAATACGACAGTGCCCAGGCGTAAACAGTACAACATGTAAATTTATGCCTGTCTCATCTAAGAAAAATATTTTTTCTTTGGCTATATTTAATATTTTTATACAATAAATTTGGCGTATATTGATTGACTGTGCCCAGTGTGTTCCTCCTATCAGGTTACTTTCCTCCACATTTTTTAGACCATCCTATTTTTTAAATATATTTTCTTATAGTTCCTTCATTTTTAGGAAATCCCGGAGGTAAATTTTCTATAATATCTTTTCATGAATGTATTGTTAGCTATTAAAAGATCTATTATTTTTCTTTTTATATTGTTTTGCGAAGTGGGAACCTCCGCGCCGTCCTGCCCAGAGTTGTGTAGCTGGGATCCCAAAGTTGTCGCAGGTAGCTCGGCCCAGAATATGCTGGCTGTAGTCGGTTCCCGAATTCTCCTCTGGCCAAATTTTTGCCGGTTACGCTGGAGCTACACATCGAATTGTCTTGATGGATTCCCAGCGGCATCTTGGTCCCTCTAGTCGGCAATTCGCATTGACTACGTATATGATCGTCCGCGTTGCAATTGAAGCAACGTCTTTTTCTGACGCCCTGAGATTGCATCATGTTTTCCTTCTACGGACCGGCAACGATGTTGAATCCATTTAGGAATTAGCGTCAAATGGATGTAGTAGTTGCCGAAGTCGACAAGACGAGATTTAGTTTCCATGGTACAAATAAATATTTTTGAATACACATAAATTATAATACAAATTTCTTTTTACTAACAAAAACAATTATAACAATTTTTATTTCTTTTAACTGAAATCAAAATTATGGAAAACAAAAAAAAAATATAATACCAAGATAAAAAATTTTTTTCACCATATCTTCCTACTACTAATGGGCAGGCTGAGAGAATGGTAGCCATAATGAAAAATTTGATCAAAAAGCCAAATATGGGAAAAACGAGATTTGAATGGCCCAGTTATATTACAATAACTCCAAAAATCAGGAAGAAGTTACGTCGGTTGAGTTGTTTTTGGATAGAAGAACCCGAGGGCCACTACCATTGCATTACCGGGTGAAAAAACAAGTCCCAAGTTTCGGCTGGAATAAAAGGTATGGACGCGTTTATTCGATAATAAGAATAAAAAATAGGAAAAGGCTAGTATAGTACAGAATATGGGGTCAAAATTAAATTATATCAGCTTGGACAATGGGGTTCTCGTGGTGAGGCACAACGATCACCTGAAAACTAGAGTATAAAAAAGGGGGGGAAAAGGAGACAAGTAGAATGTTTTGTGCTGATAGGTTCATTGCCTGGTAAATGACCTTTTTGTATTACGACTGTAATCATATTTGTTGATTTTTTTTTATATAAAGGATTTTTTTTTATATACATGAATAGGTAAATGACTTTTTTGTATGATGGCCTTGCGTAACATTTGTTAAAAGATAGTAATATCGTTAAACATTTGGGAAAAAAGAAATTTTTTTTATTGGTAAGGTTATAATTAACCAATAAGGATGGTGGTTCAATAAACGCCATCGGGAGAAGAATATTTCCTCCCTTCCTTTGTATTATTATTTTTTGTATGATTTTATTTGTACCGCAAAAGAGAAAGGGAAAGCAGAAGTTGTGTTTTTAGTGTGTAATATAATTAAACCTGGTGATGCATATGTCTGTGTTAGTTGTTGTGGTGTGAAAATATTTTTTTATTTTCCCTTTTTCTTGATACAGATATGGTTCATTGTTCACGAAAAAAATTTTTTTTTTAAATAATTTATATATTTTTTTATCTTGTTATATATATTTTTTTAATTAATTAAAAAAAAGTTTTTTGTTTTCCATAATTTTGATTTCAGTTAAAAAGAAATAAAATTCATATAATTGTTTTTGTTAGTAAAAAAAAAGAAATATGTATTATAATTTTTGTGTAATCAAAAATTCTCCTTTTTACCATCGAAACTAAATTTCGTCTTGTGGACTTAGGCGACTACTACATCCATTTGACGCTAATTCCTAAAAATAATGGACTCAACATCGTTGCCGGTCCGCAGAAGGAAAACACGATGCAATCTCAGGTGCCAGAAAAGACGTTGCTTCAATTGCAACGCGGACGATCATATACGTAGTCAATCCCAATTATCGACTAGAGGGGCCAAGATGCCGCTGGGAATCCGCCAAGACAATTCGATGAGTAGCTTCAGCGTAACCAGCATAAGGTTGGTCAGAGAAGTGTTCGGGAGCCGACTACAGCCAGCAATATTCTGGGGTGAGCGACCTGCGAGAACTTTGGGATCCCTACCTGTTCTACACAACTCTGGACAGGACGGCGCGGAGGTTCCCATTTCCCAGAACACCGATGATCTGCTACATCGAATGATGGCTACCATCAGTCAGGATGTGCCCAGCATCTCCGTCACCTTATTCGATACGGGATTGAGCAATGCTATGGAGTTGTGGGAGAATCAGATGTTATCAGGCGCGTACGCAGGAATTTGGTCTGGGGGAAGATAATAAAATTTTTTAAGAAATATTATTGTTTTTTTAAAATATCAAGCATATATTTATTAGGACTAATAACTATTTCTAATACACAATTTTAAATTAATGTGAATTATAAAAAAATTATATGTAAAAAATCACTTACAGTGAAGAGGGGGATATTTTTCACCAGATGTTAAAACAAAATAAAAGGATATTATTATATTTTTATCTTAATCATACTTAAACATTAATCTATGTTCAAAAAATATTAAACAACTTTCTTAAATGTCACACTTAAAAAATTTTTTTATAAAAAAATATAAAGTTTTGTCATCACATATTTTCTTTTATTTAGTTAACGATATTTTATGTAGAATAATTTTAAAAATAATAATAAATTATTCATCTTAGTTATTAGATCTTAGTCAAAATCTTTTATTTCTGAAAATAGTTTTTTTCTCTCACTTTATTTTATCATATTTGAGACATAACTTTAATTTAATATTTTATTCAATTCGTATATTACATATAAACATTATATAATAAATTCGTAATTACATTAATACATGAATATTGATTATATAAAATATGAAATATTTAATGGTAGTTCATAGTCATAAATTTGCTTAGTAGTACCTATTTAATTAAAATATTAAAAAATGTTAATCGTAATTTATTATATAATTAGATTACTTTAGTCAATAGGTAGTCCACGATAGCTCAACTCCAAATATTGTTGCATATGATTATAAAAATTTTTAAAATCATAAGGAATAAATTGATGCATAATTTGATTAATATTTGTTATTATGTGCTCCCTTGTGCTTGGTCTGGGAATTAATGACCTATATTTGTTTTTGAAGACCCCGAAAAAATTTTCAATTGGGTTCAATTGTGGTGAATATGCGGGGAGATACTCCATCAATTAGATGACTTTTATGTATAGAAGCATTATCCATAACTAAGATGGCATCTGGTGGTAACATACTAATAATCTCCATTAACGAATTTCGGAATAATATACCATTATATGATCCGAATGATTTATATTTTCATTAATAGTTGCTAAAGAATTATTATTGGCAGAAATGCTAGAATGTGATTGATAATTTTCCATATCATTCCCATCTGAGATTGGCAAAGAATAATTTACAGAAGTACTTGGGAGTAAAGGAGAGTTATTAAAATTATAAAGTAAGTAGTCTATATTAAACATTATATATGTAAAGATTGAAAAATTAATTAATATTAAATTAAATATACAAAAATATTAAATTATGTAAATGATATGTTAAAAAAGTTTTTTTAATTATAAACTTCAAGTGCGGCATTTTTTGTAAAAGTTGTTTAATATTTTTTTAACATAGATTAATGTTTAAGTATCATTAAAATAAAAATGTAATAACATCCTTTTATTTTGTTTTAACATCTGGTGAAAAATATCCCCCTCTTCACTGTAAATGACCCAAAATAGAAATTTGAATTTTTTGAGCCTTTACACAAAAGTTTTTTAGGATTAATTGCATATGTTAAATATTTGCAATGTAAAATCCAATCTTCGTTGTGATTGAGCTAATTTTTCAATTATCTCATCCTTGCTTGTCGTCAAATGCCTATGAAAATTCAATCCAAACCTTTCAATCTACTTTCAGATGTTATACTTCTTGGTATGTTTTTCAGAGACCTGCAGGCCCGGCTCCCGGGCTGGATAGTATTTTAATTTTTTTAAATATACCCGGGCCGGGCCCGAATTTTTTTTAAAAAACTACAAGCCGGGCCTGAATTATATTTAAAAAACACCCAATTCGGGCTGTATTTTTTAAAACAGCCTATATTTGAAATCGTTATTAGCTATAAGAATAAAAATAATTTATTTTTAAAAAATCCGGGCCAGGCCTGAAAATTTTATTTTAAAAAAAACCGGGGCGGGCATAAAAATTTTTTTAAAAAAACCCAGGCCGGGCCATAAAAAATCTTTAAAAAAAATCCGGGCCGCGCCCTGCAAATGGTACTTCTGCAGGCCTCTGTTATTCTTCTTAAAAAAGAGAATGTTCTCTCATTAGTTTACTAATGGGAAGAGTTTATAAACCCTTTTAATACATTGGGAATTTAATCTAAAATGTGTTTGAAATAATGCAGAGCATCCATAGCATTTTTTGGGACTATATCAACCATAGTTAATCTTATAAACATAATTATTCAGCTAGTAAGGCATCCTAAGATACTTTAACATCTTCATAATAAAAATCTAACAAATATTTTTTTTTCTATCACCATCTGAAAAAGGTTGGGAAGGCTTTTGTAGAAGTAATATTTGCAGATTAGTAAGTGCTGCATGATGAATTAAAAATTCATTTATCTGGGCTATAAATTTATCTGTATTTAAGATATACTCTTCTACTGATCCTATATTAATGTTTTAACGATGAGCTTGCCTTGCTACAAGTCGAGGGAGACAAATATTAAACACGTATAGCTCTGCTTTTGACTCAACAATAAAATATGAAATTCTCCATCAACATTAGCCCTAATTTCCTTGAGTTCTGATAAAATGCTCTCCGCTATTCTCATCTTCTTAATCAAGTCAATGTCATGTTTTTGAAAAGTAATACTTAAAATAGTTGTATAATTAAATAATACATTCTAATGAGAAATAAAATTTGGAATTAGCATTGAATCCAATAATTTTCTTGCTTCTGAGAAAATATTTCATTGTGATATTTCAGTAATAGCAAATAATTGGCTTTTCTATCCTTAAAAGCTGTTAGTGCTTGATGGCAGAGATTCTATCTCGTTGGACAAGGTTGCAATTTCTTTTTCCCTGTTGGACAAGAAGTTTGAGAAATAATTAATATTTGACTAGAAATTTGAAAATGGTAGATAAATATTAAGCCACTAAAAATTTGAAAATAATAAGTAAATATTACGCCGGAAAACTTGAAATCGAAATTAATTGATAAAATAACTTAGTAGATAAATGTGATAATAAATATATATTTAATATGAGATACGAATAAATATTAACAAATATAAATTAATATAAACAATATTTTTGAAAAATATATCCGGCATCTGCATATTTTGGCTTGGGGGGGGGGGGGGGATTTGTCCCCCTGCCCCCTCCCCCGCTGCGTACGCCAATGGATGTTAGTGTAAGCGAGTTATAGTACATAGGCATAATTTTTTTTCCTAAATAATAATACACTAACATAGATATTCCTGATTATTATATATATATGAGCTTATATTGTTGTTTTTATTATATATTTTTTTTTGGGGGGGGGGGGGATGAATGCCACTAACCCATAAAGGGGTGGCATGCCATCGCTTTGCTTATTTTATAAATAATTATATGCATTTTTATATAAAACGTCAATCAACGATATTTGATATTGTTGATTGGTGTAAAAAAGAAAAATATTATTAGTCAAAAACAAAATGATCATTTTAATTTTATATTAGTTTGATTTTATAATAATTTTAATCGTCGAAATTTTATTCATTTTTTGAAATTGTGCTTTTTGAAATCATATTTTTTTGTTATAAAAATTATTTTAATATTTCTGAATTTTAATTATTAACTCTGTAATAAATAGAATTAATAAAAAATAAAATTATTAAAAAGCATATTCCTGTGTCGTTACAATCATAAGTTGGAAGAAACCATTGCATCTAAGAATCAAATTAAGTATATCCAAGATTATATCTGAGATCGTGGAATATAAATTTATCTCTTAATGCAGTATTTAAATATTCCCCAAATTCACAAGTCGTTGCTAATTTTCTAATTTTATGAATATAGTCTATTAATTTTTCCTCATTTTTTTGATTATATTGTTAAAAATTATATCTCTCCACAATTATATTAGGTTTGGGATGAAAAAATTTGATTAAAACGTAATTCTAATACCTTTTTGTTTCCTGATCAGGTGCACATAAATTTACCAGTAATTTGTAAATATTACATCCTATGTTGTTAATAATAGTGATTTTTCTTATGGTGATGTTAAACTTGGTTGTGTGTTTTTAAATCTTTAAAAAAGTCGTAGTAAGCTATTTAACACAGGTTTGAATCCGTTAGACTTTTATTGACTGCGCCATTTTTAAATTGTAATGTTGGTAGTTATCGAAATATAATGTCAGAAATAATTCTTGCAATTCCATTAGTAGTAATCGAAATATAATGCCAGAAATAATTCTTATAATTCATTTTCTTTATTTTTTATCAAAAAATATGTTCTTTTTTATTCAAATTCATATAATAATATAATAATGAAAAAAACATTTTACAAAAAATACAAAATAACAACATAAGCAATTCAATACATAACAATTTCCATTTTATTATTATCATTTATAATTTCATTCATTTGACCCAATGGATTCTTTGATATAACAACTGCAAATGTTTTTATTTCGCTATCATACAGTCAACCTACTGTACAATCTTTCGCATAATGCCAAATATTGCGCCTCTTAGAGCAAGTTATGTCTCCCACATTGTTTCTTTCATATGTATTCTATCATTTTTTACATATTCCACAGCTGTAATGCTTTGGAATATCCTTGTTTATTTCTATAACATTTATCTTGAGTATATCCACAATTTTCACACGAAACCCCAATTTTTTGTTTTTCATCTAAAAACTTATATGCCAGAACATCACACTCCTCTGCATTATGCCCTTTATTTCCACATCTTTTACATATTCCGGTAACATTCTTTTGTTTATTATTTGATTACATTCCCCACCACTTATATGACCATACTCTCCGCAATTATAAGATGATCCATTTTGCCCCGTTCTATTCTGCTGATTCCTCCTATTTTAAATTCTATATCGATTTCCCCCTCTATTATTATTCCCATAATTTTCTTCTATTCTTTTTTTTCATTTTTCTCCAATTCTTTTATTTTTATTTTCATTACTGCCATTTTTACTCTAAATATTTCTTTTTCCATTTTTTTAACTCATTTTATCTTTTTTTTAATTTCCATTTATTCTTTTCTCCCAGATTTCCATTCTTATCTGGTTTATTAATATTAATTCCAAATATTTTTTTTTAAAATAGTTAAATATATCTGTTTTTATTATTCTATTTTTTTATTCATTGTTTTACATATATATTTCTTTGCATAATATTTCCATTTCTTTTTTAAATTTACCAAATTTTTCATTTTTTTCCATTTCTAAACATTATTATTTTATTTGCACCTTTATTTCCATTTCTTTTTCTATACCAAAAATAAATTATAATCCATAATACTAAAATTATTGCTACTCCAAAGTAAATATCTAATTGGGAAACATTTATAATTTCAAAATAATTATTAGTTTTTATACTTTTTCTATTAAGCATTTTAAAATTTTATTTTTATCTAAAAATTCTTTAATTTCCAAATAAATTTCTCAAGAGGGAATTCAACAAGGAGACCCCTTAGGCCCAGCCTTCTTTTGCATCGAGATCCACAAGATAATTCAGGAAATTCAATCTAAATCTAATCTTACCTTTAATTCCTGGTATCTTGGTGACGGCATAGTCTCGGACAACCTTTCCACAATCACATCCACCCCCCTCATCATTGAGAATCTCTCATATTACAGGACTATCTCTCAACCTCCCCAAATGTGAGATTTGCTTCCTAAATCCCACTTCTATGCCTTCAGGCATGGCATATCACGTCATCAACAGAGACGAGATGACACACCTAGGATCACCCATGGGAGGTGAAAAGGGCATTGAAGCATTTTTAAACAAATCCCTTAACAATTTATCCACATTAAATACATTATTTAATTACCTCCCAACCCATCAATCTTTTTTTTCAATAAAAAATTATTTCAACATACCTAAAATCCTTTACGCCCTGAGATCCTTTCCGAACTTTAAATGCCGTGACTTGCTCGTTTCCCATGAAACCCAAATTAAGGGTCTTCTTGAAAACATATTAAACCTTAAATTTTCCAATTCATCTTGGCTTCAGGCCACCCTTCCCAGCAAATCTGGTGGTATTGGTATCCGATCCCGATACAACTTTCCCTCTCAACCTTTATCTCATCTCGTCTTGCTGCTCAATCTATCATTGATAATGGATCCACTCCTTTAGATACTGACCTCTAGCAGGCCTTCACCTTTTGGGACAGCAACTGCTCACCCACCCTTTGTCGTAATAGACTGGGATGCTCCTCTCATCGCCCGTTCCGTTGAATACCTTATTTCGAACAGGCCCTTTGAGGACATTCTCAATAATTTAGTATTATATGCAAGCTGAGGTTACGAATGGCTGGAAGTCATCCCCAGTTCCAATCTTGGCCTCCTTTTTGACTGGTGAATAGCTACGCATTTCCATAGCCCTCCGCCTTGGCTGTAATGCCGTGGTTCCCTCCATTTGCATCGACTGCAGCCATCCCATCGAATAGCCGATGGCATATCTCTCATTCCCTGGACCAATTGTCTTCCACTTGCTTGGGACTATACCTGTGTCGATTTTGCCGCCAAGTCCAACCTCTCATTTTCTGCCATCGAAAAGGCCGAAATCCTAAAAAAACAAATATGCTTGCCTCACCAACACCGTGTTTATCCCAATCGTTACTATTACCCTAGGCATGTTCGAAAGTGATGCTCTCAATTTCATTAAAACCATAGGAAAAAAAATGAAGCAGATCTCAGGGACCCCAATGAAGGATTTCACCTTCGTCAGCAGATTTCCCTGGCGGATCTCAGGGAACCCCAATGAAGGATATCACCTTCGTCAGCAGATTTCCCTGGAAATCTGTCGGTCCAATTTTTTAAGCATTCACTCTTCTCTAGGGTGATTTGTACTCTTTTTTTAAAAAAAATTTTTCTCAGTTCTTTTATATATATATACATATATATATTTTTTAATTCATTTTTAATATATGCTTATTTATTTTTTAATATATATTTTTAATTATAATTTGTAAAAGAAAAATTTGTTTTTTAAATAAAGTATCATATATTGCCAAAAAAAATATATAATATATATTAAATACATTTATAATAAATTAATTAATATTATTAAAAAATTTTTACAATTTTAAATGATAAAATAAGCCAATGCAATTAATAATAAAATCACTATCAACAATACATTAAAATTCAACTGAAAAAAATTTAACTTTGATTTCGAATTTCCTTTTTATTTTCTAATTGTCCATGATCGTAAATTTTTAGTTAGTTTTTATTTGTCGCTATGCCGCAAAAATGTTTTTTCCTAGAAGAGAACGGCACCTATATTACGATAATTCCAATTTATTAAAAATTAATTTTTCTTTATTTCTTTTTCAATTTTATCACATAAAAAACATTAACATTTTGGATTTCTAAATATAATAAAAATCAATAATAATTTATCAATACAATTATATCAAATATATGATATTATGGTAAAAAAAATCCATATTATCTAGACATGTGCGCCGACAGCATTTTTGGCGGCGGCGGCGTTTCTTTTTTAAAATGATCGGCTGGCGGCGGCGAATCGATTTAGATGCCGCCACAAAAATCGGCGGCGGCGGCGTGGCGGCGTCAAATATTTTTCTAACTTTAATTTTTTTAATTAAAATTATAAATTCATTGGAAACCCTTTTTAGTAATAATTATCATGTATAAATATTATTTTATTTAGATTTATAGGACATAATAATAATCTTTTAGAGTTCAGAGTGAGTCCAGCTATGGAAAATACACGCTCGCTGGGTGTGCTCATAACTGGAACGCACAGGACCTTTCTAGCTAATATTGAAAGTTTAGGAAGATCCAATGCTCTTATCTTCCAAAAATCTAAGACATCTTTTATCTCTAAATTATAAGGCGAAAATGATGAATAGCACTTTTTTTCTAAACTTGTTAGATTGTCTTGTTGTTCCAGGTTATTGTTATGAATAGATGAATGTTTCATAGCCAATGACTTAAGATAATCGAGTTTTGAAGCAACTTCCGTCTTTTCACATTCGTTTAATTCGTCCTTGTAAGGTCGTAGAGAAGTAGCGTGTTGACATAAAAATTGCACCGGAGTAATATTTCTTTCCTTTAAATATTTATTTACTATGTTTATAGATTGAAAACGAGAATCCAAAAGTGTTCCTAACACCTAAGTAAAAAATTAAAACAAAGAGAAATAATATATAAAAAATAATTAATGTATTTAAAAATACTACCTGAAGATCGGTTATTGGAAATCTATGATCACATTTAGTAAGCATATTTTTTTAAGGGATGCTATGGGAGGACTATCATATTCTTTTACAATTAAATGATTTTTAATTTCACTACGAAATAATAAGGATAAATTTATAGTAATCCCTTTTTGGACGGATAAAAATTCGACAGTTTTTTTGAAGGTTTTAAGAAAATTTAAAAGTTCATGCACCAAATCCCAATCGGAGTTAAATAATTTGAGATCCGGGTTCTCCATTCTATTTAATAGAATATTTATAAGATTTTTGTTATTGCCAGTCACACTTAACAGCATTATTAAAATATTATTCCAACCTGTAGGCACATTTAATTTTAAGGTTTTATGTTTTTTCTCATATGATTTTTGATTTGCACTATCATCATCAAACCCCAAACGATCTTCATAAAAAGGATCATTATCAACCAAATCTAAAATATCCGATGTATATGATATCGATTCAAAACATTTTCGATATCATCTATATTTTCAAAGTCCGCTGTTTTGAATCTTAAGGCAACTATAACTTCTCTCACTTTTTAATGAGATTTTCTATTTTATTAACTTTTTTTATTCCTCAACTGTCACTAGATTATGTAATCCATGCCCCAAACATAAATGATGGTCATATTCTCCTAAACGAACACTTTTCTTTACATTGGGTCCTGCATCAATCATTTGAATTTTCTTGGACCATAAATCAAATTCATTTTCAACTTTTTCTATCTCGTAAAGAATAGTTTCAGCGGTATGTTTTTGAGTGACATGATGTGTCGCCATGTATAAAATACAATTCGTGAAATGTAAAAGTAATATAATTTCGTCGTCTATATTTTCGGTCCACATATCAAAAGTTATAGCACAAAATTTAGGACCTATATTAATTTGTTGGCATATGTATGCTTTCATTGATAAATACATATCATCGAATCCACTCCGGCCAAGTGTTGATCTATCTGGTAAATCTTTTGTATCTGAAATAATGCCATATTTCCATATAATAAAAAGTTAATAATAAAAATATTATGCCATAAAAAATTCTGATGATTTCAGTTTTATTTAAATATTCTATCATAAAATAATTAAATATCTTAACAGTTAAAATAAAAATGAAGATTGCCCTATAAAAAATTATAAGGATTTTACAAATAACCTTTAGAAAATCTTGCATTCCAGTATTATTTATAGAAGAGATTGGCATTAAATCCTTGCAACACATGAGAACATAATTCCTTACCAGAATCCATTTTTTATCTTTTATAGGGTATCTTTTACAATAGGCTTGAAAAATAACTTTAAATTTTGTTTAGATATTTCTTTTTTACATGATAAGTCATGTTTGTCAAGTAAATGTTTTATTATGTTTGATGTGCTGATATTTTTTGAAAAAGATTTGATTGGATAGCTGATTAAAAAATTCACAAATATTTTTAAAATAATCAAAAAATTTACTCTGAAAATGAATAATTATTTTCATCCTCACCATCTTTATCAAGGGCTATTTGCAAGCAATCCATTTCACTTCTTGTTTAATAGATATAAATTGAAATAACATAAAGGCACTATCTTTTATATTCCACTTAGTATAACTGCCAATTTTTGCCTAAGGATTCAAACCTTCTTTAGCTATAGTGACACTACTATAATTAATTTTTTTTAAAGCACAGTATAACGTCAAAACATAATTTGGCAGTATGGCCTAAAATAATATATCTCAATATTGAAACAAGAAATCACACTATACATGATCATTATTCGTTTTTATATATTTTTATTTTCTGTATCTTTAACAACTTTAGATATGAATTATTTATGTACACTTTAGATATTTTTTAAAAATCGACTTTCTCTTCATCAAAGGGTTATTGGCAATTATTTTGTTTATTCTCAGTCCAGCTTATTATTTATAATACCGATTAAATTTTTTAAAACAATTATTTATCAATTAAATTTTAAAATCATAAATACTATGAATATTTTTTTTTCATATTTTAATGACATACAAAAGGGAAAACACGTTGAAGGCAATGTCGAATTTGGAGAATGTTCAAATATTATCAAAAAACGGAAATATCGGTAATTAAATATATATTTTTTAAAATTGACACCATAACTTATGTCTGCATTAGACTGTCTAAAAATTTTAAACGAATGGTGGGTGAGTTTAAAATATTTTGCGGGCAAAATAAGTAAGGCTGATTTATATTTATTAAAGATTAGTTATTTTATTTATTTCAAGATATTGGATATTTTATTTATCAAATTAAAATAAAATAACCTAAAAAAACCAAGCAATCAAATAATTTTTAAGCATCAGTTGAAAAGTAACAAAAACAAATGGACTGGTGGGTTATTTTTTTTAATACACGCGGAGGTCTGAAACCTGAATTTTTATCCTTCCATACTTTGAGCAAACTGGCTAAATATATTTTTAAAACAATGGGTGAGCAGGTGAATTTAAAATATTTTACAGGCGAAATTAGCAGGACAGGTTATTATTTCATAATATTTAAAGATATTTTACCTCGGTTCTGCTACCATATCCTAAAATTTTTGAATTAGGATATTAAAAAATATTTTTAACACTCTTATTCTTAGAATTTAAATTTAATTCATTAAAAATACATTAAAATTTATTAGTATATCTTGAACAATAAAATAAATATAAATAATCTACAATATTTTATTATTTTAAAGATGAATTATTTAGTGTTCTAATTAATACTTTGTTTATTAATTTTAAATTGAAAAAATTAGATAATTTATTGATTTATAATTTTTGATTTACAAAAATAAATGCATTAATATAAATATTTCATATTGGGATATGGAATCCACGAGTATTTAAAATCTCTCAATTTTATATAATTTATTGAGGACGATTTCAAAATTTGGAAAATCTGATTTGACCTGAAATGTATTCCAACATATGTAGAGTAACCATTTTATTAATTTCAGACAATTTTTGCCATTAAACCTTGTGTATTAATTAATTTATACGAAAAATCTATATATAAATACATACAAATTAAGCGTGATTTATAATTTTATGGCAAAATTGTCTGAAATTCAGTGTGGGTACGGATCGATTATCTAGAATCTGGTGCATCTTTAAATTGAAAATTTTATAGTTGTAAAATCGTGAATGGGAATGTTAAAATTTTTTAAAACAAGGAACAGGTAAGGCTATTGCATATGTATATACTAAAATGAATCTCAAACTAAAAAATATATGTATTGTGAGAGTATCCAAAGAATCATGGATTTATTAGACTCATTTCGGAAAAATTCAGTAAAGAATAATAGAATATACCCTTTTTTCTAGCGACTTTCATTGTAAAAGGCATAATTTTTTTTATAAATTAATAGATCGAAAAATTATGTTTTTTCTATCACGAATCCTAGCTATTCAAACATGTAAAAATTTTATTTTTTGATAAATTTTAATTTTAAAAAAAATTATAGACAATATATGAATAGAAAAGGTGGATTCAATCGGCCGTTGGATTATGTTGTGTGAGAGATCTCAGCCCATTTTGTTTTCTTGTTAATTATTTATAGTTTAAATTTTGTTAAATTGATATTACAAAATTTTGTATTCATTTGATTTGTTGAATCATTTTATAGTGTAACTTGATTGTAATGTTATTGTAATATCAAAATAATTGTACAGAATCACAAATATGCTAATTATCAAATTCAAATTATATTTACATTTTTTTAATTTTTGAAATTTCTCAAAGGAATTGATCGAATATCAAAAATAATTTTGGAAAACAATAAATAAAAGGTTTGTTAGGAACATTTAGCAATCTATAATTATCAATATGAGAGCTATCACACTTTTTATTTTAATTGTTTTACAATATGGAAAGGGCTACCATACATGTTGCAGATGATCTTTCACTTGATCAGTTTTTAAAGTGAATAGAAAGTTCACACTTGAAATAGATTTATAGTATTGTAAAGAACGTTCATAAAAATTACAACCCGATTTGGTGCTCAGGTCTATTCAGAATGCAAACCTGGAGCTTATACCTTGAAATTTATATTTGTTTTTTTAGAAATAAATAGAATCGAATATCTGGGAAGACTCTCTCAATTTATAAAAATGAAATATCTTCCAATTAAAAAAATAATTTCTTCTAAAATTTTCTAAAAGTACTTTAAAATTTAGAAGTCTTGGACGGTAACTGTCGTAAACGATACTTATTTTAATAGAAATGTCAATCAATTTTTATAAATATATATATATTAGTTTTTAATTAATGAAATGTCAGTCATTTCTGAAAAATAGGTTGTTAATTTTTGTGAAAAAGAAATCATTATTTTTTTACTTGGTAATTTTTTCATGATATTTTTTGTAATGATAAAAACTATGAAATTTAATAAAAAAGTGTTTCCTTATTTTATAATTCCGAATTTAACTCTTTAATTCAGTAGTGTTTCTTTTTGAGTTTATTTTTATATTAGAATTTAGTCTCTTTTTTTTATATAATTAATATTAAGTATTTTTTTTTAATCAAAACTTTCGATTAATAAGATAATTGTTGATTTTGTCATTGTCGCTACTACCGATTGAATGAGAAAGTTATTATAATACTTTTTGAAAAAATTTATTATAATATTTTAAAAAAAAAAACTTATAATATATTTTACAAAAAAATTATGGTCTGATGTATTAATGTATACTATTTGCGGTGCATACATTATAACAAAAATAAAACCTATTTCTCCCATGTGCTTCAATTTTCTCAATAATATAATTACAATATCCCTTGGTGGGAGCGTCAATTGAAACAAATAACATACTTTCTAACTCATTCACGCGAATCCCCCAATAAAAATAAGTGAGGAAAAATTTTGCCATCCTAAAACTAAAAGAAAAAAAACAAAACTTTCTATTAATCTAATAAAAGATAAACATCTTTTCATTACATTAAAAACAAAACTTTCTATTAATCTAATAAAAGATAAACATCTTTTCATTACATTAAAAAAAAAACTTTCTATTAATCTAATGAAAGATAAAAACATCCTTTCATTACTTTGAAAACAAAACTTTATTTAATACCAGATAACATTAACACAATTTTTCCTTACACAAAAAAAAACTTGCTATTCATTTAAAAACGGACAATATACAAACATGTTTTCATTACTTTGAAAACCAAACTTTATTTAATACAAGACAACATTAACACAAATCTTCATTTGACAAAACAGACAAAGACATTCCTTAACGAACCAAACCGAAGAAAACTTTCCATATCATTACCATGTTGATAAATTTATTAAACCAGTCTATATTAACCTATTTTTAATATGACCAAATATATATATCTTTACCATGTTGACAAATTTATTAAACCCGTCTATATTGACCTATTTTTAATATGACCAATATATTCAGAAACCGATTTTATTAAACTCGTCTAATAGAACTATGATTATAACTGCAAATGACCAACAACCTGTCTATATTGAACTATTTTCAATATGACTAAATATATTCGGAAACCGAACCCATATGAACCCCAAACAAATAAGACGCTTCTTATTTATCCCAATCTCATATGATCGTGATGACGAACCACGGTCACCCCTGTTATTAACAAAATTTCACTTAATTTCGAACCCCGGTTCAATATGACCCGACCCTTTTCCCATTTGGTTGCCCGATTGTCGAACAATCGGGCCCAAACCTTTTGTCCCACGGCAAACCGTACCCCTAATTTTACTTCCATTGAGGTAATAGTCTTCTTCTTTGGTTTTAAGAAGTCCAAAGGACCCCGTGTTCGCCTACCTAAAAATAACTCGACAGGCGTAACTCCATCTCGATTACGAGAATTGAGGTAATATAATTGAGACATGTAAGCCTCCTCTTTATGGGCTCCAGCCTTTTTGATCCAATCTTTAACAATGGCTACCATTCTCTCAGCTTGTCCATTCGAGCTGGGATGATATGGTGGAGCTAGAATGTGTTTTGTCTGTGACTCAACACAAAACTGTTTAAAATCTTCGCTGACAAAGGCGGGACCCCCGTCAGACACTATCTTGTCCGGAAAACCGAACCGAGCATATAATTCTCTTAATTTTTTCACAACAATTTTTGTGGTATATCCATGTACTTCTGCATATTCTATCCATTTAGAATACGAGTCTACCACTAAAAAATATGTCCTTTTATCAAGATCAAAGAAATCGATGTGGATACGTTCCCAAGGTTTCTTTGATTTAGGCCAAAATTGCCTTACCTCTTTACGGGGCATAGGAGCACAGGCATTACAAGGAACACATTTCCTGGTAATCCGTTCAATATCCTTGCCCATACCAGGCCACCATACATATTCTCGAGCCCAAGACTTCATCTTGTCTCGACCTTGATGACCGGCGTGCAATAATTTCATAATTTTACTCCGTAATTTATAAGGAATTACGGCCCGGTTTCCCCTCATAATACAATCATCAACAATTGATAATTCTTTCTGTATTTTTTTATATGCATCATATTTGTTTTTCCAAGGTTTATCTCCTGTTAGACTTAATTTTATCTGACCTAGCACTTTGTCATTCGCAGTATTGGCTTTCAAATCCTCCCAATTGGTAGGACCCCCTTTTAAAATATAAGACAGAGAACGCACTAAGGCTTTCTCTCTATCACTTATACTACTATTTATTTCCGGGTCTGCACAGTCAGAACCCAACCTGGACAAAATATCTCTACAAATGATTCTCTTTGCCCCGACGATATCTAACTTCCACGTTAAAACTGCCCACTAATAACAACCAACGTTGTAACCGGAGAGATAGCATTAACTCTCTATTATCCTTTCGGAATAGGTGGATTAATGGCTTGTGGTCAGTAAAAATTTCAAATTTTTTACAAATCAAATATTCACGGCATTTCGTCAAACCGAAAATCACGGCCAAGGCCTCCTGTTCAATCACCGAATATCTCGTTTCGACATCCCTAAAAACTCGGGAAAAAAAAGGATGGGTCTTTCCACACCATCAATTACATGTAATAGGGCTCCTCCAACACCTTTGTTGGAGGCATCAACCGCTAAAATAATTTCTAAATCATTGTTGAAACAGACTAAAATTGGCTCTTCCCCAATTTTGCCCTTTAAAATTTCAAATGCTTCTTGTTGCTCTACTTTCCAATCGAAATGAACACCCTTTTTTAATAAATCATATAACGGGGCAGCTACCTTCGCAAAATCCTCTATAAAACGATGATAGTAATTTACCATACCCAAAAAGGACTGCACCTCAGCCTTATTATTGGGCTGCTTCAAATTTAATATATTTTTTAAATTTTTTTGCAATGGCTTCACCTCAATCCCATTTATTTGATGGCCTAAATATTCGACCTCCATTACACCCAAAATGCTTTTTTCTTTGCTGGCTCTCAAGCCTTTACCATGAATTCTTTTAAAAACTTCCTCTAGACGATGGTTATGCTGCTCAGGCGTTATCCCTGTAATTAGCACATCATCCATGTAATAAAATACACCCTCTAATCCTTGAAAAACGGACGCCATGGTGCGCTGAAAAATAGGCGCTGACACACTCAACCCAAATGGTAATCTACAAAAAGCGAACAACCCTTTGGGAGTCGTGATCGTCAATAATTTACGAATCTCCTCCCTCAAAGGTAATTGTAAATAGGCTGACGAAAAATCAACCTTTGAAAAATATTTCGCTCCCTTCAACTGGGCCAAAATTTCCTCAATTCGGGGTAAAGGATATTTAACCTCTACTACCCATCGATTAACGGTTACTCTGAAATCAGCACAGAGTCTCAATTTACCATTTGATTTCTTAACCGGCACCAACGGGGTTGCCCATACACTATATTCCACTGGAACAATGATACCATCGTTAACCCATTGATCCAATTCTTCGTCAATTTCCTTTTTCCATTCAAAAGGGACTCGACGACACGCTAGGAAAATAGGTGCAAATCCTTCCCTTAATTTTATATCTACTTGATAATCATTAAGACAACCTAATTTGTCTTCGAAAATTATTTCATACTTCTTCATTAAACGAGATATATTTTCACTCATTTTATGTAATCAGGAATACCAATAGCAACCACTGGGGTTTTATCAATGCTAATGTTGTTTTCAACCATTAATTCCGTGGACTTTACATACCTATCAGAATTACGGGTTGAATCATTTTGTTTTATGGTTAAATCCTTCCCTTCTATTTCACGGATATTTTTTCGAGCGTTATAGGCAATATTTTGGTCTTTCGGGTTAATTATGGCCGAACCATTATGTAGGGCAAAAATATTCCAATAATTACTGAAAGGACCTAACTGAACAATCCAATCCCACCCCATGATGGTTTCCAATCTTTCTTTACTACTCATAAATCTAGGAAAAATGTGGTATCATGAAGAATTACGCCCAATTTAGTTTTTCCCAAAACTATTATCTCAGACCCATCAAATTGTCTGACGCACATAGATTCTTTCTCAAGCTTACCTTTAGGCCAATACTTAAAATAATTTCTTCGAGACATTATAGAAATGCTAGCCCCTGTGTCGAACAACATGTCAATATCCCTCGAGTCAACTCTTACGATAACTCTTGGACAAGGACGAGGTTCAACTAATCTCTCAGTCATTAAAATATCATATGTTTTAATTGACGGATCAATATTAATCTCATTTGAAACATCAGTTTCATGAGAATTCTCATTTGAACATAATTTCAACTCGGAATTGGACGGTAACCAAAATAAAATCAGGAATAATAAATGTATTGTATTCTATATTTTTTTTTGTTTTCACTAGTTTTTGTCTAATACTAAACATCCTGTAACCTTCTAATTTATCATCAGGATGACCTGAGGCCAAATGGTTTAATTTCGGTAATTTGGTCTTTGGGTAATCCTTAATTTGGTATTTCACATGCGTCTCTTCATTTCCAAAAAATGTAAATTAGAATCCGGTTGATATAGCTGAGGAAAAAAATATTCAAAATCAACAAATATGTTTTTTTACGAATCGTGATCTCTTTCCTTTGACATATATCATCGGAACTTTAAATTAAAAAATATAGGTGGCAAAATAAGAGGCCTTACATCAAAACCCCCAAAAATTTATTTTTTTAAAATATAATCATTCTTGTTTTTTGGGAACTATTACGTTTTTATAGTATGAGATTTTGTATATTTTTATTATTTATTTTAATTTTTAAAATTTAAATATTATTTCAAAATAAGCTATAAATATGGCAGCAAATTTAATAAAAATATATTAAAATAACATAGAAAACTATATTAAAATATAAAAAACATGTTAACTATTTAAAAAATATTTAAAAAAACATAAACCGGGAAATAACTATAAATTTAAAAAGAAAAGCTATAATTGAGATCTGAGGAAACAAAGAATAATGCCTCGGAACACAGCAATTTGGATTGGTTGTGAAATTTAAGATCCACGATTCTAATTTAATTAGTAAAATTTTTCCACCCAAAATCTTAAAAAATTAGAGATAAAATAAAAATCTAAATGGCATGGTACTTTCAAATTTTCGATTGGCTATAATAATCGGGCTTTGAATTAGAGAAAAGCTGTGAGACACAAGTGAAATCCCAAATAAGGTGTTTCTCTAAATCAAAGAATATTTTTAAGATATCTGGCCTTTTCCCATTAGACTGAACGAGTTCCACGAGATTTGGATAATTAGCCAAATCTAATTTATTATAGAATATAAATTTAGCTCTTTGGCGGCTGAACCTCCCTTTAGAATATAAACAAGCTAGGCCATCCCTTATGATCAGGCTATTTCCCGCACCCTTTAAATTTACAAGGTAGACACAGGTCACAGCTTTATCTATACCCTATGGTCAGCAGATGATCAAGGTTGGTTAATTCTAATTTTAGTAAAAATTGATAAGAAAATGACATTTTTTGTTTAATCAGGGCTGTGAACCCGAACTCTGAACCATGACCCTTCTTTAAAATGTAGGGTTCAGGGTTCAATAATTTTTTTAAAAATATTAAATTTTTATTTATATTGAAAAATATATAAAACTACATAAAATTAAATATAAAAAACCTGCAAATTATTTAAAATATATTTTTTTTATTTTCAATATAAAAACATTTTTAAAATTATTTTGCGTGGAATCCTATTTTATTTTAGAGTACTCCATTTCATGTAAAAATTTTAAAATTTTACCAGCATATTTTTATATCTTTTTTTTATAATTATGGTATTTCGCTTATATACTAATTATAATATATATTATTTTTATGGTATCTAAATATAGTAAAATAAGTTTATAAAAAAACTGATGTGTATTATTTTTACTAAATCTTATGAGTCTTTATTTTTCTGGACCACAAACCTTGAACCATAACCCGGTTCAAAGATATTTTACTGAACCAGAACCCAAACCTGAACCCCTTTTTTTAGAAGGAGGGTACACAGCCCTGGTTTTAATATTGGTTTTCTTATTTTATTTTTGCTATTTTTTTTTTAAAGTGCACTTTTATATTATATTTTTTACTTTTGGTTCTTTAAAGAAGTGCATTTATATTTTGATTTTTTAAAGTATATTTTAATCTTACTTTTTTGTATTCAATTATTTTTTGGTTTTCTATTGGTTCCCACCGTTGGGTAAGTCCTCTATTAGCGAATATATATATAGTCGACGAAAAAATAATTTTGGCCTTGGGTTTATTTTTGAAATGTAGTTCAACTTAATAACTTAACTCGTATTCAATACTTAGCCGATTTTCTTTGACACGCGCCTGTAGATTTATTCGAATTATCCTTCATTAGATATTATATTTATAGATAAAAATATTACAATTATATTATCCGAAGAAAAAAAATTGACTGAAAATAATTTGGCGTTTTCAAATCTCAATAAAAAAATAACATAAATGCTGTTATTTATTTCTCCAGTATTTATTGTTTATTTTCAATAACAAGATTGCCATAATAATATTTCAGTATTTTGATAGATTTTTTAGAAAATGTATAGTTTTATAGTATTTTAAACCATTAAAATAATTATAGCATTTAAATTAAATTACAAGTATAATGAATTCATTGTTCTAATTAATTATCTTAATTTAGGAAATATATATTTAATTTAAACTTTGGAAATATTTAAGTTTTTCATTTAAATAATAACTGTTAATAGATAATTCGGTGATTCATCCATTTTATCTCGATTTTTTGAAATTTGATTTGATTCAATTTAAAGGACATATTATAAAGATTAAAGGTGGGAAACGCCTGAAGTTTCTAAAAAATTTAAAATATTTTTTCATATATTATTTCTTCGCGCAATAACAATTTTAACTATTGTTTTATTTTGTTTTGGGATCATAATTAATCCCCCTTATAAATTAATAAATACAAATATCGCAAAATATTTTTCGGACTAGGAATCTGATTAGATGAAAGTCAAAATTTCAAAAAAAGATTACATGGTTGAACCATGGATATCGTCATAAAACCATTTAGATGATACTAATATATTAGAGGAAATTCGGAGTTAAAAAAAACGTAAGAGACATCAATGTATTGCTAGCATTAATAGAAATGAAGACATCACTAATTTTAGTGATGAAATTCTCAAGAAACTTTGGATCCAAAGAATACTATCAGCCAATATGAAGAATATGATCATGACCCTTTTTGTTTTAAATTGAAACCCAAGAAAATTATGAAATATTGCTTGAAAAAATACAGCTAAAAATAAATACAATTATTTGAAGCAATTGGAACAGTAAAGATATAAATCAACTCGAATAAGCACCGGAGAATTGGACAATTGTTCTTATTTAACAAAATACCCAATCTTTATTGATTACCTAATTGTCAGCTCCCCGAAAGTGAGAAATACCTTAAAATGAGGGGTCACGATTAAAGATAAATGCCAAACGTAAAATTTAAATGCTAGAAATAAATTTGTTAATTGACGCATTTGTTTTTTTTATATAATTTTTTTTATAAATTGGCTTGCATGCCGCAAATTTTTTAACAACTGGCTCACATAGGTAGCAAATTTATTTTAAATAAGGATTTTCATGGGTCACCACTTTTATTTAATAGACTTGAAAATTAGAAAATAGAAGTCTCCAGCTTAGCACTATAGCTAAGAGCTAGGGTAGAGATAGTGAAAGATACGAAATACGGTTAAAATGGCCTAGCAAAATTTAATCATATAAAGGTTAGGGTAGAAAAATACGGGTAGGGTTATGCTAAGGGTGTATGTTTAGTTTAATACCACAAAGATGATTGTTATCTTTTTTTATGGAAACCGATCTCTTGGACGAGTTTATAGTCAAGATCAAAAGGGCTACTTAGATTTAATATATAAAAATAACCAAATTTGGTCTAATGCCTAAGGGCTGTGTGTTTAATATGTTAATATTTCTATCAGATTATCAAAAATTTATTTATCAATTATTTAAATAAGTGCATAATAAATTTAATTTGCCATTTATTAAAATTTTTATTAAATTGATGATATATTGTCCAATGCCCTTTGCCTTGGGGTATTTTTGTCCAGTGTAGTTTGAGAAAAAGAGAACTTACAATTTTTTTCTCTTATTAACATAAAATTAGTATTAAAATTGTCTAAATTTCTTATAGCCATGGTGATTTTTTAAAAATTGCTCTAGTTGAAATATATTTAATTAGATTTTGATTTAGAGCATAACAAAATTTTAAAATAAATAAGCCAACTTGCGGATTTAATATCATAGAATGGTAATTTTAAATTATAATTATTTTAAATGTAATATATAATATTTGTACCATATATTTATAATTAAAAATTTATATTTAGATTCTTTCAATTCAATAATCATTTTATGCTTTGAATTTAAGATTTTTTAATTATTACTTATATTACTAATAAACTGTTGTTATTTAACAAACTATTCAAGAGAATTTTTATTAAAAAATATCAAATGGTACTCTAGTGAAACGAAAATAACTTTTATAAGTTGAAATAGTTAACTATAATTTTTATCTTTTGAAATTTACAAAAAAGCATTTTTAAAATCAATATTCGTAAATTCACCCATTTTCTAAATCTGGATTGATTGTATCTTTAAAGTCGGCACACTTATGTTACCGTTTTCTTTAATATAGGAGTTATCGTACTTGCCCAGCGAACATTTTTTTACCGTCTCAATGATTTAGTCTTTTTCTCATGTCAATTTTTGAATATGGTATTCTTCTATTTCCTACAAATTTATTTAAAATGTTTTGAAAGTATTGATCCAAGATCATCCTAATAACGCATTTTTCCTATTTTCTACTATCACCCTCCAAATTTTTTGTAATATCTTGATAATTCCGAGAAATTGGATTATTTTATTTCAGATATACCAATTTCCTTGCTATCTCACTCATATTGTATCTTGGATAACAGTTATTAAATGGTCTACAGTTATTTTAAATAGATTTTGATTATAATATCTATAATTATCACAAGATGAAAAGTTATTATTAAAATTTCAAATCTTTGACTTCCTTAATTTTTTTTAATTTTCATCCAATAAGCAATATCTCTTCTGATGTATAATCATCTTTTTTACTTAATTTCGTTGCTTATAGTAGAAGCTTTAAGTTTCTCTATTACTTGGCATTATTTTTATAATCTCATTGACAGTCATAGAAAATTTTCATAAATTCAATGATTTTCTCATTTTTATTTGTATGGCACGAGTAATTTTAATTTCTTAATGATGCTTTCATAGTTGCAGAACATAAAGATTTTAATTTTAAATAATTTCACTCATTAAGAGGTTAAGGAAAATCTCTACTTTGACATCATTATTGCAAGTATCACTATACAGATTAGTTATTAATAATTCCTTAGGAAAATCTAATGTATGTTTTTTATACATTATGTTGTTATTCTCTATTTAATATTTTCAGTCATTTATTATTATAACCCTTGTAATATGAAATGGAACTATATATTAACATGTCTATCATGACATGAACATGATGTTCGAAACAATATCGTTAACAACATTGATAATGTACATTTTGTCTAGTGATCGATATAATTAAACATTTTATCAAGATTATCAAATCGAAAGTGTAAAGCACTGCTGTTACGTAATCTGTAATAATCAATATTATGATGATGTTATTTAAGAAAAGCATTACAGGTAATGATATCGGAAAATAATTAACTTTTAAAATATACATTTTGGGAAAAATAATTGAAATGAGGATAAAAATTAAGACTTTTATAACTATCATGATTTTTTATTTCACATACAACTATGCAAAATTTATTATATATATTATTTTTTATTTACGTATATTTTTTACCTTGTGCCACTTATATAAGAATTCGTTATGTTAATTTTTTTTATATTTTTTAAATAAATTCTGCAGACTGGCATGTAGTATTGTATTCGACCAAGACCCCGAGTCGAAGTCGTAAAAATTGGCCCAACCCTCCAGGGTCGAAAAATCGACCACGACCTAGCCCGACCCATTGGGCCTGTTGAGCCAACCTGTGGTGGCTTACTGGGTCGGCCTGCTGGGTTAGCTTGCTGGGTCAATTTGTTGAATATATAGAAAATTAAACTAGTTTGTTTAAATCCGGGTTCATTGTTTTTGATATTAGTAAGATGTTCAAAAATCTTTGGTTCTAGTAATAAATAGGCACTGCCAAAAATATAAATGCGAAAATTTAAAAAAAATTTATCTTAAGCCTAGTTAAAATTTTGATATATATTCTTAAACCTTTGGGTCTTGTAATAAATTGGCAATGCTGTTATATTTTACTCCACAAGGAAAAAAATTGCGAATTATTTTTAAGACGTTGTAAACCTAGTTAATTGTTTATGATATTAGGAGGATGTTCTAAAACCTTTGGGTTTGGTAATATGCACTGCTGTTATATTTTTCTCCACGAGGAAAATAATTATGAATTGTTTTAAGACGTTGTTTTAAACCTAGTTAAATCTTTATGATATTAGGAAGATGTTCTAAAACCTTTGGGTCAAGTAATAAATTTTCACTGATATTATATTTTACTCCACAAGGATAAATTCTGAAAATTTTTTAAAAATTTACTTAAGTCTAGTTAATAGTTTTTGATACTAGAAGGATGTTCTTAAATCTATGGATCTTGTAATAAATTGTCACTGCTGTTATATTTTAATCCATGAGGAAAATAAAGTTGTGAATTTTTTTTAAGACGTTGTTATAAACCTGGTTAAATGCTTGTGATATTAGAAAGATTGTCAAAAACCTTTGCGAATTAGCACTTTCATTATATTCTACTCCACGAGGAACTAAATTATTAATTTTTAAAAAAACTTTTTCTTCTTATTTTAAAGTATCTGATACTAAAAAAAGTGTTTAAAAACTTTTGTGTTTATTAATAAATTAGCACTGTTATTATATTTTAGTCCACGAGAAAAAAATTACGAAAATTTATTAAAAATTTGCTTCAAATTTTTAGTTAAAAGTTTTTGATAATAGAAACAGGTTCTAAAACATTTGGGTCTAGTAATAAATTGGCACTGCCATTATATTTTACCCAACGATGTAAAAAATTTATGAAATCTTTTTAAATTCTATTTTAAGCCTACTTAAGTATTATATAGTAAATAGATGTTCAAAACTTCTGGGTCTAGTAATAAATTGGCACTAGCATTTTAATTTACTCTACGAGGAAAAATTAAATATGAAATTTTTTTAAATTATGTTTTATAGTTAAAAGTTTTTGATACTAAAAAATGTTCAAAAACTTTTGGTTCTAGTAATAAATTGGCACTGTATTAATATTTTACCCCACGAGAAAAAATAAATTTAAAAAAATTAATTTATTTTAAGCCTAGTTAAATGTTTTTGTACTATAAAGATGTTCTAAAACATCTGAATTCACAAAGAAATTTTTAGTGCTAATATTATTTAAATTCCGCGTAAAATATAAAAATAAAATTATATATTTATGTTTTGAATAAGGTTCGTATAGTATTAACACACTGCTATTCTGATTCATTCCACGAGGAATGTTAAAATATAAATATTTTTATAAATTTGTTATGAAACTAGTTAAAAGTTATTTATACTATTAATTTTTTTTTTAACATTTGATTTCATAGAGAGATTCCCATTGACATAATTTTTTATAATTCCCTACGTTTAAATTTAGAAATATTAAAAAATATGTATATTTATGTTTTGAACCCAATAGTTCTAATAATAAGTTGTCGCTAACATTCTATTTAATCCACGAGATAATTAAAATTTAAAAAATTTTACGAACTTTGTTTTGTGCCTAATAAAAAGTTTTTGATATTAGAAAAAAGTTCCAAGGCCCTAGTGTCTAGAATAAATTAATATTGCATTTTTTTTAAACTTGAATCTAGTTTAAATTTATTGGCATTAGAAATGAGTAGTATATCATTTGAAACTTTTTAATGGATTGGTATTGGAAAAGAAAAGACTGGGGAAGTTGATAGGTCATTCCATTTTAAAATTTAATTCACTTGATATATTAATTTAATAAAACGTCCATCTATATGTTAAAAATATTTTGAAATATTTAACTATTACAAATTCTTTATACCAAATTTGGAAAATGTAAGACAAATAATTTTAGCAAAATTTGAACTATCGTAATTTGTGATTTTTACAAAAATTTATGATGAATTTTACAAACATAAATGATGTCAGGAAAAGTACGATAAAAATATTTTCTATCTAAAAGAAAGATAAGGAAAAGTTATTGATATCTCGGGGAGATTTTTATACCATTTTTTTTCTATTCTCCAGAATACTCCAAAATAAATGGTCTAAAAGTATTGGAGAAATGGGTAAAATATTTTAGAAATAACGATGAATCCAAAAAAAGATTTACTATACCTATTTTATTAATTTGTCCTCTTATGTATATCTATTATGTACTTTTCATTCATTGAGCTTGATTATAAACAACTTATTATCATAAAAATATGATGAATTTTATTTTCCTTATATCATTTCTTAAAATGTATGAAGCCTTAAAATCGTACTTTCTTTCAATTAACAATCCACCAATTATTAGAAATTTTTTTAAATATAAAAAACGCATATCTGTGGTCTTCCCATTTCTTGATGTATAAGTTTCATTAAAAAAAAATAAATCAGTTATTGAAATATTAATTTAAAATCATTAAAATATTTAACCGAAAGAAAAATGAAATATTTTTCCACTAAAAGTAAAGGCCATATTTAAAACAAATATAATTAGGACAAAAATCCAAGTAGATACTTTAAGATATGTTAGACATTGCAGGTATAAGTTGATCTTAGGTCAGAATCTCTAGAAGAAATGGGTGGAAATAAAAATTCCAAATTACATTTAGAAAAGTCTATAGAATCTTTGGATAATAAAAATTTTTGTTTAAATAAGTCAGTTGTTTAACCAATCAGCCAAGTTTATAGATAAAATAATCACGGCCAAAATTAATTAAAAATTAGACATCGGATAAGGATTTCTGCTAATCACCCTCAGGGTTATATTATAAATAAAATAATTTTTAATAAATATAAAGGTAAATTATCTAATGCTGACGGATAATTAGCAGAAATCCTTAGCCAATTTCTAATTATTTAAGCTGATTTTTAGGCTAACCCTAATTAGCATAGTTTTTCGCCAATTTTTCAACACAAGATCAGACCATAATAAAACACTATTAAATTTGATAATAAAAATTTAAATCATGGAAATTTTCTTTCAAAAGTAAAACTTTTTTGATTGTAGCAATATTTTATTATTATAAATATAAATAAAATTTAATGGTGCCAGCCAGACGGAAAAAAAAGTAAGAAAAAGATTTAATATTATTTTTTTTTAGAAGTAAATAATAATAATATTTATTCATATTTCATTTGCATATTATAACCTTTAATAAGATTGATTGTATAATAAATCATGCATTTCTCAAATAGAATTTAAATAAATAAATTTAAAAAAATGATAAAATTTTTACAACAATTAAATCTCATTTTAGCATAAATAAGGAAAATTATATCTAATTAAATTTACATCAACAATTTACTAAGGATGTCAATAAAAAAAGCCTACAATTATTGTATCTCATATTTTTCCTAAGCCTCAGTTGGGGGAAAAAAGCTTAAAATATCATAGATTACATACTTTAATAATCTTGTTATTTTCCCATTTTAAAATATAACGAAGAGTTTCTGTGTTGGCAATATATTGTGTGTCAACGTAATCCTTGTTTTCATAACTTTTGAAAGGAATACATGATTAAAATTTTTATTATCAAATTTAATAGTGTTTTATTATGGTCTGATCTTGTGTTGAAAAATTGGCGAAAAACTATGCTAATTAAGCTTAGCCTAAAAATCAGCTTAAATAATTAGAAATTGGCTAAGGATTTCGGCTAATTATCCGTCAGCATTAGATAATTTACCTTTATATTTATTAAAAATTATTTTATTTATAATATAACCCTGAGGGTGATTAGCAGAAATCCTTATGCGATGTCTAATTTTTAATTAATTTTGGCCGTGATTATTTTATCTATAAACTTGGCTGATTGGTTAAACAACTGACTTATTTAAACAAAAATTTTTATTATCCAAAGATTATATAGACTTTTCTAAATGTGATTTGGAATTTTTATTTCCATACATTTCTTCTAGAGATTCTGACCTAAGATCAACTTATACCTGCAATGTCTATAACATATCTCTCAAAGTATCTATTTGGATTTTTTGTCCATTTTAATTATATTTGTTTTAAATATGGCCTTTACTTTAAGTGGAAAAATATTTCATTTTTCTTTCGGTTAAATATTTTAATGATTTTAAATTAATTAATATTTCAAACTGATTTATTTTTTTTTAATGAAATATACATCAAGGAATTGGAAAACCACAGATATGCTTTTTCTTATATCATTTAAAAAATTTCTGATAATTGGTGGATTGTTAATTGAAAGAAAGTACGATTTTAAGGCTTCATACATTTTAAGAAATGACATAAGGAAATAAAAAATTTCTCAATTTTTATGATAATAAGTTGTTTATAATCAAGCTCAGTGAATTAAGATGTTATATTATAGAAATTAATAAATCAATATATTATATATTTTGGTTATTGAATAGTATGTTAATTTATGTAACCCACATTCATTTAATTTTGTTTATTCAAATTATATTTTTATTTTAGTTATACTTTTATTTTATATGTTAACCTTTTTAATATTATATTCTAATTTTAGTTTGTAAAATATATATAAATAGTTGATTGAAAAAGAGAAATAAAATGAGATAAAATTATATATTTACTTTTTCTCCAAGGACGTCCTTCTTCTTTCTTCATGGTGCCCCGGCTCTGGGTGGTGGACTTGAATGAGATGACTACCTAACCTATTGAGATGACCAATGCCTAATCTATTGAGATGACCAAAGCCTAATCTATTGAGATAACAATTGCCTAATCTATTGAGATGACCAATGCCTAATCTATTGAGATGACCAACGCCTAATCTATTGAGATGACCAATACCTAATCTATTAAGATGACCATTGCTTAATCTATTGAGATGACCAATGCCTAATCTATTGAGATAACAATTGCCTAATCTATTGAGATGACCAATGCCTAATCTATTGAGATGACCAACGCCTAATCTATTGAGATGACCAATACCTAATCTATTAAGATGACCATTGCTTAATCTATTGAGATGACCAATGCCTAATCTATTAAGATGACAGAATCAAACCCTAGCATGTTCTTTCACGCCAAAAGCTTCTTACTTCATGGTGTCCTGGCTCTGAGTGGTGGACTGCAATATGATGACCAACACCTAATCTAATGTGACAACCTAGAAAGAACCAATATGGAAGTTGAACGTTAGTATATAGTGAAATCATTGATGATTTACATATAATTCTAAATCCACGTAAGAAGAAAAGTTATTATAAATTAAAATTCTATGCCTATAAATTAACTTAATAAAATAATTTAAATGTAAATCAATCTAAAAAATTATTTACTTAATGAATTTCTTAGTAAAATGCTTACTGATATTTTTGATTTCTTGAATTATGACCAATTGTGTAAATTAACTGAATTACCTAAAGATGAATTCTTATTAAAAATATTACCAATAAAAATCCTAAACAAGAAATATGATTTATCAAAATGTAATTGAATTGAAACATATGAATTAAATGATTTAATAGATAAAAATCATATGATTAAATAAAAAATCATATGATTAAATAAAAAAATATAATAATGCAGATATTAGAAAATTATAAAATTAAAATAACTCTTAAAGTAATACTTAATGTGATAAAAAGTTTTTGAAATTTAAAGCCTTGGACAAATGTTATGTAAAAACTAAACATCATCATTTTAGAAAAATATTGTGTGAAATTAAAATTTTTTTTTTTAAAGAGAGGGAAATGTGCATAATATATTATTTGCATATTTTAACCTCAGGATTGAAAATTTTAATTTATAAATATAAATAAATTTAACACTAAAACTCGAAAAAATAAATTGGAGACTAAAACGCAAAAAATTAATTGAATACTAAAAAGCGAAAACTTAAAACGCTGAAAATTTTATATAACAATCTTATTGATTTATCATTCTTCACTTATTTTTATATCCAACTTGATGAACTATTATTTCTCATTATTCGCAACTTAGATGAACAATTTTGAAAAATGATAATAATAACAACGTACTACCAAGCAAGACAAAATCATGATTTATGGAGACAACTTACGATAAGGATATCAAGTTTACGATTTAAACAAACCAACGATTGGGACAAGCCAACGATTACAATGACTTATGAAACAACTTGATGACCAAAACGATAAACCACTTGGACAACAATCTCTATGACTTCTTAGATGAAATTATGGGAAGGTTTTTTAGAAGAGGGAGAATGTTATATTATAGAAATTAACATATTATATATTTTGGTTATTGAATAGTATGTTTTAATTTATGTAACGCACATTCATTTAATTCTGTTTATTCAAATCGCGCATTCATTTAATTCTGTTTATTCAAATTATATTTTTATTTTAGTTATACTTTTATTTTATATGTTAACCTTTTTAAAATTATATTCTATTAGTTTGTAAAGAATATATAAATAGTTGATTGAAAAAGAGAAATAAAAGAGATAAAATAATATATTTACTTTTTCAGGACGTCCTTCTTCTTTCTTCATAAGAAAAGTACATAGTATAGAAGAAAAGCTTCTTACTCTCAACCCTTCCCTCTAAAAATATAACTTAACAATCCAAACAATCCTTTTCTAATAATTAAATAAATATCAACAATAAACATTACCAACTAATAGTCCAAGTTACCATATAGTTTAAAAGTACAATTTATTCACACACATAATTAGCTAATTTATTCATACAAATATGATTTTCCCGCTTCATCCACCAATACAAATATAAATATCTAAATATGATCAATCCCGGCTTCATCCAATATAATGTCTTCTTCACTCCAAACCGCACACACTTCCATTGTTCTTTTTTCAACAACCCATGTAATGATTTCGTTTCACTCCCATCCACAAGGAAACACCAAATCCCCTGTCAGAAAATAACTGACATTTGATATATTATATTAAATTTATTTCTTCTTTTTTCAACAGCTACAACATGCCCACCCTTCACAAGCCCAGCGTCCCTTTCTCACTGGTGGTATTGAATCGAATCGTCCCTTTGAATTGTATCGGTACGCCTTGAAAACTTTCAGGGAATTTACATATGTAATGTAAACCAATGTGTGTGAAATGCAATTTCAACCACATGTAATCTTCCTTCTGTCATGTAAAAAAAACAAAGCTACATTTTTTATAATTATCTCCTAAAATAGATATAAAAATCCATTTTTAGGTATTAAAAATAATTGCGAAAATTTTTCGAACAAAGATTTTAACAAAATTACAAGACATACGTATAGAAATAAATTTAATATTTTATAGGGAGGAAAAATATATAATATGTAGAAAATACAATATTTTTCATCTAGGAATTACTCAATATCCTAAGAAAAATATACCATTTCTACCTAACTCTGCCATCACAATTAGCACAAATTCACAGAAATGTATAATGCAAAGTAACAAAAATTGAGAATATAATGGGCTATATGGTATATATGTAAAGAATTTTTAATATACCTTCACAATATAAAATAATTTGAGCTTTTTTCTTTTTATTAAAAAAAAAACATGTTCATAATATAAATAGAAAATGTGATGTGCTATAAAATTATTACAAAGATAAAAAAAAAATGTAATATTCACAATAAATTTACACAAAACTAAAAAAAACAATTTACAAAAAAAAAAAACTTTCTCAAGTATGCAAACTAAACAATATTACCACCTCAAGGCATACCCATCAACACGGGCTGACCTTATCTGTAAAAATATTTTCCCTTACATCATTGCATACAATAAAAATAATATATAAATGCAAATAAAACTTTTTATAAAATTTTATAATTTAAAAAAATATATATACATTAAATATAAAGATTTCATAATTTAAAAAAAAAATTACATATCATCCAATACACCCTATAAATCTATATCAAATTTATATATATATATATCAACTGCAGACATAATCAAAATAACTATCCATATATAACATTATAGATATTATTCTGACTTCATCATACCTCAATTCCTTTAATCTATCATTCATAATTAAATATATCATATGTGTAATTCACATTACACCATATTTCATAAAAATGGTTAATTACTCTAAAATAAACAACATTAACTCACCCTCAATAGATCCCTTAATAATATATCAACCTTAATTGAAACTGAATTACATACACAATATAATAACATTAATTAATAATAAACTATCTTACACATGTCCATCCCTTTAAAAACCCAAAATGCATAATTATATAACAAATACTTTATTACAAAAATCCACTTCTATATATATTTTCATAAATTCCCAATATTTAAATATTTAGCAATCCTTTCTGTCCTGCAGATCTTGAGGTCTTATCTTCCTATGACGGAATACTTATAACACCATTCAATGTCTTAAAGCCTACCAAATAATAAGACCATACCTACTGTCAAAATTGGATGTACAATATACATCTAGACATATAATATAACAAATATTACTGTCTTAAATTCCTGATCTTATTTTCATATTCCTGCCTAATACTCATTACATACTTTCTATCTTATGCTTTGTAAGCTAAACATTTAAAACAAAATTCTGAAATCCTTTAAACTCACCTCTTCCTTATAAACTGTATAGTGGTTAATACCTGCATTATGTACCTAAACCCTTATGTTGTCGATCCTGGTTCGCGGTCAACATTATAAAAGAAAAGCCCCTTACTCTCAACCCTTCCCTCTAAAAATATAACTTAACAATCCAAACAATCCTTTTCTAATAATTAAATAAATAACAATAATAAACATTACCAACTAATAGTCCAAGTTACCATATAGTTTAAAAGTACAATTTATTCAGACGCATATTTAGCTAATTTATTCATACAAATATGATCAATCCCGCTTCATCCAATACAAATATAAATATTTAAATATGATCAATCCCGGCTTCATCCAATATAATGTCTTCTTCACTCCAAACCCCACACCAAAAAACTTCCATTGTTCTTTTTTCAACAACCCATGTAATGATTTCGTTTCACTCCCATTAACAAGGAAACACCAAATCCCCTGTCAGGAAATAACTGACATTTGATATATTATATTAAATTTATTTCTTCTTTTCAACAGCTACAACACATGGTAAGCGGAAAATAATTCCCCGGAAAAAAAATTCCCGGAAAAAAAATTCCCGGAAAATAAATCCCCGGAAATTAATTCCCTGGAAAAAAAATCCCCAGAAAATAAATCCCCGAAAATTAATTCCTCGGAAAAAAATCACCAGGAAAATAATTCCCCGGAAAAAAAATATCCGGAAAATAATTCCCCAGAAAATAATTCTCCGGAAAAAAATCCCCGGAATAAAATTCCCCTGGAAAATAATTCCCCGGAAAAAATTTCCCCACTATATATTCAATGCATTGCTAATCTGCTTTGCTAAAAAGCAATCAATCATAATCAATCATAAATCAATCAAAATTTTATTATGTATATTTTATTAATGATAATTTTTTAAACTTAAATCATTTTTTTATTATAAATGAAGAATACTGATTAAATATCATATAGTATATAATTTTATTTTTATTTAATATTATTAGTAAGATATTTATTTTTCTAGCTTATTAAAACATACATTTTATTCAATTTTAAAAATTAACAAATATCCGTAAGAGGGCGTTATATGTTTTAATATGTATCATTTTAGGAAACCGGAATGATGATTGGATAGCACTTTTTTTATATTTGGGTATATATTCATATGAAAAACCTAAAAATTAAAAAAATTTTTTAGGTTTCTTTGATGTTTAATTTATGAGTAGGTTTAGAATAGTAAAACAATGGAAATTTTCTAAAGTAAATATTGCTGGCGTTATTTATCAAAATCTCTTCATTTTTGTTTTATACGTGTATATATTTACGTGCTATGCATTATCCTAAAAAATATTTTGAAAATATTTTGATTTGACTGATTGTCGAGCTCAAAACCGACCTCTTACTAAATATTCGATTGATCAAATTTACTGGTAAGCGGAAAATAATTCCCCGGAAAAAAATCACCAAAAATAATACCCCGGAAAAAAATCCTTCGAAAATAATTACCCGGAAAAAAATTCCCGTAGAAATATATGAAAATTATGAAAGAGGTAATTTAGAATTGAAAAGAAAAATGTGAAAGCAGGTTATTTCCTTTATCTACTTTTCATCTAGACTTGAATAGATATTAAACAGGTAATTAAACCACATTATATTTACCATGCAGAGGGGGTGGTTATTTCTAACACGCCACTGTTAAAATATATATAACATTAAAATAATATTATGACACTATTCTGTTCCGTATGCTAATATCAGTTTGAATCCCGGACAAAAATAACATAATGAAAATTTTTATGTTTAATTTTTAAATATTGTATCTGATTATAAATTTTCAAAAAAAGTATTTATATTAATCACTGATTACAAAAGCTTATTTAATTCAAAGACTATCTCAAGTAGAACATTACAAAAAAATATACTATTTATTCTAAATAATATTTGTTTATTTTTATAAATATTATAATTTTTACTATATTTAATTCATTAAAGAAAACACATGAGGGATTATAATCTTAAAATAGAAACTTTTTTATTTAAAAGTTTCCAACTCCGGAATTGTTATTACATAATCCCAGTTAGTTTCTTATATTATTATTTATAACGTTGAAAGGAAATTTATGCTCAAAAATAAATAAATTTATATATTTGGGTGATATATTCTTTGTAATTTTGAAACAAACGATTTTCATTTAGTTTTTTTTATTACTTTTTATAAAATTTTCTTTTACTATTTTACTATTTTAAATATTTTTGATAATTTTAATAAATTTTTTATGTTTATTCTTCCGTTAAATAAGCATGCTAAAATTTTTCATGAGGGATATTCCTACAATTATCATAAAACTACGAAAAATTTTAAAAGATATAAATGTACATTATATAAAGCTGAAAAATGCCCAGTTATTTTGAAATATTACAATGAAAATGACTATACATTGGAAAATACGCCTCATATTCATCCTATAAATTCACATGAATATCAAATTGAAAATGCTATAAGCACGATGAAAAGAAAAGCCTCTGAAACAAATCAAAATACTTGCCAAATATATGCAGAAGAAATGTCTAAATTGTCTCCCGAATCCAGAAAAAGACTTCCGAATGAAGAGAGTATCAAGAGGACACTTAGAAATAAATAAAAAGGTTTCCTCCTATTCCGGCCACATTGGAAGAATTAAGCATTTCAGGTTAAATCATATTTATGTCTATAAATAACTTCTAATTGCAAATATCTTTTAATATTAGAGGATTGGGCTACAACCGGATCTACCACGAATGAGAGATTTCTTTTGCATGATAATGGCGGAGATTCTAATGAACGGATAATTATATTTGCCACCGATTATATGCTTAAAATGCTAGCCGAAACGAAAACTTGGTATATAGACGGGAATTTTAAATTGGCTCCTCATTTATTTTTGCAGCTATATGTAATTAGAATACCCTTTAAAACACTGTATATAACAGCGGCATATTTCTTGTTACAAATAAAAACGTATACAACATATGAAGAAATTTTTAAGATTTTACTCGAAAAAGCCCAAGAACGGAATTTAGTCATAGATCCGATAACAATTTATATGGATTTTAAAAAGGCTGCAATCAATGCCGTCGAAAATACTCTAGGTTTCTTTTTACGATTTAATTACATCTATATACTATCGAGATATGCTAGGACCTTGATTTTAAAATGTATTTTGGACCGTGGAACTTGAAATTTTTTTTAATTCTAATTTCCTTTTTCTGTTGTTTTTAGGAATATTTTAAACGATTTTTTTATGAGTGTAGGATGAACGAACCCATTTCTAGTAACACTGTGTGACTGATTTTTTGGGAGAAAATAAAATAAACATGTTTTAAGACAGTAAATTCTTAGAATCAAAATTTTTAAATATTTTATTTGAGAATTATTATTTCGATTTATTTATAGGGAATTTTTTCTCCTAATTTATTAATTTTGTAATTTTAATTATCTAAAACGGAGATTTTTTTTCCGGGGAATTATTTTTCTAGATTCTTTTTTAATATAGCTTACATTTAATATATTTATTGTGGCTTTCGTTCTCTTCGCTACACGGTACGATTCCCAAACAATTTATTTTAAATGAAATAGTTACATTTCTCATATTTAAATAAATATATTATGCTAAGCTAACCTATCTCATATTTTACTTTTAATAAACCTTTTATCGGTCCGTTGTCTCACCCCCTCCTTCATTATTATATAGGATTTAACTTGTAATATACAATAAATTTATTGAATTTAAAACAAATTAAACAATAACATAAAATTTATCGAATTTAAAAACATTTAATGGTAAATCTAAATATATTTCCGAATATGAAGTTGATGATTTATTTTCAAAAAAGATACTCCAGCAGTAGTCCGCCAACATATTTATACGATTCTTGCCGGGAATTTAAATTGAAACTTAAAACCCCCAAAACAATTCTTTACCATTTTTCTCAAAAAGCAATCGATAAAAAATTATAAAAATTAATAAATTTATAAGGAAATATAAGTCTAACACTATCACCAATTTTCAGGGATTTTCATTTGATACTTTTTAAAATATATCCATATAAAGACCTAAATTTTACCATTTTAGAGATTTCGAAAAGTTGCCTTTATACGATAATATTTTTAAAACTTGACGTGAAGGGAAAACTTAGAAAACGAATTCGAACTCAATGTCAAATTCTGCACCAAAACTTGTTTTTATTTATTTTTTCTCCCATTTTTCTTGTCACACAGTGTAATTAATAAAAATTGATAAAGACATAAATCTTAAATAAAACCTATACAATAATTTTAATCTATATTTTTTCAACTTTTAGGTAGAGATATCAACATCCAAGGATGTTTTTATCATCTAACTCAATCAACTCATAGAAAGATTCAGGAGTTGGGGTTAGAATCATTATATCGGAATGATCCAATGTTATGCTTATTTGCAGCTATGATCGATGGATTAGCATTCTTACCTATACACGATGTCAAACGAGGTATGGAGGATTTAAAAACCATTGTATCGGATGATAACAAAGAATTATTGTTTTATTTTGATAAAAATTATGTGAATGGAGAATTGAGACATGGGAAAAACTCTCAAAGGCAAGTAGAGCCATTGTTCCCACCAGAAACATGGAATGTGTTCAATGTTACGATTGCTGGGGAAAATCGAACAAACAATGTATGTGAAGGATGGAATAACCGATTTAAGCATATTGTAGGCAACAAAAAACCGAAGATATGGAAACTACTCGAAAAAATAACGATGGAAATAGCGGTTGATATGGGAAAAATCGGCCAATGGAATATTGGGACATACACTCCCAAAAAAATCGTATTTATGCAACGAAACAAACTATTTAAAAAAATTTATGCATTGATTATTTGGAAAGAGAAGGGACTTGCCCAATTTTCTCTCTTCAATTGGAGAACATATACGTTCTAGAATTGTTTCTTTTGAATAATATAATTTATTATTCTATATATCATTTAATAAAATTATAATTATTTCTTTTCTGTAACTTTTGAAAAAAATTCATTAGCAAAATAATAATTGTTAGATTAGAAAAATATAATACTCACTGCTAATAATCACCTCTTGATGCATTTTGATTAAAGTGGTCAGCATTTTTCATTACTTTTGGCAGTATTTAATTAAAATTGGGCAGTAAAAAATATAATTTTGCAAGTTTTATAGTGATTTTGTATTCAGTCAGTTAAATTCTTAAAGTAGGTAAATACTTCAGTAAAATAATTTTTATCAAATAGAGGGTATCAGATTGAATTGCTAATTTCCTATTTCGCATTTCGCCACAAAATTTATAAAATTATATTATTTAATAGCTTATCCTTGTAAAAACAAAAAGGGGCGCTATTTAAGAGTTAGTAAACTGTGAAAAGCCTTTTATCATATTTCTAAAAAAATTATTAAAATTTGTGTAAAAATAATTTTTCAATAAATACCTAAAGTTGATGAGTGTGTAAAGGTGAACTAGATTTATTTAACTTTCGTTTTATTATTTAAAATCTCAAATCCTCGAAGAAATTTGACTTTAAAAAAAATTTCTATTTAATTAAATACTGCAGAGCAGATCCGGGTCACGGGATTTTTTTTCCGGGGAATTATTTTCCTAGATTCAAATTTACTAGTAATATAATTTGAAAATTGTTCATTTTTGTTTTATATATCTATAAATACATATAAAACATAATCCCAAAAAATATTTTAAAAACAACGTGGTTTGGCGGATAACCGACTCGTATATGTTTTACTCGTAATTATAGATATATAAAACAAAAAATGAACATTTTTCAAATCATATTACTAGTAAATTTTATCAATCGAATATTTAGTAAGTGGGGTTTTGAGCTCGGCAATCAGTCAAATCAAATTATTTTCAAAATATTTTTTAGGATAATGCTTAGCACGTATACATATACGCGTATAATACAAAAATGAAGATTTTTCCATGGATAACGCCAGCAATGCAGTATTTGGTCATTCGGTCGGTTTTCGGGTCAAATCACGATATTTTTAAAATATTTTTCGGAATTATGTTTTATACGTATTTATAGATACATAAAACAAAAATCAACATTTTTCAATTTATCTTAGTAGCAAATTTGATCAATCGAATATTTAATAAGTGGTCGGTTTTGAACTTGGCAATCGGTCAAATCAAAATATTTTTTAGGATAATGCTTAGCACGTAAATATACACGTATAAAACAAAAATGGATTTTGATAAATAACGCCAGCAATATTTATTTTAGAAAATTTCCATTGTTTTACTATTCTAAACCTACTCATAAATTAAACATCAAAGAAACCTAAAAAATTTTTTTAATTTTTAGGTTTTTCATATGTATATATACCCAAATATAAAAAAAGTGCTCTCCATTCATCATTCCGGTTTCCTAAAATGATACATATTAAAACATACGCCCTCTTACGGATATATATTTGTTAATTTTTAAAATTGAATAAAATGTATGTTTTAATAAGCTAGAAAAATAAATTTCTTACTAATAATATTAAATAAAAATAAAATTATATACTATATGATATTTAATCAGTATTCTTCATTTATAATAAAAAAATGATTTAAGTATATTTTAAAAAAAGTTTAAAAAATTATCATTAATAAAATATACATAATAAAATTTTGATTGATTTATGATAGATTATGATTGATTGCTATTTACCAATGCAGTTTAGCAATGCATTAGCAATTGAATATATAGTGGGGAAATTTTTTCCGGGGAATTATTTTCCAGGGGAATTTTATTCCGGGGATTTTTTTTCCGGAGAATTATTTTCTGGGGAATTTTTTTCCGGGGAATTTTTTTCCGGGGAATTATTTTCCGAGTATTTTATTTCCTAGGAATTATTTTCCTCCTGGGTATTTTTTTCCGGGGAATTAATATCCGGGGATTTATTTTTCGGGGATTTTTTTTCCGTGGAATTAATTTCCGGGGATTTATTTCCGGGGATTTTTTTTCCGGGGAATTATTTTCCTAGATTCACAACACATAGTATACATAAAAAAAATATTAAAAAAAATTTTTTTTAAGAGGACAAATTAAAGTAAAATTAAAATAGGTACAGTACATCTTTTTTTGGATTCATCGTTATTTATAAAATATTTTACCCATTTCTCCAACGCTTTTAGACCATTTATTTTGGAGTATTCTGGAGAATAGAAAAAAAAAATAGGGGGTATAAAAATCTTCCCAAAGATATCAATAACTTTTCCTTATCTTTCTTTTAGAAAATATTTTTGTCGTACTTTTCCTGACATAATATATGTTTGTAAAATTCATCATAAATTTTTGTAAAAATCACAAGTTACGATAGTTCAAATTTTGCTAAAATTATTTGTCTTACAAACATTTTCCAAATGGACGATTTAAGATCATTTTATTAAATTAATATATCCAAGTGACTTAAATTTTAATCCCCAGTCTTTTCTTTTCCAATACCAATCCCCTAAAAAGTTTCAAATGATATACTACTCATTTCTATTGCCAAAAAATTTAAACTAAATTCAAGTTAAAAAATTATGCAATATTAATTTATTCTAGACACTAGGGCCTTGGAACATTTTTCTAATATAAAAATTTTTTTATTAGACACAAAACAAAGTTCATAAAATTTTTTAAAATTTTAATTCTCATGGTTTAAATAGAATGATAGCGACAACCTATTATTAGACCCAAACTTACTATTGGGTTCAAAACATAAACATATATATTTTTTAATATTTCTAAAAACGTAGGGAATTATAAAAAATAATGTCTATGGGAATTTCTCTATAAAATCAAAGGTTCAAAAAATTTTTATAGTATAAATAACTTTTAACTAGTCCATAACAAAGTTGTAAGAATATTTATATTTTAACCTTCCTCGTGGAATGAATCAGAATAGCAGTGTGGATTTAATACTATATGAACCTTACTCAAAACATAAATATATAATTTTATTTTTATATTTTACGTGGGGGTAAATAATATTAGCACTAGAATTCTTTGTGAATTCAGATGTTTTAGAACATCTATATAGTACAAACATTTAACCAGGCTTAAAATAATTTTTTTTTAAATTATATAATTTATCTTTTCCGTGATAATTTATTTTTTCTCGTGGGATAAAATATTAGGTCAGTGCCAATTTATTACTAGAACCAAAGTTTTTGAACATTTTTTAGTATCAAAAACTTTAATTATAAAACATAATTAAAAAAAAAAATCATAATTAATTTTCCCTAGTGGAGTAATTTAAAATGCTGGTGCCAATTTATTACTAGACCCAGAAGTTTTGAACATCTTATTGTAAAATACTTAACTAGGCTTAAAATAAAATTTAATAAATATTTTATAATTTTTTTCTTCGTTGGGTAAAATAAAATGGCAGTGCCAATTTATTACAAGACCCATAGGTTTATGAACATCTTCATAGTATCAAAAACTTTAAACTACTCCTAAAATATATTTTTAAAAATTTTCACAATTCATTTTTTCCTTGTGGAGAAAAATATAATGGCATTGCCAATTAATTGCTCGACTCAAAGGTTTTAGAACATCCTCCTAATATCATTAACATTTAACTAGGCTTAAAATAACGTCTTAAAAAAAATTCTTCATGGAATAAAATATAACAGCAGTGCCAATTTATTACAAGACCAAAAGATTTATGAACATCTTTCTAGTCTCTAAAACTTTTAACTAGGCATAAGATAAATTTTTAAAAAATTTTCCCAATTTTTTTTTCTTGTGGAGTAAAATATAATGACAATGCAAATACTAGATCCAAAGGTTTTAGAACATCTTCCTAATATCACAAACAATTAACTAGGTTTAAAACAACGTCTTAAAAAAATAGTAAATTTTTTCTTCATCGAGTAAAATATAACAGGAGTGTTAATTTATGACAAGACCCAAAGGTTTAAGAACATCGTTCTAGTATCAAAAACTTTTAACTAAGCTAAAGATAAATTTTAAAAAATTTTCACAATTTATTTTTTTCTAGTGGAGCAAAATATAATAGCAATGCCTATTTATTAAAAGACCCAGAGGTTTAAGAACATCGTTCTAGTATCAAAAACTTCCTAACCCTAACCCTAACCCTAACCCTAACCCTAACCCTAACCCTAACCCTAACCCTAACCCTAACCCTAACCCTAACCCTAACCCTAACCCTAACCCTAACCCTAACCAACTAGGCTTAAGATAAATTTTTTAAAAATTATCACAATTTATTTTTTCTTTGTGGAGCAAAATATAATTGCAGTGCCATTAATTGCTAAACTCTAAGGTTAGAACATCCTCCTAATATCATTAACATTTAACTAAGCTTAAAACAACCTCTTAAAAAATTCTAAATTTTTTCCTCGTGGATTAAAATATAACAGCAGTGTCCATTTATTACAAGACCAAAAGGTTTAGGAACATCTTTCTAGTATCTAAAACTTTTAACTAGGGTTAAGATATGTTTTAAAAAAATTTTACAATTTATTTTTTCCTCGTGGAATAAGATATAATAACAGTGCCAATTTATTACTAGAACCAAAGATTTTTGAACATCTTTCTAATATCAAAAACATTGAACCCGGATTAAAACAAACTGGTTTAATTTTCAATATATATTTTTTTGACCCAGTTAGCCAACCCACCAGGCCGACCCAGCAAATCCAGCAGGCCGACCCTGCAAGCCGACCCAGCAGACCCAGCAAGCCGACCCACCTAGCCGAACAGATGGGTCTGGTCGGGTCTGATTTATGGCTAAATCGGTTGGCTCGGGTTTAGGGTCGTTTTTTCGGCTCGAACCTTGCTGGGTTTTTGGCCAAGCCGACCGACCCGGCAATTTAACAACACTACTGACATGACTTGATTCCATGGATAATGAACCCCTTTACGTTCCCAGCTGTGGTCAGATAGGCAATATTTTGGGGAATCATTTTATTTTATATAATTTTTATGAGATTAATTAAAATTTAATCTTTTACATACATTTTAATTAAATTTTGAGTTCAATAAAAAGTAGAAGAACTAAAGGATTTCCACACCATTAGAAACTGTTGTAATTTAGCAAACAATTTATTCAAGTTGTATAGAAGAATTTATATTAAAATCTTTATTTTTCCAAAATTTCGCAATGAAAATTATAAAATGAATATCATATAATTTTTATTTCATAATAAACATTATTTGAATATAATAATAAAATAAAAAGTTAAATGTTAAATGTTAAATATGTTAAATATATGGCCAACATTGAATGTTATATTTTTTAGTTTAAAAAGTCAGTGTAATAAAAGATAAGAAAAAATCGGTAACGAAAAATGAAATTGTAAAGGACAAATGTACTTTGTTAACATGTAAATACGCTATTATAAAAAAATGTATATAATGACAAGAATTTTGTATATAGATATATATAATAAAATTAAATTTCAAAATCAAAGAAGAGTTCTCCCGTTGCCTTCCACTAAAATAAAATGGTGGCAGCATCGTTCCAAAGAGCCAGATATATGATTATTTTTTTAACACCGTCCAATTATACTATCAGATTTATAAAAAATATACCATACATACACCAAACAAATTACGTTCACGTTGCTTATTATGACGATATTGAAGACATGCAAGAGATTTACGACTCAATAAATGGTCAACAAGCCGAAGATGATGAAGGAAACAAATTTATTATAAATGCTAAAAGATATGAAAAATTTTAATCATTTTAGAACAATAATTGTAAATTATATAAATTAAAAAAAGGTAACAATAAAATATTTTATAAATTTATCATGACAAAATCGTTATCAAATATAAAAAGTAATGTAGAATATCCTACATTCAACAACAATATAGATACATACATTAAAAAGTTTGAAAATTTATTAAAGGACACGCAGGTTCCCGAGGCAGAAAAAGCTAATGCGTTCATTCAAAGATTATCAGAAGAAGACTATTTGGACCTGGAATCCATTTGCGTTCCATCTGATTACAACGATTTGAAAACGTTACTGGGAAAATACAGGTTAATACATCCCGATAAATCAATAGACACGTACAAAACGGAATTTAACGCAGCCGTTCAAGATAAAGGGGAAACATTCGGTAAATGGGTAACTAGACTTTGTAAGTTGAATAATAAATGCTATTTTAAGGATCAAGAGAGAATAATTGAGAAGATAAAAATATCGTCAAATAATAAAAAAATTAGGGAGCAGATATCGAAATTAGAAAATATAACTATTACAGACATATTAAGAATTGGGAGAGAGATAAATGATGGGGATGATTATGAAAATATAAATATTAAAATGGATAATATAAAAATAGAAGGTGAAGCAGCATCAACTTCGACGATAAAGTTAGTACAAGGAGAAAAAGATGAAAAGAGAGAATCAAATAAACAAATAATAAAATATAATTCGAACATACCAACGAATAGGAGTTATGGATAATCCTGGACACCTAGATACAACAATCATCAACAATGGCAAAATAATTACAATTACAGATATCAAGGTAATTACTATCCAAGACATCAGAATAATTATGAACCAAGGTATCATTGTCAAAATAATTTTAATAATAGATTTTACAACGACAGAGGATATTACACACCAAGATCGTATAATAGATTTTCGAGATTTAAAAATAATTATAATAATAATAATAAATACAATTTTAATAAATATTATGATGAGATCAGGTTTAGACCTAGAAACAATGAAAATGAACATTATCGTCATCAGAATTTCGATCAATCACGTAACAATCGATATCAAAACTATGAAAACGATGAACAAAGATATACGAATAAAGTTAATAGAGTGATCATAGAAGAAATAAACGAGGAAAATAACGTCAAATCAGAAAACAAAGAAGTTGAGAAAATAAAAAACAAGGAATACAATCTATTCAGCTTGGATATCAACAATTTAAATGATGATAATAACAAAGAAAATGATGCATATAAAGTCACGTTATATTTAAACGACATACCTACTATCATGCAAATAGATACAGGATCACGATTTACAATATTACTGATAAATATTGCAAGAAAGATTGGGATAAAGATCTTAAATAAATCGGATACTAAACTTGATATGACGGAAGAACAATAAAAGTGATGGGCAATGCCAATGTAAAAACCAAATACGATGATAAAACCAAAATTTTGAATGCATATGTAGTACAGAGTGACAAGATTGCACTCTAGGGAAGGACGTGGATAAAGGTTTTTAAAAACATACTTAATCAATTTGTGAATTTAGTAGAAGAAGATAACAACAACGATATTCAAAAACTGATAGACGAATGTAAATCAAAAATAAATATGAAACCAATAAATCGCAAACTACATTTGAAACAAAATGCAATACCAAAAATTATAGCACCAAGACGTGTCCCGTACAATCGTTATGATTTAATTACAAAGGAATTACAAAAATGGATTGACGATAAAATAATAGAACCGGTGGATGATGTGCGATGGGCAAGTCCACTCACACCAGTTTTCAAAAAAGATGGTTCGCTAAGACTCTGTGCAGATTTCAAAAATACGATAAATCCAGCATTGGTAGATTTTAAATATCCTATACCACGTATCAACGACTTGATTGCAAAATTATCTAAAGGGAAGAAATTTTCAAAAATAGACTTCAAGCAAGCGTTCCTTCAGATCCCTATACACAAAACATCGCGTGATTTACTTACAATATCGACAAACAAAGGATACTACAGATTTACAAGACTACCATTCGGATTATAAACTTCATCGGCAATTTTTCAACAATCTATGGACAAAATTTTTGGTGATATGAAAAATGTTATTTTCTACATTGATGATTTATTAATCACGGGTGATAACGATCAAGATCATTTAAACAATATAAAAAAAGTTTTTGACCGAATTTCCAAATATGGGCTAATACCAAATTTCGACAAAAGTATATTTTTCAAAAAAGAAATACGTTTTTTAGGACATGATATAGATGATAAAGGTATTCATACAAACGGAGACAAAATTAAAGCAATTACAAACATGTCTACACCAACAAACAAAGAGAAATTAGCAACATTTCTGGGCATGGCCAGTTATTACCGAAAATTTTTACATGACTTCGCAGACAAAGCAGATTCATTGTACAAAATAGTCAACACAGATAAATGGATATGGGAAGAAACACATCAAAAGAGTTTCGATGATATAAAAGAATTAATAAGCTCTCCGCCAAAATTAAATTTCTATAATCCAGAATTACCAATAGGCGTAGCAACAGACGCTTCAAAAAAAGGCTTAGGAGCCGTGTTATTTCATATAGAGAAAGATGGTAAAGAAAAACCCATAGCTTTCGGGTCACGAACTCTACTAAAAGCGGAAATAAATTATACGAACATCGAAAGAGGAGCATTAGCAATAATATATGCAATAAAAAAATTTCAGGAATACTTAATAGGCACCAACTTTAAAATCTACACCGATCACAAACCACTCATATACATTTTTACGAAGGGACTAAAAGATAACAACACGATATCAATGAGACTTCAAAAAATGGAATTTAGCAATGGGAGCTCATGATTTTACAATAATTCACAGACCGGGAAAATACAACATAGTACCAGATTGCTTATCTAGATTACCACAAATTAACTCCGAAGACACTGTACAAAATATAGAAAATGAGGATGTAAATAAAGATTTATGGGATATACCAATAAACTTCAAAAGAATATCGAATGAAACAAACAATGATAAGGAATTAATGGAAATAATAAATAACATCAGGAATGGAGAATACATAAAGAATAAAACATACAAAAATATGGAAGTAGAAATAAGTTTGATAAAAGATTGTCTTTTTAAAGATAACCGAATCATCATACCACACAAAATGAGAAAAGAGATATTAGAGGAACTTCATAAAGGACATTTAGGAGCTGGCAAAACCAAAATGTTAGCAAGAGATAATATATGGTGGCCTGGAATCAATACCGAAATTTTAAAAAATTGCGAAACATGCAACAAATGGGCAGATAATCCACAAAAACATACAAAATTCATGGCAAACAGCTACAAAAAATTTCGAAAGAATATACATAGATATAGCTCAATTTGAAGACAATAATTACATGGTAATCGTCGAAGCTTACAGCAAATTTCCCATAATCAAAAGAATAAAAAATATAACAACAGAATTGACAGTAATAGAATTAATGAAAATAATTAGCTTATTTGGAATACCACACATAATCGTGACCGACAATGGAACGAACTTTACAAGCTATTTGTTTAAAAAATTCTGTGAAGATCATGGTATCAAACACATACTTATGGCTCCACATCATCAACAGTCTAATGGACAATGTGAAAGAATGATAAGATCAATGAAAATGAAAAAGAACATGATAAGGAACATGAAAACCAACAAAAAAAAATAGATTTAGACATAGCTTTGGAAAATTTTTTGTATAATTATAGAAACACACCTAACGCTACAACCAATATAACTCCGAACAAATTAATGTTTTCAAGAGATATTAGAACAAAATGGGACTTAGTTAAATCAAACATAGACATAAACAACGAAATTAATCGCAAAATATCAACAAATAGAACTATAGAAAAAGGAGATAAAATTTGGTATAAAACGTTTAAGAAAAACATTTGGGACAAAGGAATAATAACACATAAAGAAGGGAATTTTTCATACAAAATAGACAACGGAAATAAAATCATCAGAAGACATTTATATCAAATAAAGAAACGATCAACATATATACTCGAAAAAGACGACTCGACATATAAAACACAAAATTTTAGAGGGGGAAGAGTTGGAGATAGAGAACAAAATGACAATCAAGTTCAAGATAAAATACAAAATGAGTTTCAAGTTCAAAATCAGATCAAAGATCAAGATCAAGTTCAAGCCCGAAGTCAAGATCAAGAGCGAAAATATTTTTTGAGACCTAAAAAGATTTATAATTATAAATAAAGTTTTTTTTAAAAGGTAAACCATTAGACGAAATAAAAACACGATAGATCAAAGGAAATAACAAGCCACAAAAGCACAAAATTGGTTATCTAGGAAATGGATCGATCTAAACGATGTACTCTCGATGATAGGAAAGAACACTCGAGCTTTCGAAGGGAGAAATTTAAAAAGAAGGGGAAATGTTAAATATGTTAAATATGACCAAAATTGAATATTATATTTTTTAGTTTAAAAGGTCAGTGTAATAAAAGATAAGAAAAAATCGGTAACGAAAAATGAAATTGTAAAGGACAAATGTACTTTGTTAACATGTAAATACGCTATTATAAAAAATGTATATAATGACAAGAATTTTGTATATAGATATATATATATATAATAAAATTAAATTTCAAAATCAAAGAAGAGTTTTCCCGTTGCCTTCCACTAAAATAAAATTAAACATTTAAGATATTTGATAAAGAAAAAGGTATCTTATTTGAATAATATTTCAAAATAAAGATAAATGGGTAAGATTATGGTTTGTGACATAAATTATTTTTAAATCTATTTGTCATATAATTAGTAAATTTTATTTATTTTTATAGAATATTTTTTTGTTGAATGATATTTTCATTAAAGAAAATTATTGGTTGTTAATTTTTACATATATTTTTTTATATAAGTTTATAGATAGCCATATTTTGTAAAAATTTAAATAAAGGGCGGGGAAAATTGGGTAAAAAATCTTTATGGGTTATAAAAATTCCTTGCATATTTGTAATACTAACATTGTTGTAGATAGCCTGAATATGAGTTCTTTATTTATTTTCAGATTTTTTATCAATATTATTATAGATAACTTAGAAATTTACACTTGGATACCTTTTACAGTTCTTTATCTTACTTAGATTTCATACCTTTATGAAATATATATTTTTTTAAAACGTTTTTATCTATTTACTTATTATCTGAGCATGTAATTAAATACTTGATTCTTTATATATAAATGTATAACAAATAAAAAATATTTCATTATATATTATACATATTTATAATTTTAACATATTTTGTTTTGACTGGGTGTTTATGCATCTATTACCCGGGTCCATAAAATTTTGACTATGATTAATCTAAAAAATAATATAAATATATATTTTTTTTCTTCACTATTATTTTATTTTATTAATATGTGTATAATCATTTTATTAAAAGTATAAATAAAGCAACAAATATAATTATTAGTATAATATTAATTTAAGTAAACCAAAATTTATATAATATTAATAATTTCTGTAAGCAAAAATTTGGAAATTCTTCATCTAAAACCTATCATTGACTTTGTTTCATATTTATCCGCTTTCCTATTTTTGTCATTGATTTTTGTTGTGTCTTTATCTGCTGAGATCCAAGTTCCTTTATAACGCCAACGTTATAACTGCGAGCTGAATAGCTGAAGGGCCTGCAACAAAGATAAATCACCAAATTTAAGATTTAATATCTCTTCTGTGAGGCATTTAACCTCAAGATCATGCACAGCGAAAATGACATCATATTGAAAGATTCGCGATAATCGGTTTGTATATAAAATTCTCGGAATTAGAAGGTTGTTCTTCAATATGACGAAAGCTTGGTGGGCTCAGAGGCACGTTATTACGCATGAGAGATATCTCCATTTAAATATTGACAAGGTATACATAATATTTCCTTTAAAATAAACAAAATTTTAAAAGAATTAAATTTAATATAAAGCATTCCTTTAGGTAACATCTAGAAGGAGATTTGATTCCTATAGAAGATCGCTTCTAAAAAATTAGTTTTTGTTTCTGTACAAATACCTCCTAATATCCCATCTTTTGCGCTACTAATATTTATTCTTCCTCTATTACATTTACGTCTATAAATATTTGTTTCATAGATTTCAACAATGCTCACGGATGTTTATGTAGATGCAAATGCATCTTAAAAATTAATATCTATCGATTGTACTAATACTCACCAAATTAGTTTTATATGATATAATCGCTTATTAAACTAACAACCATTTAGTTTTTTCGCAGATAATTATATCCAGAGATTCCAAATGCACTGGTTACGGACATAAATTATATAAAAAAAGTTGTAAGATTTAGGATTAGACCGAATACTATCAAAATAAAAGACACCAAATAAATCATAATTTACACAATAAAATTATTTACGTAAAAAAACTACATTAACAATAAAATAGAAAATATATAAGCCCACGGGTGTAGATCCATCCATTTTTTTTATCTATAACATGTCTTGTGTAAAATTATATAATAAAATTTTATTATTAACTTTTATATAATTTAAATTTATCTAAATAAAATATAATTATAAACTATTGAAAAATTTAATATTATAATAAAAATTTTTTAATTAAAATATTGGTTTTTAAAAGATCTGTTATATTATAGGAATTAATAAATTAAAATATTGGTTATTGAATAGTAATATATTTTAATTTATATAGCACACATTCATTATATTTTTATTTTGTTAGGAATTCAAATTCAATTTGTATTACTTTTTATGAATTTAAATTTATCTTTTCAATTTAACTTTTTATTTTTGTAATTCAAATTACTTATTATTTTTCGTAACCTTACTTTTTGTTTTTATATATATTCTAATTTATATTTTAGAAAATGTATATATACCTTAAGAAAAGAAAAAGAAGTTAGTTAATAAAATATATTTTTACTGACTCGCACCTCGCGCCATATCGTTAGTGTCCTTATTCTTTTCAAGATCCCATTTATAATATTTAATTTTAGAAAAGTAATTAATTAGTTTTTTTATTAATCTATTTTAATTTCATCGTTATTTTTTATTTTACTTAGATAATAATTTATACACTATTTAACTTTTGAAATAGACTTTTAAATGTATGACCATCGATTTACATTTAATTAAAAATTATATTTATTTATTGTTATCAGCTGACACCTGTCAAATGAGTGGCATACGAAAACTTATAAAGCATATTTATGTTTGCGCTTAGAAATTTTGAAATCCCAAATGAATCTACCCCTCAAGTTATAAAGCGAATATATTGATTATAATATTTATTTTAGTAGTTCTCTTGAAATACCTTTGCATGACATTATTAAGCAATCTGTTGAAGAGTTCAAGTTTTTTCTTTAGGCAAGTTAATTTTTTAGATAAAGCTACATTTTTAGAATTTTTTGGAATGAGCAAAAAAGCTTTAACGATGAAATTTCTCAGTTTTCCTGTAAAATTTTTGGCCATATTAATGAGGATATAAAGAATAGCCAAAATGATTTAAATAATTTAAAATCAAAAATTTCCAAATATACCTGTGATGCCCAAAATTTAAAAGATAAAATACTCAAAGTTATTATAAAACTTGAAATCAATCTAAACCTATTTTAAAGGAAACCAAACAATCAGAATATTTTTCAAGGATAAGGGCATCAAATAATGTATACAATTTCTTGAACAAAACAGATTTAGAGTACATAAATAAATGAACAATATTAAATCTTTTTTTAAAGATATTATAATGATTTAGTTATTGAATACCAAGAGCAAATTAAAAATATATCCCAAAATTTAAAGGATGTTAAAAATTACTTAGATTCATCACATATAAGCTCTCCTAAAAAAGCTTTAGATTCTCAAAGTAAATTTATATTTGTAAATTAAATAGTAAAAATGTTCCTATATTGATGATTAATATTAATTTTATATTGAATCATATATATTATATTATGGGTTAGGCAACATTTTTATTGATTATTTTATAGCCTTAATTGGAATTTCAAAATATCTACAAGAATTAATCATTATAGTTGCTTCAAATTTACAAACCGTGCATGAATTAATTCAAGTAATCTTTTAAATACTTAAAATTTTTATTTTATAATAGGCCATGGTTGCAACACACTTTCTAAGGTGTGATATAAATTGGCTATACACAACTAATTTTAATCTGCTTAAATCAATATTATGTTATTTAAAAAAAAATATACTAGCCTTACTCAGTTAATTTTTAAATCACCTAACCTTGACTAACTCAAATATGTGTAGAGCTTTTAGCCCAAAAAAATAACTTAAACCTCTCAATTGAGCCTCAATTTAAAGATTGAGACTGCATTTTAAGATGAAAACTTTACTAAGTTTGAAGTTAGCTCAAGATTTGTGATTTAACAACATACTTACTGGGCATTTATGTTTACCTAAGATCAGGCACTTCAGGCCATTAAAAAGTATTTCTGTGATAATATTTATAGCAGATTAGGATCAGCCTAAATATACTGTTTAAAAAAAATGGGACCAGGCTAATTAAAAAAATCAATTAGATAATATTGTCAGAGACCTGCAGGCCCAGCCCTATTGTCCTGGGTACCCGGGCCGGTCATATTTTAATTTTTTTAAAATATATCTGGGCTAGGCTTGATCGAGCTGAAAAATTCAAGGAACTTTAAGTTGTGGATGCCTCTAGGCATGGTTGGCAAGTGGTTAATTGACCAAAGGAGTATTTGACTAGGTCAAATATTCTAAAATGTTATTGATAAATATATTTAATTAACTAATATATATTTAAAACATGTTTATCAATCTAATTAGGTTACAATTTATTTAAAAATATATTTGTCATCAAGGCATCGATTTAATTATAATTTCATTTTGAAATATAAAAATAAATGAATTTTTCTCATTATTAATTTGATTGGATCTCAATATATAAATAAATATAATATTTTGCTAGAGCATGGTTTAGAAAATAATTAATTACCTATTTATATTACATTTACAATTATTGGGCATAGTCAATAATGTAAGGAGCAAATATAAATCTGTATAAAAGCTCTGAAAGCAGCTGTTGAAGAAATTGAATATTTTTGCGAAAGAAATTAACAAATATATTAAATGAAGAAATATTTTTCCAATTAATGAAGGGGAAATGTAGTAATGTAGGAATATATTGTAATATACTATTTATACATTATGAATTATTATATTCGTCAATAAGATATGCTTATAATGATTTTATATATTTATGGTTAATATAATATTGGGTGTAGGTTAACACTACCTAACACCCATAGCATGGATTACATAATATAATTATTACTGTCATGGTGGAATAAATAAATTACATATGTGTTTGCAAATATTCTAATTATTATATATACAAATAGTGTTTGCAAATATTCTAATTATTATATATACAAATAATAATTGTTTTATATTTATTTTAGGTGCAATTCTTAAAATATCACACCAAAAATGAATACCAATGATATAATAAATAAAATTAAAGATAATATATATATACACACACACTTTTAAACCAAATAGTTTAAAATCAGATATTATGTCTAAATTTAATATCATTATTGATGAAAATAAGAAAAATATTTGCTATGTGCAATGCATAAATTGTTCAAATTTATTATCTTATAATTATAATAATGGTTCATATCATTTAAGAAGACATAATGGTAAATCCATGAAAATTGATAATTTTTTATTTACAAATGAAAAACAAACATTTAAATTTAATCTAAAATATTTAAAAGAAAAATTTATAGATTATTCCTTAACTCTTTTTGCAAAAGATAATTAAGTCCTTTGAGATGATTGCCAAATCATTGATTTCACATCCCACCACTGTATCACGGGACTTTAAACAAAACTAATAAAATAAGAAAAATTTTGGATGCCAAGACTGCCCCAGTAAGCAAGAGTCAATTTATGGCTGTTTTCACTGATATATGGTCCGATGACCATAAAAAGAACTCTTTTATAACATTTAACATGCACACTATATTAGATGATAGGAAGCTAGTGAAGAAAAATATATTGCTAAATTTAAAGAGGTGTCAAAGACTAGTAAAGTAGTTAAGGATGAACTACTAAAGAATTTCCACAATTTTTTATTTTGATACAAACGATTTTATAAATATAATGTGTGACCAAGGTAAAAATACGATAGATAAAAGCATTAGAATTAAATGAAAGATTAAATGGTTGTTGTCATTTATTAAACACAGTTTTAAGAAATTCATATTTGGATAGTAATGCCCCATTAGTAAAATCTACAATAGATAATATTAAAATATTAGTGGGGCATTTAAAACAAAGTAATAAATGCTAGTATTTAAAAACCCTTTATCAAGATGTAGAAGTCCGCTATAACTCTAAATAAAATATGCTCAATAGTATTTTTTCACAGAATGAAGAAATTGTAAAAGTTCTTCAAGAACACGGGAGTTCGGAAAATTATTATATTATAGACTTTCCGATTCTTGAGGATCTTGTCAATATTCTTGGAATACAGAGCGATTGTTGAGTTACAGTCGGACTCTTGCACCTTTTTAAAGTGGTAATTTGGTATTATGAACTTTAAATTTATAATATCTATCAAAGCAATAAAAGAGAGATAAAATTGATTCTACTAATTATAAAGCATTTTTAAATTAAATTTTTTTTTTACATAAGTATCATTTTATCTCTCTTTTTCTCTGTCCCAAATTCAGGCAATTATATATATTGTTAGGGAACAGATCGCATGATGATGGAAAACTATATAAAAGACTATATTAAATTACAAGAGGGTCAGGAAGTTAATGAATTACCATCGACCAGTCGAATTACGACTGTTGTTAAACTAACTCAATCGTTTTACGACAAATGGGGCGATAACAATTCTGATATATATCAATACCCACTGATGAATTTAATAATTACTTAAACGTAAAAATAGATGAAACATTTAAAGTGGATAGTGGTGGGCGGCTCATCAAAGCCAATTTCCAATTTTGGCAAAATTGGCAAAACGCGTATTGGCAATTACTGCTTGATATAATACAATTATTTTCTTTTGTTAAATTTATATTATAAATAAATTATATTATATTGTGCAAATAGATTACATTCTCAAAATACTATTTACATACATGCATTTTTTTAAATAACGATTTATTTTTATTTTATAAATAGTAAATACAATATATTATATTCTCAAAATATTATTTACTTCCATTTTTATATAATTAGTTTTATTTTTATTTTATAAATACAATATATAATATATTATATTCTCAAAATATTATTTACACAAATTTTTTATAGTATCAATTTGTAATATACTAAATATCTGTTTAGAATAAAAGATAAAATGTGTAATATGTTTATAAATGATAATACTCGCTGAAAAATACGGTAAAATACCGAATAGGTAAATTTTAGTATACACGTGGTCGAATATATCTAAAAAAAAATCCGGTCCGGGCCTAAAAATATTAAACCCGGACCGGACCGTAAATTTTTAAAAAAAATCCGGGCCGAACCTTACAAATGATACCTCTGCAGGTCTCTGATTATTGTTCTCGATTTGATTTTATAAGTATTAGCTTCATTGTGTTTTATGTGATATCTTTTAATGATTTTTTTGAGTGTTTTTTAAATCTTAAAAACCGGATTTTACAGGAAATGTAATCCATATTGTGTAAAGTACTTTATGAATTTCAAAAAACTTTACCTTTAATTTTTTAGTTAAATTTATATAAAAAAAATGAGAATAAATTATATTAGGTTCAAAATATTTGAAATTCATAGGGTAGGTATTTCTAAACATGCATATTTCCAGTAAAATAAGATATTTAATATTTAAAAAATATTCTCAAAATATGATTTTAAAAGTTGAAAAAAATAACACATTGACACTAATATTATATGATATATAGTATTTTTTATTTTATACATAATTTCTTAATAATAAGTGATAAAGGAACCAAAATTTAATTTATTTGTAAAAGTATTTTTAAAAAATCAAATTATCCCTAAAGAAAGTGTGACAATATTTTTTCATTATAAAATTTGTACAAGAAAGGGATTTAAAAATATTTAACATGTAACATTCAAATTTATCTATAAATATTTCCCCTATTTTAAATGATGATTAACGTTTGAGGAATAAAATCAGGGATCTGAATCCTTCGACAAAAAAAGTTACAGATCTGGTTCAGGAATAAAATTTAAAAAAAGGTGTGGTTTGGAGAACAGAAATATTGACTCAAAATAACACATTTTTTTTATCATTTATTAATTTTTTATACTCCATAATACACACATAATTTACAAGTAGAAAATTAATTTATATTATAAATGTTTTATTTAATTGCACAATCATAATATAAAATTGAAGTATAAAAACCAGAAAATTTTGAAAATGTGAAGAAAAAAATAATTCTTATTAAAAAATTATAAATTTTTTTTTGACAATTAGAACCCCTGAACCCACTTTTAAAATGGGACTGGGTTCGGGTTTGGCTTCAGCAAAAATACGAGGGTTCAAGTCCGGGTTCACATTTCTGAATAAAATATCAAAATATACATATTTGTGATGATATACCAAATATTTCTTCGGTTAAAAAGTTAAGATTTTTTTGTTTTACTCATAATTTATTTTGCAGTTGTAGGAATTAATTTTTTTAATCTTGATCATCATTGATGACCATTTTTTTTATATTATAATGTAGATTATTTTTATTTATTTTTTTATATAATTTTTCATGGTTTCTTATTCTTTCAAAATCACAAATTGTTTTGTCCACGATAGTTAAATATAATCTTGATAAGATAAAATTCTTTTTGGCAATTTTGATTTAGATGTATATTATTTTTTTCCAAAAGTATTTAAGGTGAAAAACTGTATTTTGTCTCCCAAGTACAAGGGATAGAAAAAAACAAATTTACATTAGTAATTTTTTAATCTAAATATTAAGGAAAATTTTTACAATGACCAAAACCCGAAGAGAAATGATTAATTATAATACCACTCGAAAATTTGTTTTATCCGAATTTATTTTAAATATCCTGTCGATATTTTTTGAAAAGTTTCAAATCTACTTTCTCTCTTGATATAAACTCGAGAGCCTATGGTGATTATCAATTTTAATAGCACTCAAATTATTTTACTAGGGCTGTGCCGATCCACAAATTTTTCACCGATCCCATCCAATATTTTTTGATGTTACTACAAACCCTATGCGATAAACTATTCTATATTTATATTCATTTTATTTACCATCAATCCTTGAATGAATGCCATGAAAAAATTAATTTTCTATTCAAAAAAAAACAAACAACTAACAGTGTATTTTGTTATTTTTATTCTCCAAAAGTTAATAATTTATTTAAAATACGAGCAATGTTTATGGTTGAATAATGTGTTGTTAAACTGCTAAATTTGCCGATTTTTAATAAGGGCTAAGTCAAGATTTTAGCAAAAATATTATTACCTATGCCATAAAATTTCGCCAATTGATGGCAAAACCTTTCTATCATCTATGGGCAAAGTCTCCAGTATAGGTAATTTTTTGGCTACAATCTTAATTTAGCTTTTTTTAAATCGGCTAAACAAGCCGTTTAACAATACTAACTGAATATGAACCACTATATATCTTAAAATCCTTTTTTGTTGCGGATAATATAACATCATTTATTAAATAATTCGATTTTTTATCTACAAATAAATTGAATTGGTTCCTTTTATTAATTTATCATTATTATGAATAAAAAATTAATCATAAAATAACCAAACAATGAAAATATTAGATCAGATCGTTTTTTGAAAATATCGGCCTTATCCGATATTTATTATTAGAACAGCCATACTTACTAGCTTTTTTTGATACCCTGATCGAGATATTTTTGTAGAATTTTTTTTTACTTATAACATAACGGTCTTATTTGAAAAAAAATCTGAAAAAATTAGTAAAAATTCTTGGTTATAAGTATTTTTAATTCACATACCATTTCAAAAAAGGCTAGGTTTTAAATCCGATTCTTAGTGTCTCCTTTGATTTTAATTTTATAATAAATAAATATTTTTTTTATCTATATACTTTAATTGGTTTTACCAGAGCTGTTTTTTTAAATTGTATTGTCTTATTTAGACCTAATAAACATTAAGATTTTCTTCCTTTAGATTCACCAAATTTTAGAAGAGAAAAATATTTATTGTTGGATGAAATGGAGATTTTATTTCATCCATTTCAATAACTTTTATATCTGGCATACGATATCGCCTTCTGTGGTTTAAATGAAAATTTTTATAATTTGAATATAAAAAATATTGGGAACGAAAAAATATAAATAACAACTAATTTCAATATCTCTTATATAATAAAAGGTTTTTCACATTTTTTTGTCAAAAGAAAATTATTTGGAACGTTTTAATAAAGTTTCGGAATAAATCCCTTGCGTTCTCATTCGATAATCCCCCCCCCCCCCACAGTTCCACTCCTGGAACGTTTGCGAAACATTTCATTCCAGGTCCTTCTTAATTTACTTATTGCTTTGTTTATAAAATAATTTATCAAGTAATTAACTAGCTTAATTATTTACAAATCATATAATATATAATTTTAATATTGCATAGTCTTTAATGACAGATAAAATACAAACCTTAATTTTTTTACATGATTTGTTCAATGTATATGTTAGCGTCAATTAGAGGTGGGCGCGGGCCTAATTTTTCATTCACGGCCCGCCCGCTCACGGTGGCAATAAATAAAATTCACGCTTACCACTAAAAAATTTTCGACCCGACCCGCCCGCCCACGATAAGCAATATTTTGATTCACGCCCGAAAATTCACGGTGTTTTTAAATTTTTCAAAACTATTGCTATAATTTTACACTTTTTTGAATTCATTCTATTTATTTCTCTAATTTCATAATCCACATTAATAACAAAAAATAAATATAATCTATAAATCGAAATTTATTTAGAAAAAGAAGAATGTCCATCTTTTTTTATTTCAATTGTATACGCCTTTCCTCTAATAAGAGATTGGCTACAGAAAATAACCTTTCACTAGAAGCCGAACTTGCAGCTGACAAAATTTTACTCGATAATTTTCTCGAATATTCCTGCTTCCAAAACTTCAAATATTGTTTTGTTATTTATCTTATATGAATCTTTTAAGTTCATCCTCACAGCCTTCATCGGTGATGTTGATGCTTCATCAGAATCATCTAAAAATTCTCTAATGAGTGTAGGATGAATTAGGAAAGTGATAGTTGGTTTGGTATTGACCATTTAGAATATACGGTTTTTTTATGAGTTTAGGATAAGTTAGTAAAGCTATAAATGATAATTGGCATTGACTTATGCATATCATCTAATTTTATATCATTTAGCATTTTTAAGATTGTTATCATTTTCTTCATTAAATATGGATCTAGAATTAAGCCTACCTTATGTAGTGGCTGCTTAATAATCTTTTAAAAGAAATCTTGTTCTGTATTTTTAAGGTTTTGATTATTATTGTATCACGTTCAGATTCAGAAGGTTAACAAAATTTTACTAATTTTGTTTCCATAGACAAACTTCATTTATTGTAAGACGAGAATCTGCTCTCAGATTATCCGAGCATTCTTTTAATATTGATAAAAATTTATCTAACTCGCGTATGATGCTGATATCAATTGTGGCTAATCTATTTAATTCTTGCTCGCTAAACAAGCGCATGTATTTCAGAATATGATTTTAAGAAACTCCGCATCATGATATATACAGAGTTCCATCTCGTTATTCTCGCTGTTACATCTTGTTTAAGCGTGTGGTTTAGTTTGCTCTTAGCTATAGATTGTTTGAAATATTGTACTATTTTTTTTACACCATTTATATTTAAAGCTATTTCAATTAAACATTTGTCAAAAACATAATGCATAATATTATTTGTATATGGCATATACATGCTAGCGTTTCGTCATCTTTCAATGCACTTATAAGATTTGCTTCGTTATCACTCACAACTATACATTTATTTAAGTGATTTTCTACTTCTGTATATTCTCCTAAAATTAAAATGACTGCACTTTTAATTTTGACGTTTTTTTCATCCATTACCCTTGTGGCCAAAACAAATGTTTTAATTTAAAATCCTTAATGATAATATGTCCTATAATGATTAAAAAACGATTTTTATAGTCATCCGTCCAAATATCAGTGATTATGGACAAGTAATTATTATATATCATGTTTTTAATCTTAAATTTTATTTCATGGTATATTTTTGGACCTATAGTATTCATGAGAGTTTTTCAGTTCACAACTTTTATATTTTTATATCCATATGTAACACCAACATTTATCCCTTGGCTTAGCTTGTAAAATCCTTCACTTTCTATTGCATTTAAAGATCGAAGATCTTTACAAATAAAATATAACTTACTTTTCTGTAAAATGTTTAAGCAAAATTTAACATAAAGTCTTGCGTTAAAAAACACCTAAACATAAAAAAAAGAACTAACGAAATGATACCGGATGTTGTTTATAAAATGCGGAAGATTTTTAGTTTTCATAAATGAACTAAATTAAATAGGAAAATATATAATATAATTATAAAATTGCAAATTTATATTTATAAAAAAACAATTTTAAAATTAAAATTTCCGTGATTCACAGGAAATTTATGTTTACGCCCGATCACGCCCGGGGAAAATTTTGGAAAGGCCCGTCACGCCTTGGAATTTAAAATTTATTCACACTCACTCCGTGACACGATGGGTCACGCGTAATTTCACGGCCAGCGCCCACCTCTAGCGTCAATATGTTTTTCCCGGCAATGTGCTATTTTTACAACTTTAAGTCATTTTTTGAGTCGGGTTTTCAAAATTTAAAAATCTGATTTTAGCAGAAATATATTCTATCATGTTTGGAATACCTATCTTATGAATTGTAGACAATTTTACTGATAAGCTTTGAGTCATTTATAATTTATATAAAATATATATGAAAAATTTAAAATAAATTATATTAAGTTTAAAAGTTCATGGAAAAATTCTCTGAAATTCATAAGATTCTAAACATGACGGCATACTCCGGTAAAATCAGATTTTTAATTCTCTCTCAAACAATGATTTAAAATTTTAAAAATAACACATTGACGCTATCATATACATTTTAAAACATGTATAATTTCTGTAAAATTTAAAATTGTTATAATTTAGAATAAACAATAAAATATTTTCATTCTACTATTAATTCAGAATTCTTAATATATCATAATTTGTGATAATGAATGGGATAATATTTTTTCAGATTAATATTCTTAGGAACAAATTGAATTATGAGTAATATTTTAATGCGAATAATCCTAATTGATATTCGTAAATATCGTTCAAATTAATAAAATATTAGATTCGATTCGTAAAATCGGAGCCCTAAATACTAAACTATAGAGGCTATTAGAAAAGGTAGTTTAAATTTATATATATTATAATTTAATAAAAAGAACAGTGTGGCATCGCATAGTTTATCAACTATACCAGCCACTATAATACATAATATTTATAAATTAAATTTTAATTTAAAAAAAATATAATTCAAATCTAATTTTCTTAGCCACATAATGTCATTTTTTTCAATGCTAATTAAATGATGAGACGACATTTTAAAATCGATTTAATTTCAATGGAGCATGGCATTCATTTTATTACATTACATCTTCTTTCCTTTGAAATTTATGAATAAACTAATATAAAATTAGCAATATTGGATTGACTAAAAAGTATTTAATCATAATGATATCTTTGTATATTTATTATTTGCCCATTTATAATAATTTAATACATCTGAGTATAAAAAATTAATTTGAATGTTAAAAATTTTAGCTTATTATTAATACTTTTATATCGTTACAATTAATTTTAGTAATATCTCCTTTAATTTTAAAAATATTAAAATTATGATAAAAGTTTATTATATCAAAAAAAATGATTTCAGGAATAACGCAACTTATAAAATTATTTATACGGAGTTTCCCATTCAAAAAAGAAAAAGTCCCAATCAAAAAAGGAAAAGTTTCAATCATAAAAGGAAAGGTCCGATCAAAAAAGGAAAAGGTCCAAACAAAAAAGAAAAAGGTTCAATCAAAAAAGGAAAAGGTCCAAACAAAAAAGGAAAAGTGTCAATCAAAAAAGGATTCCCAAAAAGAAAGGAAAAAGTCCGATCAAAAAAGGAAAAGTGTCAAACAAAAAAGGAAAAGGTTCAATCAAAAAAGGTAAAGTGTCAAACAAAAAAGGGAAAGTGTCAATCAAAAAAGGAAAATCCCACTTCAAAAAAGGAAAATGGTAATTTTTTAAAATTTTTTTAAAAAAAATTTTCAAATTTTCTTAAATTTATTTTGTCATTCCTTCTTATTTTATTACTAACTTTTTGCGATTTTATTTGTATCTTTTCTCAATTTATTTTTCTTACTATATTTTTTCTCAATTTTTTTCTTCTCATTTTTGATAATTCTTTTGTATTTTTAAAAATAATTTATAAATTTAGGTCCATTTTTTTAACAATTCTTTACGTTTTTTTACATCATACATATGCCGTAATTTTTAAAGGGATCATAGCTATCTGAGATCTTCACGGGATTTAAAGAGTTCCCTTTAAATTCAATTTTTTAAAGGATAAAGAACTATACGGCATTATCACGTTTGAACCATGATATAAAAGAATCTTATTTTAAAACGTTTTTTAATTATATTGTTATTCATTAATTTTCAATATTGTTTTTTGGCCTTATGAAATAAGATATGTCTAATTATCAATCGATAGCTAATCAAAAGATCTATACAACTGGAAGTCAATCTCTCCCCCATAATGGGCTGGTCTAGGTCTTGGGGGGTCAGGATTATTTTTATCAACACAAAATATCGATATGGGTATCAATTAATATGGTTTGACTGAAAGTCTTCATTCTTGGTCTGGATGGCTATGACTTGGTCTGAGGGTGGGGGGGGGGTGTAAAAAATAATTTTTTTTGATATGGGTGTCAAATAAAAGCTAATTTTAATATCGTTTGACAAGTCTTCATTCTTGGTCTTGATGGGTATGACTTGGTCTGGGGGTCTGGGGAGGGGGGGTAGGGGTGGAGGGGGGTGTAAAAAATAATTTTTTTTAATATGGGTATCAAATAAAAACTAAATTTAATATGGTTTGACTGAAACTCTTCATTCTTGGTCTGGGGGGTGGGGGGGGGAGTATAATTTTTTTTGATAAAATAAAAGCTAATAAAAATATTTTTTATTGTAGTAATAATAATCACTCATAGAGGGCGGGTCTAGGTTTTGGGGGGTCAGGAATATTTTTATCACCACAAAATATCGATATGGGTATCAAATAAAATCTAATTTAAATATCTTTAGATTGAAATTATTCATTTTTTATCTTGATGGGTATGACACTGTCAGGCCCTCAACATACAGGGTTTCTCATTCAAAAAAGGAAAAGGTCCAATCAAAAAAGGAGAAGCTTCAATCAAAAACGGAAAATTCCCATTCAAAAAAGGAAAATCGTAATTTTTTAAGTTTTATTTATTTTTGTCATTCCTTCTTATTTTATTTCTAACCTTTTGCGATTTCTTTACAATATTTGTATCTTTTCTCAATTTATTTTTCTTACTATATTTTTTCTCTATTTTTTTTCTTCTCATTTTTATAATTATTTTTTAAAACTATATTATTTTTTTGGCAGACTATTTTTTACATACATATTTATAATTACAATATTAAATTAATCGTTTGGTTATAATAAGTTTGAACTGTAATACCAAACGATATGTAAATTAATAAAATATAATCATTATAAAATTCTTATATTTTTAAAATTTTAATATTTATTCAAGACGCATTTATACTTTTTAGCAAGTAAATAATTTTTTTGTAATTATCTTTTAAACTATTTTGATTTATGAAAAATTAAACGTAAAATGAGGTAAATATTATAATCTAAGGATTTTAGTTTTTTTTTCACTTCCAATTGTTGAGTATATACTTTAAAAAGAAATTTTTTTGTTTTAAAAAATAAAATTATGATATGGTAAAAAGGGGAAAAAATATTAACAGTGAAACAAAAGCTCTAATAATTTACGCGTTAAAAAAAGGATAATATCAAAAATATAGCATCATCTTTTAAAATAAGCTATAAGACAGTGACAAATATTAAATACTCCCATCTCAAAAATGGAATAAAATATAGCTTGCCCAAAGGAGGTTCACGTGCACGCAAGAAATTAAATCAGAAGCAGGAAGAATATATATTAAATTGTATAAATTTGGATTGCACTTTATCCTTAAAAAGGTTATGTGAAATGATTAAAGAAAGATATGATGTGGAAATATAAAAAAATACGGTATCTACTCTCAGGATTTAGGTACTGCTTTAAAAGAGTATCACTACGTTCAGTTAGAGTAAATATAGAATCAAATTAGAGATTCGCAAAGAATACGCGAATTGGTTTGTAGATGTAGCATATATGAAAGAAAAATTTATATTTATCGATTAAAGTGGGTTTTCAATATCAATGAGGCGATTATATGGATATTCACAAATAAATAAAAAGGTATGGATATTCACAAATAAATATAAAGGCAATTAAAAATGTTCAAGGGATAAAGACAATAAATTATACTACCATTGCGGCTCTCGCAATTGCAGGAATATTTAGATTCGAAGTTCTTGATGGCCCTTGCAATGCTATATTTTAGCAACTTTATAAATGAAATATTAAATCATTTTGAAGAATATAATATGATTTTTGTGATGGATAATGTTCTATTTCATCATAATCACTCAATTAGGGAATCGATCGAAAGAAAAGGACATACATTGAAATATTTACCACCCTACAATCCTTATCTTAATCCTCTTGAGAATGTGTTTTTTCAATGGAAGGATTTTGTCAGAAATAAAAATCCTAGTAACGAGGAAGAATTAATTCGTTTCATAGAACATGGAGAAAGAGGAAAATGCCAAAAATTATTTTAGAAATATGGAGACCTATATTCCAAAATGTAGAAGGGGAGAAATTATTAATGATTAATATAAATTTTTGTTTCTTGCTATATTAAATATATATCGTAATTGTAATTAAATAATTTGATATGTAAAAAATTATAATAAAAAATTTGTCTGCCAAAAATTTAGTGAAAATTAAATATACTTAAAAGAATTATCAAAAATGAGAAGAAAAAAATTTAGAAAAGATATAGTAAGAAAAATAAATTGAGAAAAGATACAAATAAAGTAAAGAAATCGCAAAAAGTTAGAAATAAAATAAGAAGGAATAACAAAAATTTAAGAAAAATTGAAAAATTTATTATTTTTTTTTGCTTTTTTGATTGACACTTTTCTTTTGGGAATTTTCCTTTTTTGATTGGACCTTTTCCTTTTTTGATTGGACCTTTTCCTTTTTTGTTCGACACTTTTCCTTTTTTGATTGAATCTTTTCCTTTTTTCTTTGACACTTTTCCTTTTGATCGGACTTTTTCCTTTCTTTTTAGGAATTTTCCTTTTTTGATTGACACTATCCTTTTTTTGTTTGGACCTTTTCCTTTTTTGATCGGACCTTTTCCTTTTTTGATTGGGACTTTTCCTTTTTTAAATGGGAAACCCTGTAAAGAAAATATCAACAATTAATTAAATCTTATATGTGAAATAAGGTATAATAAAATGTTTTTATTTGAAAACAAAAACTAATCATTAAAACACAAAAATAAAATATATTTAAATAAATTTGATTTAATTATGCCAACCCTACTATGTGACTAAAAATCTATATTTATGTTTTAGCTTTTAAATTAAATATGTTATTATTTAGTCATGCAAAATTCGTGGACCAGGGTTTGGAAATTTATTTCAACCATCTGATTCTTTACATATTCTGAAGCCTAATCACGTTTTACCCAACAATTTTTTATCAACACTTCCAAACCCCTCTATCCACACGTCTTCTAAAATCCAGGATCACAAATTTACTCATCAAATAGATATTGATCATTTAACGAAATTACCAAATACAAAGCTTAAAGGAATAATGAAAGTTTGAATATTATGTTATTTATACTATTTGTTAATTTTGGCAATATTTAACCCTTTTATAGTGTTCTTACATTGTAATGTATTTAAAACTTTTGAGTTAAAAATTTATGATCACATTTGTCCAAAAATAATCTTTTATATTTATAACGGGGCATCCCTTAAGACAAATTATAATTTAAATAATATCTAGTGCTGTGAACGTTATTTCAAAAAATAAACGAGTTACTCGTTACTTTTGAATGGGAACGTGTTTTCATCACTCGTTACCTTGTGAAAAGGGCGTTATAAGCAACACGTTACTCGTTACTTAACAAATACGAATTAATATATATATATTTTTTAAAATTTATTTTTTTCCATAAATCATTAAATAATATATTTATATTATAGGATAAGATCTTTGCAATAATTTTATTTTTAACAATTGATTTTCGAAATTTTTATCAAATAAACTAGAGCGCCTTGAGCTCAACATAGATTTCGCTGTGCTACACACGTTCAACTAGCACAGTGAATGGAAGGGTTCCTTATATTTGATAAATGAAATTTTCATTGGGAGAATTTGTTAAAAATATTTAAATCTTATCAGAATTAAATCTGGTATGTATGTTTTTATTTAAAGGAACCAAATCTGATTTCTATATTTGTAATTTTTCAAACATTAAATATCTTCATCTAAAGAAATAAATACTATTGACATATATTCTTTATATAAATTATAATATTTATTATAGAATAGAAATTAACATACCTTGATTGATTCAATATAAATTAGGTTAACAATCTCGACTGTATAATATTCAACAATAAAAATGTATAAATAAAATAATTCAGATCTGAATAAAACCTCTGTTTAAATAATTTATAAAATTAAAAAAAAAATAATTATTTCTTTCATATTTTTTAAGAGCGTTACAAAATATTTGGTACTTATTATCCTTTTAAACAAGTAACGAATGGCGTTCCATTTCCCCCAAAAATGCAACTACGTTACTTTACACCAATAATAATATCCAATTAAAGTAGTGTAAAAAATTATGTTTTTTTGGAAAACTAGAAATTCTTATCTTAAATTATAATCAAACATATGTGATGATTATTTTAATATAGCTTGTTTACATTTTAATTATTAAATTATAATTAGACAAGTATTTTATAATCCAATCTGGTCGAAAGTATTTTGAGAACATTCTTGATAATAATTTATTTTTTTAGCGAACACATTTTGTTGATGTATCTTTATTTAAGTTAAACCAATTTTTACAACTAAGGGTCAGTCGGACGACCATTTTAAAACTGGATGAAACTTGGCATAGAGGTTAAATAGATTGTATCTTTTATACATATTCAAATTTTAATGCCCTAGCTCAGATATTACCGAGTTATGGGACTTCTTCCTCTATTAACGAACTTAAAATTATCAAAATATTTTTGGTTTAAAGTAACAAATTACATATCATTTTGTAGCCCGGAAATGCAAAAATTATTTTATAAATATCTTAGTGTCGTTGTATTTCTGGTAAAACAGAAATAAATTATTTTGAAAAGTACCAATTTAAAATGATGAAACTTGAATTGTGTTTATTACCAATATATTTATATATGCAAGTAAAACATATTAATGGAGAAAATAGGAATTTAAATTTTATTTAATCTTTATAGGAATAAATAAATCCATATAGAGGGCGCTTCTCTATCTATAAAGATAATTATAATATATTTTCTTTTTATTGTTGTACAAGAATATATATATTTTGAAATATTTTTAGTGTATATATTAATTTATAGAAATATTAATGGTTATTTTTGATATAAAATGCACATTTTATTTATAAGTAATATTATAATTAGATCATTAAATAGCGACCTCTATAATCGATACATTTATTCATAAAATGATATAAATTAAATACTATTTAAATTCTTATTTTCTACATTAATATTTTTTACTTAAATATTTAAATATATTGGTAATAAACATATTTGATGAGTTTCATTGTTTCAAACGCCATTTATAATTGATTTTTCTATTCCTAAAATTATTTTAAAAAAATTTAATTTCTTATTTTCTCCATTAATATTTTAACTTAAATATATTGGTATTAAACACATTTCATGAGTTTCATTATTTTAAATGGAGCATTTTTCAAAATAATTTTTTTGTTTTACTGAAGATATTTTTTTAAATAATTTTTTCATTTTCTTAAGGAAAATTTTAAGGGCTACAAAATGATATATAATTTGTTACTTTAGACCAAAAATATTTTGCATATTTTAAGATTCGTTAGAAGAGGAAAAGGCTCCCATCTCACTTTTAAGGCCCATAACTCGGGATATATTTGAGGTAATGCATAAAAAATTCCATGACAAATCGACCAGCGATTCGGCCGACCATCTCAAAAATGAATGAAACTCGGCAAGCTAGTTATCTATGTTGTAAATGTTAATAAAATCAAAATTTTAGAGTACTAGCTCAACCAGATCCAAAGATACACGCCTTCAAAGTCGAAAATCGCGAAGTGCGTGATTTAATTAAATCTTGTTATTTTAAAAAATATTTAAGATAGAATTACAAATTATACATCATTTTATAGCCTTTAAAATTTTACGTTGGAAAATATAAAAAAAAAATTAAAAAATTTCAAGTGTTTTCTTATTTACGGTAAAAATAAATAATTAACATTGTTAGGAAGGAATTTTTTTTGGGTGTTAATATTCACTAAAAATGTTTATTACCTTTATATTAAACGATTTAATAAAAAATCTCGATAGCCATTTTTGTTTTTTTAATTTTATTTGAATTTTTATTATTTTTATAAATAAGAAAATGCAATTTAGATGGCGTTATATTATATTTTTTTATAATATAATATTTTTAATAAAAATATGAATAGTATTGTGATTAAAATTAAAAAATTAATTGAGTATAACCAAGAATGATGTCCTGGAGCGATATGTAAGCAAGCAACCCATACAGATATGATTTTATTAGGACGCTATATTGTAAAATAAAAATATTTTAAAATTTTATACACAATCAATATAAAAATAAATACATCTTGTTATAATTTTATCCCATTTTGTGCTTATTAATAGAATTTCTTGAGACGATAATTTGTAGTTACGTCCTGTCACTGTAATAGGATCTACTACTGTTATTATTTGATTAATGGGTAACCATATCTTTTCCGCAATTGTGGGGTAAAAAGGATGGTGATGGTCCATGGAGATGTAAAAAGGAAATATATATCTCCTCTGTAATTTCATTCTTTTTTAGTACTGTGGCTAACCACCAAAAATCGTCATAAACACATGTTACGAATCCTTTAATATCTGCAAAAGACAAATTATCGGCATTTGAGATATTGTTAATTTGAAAGTCCTCTGCATATGAATATATTTTTGATTTCCCTGGAATGGGACGAGCTAAATGGAATCTTTCTCGTAGTTTGATTTCTTGTAAATTGTATTGTTTATTGGTTTTATATGTAAAATTTACTGATGGCATATTTTGTTTTGCAAATTGATATAAATCAACTGGCGTTAAAATGTGTCCAGAACTGATGCGCTGAAGGCTTGAACGTGCTGCTAATCTTTTTAATGTTCCGCCAAGGCCGTCACATGGACCTTTTCCATGGGATGTGGCTGAAAAATGCCATTTAGCTGATACACCAAAATCTGATTAATGATAAAACAGATTTATAAAAAAATTTCTATTTTTATATTGCGCAGTTGATCCGTCAGAGCAGTAATATATTTTGTTTGACTTTTTGCTGAATTGATTGGTCAAAAATTTTATCATTTTAGTCTGGTATAAATGTACTGCAATAACATTATGTTAAAGTGACTCTGATATTACCATATAATTAAGTTTTCTATATTGCCCTTATTATTATAATATGCTATCATAGGATGAATAGTGGCTTGATTATTATTTCAGTGGAATCCTTAAACAGTGTCTTGGATTATAAATGCATAATTTTCAGAGAAATCACAAATTATCATAAATTCATTTGGTTGTAAAAAATGTTTAAGTTTTGAAATATATGATGATTGATTGTAGCGATGATAAGAATAAAAAAATAAAATAAGATAAAATCTTTATTTTCAAATAATAAAGATAGTAGATCCACAACAATGAAAGAATATATCTACAAATTATGGCCTTAGGAATTTCTATTAATAAGCGCAAAATTATAATAGTTTGAATATAAAATTTTAAAATATGTTTATTTTACAATATCGCTTCAATAAAATAATATCTGTATGGACTGTCTGCTTACATATCGCTCCAGGACATTATTCTTGGTTATACTCAATTAATTTTTTAATTTTAATCACAATACTATTCATATTTTTCTTAAAAATTATATATTAAAAAAATTTTAATATAACGCCATCTATATTGCATTTTCTTATTTGTAAAAATAATAAAAATTCAAAGAAAATTAAAAAACAAAAATGGCTATCGAGATTTTTTATTAAATCGTTTAATATAAAGGATTTTTAGTGAATATTAACACCCAAAAAATAATCCCTTCCTAACAATGTTAATTTTTTATTTTTACCGGAAATAAGAAAACACTTGAAATTTTTTAATTTTTTTTTAATATTTTTCAACGTAAGATTTTAAGGGCTATAAAATGATATATAATTTGTAATTCTATCTTAAATATTTTTTAAAATAACAAGATTTAATGAAATCACGCACTTCGCGATTTTCGACTTTAAAGGGGTATATCTTTAAATCTGGTTGAGCTAGCACTCTAAAATTTTGATTTTATTAACATTTACAACATAAATAATTAACATGCCAAGTTTCATTCATTTTTGAGATGGTCGGCCGAAAATCTCATTTTTTGGTCTATTTCACGTGGAATCACCCAAAATCTATTTAACCTAGCCAAGTTTCATCCATTTTAAAAATGATCGTCCGAAAATAACATAATTTTAGTCGATTTATCATGGAATTACCAATATGTATTATTATGTCATCTAAAATATTATTATATATTTGTGATATAAAAGTATAAATTAAATGTGGAAAAATATCTTCGAGAACTTGCTTGCAACGGAGTGGCTAGACGCCAAGTTTTTGAGTTATTATGTTCATATTTCCTATTTTAATGGATTCTTAAAAACAAACTATACAATGGAAATGTGGGAATGCCATGTATCATTTTTGACTATATATTCACATAGCACAACGGTTTAGATATGGAGTATATTTTGCATTCTATTCTGCTGTGTTGATAATGTAAGGCATTGCAAATGAAATGCAGATAAAAATTGTAAAGAATAGTATCAACTTGCTATCTAAAATCGTTCTCCTGATAAATGAATCTACTTCACTGTCAATGGCTTTATCGACATGATATATATAGTTTTTATATATAATTTTTTAAAAATAAAAAGGCTTATGATAAAATGGCATCTGAATTAGGCAATCAGTTGCTAAAGATTTGAAGGGTATTAGATGTACGATGGGTGTTTAGTAGTAATCTATGGCAGTTTGGGAAAATTATAAGGCCCTTTATACGCATTTCAAAAATTCAACGGAATCTAACATCAGTGCAAAATTTAACGGGCTGTTCATCCAATTAGAAGGCTGTGATTTCTTATTACTGCTGAATGTGAGCGCGGCTGATGGAGCTTGCAAATCTTATGATAAAACATATTTCAATAATGATAAACTTTAACGGGCTTCATATATTAAAAAGTGGCTGACAAGTCACAGGTCTGCAAAACATTCTAGGTTCGGTTAATATTATTAAAAGTATTGAAAAAGATTTACTATATCGATTATTGTTGTTTTATTTCATCCTTTTTTTAAATTTATTCTGATTTATGCATTATTCTAAAATATTAGGTCATTTTTTATGCATTATATATTTTTTTGCAATATATTTCAATTTTTATATAACTGTTTTATATAATTTATTGTATTTTATATGTAATGCTTCGGTCGTGCTCCTCCTATTTTCTTTAGAGTAATAGCATGCTGTCGCAAATGTTAGGATTACAGCACTGCCATTCACTATATTAGTAAGTATTGACTGAAGATACTTATTTGATGATAAGTTACAATAGTTAATATAATGTCATTTATATGCATTGACACAAAAGACCAATGACGTCTCCTGAATCATTTGTGGAACCTTCCGAGTTTAAAGTATTAGAAAAAAGTTAATACTTTACCAATAACCTCAAAATTTTAATAAATAATAAGATATTTCCAAATGGCAATTCCATCCTTGGTCTAAAGGTCTCGGTATATGTCATGTATATTTATAGGATACTTTAAAACACTTAAAAAGATTATACATTGCTTTTGCTAAATTGAAAATTACAATTGTCTATAGTTATTAACCACAAAATGCCGCTTGTGATGGAAGACTATATTTAAATCATTAAGTCGTTTTTAAAAAGTTGTAATTCTTCCAGGCAATTGGAGAAACTAGGCTAAAAACATGAATCCTCAAAGGCTAAAACTATAACAATATGACTTGGTATTGTAATATAAAGAGTGATACGGTAATATCGACAATTTTGGTGGACTAGCAAGTTGAGCGTAATTGATATTATTTGAAATCAATATTTAATTTATGCAACATCTCAGCATGCAAAAGTTTTATTTTCATGGATCTCTCCCGCTATAATACCTGATGTTGTAGATGAAGATATAATCTATTCTTTAGGACTTTTTATCGAATGTTTTCATACACCTGCCAAAAAGAGTCAAAAAATTAAATAAAATTAAACAACAACACCCAAAAATTCCCAATACATTTCACCCCAAATTTAAAGTGGAGTCAGAAATGATGTTTTAGACTCAAAAAATTATAACAAAAGTGAGATACTATTTTTAGTTTTAAGGGTGACGAAACAAAGGATGGAGTAGGTTGCGAGAATTTGAGCTTAATTATTTGATAATTTTTTATAAATTCAAATGAATTTAATGGGCATGCTTATTTTAGGAAGTCTTCGTGGTGTAGGCATTACTAATTGTATTTTAAAACGATTTAATGATTTGAGAATTAATTCCAGATCTATAATGATGCAAATGTAATGTCTGGTTAAAATGGAGATTTACAGATTTTACTCCAAAATAAATTAATAAAAAAGTTTCCTGTTTTTTTCAATTTAGCAAATGCATTGTCGTTTTAACACATCCTGTAAATATAAAGTTTTACAGAAACTTTTAGACCAGAAATGAATATACAGGTCATCTGGAAACATTTCTTATCTTTATGAAAATTTTGAAGCTATTGGATTAGTATTAATTTGATTTTTAATTTCCAACTCGGAAGCTTCCACTAATGAGTCAGTCGAAGCCATGGCCCACTTGTTTCAATGCATAATTATAAATGATAATATACTGGCCATTGTAAGGACCAAGTAATGTATTAAAAAATAAAAGATGTGATAATTTATTTGGCTTTATAAAGAAAAGTCGAAAAATATTATATCAAAATTTAATCTGATCCCCAAAAAATTCTCAAAAGTTCTAGAATGCTTAAAATTTCTTCATGATTTTTTATTTGATGATACCAAATTAAAATTTGATTGTGAAAAGGACTCTAATTGGAAAACTTTAACCCTTTAGGTTCCCTCATAAAATTAATATGATGCAACACGATATTTACTAATTTTTTTATTGATTCTAATATAATATAATATAAAACACACAAAAAAAGTTTTTTAAATTCAAAATGGCGGCTCTCCCTGGTGGTTTTAAATTCATATCATTGACACCTTATGGAAACTTTCGAAACAGTTTCTATTTTTATTTAGACATAGTGGTACGTTGCATGATTTGCACGACCACCTTGTTCTTCTGGGATTTAACTTTGTACTACAGAAGGTACACCTTCGTGAGGTTCTTGCCTGATTGATGAGCTGAATTTTTTAGTCTAATTTCTGGAAGGATATAAGGTTTATTATTTTTTCTTTGCATTGATATATAATTATTATCATTATGAATATTATCATCCCTATTAACATTTTTACAGTATGCCAATTCGCTAGCAATTATTTGTCTTCGGAATTCTTTCGATGAGAGTTTATTATCTGTAAGAATATTGTATATTATGAATGAATTGATAATCGCCACATCTATCAGCCAAAAGAATATTGGTAGCCACCATTTTCGCCACTTTCGCGAAATTTCATATAAAGACTTGAAATGGTCAACAGACCCCATATATTTATTATACATCTTTATCATTATTGGACATTTTACGTCAAATACTTCCCCTTTTTTATTTTTTCTCTTCACAGTATCCACTGATCTCGGATCAATATAATTGGACATTATAAATACGTTACGATTATCTCGCCATTTAATTATACTTATATTATTTTTATCACTTCTCCAGTCAAACTCACCTCTTTTTAATTTTGTTTCCATATTCTTTATGGGCAAGTATCTCCTATTTTTGTTTAGTGTTCCGGTAGCATATATACCTTTCTTTTTTAAATCGGCCATTAGAGTATAACTCGTAAAATAATTATTATCGAAAAATATTTTATGATTTTGAAGTCCTTCACAAAACTTTGTTACAACATTATAACCAAGATTACTTTCAACCTCTTTATTTTTCCCAACATAGATATTAAAATCATTCATATATCCTGAATTATCGCATCTCATCCAAACCTAAAAATATAGTTTAGCCGAAATAAATAATGACAAAATTTACACATCCTTGAAACCGCGTTTCGTGGGTTTCTTAGGCATGTATTGCCTAAATCCTATACGGCCTTTGAACCTAATCATTCCTTCGTCAATTGCTTGATATTCCGAGGGAAGAAAACATTTCAAGCAAGAGGGGATATTATCAATGAATGGTCTTATTTTGTATAATTTATCATAATTTTCATCATTTCTCGATGGTTCTAAGATATTGTCATTTATATGGATGTGGGCCATAAGCCAAATAAAACGTTTTACTTTCACTATGGATGAAACAAAATTGTCATGGAATTCTGGTTTAGAACTCCAATAATCTTTGTAATTTGCCATAGTTTTAATTCCAAAGAGTATATGAAGACATAAAAATTTTCTTATTTCTGTAGGAATAGTTGGTTGATATTTAATATTTTTTTGTGGGCATATAAATTGGTATTGAATGTAATTGTATTTATTAGAGAATCATTAATAAATTTCTTATATATATCTGATGGATACAATGGGTCCGTTTTTAAAGATGATATTGGACCTGATATTTTATCAAATTCTAATGCTGGTTGTGAAGAATATTTCTTGGACCAGATAGGATTATTATGGTTTGTAGCAGATTGATCATACGCATCTTGTTCAGAATTGTCATTGTCATCAATTTCAATTTGATAAGGTGTATCCGATTCATAATCATCACTATCAATTTGGTAACGTGTATCCGATTCATAATCATCTTCGGAATCAGTGGATGAGTTGTCTAACGAAGAACCTTCAGATGGAATGTCCAGATAATCATCCATATATATAACAAGCTAAAATTATTGCGAAATGAGTTGGCAAAATTTATCAATTATTTAAAAAAATAAATATTAAAAATATTGTTGTTAAGTGGCAGTGGTTAGTTTAATATACCACATTAAAAAGATCAAAATAATATATAAATATTATTTATTTGAGCAAAAATAAATATTAGAAAGATAGATAAAATAGTGAGGAATATATATTTAAAAATATTTGATAAATATACTTACTTATAATTAAAATTGGAATTTTAAGAAAAATCACCGTAAAAAACGTATTTTGAAATAAAGGCGCGAAAAAAAAATTAAAAAATAACTCCTCCACAAACATATGAAAAAGAATATCTTTTAATATATATTCGTGGTGGTTTCATTTTATATGATCAACTCCTTTAGAAGATATAAAGGTTAAAAGGTGGTTTTATATTTGCACTACCGCGACCGAAAGGGTTAAAGGGAAATTATCATGAAAAATGGTTGATTACTTTGTTGAACGATTTTTAGAAAAATTAACTATACGATTTTGAAAATTTTATATATGAAAAAAGTATAAAGAATTATGTAAATGCTATTCAGCAGGGCATATTATTGCGGTATCATATTACCAGTTTCTTATGAGGTCTCATTCCAAAGATCAATGAAAGGACAGGCTTATAAAAAATATAACTCAAACTTGTCACCTATAATAATTTGAAATAAGATGATTTTAGCTGCATTATATAATAATTTTACAACACCCAATTGAAAAGGACTGAGGATGTGTGATGCTTCGTATTTGATTCTTGAGGAAATTAATTTTGCTACCAATCTTCGATAAAACTTTGTTCTTTTTTTATAATTAAATTACTTTATAAATCTATAAAAAAATAGGGGGTGTTGTGCATTTCCATTGTTTTAAAAATAAATTGTAAAATAAACTATATAAATATATATAACATAAAATAACAAAAAAAAGTAAAATCGGATCGGTTTTTACAGGTATTGGCCCGATCCGATATTTAATATCGGCGCCGATATATTCTTTTATTAATATTGACTTTGCTTAATATGTTATGAATGTAATAATAGTTCGATTTCGATATAATAATTATTTACCATACAATGATTATGGTTAATAAATTATAAAATGTATTCATTAATTTAATACCAAAAAAATGATAGAATATAATTTTATAAACATTCAAATATAATCTTCTTTCCCACCAAGTTAAGATCGTTTATCAATCTTTTTATTACGGTTGCCTTCCTTTTTGACTTTGTTCAATTTGTATTATTGATTTGGTTTCGTCGTTCTTCCCTTTGATAGTGCCGTTTATCATTATCATTATACTGCCGATTATTTTTATCATGTTTTATCCGATTATCATTATCATGTTTATTCGGCTCTTTGATTTTATAACCACTTTGTTTAAGCTTAACGGTTGGTCTTTATCTGGATATCTTAATCGTAGTTCTTTATCCAGTTGTTAGTCCGGCGATTAATTGATCTCGAATTCTCATTTCTACATTATCTTCAAATTCGCATCTTCGGGCTAGCTCCTTTATATTTTTTATAAAGCTCATTACGGATTCAGTAGCCCCGCGACTTAATCTAATGAAATCAATTCTTGGTGCCAAAATAGTTCTTTCATCTTTATATAGTTGTTTTGCTATTTTATATATGTCAATCCATCCTACCTCCTCTATATTCCTAGGAAGAGTAATTTTTTTAATATCAGTTATAATGTTTATTCCTCTATAAGCTATATATAATTTTTTTAAAGTGGCGTCAGTTTGAGGAATATTTTTCACATTTAGTATATATTTGATATAATCAACGTAGTCCTCGATAGAACAATCTTCCTTTTTAAAGTCCTGGAGAATAATTTTATCCATAATTTCTAAATATATATAATTTTTTTTTATAACAGAAAATTTTTATAATTCTATATATTATTAAACTTCACCGAAAACCGTGCGACTTAATTTTTTTTATCTCGTCGCCATTTTTTATAGTCAAAACAATAGATTATTTATTATAAAATTGTTTCCTATATATAGTCTTTTATAATTATGTCATTTAACTTCTACTAATATGCAATTACATTGACCTCCATAAGATAATATAAAATGTAAGAAAGTTATATAATTAAAATAGCGTAACCTTTTAAAATTTATATAAACATTCAAATATAACAAACTTTATTTTCCAAATCTTTATTATATTTTCTATTTTTTTAGCGTTCCTCTTTGATGGAATAATTGTTAAGATGCCAGAAATTATCGAGATATTCAATTGACATATGATATATAATTTTAGATTCAATGAATGAATGTTTTATTATACATTAAATAAAGTTATTATAAAAATGAAGTAAATAAATACGATTATTAATGTTAAACCTCACCATATGACAACTATGGACATTGTATAGTCACGTCTGATATTTATTTAGAAATATTTTAAGTCGTTCATATCTGTGTTTTGAGGTATCAGGTAATATAAGGATTATGTCATAGGGAGGTGCTAGTTAAATTTTTTCTTCTTTTTCAAAGTAATTAGATGCAATTAGCAGGTTAAAAGATTTTGAACATTTGGTGGATGAGCCGGCGGGTTAAAAATATTTTTAAAACCAAACAATGGGTAGGTAAATAGTAATATTTTTTCGGGTGAACAGAAAACAGACTTCTATTAAAAAAAAATTTTATTAAATTTTATAATGCATATTTTATAAGTTAAAGTAAAAATACATTAAAATAAATAAACAGCCAAACAACTACTAAAATAAATTTAAAAGATAAATGGGCAGGCGGGTAAATTTAAAAAAGCATGGGAGGTGGGCATTCGGTTTAAACCCACCCATTGCAGACCTCTGTGGTCATTTGGATTCTGATATGCTAATTCAGAAGTGCTATTTAGAACATGTGAGGATCAATTATTGATGGGGAACTTGAATAAAAACAAAGAAAAATTCTGTATATGTTGTATTCCATATCAAATCAACTGAAGATTCAACCCGACCCCCTTCAATTTTTTTTCAAATTTGTATGAAGGTAGTATATACACTAACTAGTAAAAATATAAAATTTTAATTCTCAACTCAGCTTACTTCATGAGATATGGTCATCTTTAGAAACGCGGAAATTCCAAAATACACTATATTTAATTTTAAATATCTCAAAAAGTAATTAAGCTAAAGACATGATTTAAATTTTATTAAATAGCTCTTTAATATGACATAAAATTTATTTTATTGAAAAAAAGTCTATTACAAAAACCGGAAATGGCTATAAAATAAAAATTGCTCTTTTTTTCTTTAAAATTTTTTTTACAGATAGACATTATACTTCTTAATATTTGTACAAAATCCTAGATTGGGACGAGTACTGGGTCAATAGATGGCTTAAATCCTATATTATACCAAATATTGAGTGATTATTTTTTTTAAAAAGTGGGCAATATTTATGAATAATAGCATTAAAACGAACATCCTAAAAAATCTGATTATTTTGCATTTTTTAAATGTTAAAAAACTCAAAACAACATTTACCAAATTGTATTGTATTATTTTAAATATAACGCAAAACGCCTTAATTTGAAGGCATTATAAGGAATAAATAATAAGATTTTGTAAAAAGTAATAAAGTAACAACTATGATGATAAAAAGTAAACTCAATAATCTCTTCACCCCAACCTAAAGATTATATTCGTCCCAAATTTCTTCTTAAATTCGAGATTTTTTGACCTGGCAACTCTGTGAGTGAATGATGAAGTTTATTTTTCATTGCCAGATAATTAATTATTATTAGATCGTCAGAAATATATTTTCATTTTAAAGATTATTTTAATCTACTTATAATTAATTAAAATAAAATAATTATATTTGGCATAAAGTCAATATTCAGAATTAATTCCAACAGCAACAGCCGTCATTTTTATTGATTAATTTTACATAGCCTTTTTTCTAAGAAATTAAATTTATTTATTAATTTAAAAAAATTATATTTTAAATGTCTTCAATTCCTGTAAAATGCTGCAACCCATTTAAAATAAAATCTCATTCAGTACGTTACGATCTTAGAGGTGTTTTACAGTGGATGATATAAGTGAATTCTAGCTTATCAATTAATCAAAAAATTTGTAGTTCTTGCCGGAAAAAAATATTCAACAAATCCCATCTTACCTTTTACATCTACGATCCCTATCACATTACCTTCTATTTCTAACTTACCTTCTATTTCTAACTTACCTTCTACCTCAACTATTAATGAAACATTTCGCGATTCTCAACCTGATCAACCATGCAATAATCCCGAATCTTATACAGATTTTAATACTTCAATTTCAACTTTAAATGAAACTTTGACATTTTTAGGGGAGACACCTATTAAAAAGAAAAGGCTAAATGGAAAAATATCCTGGAAATAAATTTTTGAAAATTCAGGGAAAAATTAAAAAAGTTTTTAAAATAAATCTAGAGAATCAAGCAAAAAAAGATGAAGCCGAAAGGATATATCAACTAAAAGAAATGCTACAAGTTCTCGCAATCAAAAAAATACAAATTTTAACAGTTTTATCAAAATCTTAAACGCTTGATAAAATTGAAAAGGAATTTTCAACCAAAAATTTTATGGCTCGGACAGCTAAACAATTAATTGAAGAAAAAGGTGTTTTGTCAATATCATAAAACCAAGTAGAATAATTTCGAATGACGTTGTAAATTAAAGTAATAGAATTTTATAATTCTGATGAAAACAGCAGACTTATGCCAGGTATGAATAATTTTATGTTTAATAACAATTCCCGTAGTTAAACCATGTACCTCTTCAAATTCAATCCACTTTGAAAAAGCATCTGCACTTAAAATAAATTTTTTATCATTACACTCAAAAAAATCCATATGTACTCTTTCCCAAGCTCTGTTTACTTTCGGCCAAACACTTTTCTTATCCCGACACGGCATGTTCGCCCATGCGTTACAGACTTCACATTTTTTCAATTTCCCCATTCATTCCAGGCCACCAAACATATTCCCTTCCCCACTGTTTCATTCGTGAAATCCCTTGATGTCCCGCGTGTAATATTTTCCGAACTTTGTCTCTCAGTTGACTTAGTATAACCGCTCTATGCCCTCTCATAATGCAACCGTCTACCACAGTTAACTCAGTTTCAATACATTTGAATTTATCCTCACCGACATCCCATGATTTTTTCCTCATATTTTAACGTATAATATCTAATATCTTCTCATGTGGTGGGATCGCCCCTTAAACCACAAGTTAAAGTACAAATTAAGGCTGCTTCACATTTCCTATCTTGACCTGACAGTTTTTCATCGGCCTCTTCACCAACTCCCAATCTCGATAAAATATCTGGTAAATGATTTTCATTTCCATGCCTATACCTTAATTCCAAATCAAAACTACCCACTAATAATAACCACCGTTGAAGTCATGATATCACCAATTCTCTATTGTCTTTCTTAAATAAATAAATCAACGGTTTAAGATCCGTGTATACCACAAATTTCCTACCAATTAAATATTCTCGACATTTTTTAAGACCGAAAATAACAGCTAATGCTTCTTCAATCACCGATCTACATCACGAAATACTCTCGAAAAAAACAAAACAGGTCTCTCAATTTCGTCCATTAAATCTAACAATGCTCCACCCACACCTTTATTGGATGCGTCAACCGCTAAAATTACTTCTAATTTACCAAAATGGGTTCCTTTCCCACTTTCAATTTCATTGCTATAAATGCCAATTCTTGTTCACTTTTCCATTCAAAACGTACATTTTTCTTTAATAATTAATATAATGGCGCAGCCAATTTAGCAAAATCCTATATAAAACGATGATAATAATTCACTATACCCAAAAATGATTGTACCTCCGTTTTCGTAATAGGTTTATTTATATTCGCAATATTTATTAAATTTTTATCTAAGGGCCTTATTTCGGTCCCATTTATTTTATGTCCCAAATATGTAACTTCAGTTACACCCAGAACACTCTTTTCACGACTCGCTTTTAAATTCTTATCTCTGATTCTTATGAAAACTTCCTCCAATCTCTGATTGTGTTGCTCAACCGTTACTCCCGTCACTAAAACGTCATCCATATAATAAAAAATTCCTTCCAAACCCTGAAAAACTGCAGCCTTAGTGCGCTGAAAAATCGGGGCTGAAATACTTAACTCAAACGGTAACCGACAAAAAGTAAATAATCCTTTAAACGTTGTTATTGTCAATAATTTCCTTGTACATTCTTTCATAGGTAATTGTAAATATGCACATGAAAAATCTATTTTGGAAAAATATTTTGCCCCTCTTAAATTCGCTAAAATTTCCTCAATTCTGGTAACGGGTATTTTACTTCAACTACCCATGGATTTAGAATAACACGAAAATTCGCACAAATTCTCAACTTATTGGCCTTCCGCACCGGAACCAATGGTGTTGCCCATTTACTATATCCAATAGGGCAAAACTAATTATTTAATTCAATTTTCATTTCGGCCCTCCATTCGAAAGGTACCCTGTGGACTGCACAATACTGTGGTATATATCCCTCTTTTAAACGTATATCTACTTCATAATCCACCAAACATCCTAATTTTTCCTCAAAAATTTCTGCATATTTGATTCCTAAATTTATCACCGTATTTCGTAACTTCTCCAAATTTTCATGTGACCCTTTTTCCTTTAACAAACCTTCTCTTACAAATTTCGCCAGGAATTTTAGTGTTACAGGCAATTTTTCTTGCTCCAAATTTGATTCTTTATACATTTTACCACATTTTATATAATTATTTTCTAACTCAGATTCTTCTTCACATATCCTACTGTCAATTTCCAACTTAAAACCCTCAACATTAGTTTTCAAAACATTATCAATTTCCAAATCCAAAATTTTATCAATTTCATTAATATGTAACATTTTCGTCACATTTAATATTTACAATTTCAAGAAAACTTGCTTTTACATTTTCCGTACTTTCCAAAATATTATCTACTAAATTTTCAATTTTATCAATAATCTGAACTTTATTTTCCACACAAATGATTTCTCCATTCCTTACATTTCGCTCATTAGCATTCTAATTTGATTTATTCTTCCATTATTTCATTTATATTTTCCAAATTTTTAAAATCATCATCAGTTTTTGAAACAATATCTAATTCCAAATTATGAATTTTTTTTATTTCCTGATTATTATTCATCAAATTTTTAATTTTAATATTTTCTGAAACCATATTTTTTACCAATTTATTTTCTACGTTTTTATATCTAACTCCTCTACGGTCATTTTTGGTATTTCAATATCTTCATTGTCTCTATTTTTTACTTAAAACATATCCCAAAAAGTATTCTCTAACCAAAATTATCATTAAATTTGAAGAAATAATGCATTTGGGATATTTGACCCCAACAATAACGATAGTTATTTTAAAATTAAAAAATTAGTGGCCTCAAATATGGTCAACCATTGATAGACGCCATATTAAATGGGATTAATAAAAGGTATTAAACCTACTACTACTCAATTAATTACATATATTTTATTTTTTTAAAGATTTGAACATATATATAAGGATCAATATGTTCTTTCTGCAATTATACATCCAGCATTCAAACTTCAATGGCCATGGATAAAACTTCCACAGAACGAACCTATTAAAAATAAACTTATAGCGGCAATCTCAATTTTTTGCAAATAACAAAACAATAAGTTTTTAATTAATTCTCCACGTTAAAAGAGCTGTTTATTAAGTATAATATCGCAATCCCCTCATCTGCCCCTGTAGAGCGCGTTTTTAGTATAGCTAATGCCGTATTAACTGCCAAGTGTTCCTGTCTATCAGATAAATATTTTGAAAACAATTGTTATTGAAATTTAATAAGAAAATTTTTTTATAAATTAAAATATCTTTTTATTCGCTATATTATATTATATTATATTTTATTTATAATTATATTATCAAAATAAAACTATATTATTTTTTAACATCGCTAAAATATATTGTATTAAAAAATATAAGTTTATTTATATTAAATTAAATTAAAAAAAAAAAATTTATCATAAAATTTTGAACGGTTTTATGAACGTGTTCGTGAACGTGAACACGTTCCTTTTTTTGAACATGAACTTGAACGTGAACGCGTTCGATTTTTGTCAATGAACGTTGAACGCGAACGCGTTCGGTATTTTTAGAAATGTTTACAACACTAATAATTTTAAATTATATATATAAATAAATAGATGACGTTAAGAATTGTGTGCAAATTGTTACTTATATTCAGGGTACCAAACCCAAACGAATATAGGTTCGGTTCAGGTTTAAGTTCTGATAAAAATAACAGTTCAAGGTAGGTTCGGTTCGTAAAAAATAAAAATATAGGTTCGGTTCGAACCTCTAAAAACCGGTTCACTTTTGTATTCAAACCTACATTCGAATTATATTAGGGAAGAATATTTTTTATTTCATCATTAAATAAAAAACACATAAATAAAACCTTCATTTTTATTAATTGTACATTATAAAATAATATTTAATTTATAAATATACAAATAAATATCAAGGATTAATTTTAATATGAACAATATTTAACTTCATTTACTTGAAATTTTTTATTGAGGTATTGATATAATTTCAAGATTCGCCTCACTCATATTACACCTATAAGATAGTATAAATTTAATTGTTGAAAAACATCTTTCCACATTAACTTGGGTAGCCGGCACTGTCATTTCAGACAATTTACATAATTCTGGGTATCAATTACTCTTATTTCTCCAATAGTCTAAAATCCTAGGTTCTTTAGAAAAATTAACTAATATATATCTAATAATATCCGATTTTTGTAACAGATTTTGTTTGTTACCATCATCTTCTTTTAAGAAGACTTTCTACTAAAGATATATTAACCGGAGTTGATTCACTTTTACTTGACAAAGTTTAATATAATATGCTCTCTAGCCTTGGTTTTCTTCTTCAGTCAGAAGCATTTTATATCTAAATAATAAGAATTAAAAATATCTGTTGACTTCTGAATAATTGCGAAATTACGAGATTTATTTTTTTGTTTTATTTACGAATCAATTTAATTTTTCACTAAAAATATAAAATCAAATTCGATTTTTTATAATAAAATTTGTAACTAATATAATGTCATTCACAATTAGAATTAGTGTAGTTCAAAAAAAAAGAAAAACAATTTAAATTTTGAATGCCATTACCAAAACAAAAACAAGTAAAAAAAAGAAAAACAATTTAAATTTTGAATATCATTACCAAAACAAAACAAGTAGTTTAAAGGAGAATTATAAATAATAAAAAAATTACAACTACTTAACATTTCACTCTTTTTTTTTAAGTTTTCACCCTCTGTCTAACATCTTATCGTTTGTCTTGTTTACTGGTTTCTTCATCATTTATTGTTCGTTTGTCCTTTGTTGATCTTGGTAGTTATCGTTAGTCATCACTAGGATAATTCATTAGTTTTGATCCACATAGCATAAGCTATTGAAAGTTTATTTAAAAGAAAATATTTTATTATTTATTATATTTTTAAAATATTTTTATATTCATTATGAAATTTTTTAGACAACATAATATTTCTGATTGGTCTTTGACTGTTAAGACTCTGATCTTGAACTTGTATACTTTGATTTCATACTGTTTTATCATCACTTCTTCCCCTTCTAAAATTTAGAGTAAATATTATTAACATTTGTTTTAAATCTGCTGTACCATTATTTAGAGGTATTTCGTTTTCCCAGCAGATGCCCTTTATGCAACTCTTGCAACATCACGTTTCTCATATTTCGTTGTATTATGATCCTATTTTCTTTAAAAATACAATCTTTAATTAAGCTCAGTTCCAATTCCATATTTTTATATGTTTTATTCTTTCTCTGTTCATGATTCTTTATATTGTTAATTACTTCCATTAATTCTTTATTAATACTAGTTTCTTTAACTATTCTTTTAAAATTTATTGGTATGTCCCAAAATTTGTCATCAATTATTTCACCATCTATCTTTTATACCATCTCTTCTGTGTTCATTTGTGGTAATCTTGACAAACAACCTGGTACTAAGTCATTAGCTCCTATAGCCAAACTCAATTTTTGGAGTCACAATGAATGGAAGAATTGTCCTTGAGTTCCTTCGTAAATATATAAATGAGTGGCTTGTAGTCTGTGATTATTGTAAATCTCGTACCAATTAAATATTCTTAACTTTTTTTACCACGTATATAACAGATATTCTCTTTCAATATTTGTATAATTTAACTCTTTTAATAATACTCTTGACGTGAAAGTAATGAGTTTCTCTTTAACATCACCCTCAATATGAAATAAGACTGCATCTAGACCTTTCTTTTAAGCATCAGTTGCAATGCCTACTGGTAAATCCGGGTTATAAAAATTTAACGTAGGCGGAGTATTTATCAGTTTTATCAGGTCATCGTAGCTTTCTAGATGTGTACTATCCGATAACCATTTGTCTTTATTAACTATTTTGTATAAGGGATCAGCTATGTCCGTAAAATTACATAGAAATTTTCGATAATAGCTCGCCATCCCCAAAATAGTGCCAATTCCTCTTTTGTCTTAGGTTCCGACATGTTTGAAATAGCTTTAATCTTATCTGCATTCGGATGTATACCTTTGTGGTCTATATCGTGCCTCAAAAACTGTAGTTTTGTCTTTAAAAAATATACTTTTTGTAAAATTTAGTGTAAGCCCTGTTGTAGCAGTTAGAAAAAAGAAGAAGTAAATTTAATATAATATACTAAATGTCAGTCAATTTTTATGACATGAAGAATTAATTTTCCTTGGGGGAAGAATGGAGAATGGGGAGATCACTTGATGCCAGCTGGAGAAGAACAAAGAGGAATGTATATTGGATGTCTCGGATCATGTAATGAGATAGTTATTGGTTATTGGTTTATATATTTTATATTAGTTGTTATTTTATCATTGTGAATAAATAATTTGGAAGAACCCTTGGATATTTAAGTGTAGATTAAGCTAAAGGGAAGGGTTGAGAGTAAGGGGCTTTTTTACAAGCCCATATTTTGATATCTTGTCAAATACCATTTTTATGTTATTCAGATGAGCTTCATCGTCGTCCCCAGTAATCAGCAGTCGATATAAAATATAACATCTTTCATGTCCCCGAATATATTGTCCATAGTTTGTTGGAATATTGCTGACAAAGTCTTTAATCCAAACGGAAGCCTTGAAACTTTTGCAGATCTCTAATATAAATTATATTCTTTTTTTCTAATTTATCATTTTCATCTTCTTTTATCTCTTCTTTGTGTATCGCGATTGACTATTCTATTATCGTGGTTATGATGTCTACAATTACATACTTGATTTCTTCCTTGATTTCCAATATTATGATTATTTTTATGTATCTGAATAAATCTTGAATCGTTATGTCTGTTATATCTGTAATTATAATCATTATTAAATCTATGGTTATTATAGTTATTGTTATTATAACTAGTTCTATTATCAAATCCTGAAAAATTATTGTACGATCCTGGGTAGTTTGCCCTGACGTTGTTGTAATAACTAGCATTATAGTTCTGATATCTAGGGTTGTAATTATTTCCTTGATAATTATTTCTTTGAAAGTCATGGCCTCTTGTTGTCCATCGTTGTCTGTTATCGTAATTAGATTGTAAATTTTGTCTTTCGTGGTGGTCTCCATATCTCACCACTTGCTTGTTTTCTTCTGTTTTCCTACCTCTTTGCCAGAGTTGTACATTTGCTCAAAATAAAAAGATCTTTTGTTTTTTAAAAATTTTGTGTAACGCTGCGATCAACGATCTTCAAAGATCTTCATGATATTTATTTTTTTACCCCTTCATTAAAAGCCCAGATGTTTTTCAATTTTATTAATATAATATTTCTTTTATGTTTTATACCTCTCCTCCTGCCTTGATGAAAATTGAAAAAAATCTGGGCTTTTAATAAAGGGGTAAAAAAATAAATATCATGAAGATTTTTGAAGATCGTTACACAAAATTTTTAAAAAATAAAAGATCTTCAAATTTTACGATCTTCAAAGATCTTGCTCAAATTTTTGAGCTAGATCTCGCTAAAAAATCTTCAAAGAAGATCTTTTGTACAACTCTGCTCTTTGCCTTCCTACATGTTTCACGATTGTATCATCTTCTGTTTTTCCTATAAAGAAATATTTTCAACTTTAGCAATTATATTTTCTTTTAATTCTAACTCCTCAAAATCATCTCTTAAAGTAAGAACTTCTGCTAATGTAATGTTTTCTTTTAACGTAATTTTCTGCCTAATATTTTTGCTGATTGACAAAATTTTTACTTTTTCAATAACTCTACTATCGTCTACCAAAACACTCATTTTTTTAAATGCATAATCTACTTACCCAACTGATATAACTTTCATTTTTACCTTGTACATCTGCGTTAAATAATAATAAGTTCGAACTTGTAGATTTCCTCGGGTGTAATAACCTGAATTTTGCAATCTATATCGATGGATTGATGAAGTCGGTAGGTGAACATATCGATTTGAGCTTGATATATTCTTCGTCTGGTAGTCTTCTTGTGAAGGATCCAGCTTTTTCGATGTCCGAGATCTGAGTATCCTTAAAAATGTTCTCGAATATACTTAAAAAATGATCGCCATTGCCTGATTATATCGGAAATTCAATATTTATATTAACATTATTGTTGGGAATATGTTTCATACTTATTTTTTATTCACGATTTCCTCGTATATGTAGTGGACTGCCACCATGTTGAATTCTAAAAATTGCGTAATTACGAGATTTATATTTTTGTTTTATTTACGAATCAATTTAATTTTTCACTAAAAATATAAAATCAAATTCGATCTTTTTATAATAAAATTTGTAACTAATATAATGTCATTCACAATTAGAATTAGTGTAGTTCAAAAAAAAAAAGAAAAACAATATAAATTTTGAATGCCATTATCAAAACAAAAGCAAGTAAAAAAAAGAAAACAATTTAAATTTTGAATGCCATTACCAAAACAAAAACAAGTAAAAAAAAGAAAAACAATTTAAATTTTGAATATCATTACCAAAACCAAACAAGTAGTTTAAAGGAGAATTATAAATAATAAAAAAATTACAACTACTTAACAATATCATTAAAAAAATCTTATTATTTTATATGAACAGGTAGAAAAATATATAAAGTAAAATAAAATTATTAATTAAGGTAAATAAAATTATTAATTAAATTTATATAAGATATAATATAATATTTTAAAACATACCTTAAATCTAGATAAGATATAGGCATGACAAAAAGGCATTGTTGTTTAAACGTTGTTTTTCTCTAAAATTCATAGCATCCTTTATTGAACCAGCAAAGGGTGAAGTAAAAATAGAAATTTCTAATTTAGCTTTTAGCCATACATATGTCATAAAAATCCTCTAAAGTTAGCTGCTCAAGTTGTAGGTTCTTGGTAGCTTTACTTTAGGATATTCATCAACCCTATAATTGCTTCTCATTCCAAAGCTGTAAAATAAAGTTCCCTGTATGATACTTGAATGGTCTGCAATTAAAAGCGACCAACTCAGTACAAGCATTGATTATTAAAATTTTATTTAGTTTTACTTAAATTGTTTGTTCCTTTAATGCTTCTTCTATTGTCTGTTGGCTAGATGACATCTTAAACTTTTTTATTTTATTAGGCTTTTGTTGTGATATTTTGTTAATTATATCGAATTCTAGAGGTTGGCTTCTTCTTATGTGACGCTCAATATTTGATCCATGATGGCTTTTCATATTTATTTGACAATTAGTAATATTAAATTTTGATGTGTCATTTATAATACTATATGTAAATAATTCATATATTGGATTTAATTTTTCTCTAGGCATAATAATTTATAAGCTTAAAATATTTTAAAAAAATGTTGTAAAATGGCAATATAGTATAGTTTATAAAAATTATGACTGAAACTTATCAATCAAATGTGATTGATAATAATCTTTAAACAATTCGAATATATTTAAAATTTTAGTAATATACTAGTAACAACTTACACATTATTTTATAAGCATAAAATCATAAGGCTTGAACAATTCAGAAGCATTTTAGCGGTTCGGTTCAGGTTCGGCTAGAATTTTTTAGCGGTTTAGGTTAGATAAAAAATACCGGTTTTTAGCGGTTTAATATTTCGGTTGAGTTTCGGTTTGGATCCCTGCATATTTTATTATCAAAAGTATTTATTAATAAAATTTATTAAATTATTAACTGTAATATATTCTATAAATGTCAAATACGTCTGTATAAGTTGCATTTTACCTAATATTTTATAATCAATTTTGTATAATAGAGGATTATCAACTATATGCCCACTTACTTTTTATAAAGAAATCTCTTTTACTTATTTGGGCCTTGAAATTTTAGGAAGAGACATAGTAATTAATAAAAATGAATAATATAGTTGTTTAGTGATTTTGAACTCCGCTAATTACAATATTAAATTTGTTAATTCTCAATTAATATGATTATATTTATTTAATTAGAGGTATAAAATAATTTAAATAATAAAAATCAATTAAGCTTCAACTGTTAATGCTATAGTATACATTATGAGCAGGGTTGCCATACCCCCCCCATCAGCGGTAGACTCCCGCAATTTTTTAGTTTACACGCAGACATCTTTCTCCCGCAAAACTACCGCAATTGGAAATCTCCCACAAACATCTACCGCAATTTTTTAATTTCTCCCGCAATTTTTTTTAAAAGTATTTTAACGTTTTTAATATATAAGTAATAATTTTGAGAGACAGTAATTGATTATTTTTATATTTTTAAAATAAATTTTAAACATTTATTTTAAAAACATGTCCAGTTTGTAAATTTCTTTCTATCCTCTTTTATTTTTATCCAATAATAAATCAGCATCATTTTATTCATATAAGTCAGTACAGGGGAGTATATAAACATCGATTGCAATACAAAAATATTCTCCAAAAATAATAAATAATATGGATGTAACTACAGATGCGGAAATCGTATACAACTATCATGTAGTTAATCACAGAGATATATCATCACAATGTGGGTCGAATCTTTCCCATGATATTTAACGACTCCAATATAAGTGCAAATCTTACTTGTGTTAGAACAAAAAGGAGCAAACCTATCACAAATGTTTTAGTATCTGAATCCTAGAGATCAATTCTAGACGATTTGAAAGGTGGGCATCCATATGCAATTCTAACAGATGCATCTAATAAGGGAAATATTAAAACATTTCCTTTGATCCTTCACTATTTCAACAAGAATAAGAACATTTCAATAAAACTGTTAAAATTTTTTTCCTCGAATAGTGGAAAATCCAACGATGTAGCTAACCACATAATTGTAAATATAGCTGATTCAGGGTTATCAATGATTTGCATGTCAGCTTTCTGCACTGATAATACCTCTGTAAATTTTGGCAAAAACCAAAGTGTATTTAGCTAATTGAGGCAGCACAATAATGAATTAATATCAATTGGCTGTATACTACATAATTCTTGCAAGAAGGCAATGAATGTACTATCTGTAGATGTCGAAATAATTGTAATGAAATGTTTTAACGAATTTAGTTCATCAACTAAAAGAGTTAATGAATTAAAAGAGATGGTGGAGTGGTCTGACTTGGAATGGTGTGAGTTGTTGCGATATGTACCTATCAGGTGGTTATCATTAATACCTGCCATCGATAGAATTTTAAAACGCTTAAAAAAATATTTCTTATTAAATGTCCAAAAATTTTGAAAAATTTTTTCGAGTATGAAATGGCAGAAGCATATTTGAAATTCGTTTCATATATAGGAAATCTACTTCATGCAGTTAATATTCAGTTGTAATAAGATTCACAAAATCAACAGCTCTGTTCATCTCTACACTTAAAAATTGATAATAAATTTTATGGCGCTATTGCTAAAAATATTATATTAAAATGTTCAAATAATATTCTATTTAATACATTTTTAAATGAAGCAGATATTTTTATTAAGACAATTTTAGAATAGGGGTGACCAGGGCTAGTCGGCGCAATTTTTGTCAAAATCATCATAGCTCTGAAAATAATGATCGTATAAGATCTTACAAAATACAATCGATACCTTAAACATCTAACTATAAATATATACTGTTATATTTTTTAAATATTTAATAATTTTTTCTCTAAAAAAGTTTTAGTAAAAGTCATTTTTTGAACCTAGTAGCCCCGAACCCGTGGCTAGTCGGATAATCGATGGGGCTAGTCGAATCAGGTAGTTTATTTAATATATAACTTATCAGGCCAAAATCATATCCTGATAACTTAAATGTTCATATCCAATAAATTGTATTTGAATCATATTATATTGTCAATTATAATAGATATATATATAAATATTTGTTTGCTAGATATAATTCACTTTAAATCATTGACCTTATTAACAGGCTAAAATTTGTATAGTAAAATGTTCATATTTAATAAAATGTGATAATTAGAATCATATTATATGTTAATTATAATAGATATATAAAAATATTTGTTTGCTAGATATAATTCATTTTAAATCATTGACCTTACTAACAGGCTAAAATTTGTATAGTAAAATGTTCGTATTTAATAAAATGTGATAATTTGAATCATATTATATGTTATTTATAATAGATATATAAAAATATTTGTTTGCTAGATATAATTCATTTTAAATAATCAATCATATTATCAGGCTTAAATTTATATATAAAATATATATAATATATCTATGATAATATATATTATATTATCACAATTCATATATAAATGAAGATTTTAGTTAGCAAGATATTTATTTAGGTCTGATAATAATATTAAATTGATATGTATTATGAAAAATTACATTAATAAATTTATATATTAATTATCATTTTATATATTACATTTACAAAATATTATATTTTAACCTGTAATAGATGAAACTTTTCTTGATGAGATATCATTTCCATACAGTTTTATGGCTTCTCCATAGTCCTCTTTAGTAAAAATATTTCTGTTTTGAATTTTGCGGATATATTTACGTACCATTATATTATAAAAATTAATTGATTGATACTAACCTCAATGGTGGTAATATTACTAATATGATCTTAACATATATTTAAGCATTAGATATCAATCTGAAACTTTCCCAAATATTAAAATAGATATTTAACTTTCATATAATGTCCATTTTGTCATGTTTAAACTTTTAATTTTTAAATACAACCTAATAATATTAAGTAAAAATATTTTTCACGTCAAAAATAGGTCATAAAAGATAAAAATTTAAATAGCTAAATATTATAAATCATTTTCATCTCCAAATATGGATATTATAGAATTCTACTTTATAACAAAATTTCAATTCTTAATCGTTACTGGTTTTAAAATAAAATCCTTTGAACCGACAAGCCCCTTGCACCGACTAGCCCTGGTCTCCCCTATTTACAATCAAAATTTGATTTTAATAACTCTTACAAATGTATAAATATTATGACCTTGGAACAGAAACCATCAATTGATGGTTTTTGTAATTTAATAAATATATTAAAAATAACGAAAGACATTGATGTCTTGTTTGAGGAGATTGTAATTCTCTCTATTTTTTATGATTCGCCAGAATACTTAAAGTTAGATGCTCTAAAAGCAGAGGAGAAATGGGTAGAATTTTTTCGTAATAACAATAAATCCCCATGCTTGGAAAAAATATGCCAATATGTCTTCTCCTCACCTCATTTTAATGCATAGTCCGAGAATATTTTTAGCCTGATTAGGACTGCCTGGAAAAAGGAGAGAAGTTGGATTGCTTTAACAACATTAGAGGCCGATCTAATGATTAAAAAAAATTATATGTCATGCCAGGAATTTTATATATATCTCAATAACGACGGTAAACGTTTAGTTACATTATTTAAATCTCAAATAAAATATAATAAATATTATATATAACTAAAATTTTCCATATTTTTTTTATATTTTATATAATCTTATATATACATTCACATAAAATAAATATATTTTTTACATTGTAATCAAAAATAGAGAGCATTACACTATCGGTATTTTTAAAATATTTAAACATTTAATATGGTTTTAGCAATGGCGCCATAAAATTTATTGTCAATTTTTAACTATAAAGATGAACAGGCCATGACTAAACTGCGAATTGCTATAAACAACGAATTGCCAGGTAAATTGCGAATTGCCATACTAAACTACGAATTGCCGTATATAATGATAAATTTTGATAAAATAATGTAAAATAGGATGACTAAACTACGAATTGCCGTATTTAATGTTAAAATAAAGTGACTAAACTACGAATTGCCGTATTTAATGTCAAATTAAGTGACCAAAATACGAATTGCCGTATTTTATGTTAAAAAAATGACTAAACTGCGAATTGCCGTATTTAATGTTAAAATTAAGTGATTAAACTACGAATTGCCGTATCTAATCTTAAATAAAGGGACTAAACTACGAATTGCCGTATCTAATCTTAAATTAAAATGACTAAACTGCGAATTGCCGTATTTAATGTTAAAATAAAGTGACTAAACTATGAATTGCCGTATTTTATGTTAAATTAAAATGACTAAACTGCGAATTGCCGTATTTAATGTTAAAATAAAGTGAATAAACTACGAATTGCCGTATCTAATCTTAAATTAAAATGACTAAACTGCGAATTGCTGTATTTAATGTTAAAATAAAGTGACTAAACTACGAATCGCCGTATTTTATGTTAAATTAAAATGACTAAACTGCTAATTGCCGTATTTAATGTTAAAATTAAGTGGCAAAACTACGAATTGCCGTATCTAATGTTAAAATTAAGTGACAAAACTACGAATTGCCGTATCTAATGATCTTAAAATAAAGTGACTAAACTACTAATTGCCGTATATTATGTTAAATTAAAATGACTAAACTGCGAATTGCCGTATTTAATGTTAAAATAAAGTGACTAAACTACGAATTGCCGTATCTAATCATAAAATAAAGTGACTAAACTACGAATTGCCGTATTTAATGTTAAAATAAAGTGACTAAACTACGAATTGCCGTATTTAATCATAAAATAAAGTGACTAATCTACGAATTGCCGTATTTTATGTTAAATTAAAATGACTAAACTGCGAATTGCGTATTTAATGTTAAAATTAAGTGACTAAACTACGAATTGCCATATTTAATGTTAAAATAAAGTGACAAAACTACGAATTGCCCTATCTAATCTTAAATAAAGTGACTTAACTACGAATTGACGTATATAATATTAAATTAAAATGACTAAACTGCGAATTGCCATATTTAATGTTAAAATAAAGTGACTAAACTACGAATTGCCGTATTTTATGTAAAATTAAAATGACTAAACTGCGAATTGCCATATCTAATCTTAAATTATAATGACTAAATTTCGAATTGCCGTATTTAATGTTAAAATAATGTTACTATACTACGAATTTCTGTATATAATGTTAAATTAAAATGACTAAATTACGAATTGCTGTATTTAGTGTTAAATTTAAACTAGGAATTGCCGTATTTAATGTAAAATTAAAATGATTAAACTACGAATTGCGGTAACTTGTTAAATTATAATGACAAAACTGCGAATTGCCGTATATGTTAAATTAAAATGACTAAACTACAAATTGCCGTATATAATGTTAAATTTAAACTACGAATTGCCGTATTTAATGTTAAAATAAAGGGATTAAACTACGAATTGCCGAATTTATGTTAAATACCCAACTGCGAATTGTCATATTTAATGTTAAATAAAATTACTAAACTACGAATTGCGGTAATTAATAATAAATTGTCATGACTTAACTACGAATTGCCGTATTTTATGTTTGATTAAAATGACTAAACTACAAATTGGCATATTTATTGTTAAAATAAAATGACTAAATTACGAATTGCCTTATTTTATATTAAATTAAAATGACTAAACTACGAATTGCAGTGTTTAATGTTAAAATAAAGTGATTAAACTACGAATTGCCGTTTGTTAAAATAAAATGACTAAACTACGAATCGCCGTTTTAATGTTTAATTAAAATGATTAATGTAAAATTATAATGATTAATGTAAAATTATAATGGCTAAACTGCGAATTGCAATATATAACGTTAAATTATACGAAATGCCGTAATTAATGTTAAATTATAATTAAAAATGCCTTAATTTTTTCAAATTAAATTATCTAAACAATATATATTAAATTTAAATTAAAAAGTTGCGAATTGACGTATATAATGTTAAATTAAAATGACTAAACTACGAATTGCGGTAACTAATGTTAAATTATAATGACTAAACTACAAATTGCCGTTTTAATGTTTAATTAAAATGACTAAACTACGAATTGCCATATTTAATGTTAAATTAAATTGTCTAAATAGTATATGATGTTAAATAATAATGGATAACTGCGAATTGCAATATATAACGTTAAATTATACGAAATGCGTTAATGTTAAATTATAATTACTAAAATACGAATTGCCATAATTTTTGTCAAATTAAATTATCTAAACAATATATGATTTTAAATTTAAAATACAAAACTGCGAATTGCCGTATATTATGTAAAATTAAAATGACTAAGCTACGAATTGCCTTAATTAACATTACATTTAGATTTTGATGGAAAATAATGATGATAATCACTAAACTGCTAATCGTTTTAATTAGTCAAAAATATAAGATTTTATCAACTATATTACCCTACATTCATACTATCTTTGCCTCAATACAAAATTTAAACATTTTCCTATTTTATTTATAAAATTTGCTGCAATTATTAGCGTTTATAGACATAATCCTCTCTATATATTCAAAAAAATTTAGATTATTAAAAATAACATAACATATTAAAGAGATATTTTATTTTACAATTTCATAATATATGAATCAAAAAAATGTAAATATATATTTAGAAAAAATTATAATTATTGACTAATTTTATTTAATTTCAATATATATATTTGCATTAATAATTTTCATCCGATTTTTTGTTTTTTATGTTATGAATGCACATTATAAATTTACTTAAAATAAAAATGAGTTATATAAATAATTAATTTATAAATTTACAAACATTATTGATATCTATTTGGATTTCCTTGTGATTTTTGATAGGGGACTTCTTTGTCGCTAAATGTTAAATTCAGCATATATAAATTAATATAATTTATCGCATATTTTATAAATAAAAAAGGAATTTTACCATAGCAATTTTTTTTCTTGTTGCAAGCTCAGGATATCCATAGTTATACTAACATATTAAAAAATTATAATCATAAATGTAAAAATTCTATCTCAATTTTATTTTATAAATATTAAATTAGTAAATTTAAATAGTTTACTATAGAAATGAACGTTTTGTAAATAAAATCACCTTATTTCTCCTTTATTATAAAATAATATCTATAAACCTGATAAATTATCTCAAATTATTAAAATATTTTACTTGTGAAATATACTTTGAATTTGACATTTAATCACAGCTAAATATTTTTACAATTAATATAATTAAATATTAATTCTCAAGATGTGAGATTTAAAAAGTATTTAAGCTAATAAATTGTTTTTTTGTGATGTTCTTCTGAATTATAATTTTAATATAGCATAGATAGGACCCTGCCAGCTATAATTCTTTTATATAAAAATGTTGAATCTAAACCTTTAGGATTTTTGGTTAAGAATGGTGGTTTTTCTTTTGAACAATATACAGCTGAAAACCATTGCTAGGAATATATTATTAGCATTTTTAAACGCTAGTTGAAATGTTAAATGTACGAGCGCTGTAAGGATCATCTACTTATATTAAAAAATTATATTTATAAATATGAAAGAAACGAACTTACATCTAATCAGTAACCAATTATAATACTCGTTGTTGTAACCCGTTTATGGCATTGTAATATTTTATTTTTGAAATTATGTTTATCATTCATTTAAATAAAATATAATACTATTCTCCTGTAGACTTCTATATATTATTAAAAAATAATATCAAGCAAGTTTTGGAGGTTTGTAAATAGCTGCTTAAAATAATTAAAAACATTCGGCTAGCGGATAAGATAATAAATATTTTTAAAAAAATTATTTGAAGATATTCCATAATTTATCATTTTAACTATATATTTCAATTTAAGATATTCAGTTAAACCAATTTAACTAAATGGGTCTCAAGGATTTTTTTTAAAACTATTAGCAATACATATATTATACTTTTATTTACAATATCAAAATAATTCAAAACAAAAAGAAATATATTCGTAATTATAAATATAATCATTTATCATTATTGGTGCACTATTTATTATTATTTTATTTTAGGATGTTGGATTTTATTAGCTGATTATCTCCACTCTCCTTATTTACTTCATAATTTAACCATGATTTACTAGAAAACTCCACCAAATTTATCTTTATAAATCTCCTAATAACCGATTCAAATAGATGTCATTGTTTATGATAAACTCTAAAATACGAATTGCTAAAAACTACGAATTGCCAGGTAAATTGCTAATTGCAATGACTAAACTACGAATTGCGCAAATTAATGATATTATGATAAAATGTTGCAAAATAGGATGATTTATATAAAGTTAAAACGAATAAACTACGAATTGCCGTATTTTATGTTAAATTAAAACGACTTAAGTGAATCATGCTGTTATGCAATAAATATTTTTATATATCACTAGCAATCCAATCCAGTGGATAATAATATTATCTTTTTTCATTTTTGTAATCTAATATACGATCATTGATTTTTTTATTCTTCACTTTTATATCTAATATTAAAATAATATTTTATTTCTGCCATTCCATGTCAAATCGATCAAACACTTTCGGCCGATCCCTTTTAAAATTCTTAAAAATTTCATGAATTATTAAAGGTAAATAAATGAATGATAAAGCCATTTATTTTAGCTCGCTAGCACACCTGGTTCCCGAGATATAGAGGCTCAAAGGGGAATCTGCAAAATTTTTAAAATACCTCTATCTCAAAAACTATATATAGTAAAAAAGTATATTATATATCAAATTGTAGGTAAAAAAAATCTCTAAAGGGCTACTAAAAACTATAAAGATTGGCGCCAATTTGAGCCGTTAACTTTCGGTTTACTTATTTTGCTTAACCTGTGTTTTTCAAGAAAAAAAGAAGTTTGTATTCGAAATTTTTTTTTGCTTTTTATTTTGACACCTTTGCTAAATTATATACAATGTCAAAACTTTGGCGATGCTATCGAAACTTCCAAAATATACATTTTTATTTAAAACTTGAAAAAAAATAGATGGCCCAAATGGCAAATATTATTCCTAAGGAAATCAATATATTCATACAATTATAAGAAATGTGATAAAAATTTCCAGTTCTGCCCCCACCCTTCACAATCCTTAATAGTTTTACATTTTTTATATCTCGACTTTACTACTATAGCGGATAACTTATCCACTCTATAATGTATAACAGCTTCATTAAAAAACAATATTTTATTAGACATTATCTATTATATTTTATGAGCATATTATTTAACAAAATAAACTGTTTAAAACGATTTCTCTCTCTATTTAATATTTTTTACTTGCCCGTTCAGATTTATTTTAAACAATCGTCTGTCTACCAAAACATTCAGGATTTGAAGAATGCAAAAACATATATTCGGTGCAGATCTTTTTATTCTATATAATAGATGGACGTACCAAATGTTATAATATCAAAATTTTGCAACCCATTTAATCTAAAAAACATGCTCATTATCGCAAGAATCTAAGAATGATTATACCCTGGATGACCCAAAAAAATTTAGCAATCAATTTTTGTTTCTATATTAAGAAATAGTGAAAAGATTCAAGTTCAAAAATTATTAATTTTAATTAATTTACGATAGCTATATCTTTAATCTATAGATATTCATTAAAATATTAAAATTGGATTATCTAAATTTTGTAATCTTCGCCCAGAGAATTGTGTATCAGTTGGCAGCAACGGTACCCATTCAATATGTGTTAGCTCCATTCATCAAAACACAAAATTAATACTGATGAATTTGCCCAAAATTACTATCAGATGGAGCAGCAACAAAATATAAAAATCGCAAAAATTTAATCAGGTGATTTCGAGATAAAAGCTGACTGGAATTTCTGGGCGACATCTCAAGGCAAATATGCCTATAACGGGGTCGGAGGTACAGTCAAACGTTTAGTGGCCAGGACTAGTTTATAAGACCTGTTTCAGAACAAATCAGGCGCGTACTTAGCGGGGGGTGGGCAGGGGGACAAATCCCTACCAAAGCCAAAAAAAGCAGATGCCGGATTATATTTTTCAAAAATATTAATGTTAATATTAATTTATATTTGTTAATATTTATTCCTATCTCGTATATATATTTAATTACATTTATTTATCACATTCATTCATCTACTAAGTTATTATCAATTAATTTCGATTTAGAGTTTTTCTTGGCGTAATTTACCTATTATTTTCAAATTTTAGTGGCGTATTATTTATCAAAATTTCTAGTCAAATAATAATTATCTCTGAAACTCCTTGTCCAACAGGGAGAAAGATATTGTAAGCTTGTCCAACGAGATCGAGTGTTCACCATCAAGCAGTAACCGCTTTTATTGAGTTAGAAGAGCCGATTATTAATGCTATTACTGAAATATCACAACGGCCTGAAAGAAATATTTTCTCAAAAGCAAGAAAATTATTGTATTCAATACTTATTAAAAAAATTTTTCTCATTAAAATGTATTATTTAATTATACAACTATTTTATGTAATACTTTTCAAAAACATGACATTGACTTGATTAAGAAGATGAGAATAGCGGAGAGCATTTTATTAGAACTCAAGCAAATTAGAGCTAATGTTGATGAAGAATTTCATATTTTATAAGTGATTGTTGAGTCAAAAGCGAGCTATACATGTTTAATATTTGTCCCCCTCGACTTGCAACAAGCAACCTCATCGTCAAAACATTAATATAGGATCAATAGAAGAGTATTATAAAACAAATGCCCTTTTTATTTCATCATGCAGCACTTACAAATCCGCAGACTTCCACAAAGCCTTTCCAACCTTTTTCAAATGGTAATAGGAAAAAAAATAAATATTTGTTAGATTTTTATCATGAATTGTTAAAATATCTTATGATGCCTTATTAGCTGAATAACTATGATTAAAAGATTAACTATGGCTGATAAAATCCCAAAAAATTATATGGATGCTTTGCATTATTTCAAACACATTTTAGATTATATTCCCAATGTATTAAAATGGTTATATATTATGAGACCTGCAGAGGTACCATTTACAGGGTATGGCCCGGATTTTTTTAAAAAATTTTTTCGGCACGGGTTTTTTTTAAAAAAATTTATAGGCCCGGCATAGTTTTTTTGAAAATAAAATTTCCAGATCCGGCCCGAATTCTTTTAAAATAAATAATATTTATTATTAATTTTTATAGCTAATAATGGCTTCAAATATTTAATTTTAAAATATACAGCTCGGGCCCAGCCCGGGTGTTTTTAAAAAATAATTTCGGCCTCAGTCGGGGTATGTTTAAAAAAATTATAATACGGTCCGGCCCGGGAGCCGGGCATGAAAGTCTCTGAAAAACATACATATGAAATAAAACTTCTGAAAGTAGATTGAATGATTTGGATCTTTTGAATATTCATATACATTTAACGCCAAGTGAGGATAAATATTTGAAAAAATGGCTCAAAACATACAAAATACTATTATTCCTAAGAAACTTTGTGTGTATTAATTTATATTTCCAACTTTTAAATTTTTTATACTTTATATATTTTAAAGGTAAAAAATTCAAATTTCTATTTTGGGTCATTTAAGTGATTCTTTACATATAATTTTTTTATAATTCACATTAATTTAAAATTGTGTATTAGAAATAGTTATTAGTCCTAATAAATTTATGCTTATTTTTAAATAACAATAATATTTCTTAAAAATTTTATTATCCCCCCCCCCCACCCCAAACTAAATTCCTGCGTATGAGCCTGGAACAAATAACTTGCCCTAAAGACTTTTTTGCCTATTGTAAGGAAAATATTAAAGGTATAATTTATTTATTTATATATATTATAATTTTTTTTTATTTATGAATAGATTTCTCTTACATTTTGGAAAACGAATATGAGAAAGAGCTAATAATTTTAGAAGAGAGATTCAATAAAGAGCGTGCAATACCTGAAACGCAAAGATTACATATGTATCATCCAATTTCTCAGAATAAAATTGAGGCCAAATTTTATACAAATTCAACAGACTGCAAATTTTAAATTATGGATAGAATATAATTATCTAACTATATTTCTATAATATAAATAAATTAAATTAAAGATAGTTAATATCGTAAATTTGATTTCAGTCTAATGGGCATGTATCCACACTGCCCCTAAGTTTTTGGTATATTTAATAGAAATTGGAAATTTTTTAATATAAAAAGTGAAAATATACTGTTAGTGGTAATAACAAAATTTTAACCTGAAATTTGTAATTTCCTATAGGGCCATCTATTTTTTCCAATTTTTGATAAATTGAAAGTCTCGATAGCTTCGCCAAGGTTATGACATAATATATATATTTAAGAAAGGTGTTAAAATAAAAAGATAAAAAAAATTACGAAAACAAACTCCCTTGCCAATCTTTATTGTTTTATGATTACTTATAATTTTATATTTTATGTATCTTTTTACTATAAATAGTTTTTAAGATATAAATATTTAAAAAATTTTACAGATTCCAAAATGGCTCTTTTTGCACCTTTGAGCCTCTTATCTAGGGAACCAGGTGTGCTAGCGAACTAAAATAAATGGCTTTCTCATTTATGTAACCTATCTAAATAATTCCATAAATTTAACAATTTTAAAAGGGGTCGGCCAATACGTGATCGATTGACGTGGAATGACCCATAAATAATAAAATATTATTTTATATAAATAATATAATAAAATAATATAATAAAATAAAATAAATTAATAAATATAATAAAATAATATAATAAAATAATATAATAAAATAATATAATAAAATAATATAATAAAATAATATAATAAAATAATATAATAAAATAATATAATATAATAAAATAAAATAAAATAATATATAAATAATATTTTATATATATTAAATGTCAGCGACTGACAGCAAAACTTTATAATTCTCAAAATTATACGCCTTTGGCTTTCACAAAACTTTCTTTTTCCTACTTTATCACTGACAGATAGTAAAATATCTACCAAATCTAGATAATTCTCCAAATACCAGCTCATGCCCTATATATTAATTATATTATGATATAGTAGATTCAAATAAATTGATGATAAATGATGTTGCATATGGATAATAATTACAATATAAAATATGATAAAGATTATCGCCAATATGAATGGATAATTAAATTAACTGCAATAATATATGCATTCGAATATAGGGATGAATGTATATTTCAGAAAATAAGTCTTGAGTTATAAAGATTTTCAAATTGTTAAAATATTAGAATTTGGCACGTTTTGACCAACATTTTTCATGATACAATTTAATTTTGAATTTTTTTTCTTACCATTATTTTCACGTAGACCTGACAAAATATATTTGTCACAAACATCTAATTAGAACTTAACCCATTTTAAAATAGATTTCAATGTATTTCTTCATGGTAATAAGAATTTAATAAAAGGATATTTTTGATTTTGTGTATATCTCAAGCTTAGCATTTATAAATTACATTTACTATTTCCTACTATATTTCATATTGAAGAAGAAATTGATAATAATAGCCTCCAATATTCCTCCATTAAAATAACATTGATCGCGAAATTATTTAATAACCCCATATCAGATGATTAAAATTATTAATAATTTTATATAGAATAAAATTAACAGAATTAAAAATAAGATAAATAAAATATCTTTTTATATATAAGATTAATAGATCAATTTCATTCTAAGATATAACATCTTAATTATATTATATATATATCTTAAAATCCTTATTAATATTATATTGAATTTACCTTAGATAAATATATACTTACTTATTTTTAGGCGTAGTGGGAAGAAGACTTTTGTAAATAAGTTAATATAAACTTGTAAATATCATTTTACCCTAAAAAATCTAAATAAAACTTTAGCCATAATCTATAAAATATCACTACGAACTATAATTTGAAAGGAAAAATATTAAAAGTTAACGATTTTTAACAATTAAATACAAAATTTTTATTCAAAACTACATTATTTCTATAAAAATTTAACATAGCCAAAGCCTTAAATAATTTATTTCTAAACCTTAATATACTTAAGTGAGGTTAAATATTTTCTAAGAATTATACTAAAATCTATTTTTTAAATTATGCCTGTAATTTATATTTTATATAAATTAAAATATATTTGAAAAATTATTAATTCTACCTTAGATCAACATTATATAACATCAATGTTTGCATGTTTTTTGTCCATGTAATAGTTAAAGTTCATATCAACACCTTAAAAATTTCAAAATTAAATATAATGTATGTTATGGACTTATCCTGATCCCAGGTTTAGTGAAAATTAAACAAAGCAATATTTATAAAATAAACGATTGAATACCTAGTCTCTCTGATACTATGCAAAATATTATGACCAGCTCAGATTTTTTATTTTGGCCCGGCATAAATTCATATCATTTTTTGACCCGGATCTGCTCTATTTAATTAAATAGAAATATTTTTTAAAGTCAAATTCCTTCGAGGATTTGAGGTTTTAAATATAAAACGAAAGTTAAATAAATCTACTTCACCTTTACACATGTCCATCAACTTTTAGATATTTATTGAAAATCAAATTTATACTTTCAAAAAAAAATTATTTTTACACAAATTTTAATCATTTTTTTAGAAATATATTAAAAATTTAAACATCAGTTGGAGATAAGAGGCTTTTCACAATTTACTAACTCTTAAATAGCGCCCTTTTTTGTTTTTATAAGGATAAGCTATTAAATAATATAATTATAAATTCTGTGGCGAAATAGGAAATTTGCAATTCAATCTAATTCCCTCTATTTGATAAAATTATTTTACTAAAGTATTTACCTACTTGAAGAATTTAACTGACTGAATACAAAATCAATATAAAACTTGCAAAATTATATTTTTTACTGTCCAATTTTAATTAAATACTGCCAAAAGTAATGAAAAATGCTAACCATTTTTTCCGGGGAATTATTTTCAGGGGAATTACTTTCAGGGGAATTATTTTCAGGATGGGATATTTTTTCCTAAGATTTTTTTTCCAGTTATTCATTCTGTTATTTTTCGAAAATAATGATTTTTTTTTATGGATTGATATTTTTGAAATTTTTTTAAAGAAATATTTTATAAATTTCAAAAAAAAATAATAACAACTGTTGACTATAAATTGAAAAAAGAAAGCCTTATCGATCGATATTACACGAAAAAAAAAATATTAAATAATAAAAGCATCAATTTTAAAATTACCATATTTAGATAAAAAAATACATAAAAAATTTATTTTAATATTTATTTGTTACAGAAAAAAAAACAAGCGTGTTGAATAAAAAAATAAAATAACTTGCTGTTAGTTAAATAAAGGCGTTCTGAATTAAGATATAATTTAGAACTAAAAGATTTTTCTACTTTAAAACATTTTTTGAGTAATTATGAGAAGAATACCTTTTCAAATTATTATATTTAAAACATTTATATTTATTTTTAAATTTAATAAAACATTCTAAATATATAATAACTATTTGTTTTATTTATGGTTTCCTAAAAAATTTTGAAAGATTTTGAAGAGAATATTCATTGCAGGCTAAAGTTTTGGTTGTTATAATTTTTGTTATATAAAATAAAGGAAAAATATTTACTATTTGGTAGCTTAATTTGAGTGCCTAAGATATATTTTGATTGGCGTAAGCAGCGGGGGGGGGCATGGGGCAGGGGGACATACCCCCTCCCCCAAAGCCAAAAAATGCAGATGCCGGATATATTTTTTCAAAAATATTTTTGTTTAGAGTGTTGTGCAGATTTAGTTTAAACATTTTCATATTTTTTAACTCGTTTGTAAATAAAAATTTTAACTTGTAAAAATTGATAAGAATATATAAATATGTTATTTTAACAACTTTTTACAAGTCAAGTAATTTTATTTTCAAATAAATTAATAAATATGGAAATGTTTTGAATTAAATTTACACAGTATATTAATTTATATTTGTTAATATTTATTCCTATCTCATATAAAATATATATTTAATTACATTTATTATCACATTCATAACTAAGTTTATCAATTAATTTCGATTTCAAGTTTTCCGGGGTAATATTATCTTATTATTTTCAAATTTTTAGTGGCGTAATATTTATCTACCATTTTTAAATTTCTAGTCAAATAATAATTATTCTGAAATTGTCCAACAGGGAGAAAGATATTGCAACCTTGTCCTACGAGATAGAGTCTCCGCCATCAAGCAGTAACAGCTTTTATGGAGTTAGAAGAGCCGATTATTTGCTATTACTGACATATCACAATGGCCTGAAAGAAATTTTTCCTTAGAAGCAAGAAAATTATTGGATTCAATGCTTATTCCAAATTTCTCATTAGAATGTACAACTATTTTATGTATTACTTTTCAAAAACATGATGACTTGATTAAGAAGATGAGAATAGCGGAGAGCATTTTATTAGAATTCAAGGAAATTAGGGCTAATGTTTATGAAGAATTTCATGTTTTATATGTTTATTGTTAAGTTAAAAGCAGAGCTATACGTGTTTAATATTTGTCTCACTCGACTTGCAGCAAGGCAAGCTCATAGTTAAAACATTAATATAGGATCAGTAGAAGAGAATATCTTAGATTCAAATACATTTATAAACCAAATAAATGAATGGTTTTTAATTCATTATGCAGCACTTACCAATCTGCAAATATTATTTCCATGCCTTCCAAACCTTTTTCAGATGGTGATAGAAAAAAAATATTTGTTGGATTTTTATCATGAAGATGTTAAAGTATCTTATGATGCCTTATTAGCATAACTATGTTTATAAGATTAACTATGGTTGATACAGTCCCAAAAAGTGCTATGGATGCTCTGCATTATTTCAAACACATTTTAGATTATATTCCCAATGTAAAAAAAGGGTTTATATATATTAGCAACTCTTTTCAATAGTAAATTAATGAGAGAACATTCTCATTTTAAGAAGAATAACAGAGCCCTGCAGAGGTACCATTTGCTAGGCACGACCCGGATTTTTTAAAGATTTTTAGGGCTAAGCTCAATTTTCAGGCCCGGCCTGGCCTTTATTAAAATAAAATTTTCAGGTCCGACCCGGATTTTTTTAAAATAAATTATATTTATTTTTGATTTTTATAGCTAATAATAACGATTTCAAATATAGGCTGTTTTAAAATATACAGTCCGGCCCGGATATTTTTTTAAAAAAAATTTTCAGGCCCGGCCTAGATGTTTTTTTAAAAAATTCAGGCTCAGCCCGGGTGTTTTTTTTAAAAAATTTCAGGCCCGGCCGGCCTGCAGGTCTCTGAAAAACATACCAAGAAGTACAACTTTTGAAAGTAGATTGAAAGGTTTGGATCTTTTGAATATTCATAGTCATTTGACAACAAGCAAGGATGAGATAATTGAAAAATTAGCTCAATCCCAACGAAGATTGGATTTTACATTGTAAATATATAACATACAAAATATAATTATTCCCTAAGCTTTTTGTGTATTAATTTATATTTCTAACATTAAAATTTTTTATACTTTATATATAAATTTTAAAGCTCAAAAAATTCAAATTTCTATTTTGGGTCATTTAAGTGATTCTTTACATATAATTTTTTTATATTTCACATTAATTTAAAATTGTGTATTAGAAATAGTTATTAGTCCTAATAAATTTATGCTTGATATTTTTAAAAAACAATAATATTTCTTAAAAAATTTTATTATCCCCCCCTCCCAGACCAAATTCCTGCGTACGTGTATGTATTTTGAAATATTTTGAGATGAAGATAAATCGAATGCTATTTTTATTTTATATTTAATAAAAATTAAAACACAAAATATAGCTGTAATAGTTTTCGACTGAGGGCCTTAATTTTTAATATTTTGAAAATGAACACAAAATATAGCTGTAATAGTTTTCGAATGAGGGCCTTAATTTTTAATATTTTGAAAATGATATAAGTTTGTTGCTATTTTTTTTTTATATTAAATATAAAAAATAAAATGTTTACTCTCTGGTATCTTAACTTGAGTGCCTAACATATTTTTTGAAATATTTTGAGATGAAGATAATTTGATTGCTAATGTATTTTAATAAACAATTAACATTTAATTTTTAGTGATACCATATAGTTGAATGTTTTCTTTATTGGAAGCTGGTAGGTTAATCGTTTCAGTCATATTTTTAGCTTGGGAAAAATCTTTTTTTAAAATACATGTATATATTATAATATCATTTTCAAAAATTGCTAATTGTGAAATATTTTATAATTTTTAAATAATACTCTATTATTTTTTAGGCTTTTTATGTATTGATCCTCGTTTGTATTTTATGGGCATTACCCTCTCCCCTACCCCCTCCTCTATTTACCTCTAGACGAAGTCATACCCATCAAGACCAAGAATGAATGTTTTCAGTCATTACATATTTAAAAAATTTGAAAATTGCGTCGATTACTTACACTTCAAAGCTGTTCAAAGAAAATCTCCATCTCTTTTTCTCCACCCAAGCTCAACCCCATGCATACTCGATGTCCATAATACGACCCTTTTATCAGATCAAATAAATCCAGCTCCACCCATATGCCATCTTGGATATGAATGGTTATAAACTATCCCTAGCTCTAATCTAGGCCTACTACTTACCAACGAAGAACTCAGAATAGCTATAGGCTTTCGCTTAGGCTGCGATATCGTAACCCCTACGACTTGTGTCCTATGTGAATCTCACATTGATAGTCTAGGACACCACCCCCTACACTGTCGTTTCTCAAAAGGCAGACTTCCTAGACATTATGCCATTAATTCAATAATCAATAGAACGCTGAGATCTACAAATACTCCCTCCACACTGGAACCTACCGGTCTTAGCTCAGATAATCAAACCAGACCGGATGGTTTGACGTTAGTCCCTTGGAACCAAGGTTTACCTCTCGCTTGAGACTATACCTGCGTTGATCGTTTTGCCAGATCTTTTTCTGCCAACTCCATCTCAAAAGCGGAGAATACAAAAACAAATAAATATTGCCACCTTAATAATATTTTATTCGCTCCGGTAGTCTCAGACACCTGTGGATCATTCTGACCCCAAGCCTTAAAATTATTCAAAACAATAGGGCAAAGGTTACGATTAATCACAGGTGATCCGAAAGAAGGTTTCTACCTCCGCCAAAGGATTTCAATCGAAATCTGCCATTCAAACTGTATATCCATTCATGGGTCATTAAGCCCCGTGGACCACACCTAATTAGATATCCCTCTTCTTTTTTTTTAATAATTTTTTAATTTTTTTTTTCTTAATTTCCCTTCTTTTAATTATATGTTTTTATATTGATTTTTTTGTTTTTAATATATATTTTTAATTCAATAGTGTATATAAATGTTCATGTTCATGTTTTAATTTTTTTACCGAATAAAGTTTATAAAAACATTAAAAAAAAAAACTAGTTCATTTTATCGCATTGATTTTTTACTTGAAAAAAAATATGACGTATAATCTTTATCTATTTTATTCAAAATCTTAATATGAGATGAATCGCGATTTGCTAGGTCACAATATTTAGAAAAAAATTCCAAGCGTCCCTAACCTTATAATTTAAAAAAAAAATTTCTCAAGCCCAGCTAAACCCATAATAATTTTGAAAATTTTTTCCTAGCACATCCCATAATGATTTTTAAAGGATTTTCCCAAGCAAGATCCAAGTCTATATTTTGAGGAATATTTTCCGAGTCCAGTCCAATCCATAAAAATTTTTATAATTTTGTCCCAAATACGGATATAGTTAAATTTCTAATTATCACGGAAACCTCTCTATAATGGTTATAATATTGGTCGTATACGTACAGTTTCTCCTAAAAACGTCTAAGGATATCAATTGAGAGCTAATCAAAAAATCAGCTCAACAGGAGGTCAATCTCTTCCTAATGGGCGTGTCTAGGTCTGGGGGGTCATGAATATTTTTATTAAAACAAAATATCGATATGGGTATAAATAATAGCTAATTTTTATAGCTTTTAGATGAAAGTATTTATTATTGGTTTTGATGGGTATATTGTGTTGAGGGGGGGGGGGGGGTATCAAATAAAAGATATTTATAATATCTTTTGATTTTAATAATAATTATCACTCAAGGTATGCATGTCTATATCCCTGGAGTGGACATATACATACACATAAGTATTAAAAATTGCATTAAACTTATAGGGGAAATGTTTAACATAATTGGCCATGTTTGAAGACTTGTACCCACCATTTAACTTTTTATCTATTAGACCGATTTCTCTCAAAATTGGTCAAGATGTGGGAAATGTGCCATGAATGGCCATGTTTTTGCTTTTTTGAAAAAAAGGTTTTAAAATTTATGTTTAACCAAACAAATTTTATATCAATGCATAGCCTAAATATTAATCTTTAAAATAAAATTTAAATCAAAGCTCTATGTATAATACTTTATGAGCTAAATGAGATTATGTGAAAGTTGTTTTTCTGGCCAGGGCCATATACTATGTGTTAACTGGCCATGATATTTTATTTAAGAATTTTATTATAAATATAAAATTACAATATGAAATAATTGTAAAAGACCTATATTGATATTTCAACATTTTTATTTAAGTTATATAAAAAATTAATTATACACTAATTTAATTAGTATTAAAATCTCAATTTATTACCACATCTATTTAATCTTAATTATAATTTTACTAAACATTCAATAGCTTGTTCATCATTTTATTTCAGCTAATATTGTTTTGCAAGAGCTTTTCATTTTAATATGATTATGTGAATGTGCGAATTATGGCCAATCAATACATGGCCAGTCAATACTCACCTCTCTATTATTATTAAGCGCCTTATATGTCTATTAAATAAAGCTTTTAAAGTCTAATTTTTTGTGTGAATAATGCTAAATGCCTAATAATAATATTTATATAAAATATCAGTAATCTAAATTAGTAATTTTTTCACCAAACAAAAAAATGTGTAAGGTGATTTTACCAGAAAGAGGTACTAAAAGCAGTTTATTGAAATATTTTTTTTATTGAATTGCTCTATTCAATAAATGAACTAGGTAAGGTACATATTATAAATATACGAACCTATTAATAAAAATAAACAATAGCGTTATTGAAAAAAATGCTTTGAAAACCCTAGAGAACTGTTAATTTCGAGATATCCTTTTTTTTGTCGAGAGTAGCTTAAACGGAAATTAGAATGTACGTGAACTGTTGATTTTTTTTTGTTTTGTTTTGGTGCATTCATTATTACACGATAGTAGTGAGATGTATTGATAAAATACAGGTTTAATGAGTTATGTATTATTACACGATGGTAGTAAGAGGTATTGATAAAATGCAAAGTCATTGATATTAATTCTTTCATGTTCGTAATGGCAAAATTGGTATGCCAGTTTTTTGTAATAATTAAGTTTTAACTTTATGGTGTAAATCGTTTGGTAAAAAGGAGATATTCTTGTATGTTTTATGGAGAATTAGGATTATAAAAAACATGCTTATTTTGGGTTTATGTTTTATGTATGGTAGTATAGAAAGAAAAGTATTATGGGTGTGGTACATAAATAAAATTTAAAAGAAAAAGTGGAATGAACGGTAAAATGCTTATTGTAAAAAGGAGATAAAAACGTTATTTTTGTGTAAGTTTTTATGTGTTATAAAATAAGAAATAATGATTTTCTTGCGGTACGTTTGATTTTTTTTTTGATTTTTTTTTTGATTTTTTTCCCCTTTCGTTTTTTTCCCAGTGTATATTATAATGGTCCATGTATTCTCAGCCAGGCCGTAAAAGGGAATGTAAAATGTTGTTGTTAAAATAAAATGAAAAGGGAGAGAGGGTAGTGGATGCCTGGTTGAGGTTGTAATTTTGTTTAATACAAACTTTAATTAATAAAAGTTTTTTTTTAAAGTTGTTTATAAATAAATTTATTATAAAATTTAATTAATAAGAATTAATTTTTTTTATATTTTAATTTTTTTTCTCAAAGTTTTGTGATAGACAAATTTTATCCGAATATATTCATTAAAAAAGTAAATATTTTATAAATATTTTTCCTATTTTTTTAGATTGATCCCATCCTATCTTACTTATTAGCATCGGGCCTAACTTTTTAAGCCCGGTCTGAATTTTTTTTATACAGCTTTGGGCCAGGCCTACTTTTGCACTGGGGTATAGTGGTTAAATTAATAATTGTCATATATTTATCGTTTTATTTAAAAAATATTATAAATTAGTTTAATATGAATAATTATAATATTTACCCCAGGATGATATATATTATAAATATCGTTATTGCTCGACTTCTAGTATAACTATAGATGTCAGATAAATATTAATTTAAGGTAATACTTTAAGGTTTTACTAAATTTAGTATCCTGATGATATGTATATTTTACTAATAGCAAAATATACTAAAGAATGATTAAGTTTTTTAAAAGATGAACATAAGTAAGAAATTAGATATGCATCATCACATCAAATTTAAAATCTTTGTGATCAAGGGTTAAAAAGTTATTCGCGTTAACATTTTTACACCGTCAATCGCTTTACCCCGTTCTTTTTATAATTGCACCAAAGTAATAGATATTAAAAAATAATCTTCATTTTTTATTCTAGAAAATTTTTATGAATAAATTTTCAGACTGCAATATAATATTTATAATTACATCGAATAAAAATATCTCATATCATATATCATTGAAAAAAAACATATATTTTTCATAAAAATTTAAGTTTAATAAATGTTATTTTACTTTTAACAACTCAAAATTTTTATCTAGGAGACGCGCTCGTTTCTCTCCAAGGATGAGCTTCCCTAGACTGAATAAACGCTCTATATGAGCACTTGATATAATAACAACTATATATTTAATAAAGAGTATTTTAGATGCATTATCAAAAAATAACTATATCTAATGATGTTTGTTGCGAACATGAGCCATTATTATAAATTTATAAATAATTATTTAATTTAAGTTACCTTTTTTTAATACTAGCTAATCTTAGGTTGATAATATTTTAATTCTTCAACACCCTCCAGACAGATAAGTATAGGTGTTATTTTTGGGGTATAATAACCCTGATACTTATATTTTTTGTCATCTAGTATATCAATAGATTTAGCTAGAGGTTGCATAAACTAATTTTTTTTAATTGTAAATTATTTATAAGACATTAATTTAAATTTACACTGCAATATTCTTTAATAAAATCACGATCTTGTGATTTAAATCTAAACAATTCTAATTCATTAAATAATAAATCGAAAGCCAAAGGCATTTCATTTATAAATGATAATATTTTATATAGATGTATAAAAGAACTTTAAAAATAAAATCAATTATCTGAATATAATATATACATTTATAAAAAACATATTTTTAAAAGTAACTAGTTACTTTTAGCAGTTATATTGGTAAAAATGTAACTAGTTACAGTTACTTAGAATTTTTAAAATATAACTAGTTACAGCTATTTTTTAAACTAGTTACCTTAATAACACTAAAAAACTATAGGGGAAATCGAGAATATAATGCCCAGGGGTTATAGTGGTGGCTTTATTTTATAGATTATATGAATCTAAGGGAAATTTTTTTTCCTTAAACTTTATAATTATATAATGCTTATACGGCCTAAATTTTTATTTCTATCGGACAGTTGAAATATTTTTATAATACATTATATGATTCGTACCTGCAAAAGTAACGTTTAAATCCTTTACAAATTATGAAAGATAAAAATTAATATAATTTTTTGCCACCCCTAAATCATCATATATATGTCGTAATTTTTAAAGGAATCATGACTATCCGGGATCTTCACGGGATTTAAAGGGATAACTAAAAAACTAGGGTTGATAATTAAGGAATGATAATACGGGATTATCACGTTTTAATCGTGATAAAGAGGAATCTTATTTTAAAAGCGTTTTCCACGAGTTTCGTTGCGTTTTTAATTTTGTTTTTTTTGGCCTTATGATATAAGATATGTCTAGTATAGGGTATCATTCGATAGCTAATCAAAAGATTTATTCAACTGGAGGTCAATATCTGCCCCAGTGATAATATCGTATAGTTCTTTATCCTTTAAAAAATTGAAATTTTAAAGGGATCGCTTTAAATCAAGATCCCGGATAGTCATGATCCCTTTAAAAATTACGACATATATATAGGAAAAAAATCCACAATGTAAAATTCTATAAATTTGATTTTATTAAAAATTATTTTTCGAAAAACCTTATTTATTTACATTCTCCCTTTATCTACCCTCTATTGTTAAAAAAAATTATTTTTTAACAATAGTAATTTATTTTATTAAAACTAAACATAATTTTTTTAATCACCCCAGTGTTTTTTATTAAAAATTATTTTAAAAAAAATTTATTTATTTTCCCTTCTAACTTTTTTTTAAATAAAATTTTTTTACAATAGGTTTAGCCTCCCAAATTAAAAATATGTTTGATTAATTATAATGAATGGTACAAATAAAATTATTTAATATTTTTTTATTGTTAATGTCGTATTTGTAAATACGTACATTTTATATTTTTTTGTTTACGCGAAATGCCAATCAACCGATTAAAATAAGGTTGATTGGATAGAAAAATTAGATGTAATATATTATATGTGGATTTATTTTTATTATTATTTTTTTTATGAAATTAATTTTTTTTTTATTGTTGGGAATTAATTTCTTTTTATATTAAAATGACGAATTTATTTTATTTTGATTTAATTTAATTATTAATAAAGAGATCATTGGTGAGTTATATTTTTGTCTGCTTTGTGATTTTTGTAGTTTCGAGAGTTTGTTTGAGTTGTTTCTGTTTTTTCTCTTAGTTTGTGTTTAGGATTTTTTTTTTTAGTGTGTAAGTTTAGATTTCGAATAAAGTCTTAATTTTTTTAGTGGTGTCTTGTGACGCTGATAGTTTCCTAGGAGTTATTCGGTTTAGAAGGTAAAACAAAAAATTTTTAATTATATAATTTTTTTAAGAATTTTTGACTGCGCATTTGTACTAACCATTATACGATTCTGATAGAGAAGTTTTTATTTAAGGTGCTGTATTAATATTTTCTACAAATATTTAAATTTTTGTAATTGATTATTAGTATTAATTAAAAAAATTTATGAGCAAATGGTTTATTTTTTTAGGCCTAGTGGGGAGCATAGTTTTGGGGATAAGGTTCTCTTTTATAAGGATTTGGGTTATAAATTTATGTATAAGAACTTTAATGAATTGGATTTAGGTAAACAGTTGATTACTGTGGGAATATTATTAATGATGTATTTATTGATTATTATATTGAAATTGTTGGTAAAAAGGGGTACTGCGGTACTGGCAGGCATGTATTGCAATTGGAAGAAGGACACTGCGGTGTCAGATGTTTATAAAAAGAAAATGGAGGAAACGTATTTTAATTTAATATCGGATATTTATGGGAAGAAAATAGCAGACTTGGATGGAAAGTAATCTAAAAGATGTTTTAGAGGAAATCAAGGCTGGAAATGTTGGGGAGAGGTCAGATAGGATCCTCCTGGAAATGAAAGAAATGAAAGAAGCCATCAATGCGTTGATAAAGGAAAGCAAAAGTACGGTTAAGAGCCAAGTGGATAATAGAAATATGAATAAGAAATTTAATGATTACGAGGAAAATAAAAGATTTGTGGAAATGATCATTTGCCATCGTTGCGGATGGCGAGGACATAAAAGGGATACCTGCGTAGTCCCAGAGCATAGGTTTAAAGATGGATTTCCGTTAAAGAGACCTGAAATAGGAAATGCTAATGTAAAAATGATTAGTTTAAATGGGGCCAGATTATGTTTTAAATGTAAAAGGCCGGGACATGTAGCTGTGGACTGCATGGAAGTATCACGAAATTCGTGTTGACTATATGATTGCAAGGTGAATCATATAGGAGTCGGGGCTCCGAGAGTTCGGAAAAATTTGTATAATAAAACATTTAATATTATTAGTCGAAATGAGGGAAATGATAGAATTAAAATAAGAAATCATTCTCGTAATTTCTCTGAGAGGGAGGTTAGTCGATTTAGGTGGGAACAATATCCGAGGAATGTTGTTCGTTATTCTTTTAGAAGGGATGTTAAGAATTTTATTCGGGAAAGATGTCCCACAAATCTTGTTAAAAGAAATGTAATTGTCCCGAGTTGAATTTAAGGGGCAATGAGAATGCCAATGAAAATATTATTTTAGATAAAATAAACGCTGATTCTCCGATTAAAACATATGATATTTTAATGACGGAAAAATTAGATGGACCATGTTTGTGTCCGAGGGTTAGTTTGAGGATTGATCATAGGAATATAGAAATGCTATTTGACACCGGGGCTAGTATTTCTCTAATGTCGCAGGAGAATTTTTATAAGTATTGGCCTGGGGGCAAACTGGAAAAAGAGGCTATGTGTGTCAGGCAGTTTGATGGATCGGAAGTCGCTGTGTTGGGAAAGGCCAAATTGGGGGTTAATCTTAATGATACTATATTTTTCCTTGATTTATGGGTAGTAAAGGAAAATGTTGAGACTGTTATGGGGTGGGATTGGATTACCAAGCTTGGTCCTCCCAATAATTATTGGAATATTTTTGATACTAGTGATAATGTAATAATGGATGTTGGAGAGAGTGAAAATTTGGATAATACTGATAATAAAATTTGTGAAATTTCGGAGGAGATAATGGAGAAATCGAGTAAGTTGGATCATAATGATGAGGGAAATGAGAAGCAAATTGTGGCCGGGGGAAAAGAGGATTGGAATAAGGTTAATCAAGCTATTCCTATTCTACAGTATGGCATTATTTTTGATAAAAAATTAGGTTGTTTAAATAATTATCAAGTTGATGTTCAACTGAGGGAGGGTTTTTCACCGATCTTTTTGGCTTGTCGGCGAGTTCCTTTCGAATGGAGGAAGGAGATAGATGAGGAATTAGATTGATGGGTGAAGGACGGCTTTATTATTCCTGTGGGATATAGCGATTGGGCAACTCCGTTAGTGCCTATTAAAAAGGCAAATGGTAAATTGAGACTTTGTGCGGATTTCAGGGTCACGGTAAATCGATGGGTGGTGGAGGTTAAATATCCATTGCCTAGGATTGAAGAGATTTTGGCTCAGTTGAAGGGTGCGAAATATTTTTCCAAGGTGGATTTTTCGTCGGCGTATTTGCAGTTACCTTTGAGAAAGGAGATCCGTAAATTATTGACGATAACGACTCCAAAGGGGTTGTTTGCGTTTTGTAGATTACCATTTGGGTTGAGTGTATCTGCTCCCATTTTTCAACGGACCATGGCGTCAGTTTTTCAAGGATTGGAAGGAGTATTTTACTATATGGATGATGTGTTAATCACTGGAGTGACGCCGGAGCAGCATAATCAACGTTTGGAGGAAGTGTTTAGGAGAATTCGTGATAAAGGCTTGAGAGCTAGTAAGGAGAAAAGTGTTCTGGGGGTAATGGAGGTTGAATATTTGGGTCATCGGATTAATGGAATTGAAGTGAAACCTTTGGATAAAAATTTGAAGAATATATCGAACATGAAACGGCCTGACACTAAGGCTGAGTTGCAGTCTTTTTTGGGTATGGTCAATTATTACCATAGATTCGTGGAAGATTTTGCAAAGGTGGCGGCGCCGTTATATGATTTATTGAAAAAAGGAATTCATTATGAGTGGAAGGATGTACAGCAGATTGCTTTTGAAATTTTAAAGGAAAAAATTGGAAAAGAGCCAGTTTTGGTGTGTTTTGATAATGACTTGGAAATTGTTTTGGCGGTAGATGCCTCAAATAAAGGAAATGATGTCTCCCCGGTTACAACGTTGGTTGTTGTTGGTGGGCAGCTTTAATGTGGAGATCCGATATCGTTGCGGTAAAGAGAATTGTTTGCCTGATAGTTTGTCCCGATTAGGATTAAGTGAAGAAAATGATGAAGGGAACAAGGATAAGGTTCGAAACAGTGAAAAAGCACTGGTTTGTTCGCTTTCGCATATGCTCAAAGGGGGTCCTACCAATTGGGAGGATCTTAAGTTGAGTACATTGAGAGATAGAGAAATGACTAGGATAAAGTTATGTGTAATGGGGAAAAAGACTTGGGAGGAGGATTGTAAAGTTTTTAAAAAGGTGAAGGAGGAATTGTCTGTGATAGATGATTGTTTAATGAGGGGTAATCGTGCTGTAATTCCGTTCAAATTAAGGAGTAAAATTTTAAATTTGTTACATGCTGGACATCAAGGTCAAGGGAAGATGAAATCGTGGGCCCGTGAATATGTTTGGTGGCCGGGTATGGGAAAAGATATTGAAAATATCACAAGGACATGTGAACCGTGTAATTCGTGTGCGGCGATGCCCCGAAAGGAGGTGGGTCAGATATGGCCTAGGTCGAGAAAACCGTGGGAACGCTTACATGTTGATTTTTTCGATTTAGACAAAAGGTCGTATTTTTTAGTAGTGGATTCGTATTCGAAATGGATAGAGTACAAGGAGGTACATGGATATACCACGAAAATTGTGGTAAGGAAATTGAGGGCATTAATGGCCAGGTTTGGATTGCCGGATACCATTGTATCTGATGGAGGACCTGCCTTTGTTAGCGAAAATTTCAAGCAGTTTTGTAAAGAGTCTAGGATTCGACACATTTTGACCCCGCCCTATCATCCCAGCTCAAATGGTCAAGCTGAGAGGATGGTAGCAATTGTTAAGAATTGGATAAGAAAGGCCGGCAATCAGGGGAATGGGGTGTATTTGGCCCAGTTGTATTACCTCAATTCTAGGAATAAGGAGGGAGTGACACCTGCTGAATTGTTTTTGGGTCGGAGGACTAGGGTTCCCCTAGATTTTCTAAGGGCCGAGAGTCACGAGAAGGGAGTGTTGGAGGACCGAAAGATCAGGTTTGAAGTTGGAGAAAAAGTATGGACTCGTTTGTTTGACGGGAAGGGCAAGAAATGAGCCAGGGGCATTGTTGGGGTAAATAGAGGTTCAAAGTTGAATTTGATTCAATTAGAAATGGGCGGCACAGTGATGCGCCACAATGATCATATAAGACCGCGGAAGTAAATCTGAGGTACCTCATATGATAATATAAATATGAAAATATATGTATAAATAAAATGAAGGTGCATCCCGAAGGATTAGACTCGTTTCCGAGCAAATATATGTAAATGAAGGTTTGGGTAACATATATTATGTGGGAATGGGAAGTTAAAGGATCAAATAGGAGAGGGGCTCATCTTAAAGTGGTAAATATATATATTTATGCAAAGTTAAAGCATGAAGGAGTAAAATGTACGTGAACGGTCGGTAACCTTTTTTGTTTAAGTTTATGTATTATTATATGATGGTATTAGAATTTATTGATAGATGTTTATGTAAAAAAGTGAAATTGAATAAGGAGGTTATCTCGGTAATATTACGGGAAATTGAAGTATATGTATGTATATGTAATGTTAAGTTAAACTGGTTTAATGTTCCGGCTGTCGGTAATAAACAAGGAAAAAAGATTGAAATTGTGGTAATATATGTATTGTAAATGAATAAAAGGGTAAAAAATAAAAGGAATAGAAAAGTTGTAATTCATTTTGTGAATACATTTTTGTTCATAGCCTTATAGGATAAATCACGGTTGTTGAACATTGGTATTGGTACTGGGAAAATATTTTTTTTTAAATAAAAAAAGATATAATTAATTAAAAGTTTTTGTTGAGTTTTTTTTTTTCCTTTCCCCCCCTTTTCTCTTGTTTATAATTTAATGGTCTGTGCATGTGTGGAATACCGTAAAAGGAAATAGGAAAAGTTTAAAACGTGTTTATGTTTTGGAACGCAATCATGGATTGATTTTGTTTTTGTGTAAAGGAAAATTAAATTATAAAAGTGTTTAGTTAATTAAAATTTTTTTTTTTGTAAAAAATTTTTTTTTTAAATTATAAAATTATTTTTTTGTTTCAATTAAATTCCCCGAAATATTAAATTATACTTCTTTTATTAAATTGAAGTTTTTGTTGTTATAAAGTCAATTTTTTTTTACAAGAAATCATTACTACCATTTTCTGTAAACTAAAATAAAGAAAAGGTCAACGCATATCCTTGAACCAGTAAATTATATTTTTTTTTTATTAAATTGAAGTTTTTGTTGTTATAAAGTTTTTTTTTCAAAAAAATTAAGTCATTACTACTAATTTCACCAAAATAAAGAAAAGGTCCACGTATAGCCTTGAACCAGATATCCACAAATATTTTATCACCTTCGAGAAATGGAAACAATCTCACGACTTGTGGACCTTGGAAATTTCTATCGCCAGGTCACATTAATCAAGAAGCACGATGGTATGACCCTGGGAGAAGGACGCCGGAAGGAAAATCAGCCACCGACGTATGGGATTAGACGGAAAAAATGTTATAATTGTCAGGGAGAGTGTCATCTTAGACATCAATGCACGCAACTACCCAGGGATCGTGTACCTATGGGGGTGTTATCGGAGAATCCGCGGGTAAAACCATATGAGGAAAAAAAAGATATATAACGAGATGAATGTGGAGCAGCCGACAACTTCTGTTCTTATGGGACCGGCCATACCTGCTGATAGGCGTCCTCCGAAAAGACCAAGTTATAATGATGGAGTGCCACAATTAGGGGAATCTCGCGGACATCGAGAGGTAGATATGTTGCAGAGAGCTATGGCTACTATAGCTACTGAGGTTCTACCGACGACTAGTGCAGGGAATTTTTGGAGCAGTCCCATGTCGGCTTAGGGTGAGGAATATTCATTTAACATGAAGGTGAGCATGAACATTTTTTTTTATACATGTAAAAAAAATTTTTTTGTTTATCGACATGCCCTGATCCCATAAAGGGGTGGCATGTCGTATTTGTAAATACGTACATTTTATTTTATATTTTTTTGTTTACGCGAAATGCCAATCAACCGATTAAAATAAGGTTGATTGGATAGAAAAATTAGATGTAATATATTATATGTGGATTTATTTTTATTATTATTTTTTTTATGAAATTAATTTTTTTTTATTGTTGGGAATTCATTTCTTTTTATATTAAAATGACGAATTTATTTTATTTTGATTTAATTTAATTATTAATAAAGAGATCATTGGTGAGTTATATTTTTGTCTGCTTTGTGATTTTTGTAGTTTCGAGAGTTTGTTTGAGTTGTTTCTGTTTTTTCTCTTAGTTTGTGTTTAGGATTTTTTTTTTTAGTGTGTAAGTTTAGATTTCGAATAAAGTCTTAATTTTTTTAGTTATATATAAAGCCGACTAATCGAGCCGACTCAGCGAGCCGACTCATGCGGGTTATTGAGCCGCTCAATTTAAAATGAGTTTTGCGACTCCAATTTGAGGTCAGAGTCGTAAAAATTGGCCAATTTAACAACACTAAATCTGTATCCATTAAATATATTATAAATGTATTTTACCATAAAATTCAATTTTAAAAATAAATTTTTCTAAAAAAATATCCCCGATACCTAAAGTTGAATATCTATTTTTAATTATTTATATATCAGTGTCTTGTGCCACCTTTTTTTTGGATGGTGCTTTTTATACTATAACTAAACTCAAAATGGAAGAAAAAAATTCTCATAAACCAACATTAATACCTCAATATAAGTAATAAAATTTATACTAATTATAATATATTTTATGATTATTTAATTAAATTTTTTCATATATATAATTTAAAGAAAAAAATATAGAAAACCTATATATACTACCAGTTATGAGAGAGGAAAAAGACGTAGGTCACCTACGCCTATCTGTTGGTTCTGCAAAGGGAGTCACTATGTTTCAAAATGTAAAGACCTACCTAATGTTCCCTGGAATAACAAGGAAAAAGAAAAATGGAACCTTCTGGGTCGTCTAAAGAAGATATGAATTTTAACAAATTAAAAATTAATCTTTTTATTATATAAATAATGTTAATGTCATATATATTATATATGAATTATTTATAAATAAAAACCATTATATCGTGTTTTACTTGATAATTTTTTGGTATGGTACCCGTAAGATATGGCATTGTTTAATGTGATATAATTTTATCATTTAAATTTTAAAAAAGGTGACTGTCTGAATAAATATTTTTATCTATCTAAAAAAAATTTTTGTGGAGTACGCCACTGAACACCTTCCCAGTTATATAAAAGTTTATTTTTGCCCCAACAAGCCTCAAACCCGGGGCTTGTAGATTCCAATAGTTTATTAAATCTGCCATAAGATAAGTATTATTATTATTCTTCAATAATTCAACTATGTTTTATTGATATAATTTATGTTGTTAATTTGCTTGGTTTAAAATTTACCACCCTTATATGTGCTCATGCAGACCCGGGGTTTAGATCCGGCGATCGGACCCGGTCAAGACCCGCGATGATATGATATGGCCGCTATCACCAATGGAAGGGTATCAAATAAAATTTAATTTAATTAACTTTAGATTAAAAGTATCCATTTGTCTTGATGGGTAAGACTAGGTCTGGGGAGTGGAGGGGGGGGGGTGTAAAAAATAATTTTTAATCAAATATTTTTATTATAAAAAATTCAACATAAAATTGATAAATCTAGATGCAACTTTCATATTCTGATTTTATTTTTAAATGAATTATGACTTTTATATATTTTTCATGGGTCTAAGGCCTAATTTTAAAAGTATATGCATTTTACAAAAATGTAGGTTAATAAACCGATAGTTTTATTAAAAAAACGTTTTAAAAAGAATACATAAACCGAAAGTTTTTTTTGAAGATCCCAGTTGTTAAAAAAATAGGAAATGAAAACTTATACTAAGCATAATAATATTAGTAAGGAAATTAAAATTTTCATTTTTAAAGTTTTTGTAAAATATTTAATTCAAAATTCGAGTCAAAAATATAGGTAAATTATTTTCAAATTTTATAATTTGAGCGTTATTTAATATTAAGTTTTTTTTTATTTTCCCACACTTTTTGATTTTCAATGGTTTATCAGTTGGACTGATTTGTACCGATTAGTACCGTTTTCAGTTCGATTTGTACCATAACGTTTTTGAGATATTCAAAGAACAAAATGAGGGGCCAACTTCACGAAAGCCCCCCAACTTTTGAACTTAAAAATAAAAAGTGCATAGATCGATAGAGAATGATTTGTACCGATTTGTACTGTTTTCAGTTCGATGTACCATTACCGTTTTCCAGCTATTGACCGTTAAAGATATGGCGCCAATAAAAAACACTCAAAATTTATTTTTTTAAAATTTTTTAACGTATAACGGTAAAGAATTTTTTTCTCTTCCTAATGATACCTCAAAATAAGCTTTATCTTCATTATTTATTTCGGAAATCAAATTTTAAACCTTATATTATAGCGTGAAGTTAGCCCCCCCCCCGATATTCCAAATAACTTGCTTATTTAAAAATATTTTTCAAAAATGGACACATCGTATAGAATATTACTTTATTATATATATATATAAATAAATATATTTACAAAAATAAACACAATAATATATGATTTCGTTTTATTAAAGAAATATAATGATGGTTAATTTGAAGCTGTTTCTGTTGAATTTGTAGGTTATAATTCAACAGAAGTGTTTTGATTCTTTGATTGCTCCATCAAAGTCTCACATTTGAAAAATATATACGTTATAAATCTCTAGATCTGCCTTGAACCAAAACTTTGTGGTCCAGGCTAGACTAAAGAAATATAATCAGCAAAATCTTTTAATTTTTTCTTAAATTTTTAACTTAAGATATGTTATGGAATTTTTGTATAATATTTTTAATAGTATTTTTTTTAATTTTGTATTATATATCTCTCTCCAAATAGATTTATAAACTATTATAAGTAAATAATTGTCAAAAATTATAAACAAAGTGCAAAAGAGAGTTAGGAAAAATATTAATTAATTTTATGAGTTTAAATTAGAGAATACCAAGATATTTTAGAGATATTTCGTATAGCTACGATATATTTTGATTTTACTGAACTAAGTGGTTCAAGCCATCAACTGATTTTGGACTATTGTTATTAATGATATATGACCGGATGTAGGCAGAAATTTTTTGCTGATTTTTTCTAAGATATCTATTAATTAATGCTGAATTTTTTTTATTTTATTATTCTTAAATATATTTTTGTTGAATGATATATACCTTTTTTTATTTTTTAAATTTTAATATTCTTTTAAAACTAATAATTTTTTTAATAATGTTGTAAAACTAATATCTTTTTGTGGACCAGGCTAATGTCATAAATATCCAGTCCATAGAGCATCTTTGGGGAAACCTTAAAACAAAATATGTTAAATCTGCGAGGTCCCAGTTTATGGAAGATTATATAGCAACATGTATTTATTTAGAGAAGAAAGAATATAAATCTATTGAATATCATTAAAAATGTTAGAAGATATTTGTTATTCATTTTTATTTTTATTTTAAATTTGAAAAATAAATATATTAAAGAAAGAGTCAAGTATTTGTATGCTCAGATAATGTGTAATTAGAAAAAAACTTATAAGTAATGATATAAGTGACCAATGAGGAAGAATCATTTGTTAAAAAAATATAATTTATAAAAGTATGCATTCTAAGTAACTAATTCAATTGGAAAAGGTAACTAAATTACAAATCTGTACAGCATCTTTATAATCCATAAAGATTTCTTACCCAATATGCCCTATCCTTTATTTAAATTTTATCCGAACCATCTCATTTTTATTTATGTTTTTACATAAAAATGGTTCAGGCGCTTAAGTAGGAATTTGGTCTGGGGGGGGGGGGGGGTAATAAAATTTTTAAAGAAATATTATTGTTATTTAAAAATATTAAGCATACATTTATTATTCTAATACACAATTTTAAATTAATGTGAATTACAAAAAAATTATATATATATATAAACTGGCATTGAAAAACTTTAAAATAAATGTGAATATAATCACGATATGAATCACTTAAATGACTTATTGAAATTTGATAGGTATGTTTTTCAGAGACTTGCAGGCCCGGCTCTCGAGCCGGACCGTATTATAATTTTTTTTAAACATACCCGGACTGGGGCCTAGATGATTTTTTAAAACACCCGGGCTGGGCTTAAAAAATTATTTTTAAAAAATATCCGGGCAGAGCTATATATTTTAAAATTAAATATTTGAAGCCATTATTAGCTATAAAAATTAACAAATATTAGATATTTTAAAAAATTCTTAAAAAACCGGTAACTCCATAAAAGTTGTTAATGCTTGATGGCGGATACTCTATCTCGTTGGACAAGGTTGCAATTTCTTTCTCTCTGTTAGACAAGGAGGATAATTATTATTTGATTTAAAATGTAAATACGCCACTAAAATTTGAAAATATTAAGTAAATTAGGCCAAGGAAAACTTGAAATCGAAATTAATCGATAAAATAACTTAGTAGATGAATGTGATAAATGTAATTAAATAAATATTAAAAAATATAAATTATTATTACGTGATATTAAGCGCACTAGCCCTAAACGTCGTACATATAGCAAAAGTTATATATACAACAGAGCAACGCTTGGTTCTCTTATGAAAAAACCCATCAAACTGGGATAAAAAATGGGAAAATAATTATGAGGACCATCCACGATTTTTGGGCAGGCCGCAGTTACCTGTGCGCGTAAGTGGCAAAGCCACTCATTTAAACGCCCATGGGAAGTAAAAGGGACAGATAAAAGCCCATGCCCGATTAAGTAAGTTTTGATTATGGAAGGGTCATATTGGCAATGTTACAATTTACAATTTAAGTCTTAGGAGTAACTATAATGTTCATATAATCTGTAAATAAATATGATTAAAATAAAATAATATTTACCGTTCTCACTTCAAATTTTCCACCGGAAGTAAAATTTTTCAGAATTTTTAATATCAAAAATATAAATAAAAAAGAAATTAGTTTGTCAGAAAATTATACATCAATCAGAAATATAACATTCATAAATTATTATTAACACTAATATTTTTGAAAAATATAATCCGGCATCTACATTTTTTGGCTGGTAAATTTATCACCCTGCCCCCCCCCCCCCCTCAAATTTAAAAATAATAAATGTCATATTTTGTTTATAGAAAAAATATAAATAGTTTTATTTATATAAATTCATAAAAAATCTTTTCTGTTTTTAAAAAACAAGCCAGTTGGCGTAAATATATTTTTATATCTAAACTCGCAAAAAACAATTTTAGAAGGAAAAAAAAATAGTTTGTTTAGTTAAAATTATAGGTAAAATAAAAATATTTATAGCGGGTTTAAAGTATAGGGGGAAAGAGAATTTTCTCCTTACTCTTATGATAATTGTTACCTGTTATTTGAAAATAATATCCAATTTTTATTCTTTGTAACCCCTTCCACTTTCAGCTCAGGTCCAATCCATTAAAACTAAATTATGCTGAGTCAAAATATATTTAAAGCTTTTACTAAATACCCATATCAATAGAATTTTTTAAAATATTACTGATGATCTATGCCTATTATTTTATATTAAAAAAATTCCCAAGCAATCTCCAAGGCCATAAAAATTTTGAAAAAATTTCCCTAACCCCTACCAAAGATCATAATAATTTTGGTATTGAGAACTGGAATAATTTATAAAAATCATAATGAATTTAAAAATACAATCTAAATCATATTTAATGGGCCTTGACTTAATTGTTTTAGGTCAATGCCTTATCCATAGTTAATAATAAAAAAATTGCCAAGCGTCCAAGCTGATAATAATTTGATAAATTTACCCCAAGCATAGCCAAATATAATTTATAAAAATATTTTCCAAGCCCAGCCCGACCCATTATAATTTTAAAAAATTTTTCTTTAACCTGGTCAACCGATAATTATTTTAAAATTTTCATCAGCTTCCAATAAAAAAAATATAATATTATTTTCTTAGCCCTGCCCGACTCATTATAATTTTAAAATATTTTCTCAAACCTCAACAACCGATAATAATTTTGAAATTATTTTTCCAAGCCTGGAACTTCTAATAAAAAAGATAAATATTGTATATTTTTATTATTTATCATAATATTCATATATAAGAAGAATTGTAATACAAAATTTAATATAGAAGGGGGGGGGGGGTGACTGGAAAGAACGTTTGTCTATCGAATGTTAAGTGAGTGGTTCGAATCTCGTTGATGTGTAAAAAAAATTAACAACACTAATGATAACTTATAAATATTATATTAATAATTTATATTGAATACAGGAAAATGATTTGCTTAGAATGTAATCAACCCATTAATCCAGAAAGAATAAATTATGACTCAATAGGTTGTAATATATGTGATTCAAGGATTCACAAAGCCTGTCTTAAAGAGCTATCGGGATTAAATATGATATGGACCTTTTTGATAGCTCCATTTATTTGTAAAAACTGTTATAAAATATCAGATTCACTAGTCAGGTTAAGATCTTCACCGGATAAAAAAACCGCTAATAATGAGCTAAGATTTATAAAAATCTATAATTTAGCACCTAACCCTACAGTTATAAATATTGATAAATGTAAGGAAGATAATATAGGCATAAATTTTTTAAAATATTTTCAAAGATATAATATTTTAGAAAAATTTAAGGTATTGGGTGACGGGAATTGCTTTTATCGAGTAATATCTCTCGCTAAATATGGGGATGCAGAATTATATATATATGTTAGAGTTAAAGCTGCTATAGAAGTAATATTGAACTCCGAATATTACAGTTACGATAGCCCAACTTATATCTTACCAAATGATTTATTAAATTTTGAAAATTCATATGACAAAATATTAAACTCTATTTTAAACGTCGGTGTTTGGGCAGCATTGCCAGAAATTTACGCCATAAGTGCTGGTTTAATGGAGCCATTTAGGTCGGAAAGTATATTCCCAAATAACCCTTATAGCAGGGATATACGTGATAGGGGTGTTTCAATTGACATGCCCATTAATCGTGCCATCCTTTGGACGACGACTAATCCCCGTATTATAAAGCCTATCGTTATTAATCATTTTGCCTTTTATATGAAAAAGAAGAAGATATAGACAATGATTGTAATATGGTCTTACCTATAAATACTATACCATCACCTAAAATAGTGAATTTTAAAAACTTAATAACGCCTTGATAAATATCAATACCGAGGTTATAAAATCATCCTCACCAAAAAAAAGTAATAATCAAGAAATATTTAAAGAGCGGATTGATGTTGATGATTTTTTGGAAATTTCAAGTGACGATCTAGTTAAATATGCGTTGCCTTATAAATCGCATTATACAGAGATCGCTAAGAAATATGACGTTAATGACTAAAAATTATAAATCGAATATTATAAGTAAACATTCTGATATTAATTTAACAATTTGCGATATATCCGATGTATCTAGTGGAGATGATGATTTTTCAGAAATTTCATCAAATAGTATTAATTTTGAGTTATCACAATGTACTACTAGTGAAGGATTTAAAGATATCGATGATAATTTACCACCTGATATAGGTGGTTTTAAAGAAAAAACTAGTATTTTTTTAGAATATCCGTGTGATCTTCATTATGATGATTCAGATTCAAATGATGATTCTGTGATATATCTCTTTACTAAAAAATAAGATACATTGAGAGGAGTATACAGAATTCATAAAATATTTGCTTTCCATGGCGAGAAAGGTCATGAGGATACACATGGCGAGAAAGGCCATTGGATAGCGAATAAATTTTTAAATATAAAAATTCATGACAAAGATGCCAACATTACTCAAAGAAGACATCTTGACTAATCTCGATATATAGCGTAACCGATATATTTATATGGTATAAATTATAATTATTTTTACCTCTTTGTAATTTTATGATAGAATTTACCAAACAATTAGGATATATATGAACACCATATAATAAATTTGATAGGCACTTTAAAATTTACATATCCTTTTAAAATAAAATATATTTACCTCATGAAAGTCTATTAAGTTAAAATTATAATTTTTTTTAATGGTCGATTTTGTTTTTTCTATATAGCAAACTATTTGAATATTTGAACTTTATAAGAATGATGATGAAATATATTTCTTAAATTTATATAATATCCGAAGCCGAATGGTTTTGGTTACAAGCCCTTTACAGACGACCATAGGTAATTAATAATATTTTTATCAAATAGAGAAATTATATAATGTCTTGTTATTCTTTATAACCCCCTAACCCCTTTAGGCCAGATCCCCAGGCCTGCAAAAAAATTTGTTTTAGGTCAATATCTGATCCATAGTGGTTAATAGAATTCCCAAGCGTCCAAGCTGATAATAATTTTGATAAATTTTCCATAAGTCCAAGCCAATATAATTCATAAAAATATTTTCCAAGCCTAGCCCCACCCATAATAATTTTATAAAATTTTTTTCAAACCTGGCCAAAACGTAATAATTTTTAAATTTTTTTTCTCAAGCCTGGAGATAGGTAAATCTCTAAAAACCAAATTCATTTTTTATTCTTTCTAATCCCGCTCAATCCTATTTCAGACCAAGACCAACTCATTATGACTAATAGTGAATATTATTTTTTGAGTAAAAATATTTTTAAATTAGCTTTTACCTGAGGCCCATATAGATATTATGCCTAATATTTAATATAAAAAAAAATTCCCAACAGGTTCATGCTCATAATGTTGAGAAAATTATCTCAAGCCCACCAAAGATCATAATAATTTTGTTAGTAGTCATAATTTATTTAAAAATAAAATCAGAATATGAAAGTTGCATGGGCTTAGTTTTTTAATCAGGCCTGGCGATTTCTGCAAAAAAAAATTTTCAGACCAATGTCTAGCCCATATTTAAAATTAAAAAATTTTCAAGCATTTCTATTTTACATTTTACACAATATGATTTCTATCACAGATCTAAATTTTATTCTAAATATAAAATTTAATTTAAGAGATTTTTATTAAATTACAATAAAAATAAATGGCTTAATTTTATGAAAATTGCTTGGGATTAAGTTTTTTAATCAGGCCTGGCGATTCCTGCAAAAAAAAATTTCAGGCCAATGTCTAGCCCATATTTAAAATAAAAAAATTTTCAGCATTTCTATTTTATATTTTATACAATATGATTTCCATCACAAATTTAAATTTTGATTTCTAATACATGCTCACGGTATATATTGCAACAATTTTACCTCTTTTTCTCCTAAATTTTAATATTTATATAAAATTTATTAATAAAGTATATTTAGTACCATACACACAAACTAAATAATTACCCGTCAGCTAGTATGGTAATAAACGGCAGAGTTATAAAAATATAAGCATATTTTAAATCTAATTATATTCAAGTTGGTGCATGCTTAAGGCATACGACTTTGAAACGGGAGGCTTGTGTTCGACTCTCGTAGAGAGCCTAAAAATAACATTAGGAGAGACTGGGGTTAGACAAACCATTTAATCTCATTTTAAAATTAAATACACCAGAAGGTTAAAATTTTATCATAATATAGTTTTCATTAGTATACATCTATGGACAAAAAAATATTTTGAAATAATTAATTACTAAAATTTTATTCAAGAAATAAATTTTTGAATTTTCAAAAGATTTTTTATTGACAAAAATTTAATTTTTATTAAAATATATAATCATATATGTAAATTAAATTTTATTGCAAAGTTTAAACACTCTCCTATAATTTGGGTAAGTTTTATGAGTATTTATCAAATTTAGATATTATTTCAATCATCATTTGTCAACTTAGAGCTAGCGGAGTTTGTTAAACCATACACGTCAATTATGGCAGTTAATAATGAAAAAAATTTAAAATATTGAAAAGTCAATTTCATGGTTGTTTATGATTGGTATTTAGGATTTATGCTAAGAAATCTTAATCTCTCCTTAAAAATCATATTTTTTTATGTCCAAAATGTTTATTAAATTAGCCAAAATTAAGTTTCAATTTTTATATATAATTAGCTTCAACTTGTATTATGATATGAAGAATAAAACAATAAAATTATTCTATACCTATCATTATTAATAAATAAAAATGCATTTCAATTTATTATGGCCTAAAAAAATATATGGTTTAGGAAGCCCCTTGATGTGGTTTGCCTCACCCCGCTATTGGGGCTTGTTGAAAAAAAATTTCACTTTTACAAAAAATAAAATTTAAAAAAAAATGAATCTATTCTAAAGATTTTTTATAAGGCACCTTTATAGAGTATAGTTTTAGGTATCCAATCATGTATTATTTTTTTATATATCTATAAAAAAAACAGGCTATAGTCAATTTTGTAAAAATAGGTTCGACTAACCCCAGTCTTTCCTACACTATATAGTCTCCTTAAATTTTAATTACATTAGGAAGATACGAAAAGGATAATGTTTTGATTATGGACATTATATATATTAGATAATATTTTTAATTTAATAATATTCAAGCTTCGAAACGGGAGGTTTGTGGTTCGACTCAAAAAGCTAGCAAAGAATTAACATTACATTATATAGTCTCCTTAAATTTTAAATACATTAGGGAGATACAAATAAACGATCGTGTTTTGATTTTGTAGAGATAGCACATATGTTAAATGAAATCTTAAATTTTATTATAAATTCTAATTGTTTATTATTTTATTCTACAAACATATGTTAATGTAATAAAGTTATTTATTAGTTTGTTTATATAAAAATAAAACAGGTCCGTGAAGTTGGCCGAACGATTGGAAGCACTAACGATGAATCATATGTCATTTTTGTGCTTGTTAGTGCTTCAATCCGTATAGTAGGCGAATTTAAGGAAAAAAAGTTATAGGCAAAAATAAAAATTTACTTCACGCTTAAAAGTCGATTGGAAGCACTAACGATGAAACTTATATCATTCTTTAGTGCTTCGTTAGTAGAGGTTAGTGCTTCAATCCATTTTGTAGCCGAATTTATGAATAAAAATGTTATTCACGAAAAAAACAAAAATAAACAAATAATGGCGACGTGCAAAACAAAAACTAGAGTAGTACTTAACATCCGTTTTCGCCATTATTTAGTGCTTAATTAATGTATTTAAATTCCATTATTAATTTAGTTAACCGCCATATGGAAAAAAAGTTATAAAAATTATGACGTCAAGTTGGCCGAACTTTTGGAAGCACTAACGATGAAACTTATATCATTCTTTAGTGCTTCGTTAGTAGAGGTTAGTGTTTCAATCAGTTCCGTAGCCGAATTTAAGAATAAAAAGTTATTAACGAAAAAAACAAAATAAACAAATAATGGCGACGTGCCAAAACAAAAACTATAGGAGTACTATACATCCAGTTTTCGCCATTATTTAGTGCTTAATTAGTGTATTTAAATTCCGTTATTAATTTTGTTAACCGTCATATGAAAAAATTGTAACACGCTAAAGAAATTTTTAGAGGTCAAATTTCGGCTAGAAAATTATGAAAGCACTAACGATGAAACTTATATCATATATTGGTGCTTCGTTAGTAGAGGTTAGTGCTTTAATCAGTTTTGTAGCCGAATTTAAGAAGTTATTAGCAAAAAAAATAAAAATAAACAAATAATGGCGACGTGCCAAAACAAAAACTATAGGAGTAATAAACATCCGGTTTTCACCATTATTTAGTGCTTAATTAGTATATTTAAATTCCGTAATTTATTTTGTTAACCGTCATATGAAAAAATTGTAACACGCTAAAGAAATTTTTAGAGGTCTAATTTCGGCTAGAAAATTATGAAAGCACTAACGATGAAACTTATATCCTTCTTTAGGGCTTCCTTAGTAGAGGTTAGTGGTTCAATTACTTTTGTAGCCGAATTTAAGAATAAAAAGATTTTTGTGAAAAAAACAAAAATAAACAAATAATGGCGACGTGCCAAAACAAAAACTACAGTAGTAATCATCCGGTTTTGCCATTATTTAGTGCTCAATTAGTAAATTTGAATTCCGTAATTAATTTGGTTAACCGTCTTTATAAAAAATTGTAATACACTAAGGATTATGAAAATATATAAAATTATAAAATATGTAATAAAACCTAATTAAAAAATTATAATTTATAATTATATAATTAAATAATTAAAAATAAAATTCTATAATTGAGTCCTCAAAAATGAACCATAATTGTGTCTAAAAATTTCTATTTTAATTTTTTGTCGAATAAAAAGGAATTCTCTTGGTTCATTTGTGAAAGGTCGTATTTTATTACGCAGAATTTTTAAAAACATAAATGTTGAAGGCAAAAAATGCCCGTTAGTAGAAGTCACTACTGGAGTGAATAAGAAGTTTTTAAAATTTTTGTATTTGTTTGTCTTTTTAATTTCTGCCTGTGTTATTAAATTGAAATTTATGTTTGAAAGGAATGATGAGACACACGTGTAGTCCCAATGAGTGATTTGCCGAGGGCCCAAGGTATGGTTGTCATACCATCAGGTCTTAAACCATCTACTTGAGATAAATTTGATGGTTCAAGATAGTTTGTAATGTATGCAGCTGTTAGGCTTTTATTTATTATATGGTTTACAGCGGGTGTTGATTTATTAATCACATGTGGGGAATTCTGTGGTTAATTTTTTATATTACTCAAAAAATTATGATTACTTGTAATATTTTATAATATGTAACACATTTAAATAATGTGAAACATTCTTATATAGTTAAATAACTTTCCATAATTATTGTAAAAAACATTTTGATTTTGATATAATTTTTTAAAAAAATTTTTTAATAAAACTTTAATAAAGACGAACGTCAGATTTATGAATCGAATATAATTTTTTAATGTTTTGGTAGGTCCGTGAAGTTGGCCGAACAATTGGAAGCACTAACGATGAATTATATATCATTTTTTAGTGCTTCGTTAGTGCTTGTTAGTGCTTCAATCCGTTTAGTAGCCGAATTTAAGGAAAAAGAGTTATAAGCAAAAATAAAAATTTGTGCCAACTTCACGCTTAAAAGTCGATTGGAAGCACTAACGATGAAATATATATCATTCTTTAGTGCTTCGTAAGTAGAGGTTAGTGCTTCAATCCGGATAGTAGCAGAATTTAAGGGAAAAAAGTTATTCGCGAAAAAAATAAAAATAAACAAATATTGGCGACTTGCCAAAACAAAAACTATAATAGTACAAAACATCCGGTTTTCGCCATTATCTAGTGCTTTATTAGTAAATATTAATTCCGTAATTTTTATGGTTAACCGCCTTATAAAAAAAAAGATATTAGGTATATGAAAATTATGACGTCACGATTTAAGCGTGAAGTTGGCCGAACTTTTGGAAGCACTAACGATGAAATGTATATCATTCTTTAGTTTGTAGAGGTTAGTGCTTCAATCCGGATAGTAGCCAAGGAAAAAAAGTTATTCGCGAAAAAAACAAAAATAAACAAATATTGGCGAATTGCCAAAACAAAAACTATAATAGTACAAAACATCCGGTTTTCGCCATTATTTAGTGCTTAATTAGTGTATTTAAATTCCGTAATTTATTTTTTTAACCGTCATATGAAAAAATTGTAACACGCTAAAGAAATTTTTAGAGGTCAAATTTCGGCTGGAAAATTATGAAAGCACTAACGATAAAACTTATATCATTCTTTAGTGCTTCGTTAGTAGAGGTTAGTGCTTCAATCAGTTATGTAGCCGAATTCAAGAATAAAAAGTTATTTGCGAAAAAAAGAACGGCGACGTGCCAAAACAAAAACTATAATAGTACTAAACATTCGGTTTTCGCCATTATTTAGTGCTTAATTAGTATTTTTAAATTCTGTAATTTTGTTAACCGTCATATGAAAATATTGTAACATGCAAAAGAAATTTTTAGAGGTCAAATTTCGGCTAGAAAATTATGAAAGCACTAACGATGAAACATATGTCATTTTTTAGTGCTTCGTTAGTGCTTTTTAGTGCTTCAATCCGTATAGTAGACGAATTTAAGAATAAAAAGTTATTAGCAAAATAAAAACTATGACGTCACGATTTAGGCGTGAAGTTGGCCGAACTTTTGGAAGCACTAACGATGAAACTTATATCATTCTTTAGTGCTTCGTTAGTAGAGGTTAGTGCTTTAATCAGTTTTGTAGCCGAATTTAAAAACTAAAAGTTATTTGCGAAAAAAAGAAATAATGGCGACGTGCCAAAACAAAAACTATAATAGTACTAAACATCCGGTTTTCGCCATTATTTAGTGCTTAATTAGTATTTTTAAATTCTGTAATTTATTTTGTTAACCGTCATATGAAAATATTGTAACATGCAAAAGAAATTTTTAGAGGTCAAATTTCGGCTAGAAAATTATGAAAGCACTAACGATGAAACATATGTCATTTTTTAGTGCTTCGTTAGTGCTTTTTAGTGCTTCAATCCGTATAGTAGACGAATTTAAGAATAAAAAGTTATTAGCAAAATAAAAACTATGACATCACGATTTAGGCGTGAAGTTGGCCGAACTTTTGGAAGCACTAACGATGAAACTTATATCATTCTTTAGTGCTTCGTTAGTAGAGGTTAGTGCTTCTATCAGTTCCGTAGCCGAATTTAAGAATAAAAAGTTATTCACGAAAAAAACAAAAATAAACAAATAATGGCGACGTGCCAAAGCAAAAACTATAGGAGTACTAAACATCCGGTTTTTGCCATTATTTAGTGCTTAATTAGTATATTTAAATTCTGTAATTTATTTTATTAACCGTCATATGAAAAAATTGTAACACGCTAAACAAATTTTTAGAGGTCTAATTTCGGCTGGAAAATTAAGAAAGCACTAACGATGAAACTTATATCATTCTTTAGTGCTTCGTTAGTAGAGGTTAGTGCTTTAATCAGTTTTGTATCCGAATTTAAGAATAAAAAGTTATTCACGAAAAAAAATATGGCGACGTGCCAAAACAAAAACTATAGGAGTACTAAACAACCGGTTTTCGCCATTATTTAGTGTTTAATTAGTATATTAAAATTCCGCAATTTATTTTGTTAACCGTCATATGAAAAAATTGTAACACGCTAAAGAAATTTTTAGAGGTCAAATTTCGGCTGGAAAATTATGAAAGCACTAACGATGAAACTTATATCATTCTTTAGTGCTTCGTTAGTAGAGGTTAGTGCTTCAATCAGTTTTGTAGCCGAATTTAAAAATCAAAAGTTATTTGCGAAAAAAAGAAATAATGGCGACGTGCCAAAACAAAAACTATAGGAGTACTAAACATCCGGTTTACGCCATTATTTAGTGCTTAATTAGTATATTTAAATTCCGCAATTTATTTTCTTAACCGTCATATGAAAAAATTATAACACGCTAAACAAATTTTTAGAGGTCAAATTTCGGCTGGAAAATTATGAAAGCACTAACGATGAAACTTATACATTTAGATCTCATTATTATCAATATAATTATGCAGAAATTCTGATAGTTACCCTGATTCATTATAGCATATCAATAATTTAAATTTTCTGACACCTCTTTAGAATCTTAAGAAATCAAATTGATTATGTTTCTATAGATAGATATGAATAATTGTATTCAAACTCTTCTCTAGAAATTATCAAAACAACTAAAGAAGTTATTAATAAAAATGCAAGTCCAACTCCACTTAGTGGTCGAAAATATAATCCTCAAGCGTTATATCTTTTTATTGGAAAACTGATACTCGATAATATAAATAGATTGTAGAATAAGAGAGTTACATTTTTATTCGAATATTATAACTAAAATATTGATGGAAGAATAAAGAAGGAAAAAATTATAAAAAATGTATGATATAATTTTCAACGAATAAAGCAGCAATTCGCGAAAATAAGCTTATAATCAATAAAACATTCTATATAACAAATATAAACAAATACGAATATAATAGGAATATAGTTTAAAAAATCTTTATGGCATAGCTATAAATAATATTTAATTTTTTAATACATATAATGCAATATAATTTAATTTGTATTGTATAGTATAATTTTCAATTCACAATTTCTGTTGTCACAAATGCCATAATTTATTTAGGAGTCGTGTAAAATCATTTGATTTGATAAGCTCCTCCCAAGATAAAAACATTCTTCAATCCTAAAAACATATATATTATTTATTTGATATTTTAAGTGAATTGAAAATTATCATATATAATTCAAATAAAATTATATTGCATTATATGTATTAAAAAATTAAATATTATTTATAACTATGCCATAAAGGTTTTTTCTTTAGCATTTTACAATTTTTTCATATGTCGGTTAACAAAATTAATAACGGAATTTAAATACACTAATTAAGCACTAAATAATGGCGAAACCCGGATGTTTAGAACTCCTATAGTTTTTGTTTTGGCACGTCGCCATTATTTGTTTATTTTTGTTTTTTTCGTGAATAACTTTTTATTCTTAAATTCGGCTACGGAACTGATTGAAGCACTAACCTCTACTAACGAAGCACTAAAGAATGTTATAAGTTTCATCGTTAGTGCTTTCATAATTTTCCAGCCGAAATTTGACTTCTAAAAATTTCTTTAGCGTGTTACAATTTTTTCATATGACGGTTAAAAAAATAAATTACGGAATTTAAATACACTAATTAAGCACTAAATAATGGCGATAACCGGATGTTTTGTACTATTATAGTTTTTGTTTTGGCACGTCGCCATTATTTCTTTTTTTCGCAAATAACTTTTGATTTTTAAATTCGGCTACTATCCGGATTGAAGCACTAACCTCTACAAACGAAGCACTAAAGAATGATATACATTTCATCGTTAGTGCTTCCAAAATTTCGGCCAACTTCACGCTTAAATCGTGACGTCATAATTTTTATATCCCTAATATCTTTTTTTTATAAGGCGGTTAACCATAAAAATTACGGAATTAATATTTACTAATTAAGCACTAAATAATGGCGAAAACCGGATGTTTTGTACTATTATAGTTTTTGTTTTGGCAAGTCGCCAATATTTGTTTATTTTTATTTTTTTCGCGAATAACTTTTTTCCCTTAAATTCGGCTACTATCCAGATTGAAGCACTAACCTCTACTTACGAAGCACTAAAGAATGATATATATTTCATCGTTAGTGCTTCCAATCGACTTTTAAGCGTGAAGTTGGCACAAATTTTTATTTTTGCTTATAACTTTTTTTCCTTAAATTCGGCTACTAAACGGATTGAAGCACTAACAAGCACTAACGAAGCACTAAAAAATGATATATAATTCATCGTTAGTGCTTCCAGTTGTTAGGCCAACTTCACGGACCTTGTTTTGGTCTAAAATTTTCTTAGGCGTCGAGAAAGATGTCAGAAAATTTGAAGGATTAATATGTCAGTAATTTATCGAATCAGTAACTCTCAGAATTCCTACATAAGTATTAGTGATCTGCATCGGGCCTAATTTTTCAAGCCCGGCGCGGTCCGAATATTTTTTAAAAAAATTTACCGACCCGGCCCGGTCCTCCCCGAATTTATTTAAATATAGCAAATAATTTTTAAAATTACTCAAAATAAAAGACATATGTTATATGTTGTTTAGTTTCTATAAATAAAATCAAATATTTTTATTTTACAAAAAAAATTTAATATATAATTGATAAATTTAGATATATTTAATAAAATTTCTAGGCCCAACCCTACTCGGCCCATTTTTAAAAAATATTAGGCCCGAACCCGATTTATTTAAAAAAAATTAGGTCTGAGCAAGTTCGACGGGTACTTTATAATATTGTGATCTTAATATAACTAAAATTTATGATAGAAAAAAATATATGCGTAATTAATAAAATAAAACTATGTAAAAAGAACAATTTGAATTAAGAATAAAAAATTTCTGAGAATGTTTTTAACCATATCATTCAATGACACCTCAGAATAATAGATGCTGGAGAAAAAATGTAGTTGTTACAATAAAATAATAAAAATTATATAATTATTACACAAGAATGGGGTTCAAAGGACCTATTTAGACAGTAGTGGATATAATATTTTGTGTTGGTTACAAAATGCATTTTTTAATTACTTGGGGTTTTTAATCAAACTAATTAGGGTTTAAATTTTACAAAATAAATACTAAATAATGCTGAAAATAAAATGTTTGTCGCTGATAGATTTTTTGTTTATTTTGTTAATAACTTTTTTATTATAAATTAGGCTATTAAATTGATTGAAGCACTAACCTCTACTAAGGAAGCTCTAAAGAATTATATAAATTTCATTGTTAGTGCTTTCAAAATTTTCTGGCCAAAATTTGACCTCCTAAACATTTCTTTAACGTATTACAATTTTTTATAAAGACGGTTAACCAAATTAATTATGGAATTCAAATTTACTAATTGAGCACTAAATAATGGCAAAACCGGATGTTTAGTACTACTATAGTTTTGTTTTGGCACGTCGCCATTATTTGTGTTTTTCGCAAATAACATTTTATTCTTAAATTCGGCAACAAAAATGATTCAAGCACTAACCACTAGAAGGATATAAATTTTATTGTTAGTGCTTTCATAATTTTCTAGCTGAAATTTGACCTCTAAAAATTTCTTTAGCGTGTTACAATTTTTTCATATGTCGGTTAACAAAATTAATAACGGAATTTAAATACACTAATTAAGCACTAAATAATGGCGAAAACCGGATGTTTAGAACTCCTATAGTTTTTGTTTTGGCACGTCGCCATTATTTGTTTATTTTTGTTTTTATCGTGAAAAACTTTTTATTCTTAAATTCGGCTACGGAACTGATTGAAGCACTAACCTCTACTAACGAAGCACTAAAGAATGATATAAGTTTCATCGTTAGTGCTTCCAAAAGTTCGGCCAACTTTACGCTTAAATCGTGACGTCATAATTTTTATTTAGCTAATAACTTTTTTCCATATTGCGGTTAACTAAATTAATAATGCAATTTAAATACATTAATTAAGCACTAAATAATGGCGAAAACCGGATGTTAAGCACTACTCTAGTTTTTGTTTTGGCACGTCGCCATTATTTGTTTATTTTTGTTTTTTTCGTGAATAACTTTTTATTCATAAATTCGGTTACAAAATGGATTGAAGCACTAACCTCTACTAACGAAGCACTAAAGAATGATATAAGTTTCATCGTTAGTGCTTCCAAAAGTTCGGCCAACTTCACGCCTAAATCGTGACATCATAATTTTTATTTAGCTAATAACTTTTTTTCCATATGGCGGTTAACTAAATTAATAATGGAATTTAAATACATTAATTAAGCTCTAAATAATGGCGAAAACCGGATGTTAAATACTACTCTAGTTTTTGTTTTGGCACATCGCCATTATTTCATTTTTTCGCGAATAACTTTTTATTCTTAAATTCGGCTACAAAACTAATTGAAGCACTAACCTCTACTAACGAAGCACTAAAGAATGATATATGTTTCATCGTTAGTGCTTTCATAATTTTCTAGCCGAAATTTGACCTCTAAAAATTTCTTTTGCGTGTTACAATTTTTTCATATGACGGTTAATAAAATAAATTACGGAATTTAAATATACGAAATAAGCACTAAATAATGGCAAAAACCGGATGTTTAGTACTATTATAGTTTTTGTTTTAGCACGTCGACATTATTTGTTTATTTTTGTTTTTATCGTGAAAAATTTTTTATTCTTAAATTCGGCTACGGAACTGATTGAAGCACTAGCCTCTACTAACGAAGCACTAAAGAATGATAAAAGTTTCATCGTTAGTGCTTCCAAAAGTTCGGCCAACTTCACGCCTAAATCGTGACGTCATAGTTTTTATTTAGCTTATAACTTTTTTTTATAAGGCGGTTAAGTACGGAATTTAAATACACTAATTAAGCACTAAATAATGGCGAAAACCGGATGTTTAGTACTATTATAGTTTTTGTTTTGGCAGGTCGCCATTATTTGCTTATTTTTATTTTTTTGCTAATAACTTTTTATTCTTAAATTCGGCTACAAAACTGATTAAAGCACTAACCTCTACTAACGAAGCACTAAAGAATGATATAAGTTTCATCGTTAGTGCTTCCAAAAGTTCTCACGCCTAAATCGTGACGTCATAGTTTTTATTTAGCTTATAACTTTTATTTTATAAGGCGGTTAAGTAAATTAATAACGGAATTTAAATACACTAATTAAGCACTAAATAATGGCGAAACCCGATGTTTAGTACTATTATAGTTTTTGTTATGGCACGTCGCCATTATTTGTTTATTTTTGTTTTTTTCGTGAATAACTTTTTATTCCTAAATTCGGCTACGGAACTGATTGAAGCACTAACCTCTACTAACGAAGCACTAAAGAATGATATACGTTTCATCGTTAGTGCTTCCAAAAGTTCGGCCAACTTTACACTTAAATCGTGACGTCATAATTTTTATTTAGCTAATAACTTTTTTCCATATGGCGGTTAACTAAATTAATAATGCAATTTAAATATATTAATTAAGCACTAAATAATGGCAAAAACCGGATGTTAAGCACTACTCTAGTTTTTGTTTTGGCACGTCGCCATTATTTGTTTATTTTTGTTTTTTTCGTGAATAACTTTTTATTCATAAATTCGGTTACAAAATGGATTGAAGCACTAACCTCTACTAACGAAACACTAAAGAATGATATAAGTTTCATCGTTAGTGCTTCCAATCGACTTTTAAGCGTGAAGTTGGCACAAATTTTTATTTTTGCCTATAACTTTTTTTCCTTAAATTCGGCTTCTATACGGATTGAAGCACTAACAAGCACTAACGAAGCACTAAAAAATGACATATGATTCATCGTTAGTGCTTCCAATCGTTCGGCCAACTTCACGGACCTAACTATTATTTCATTTTTAATTCCTACATTTAATATCAAATTTTACCGGAAATATTCTTTATAAATTTAGGAATAATAAGGTAAAATTTCATGTTTTCTATTGTTATTTTTTATACTTAGATAAACTAACAGAAGTAATAAGACAAATGGAATATCGTATAAAAAAGTAAATAATATAATTTTTTACATTAAAATGTTATAATTTAATAAGACTTATAATTAGGTAAGTCTTAAAAATTAAACTTAAACCGGAGTAAGAGGTAATAAAAGATAAATAATATAGATTTTCTTAAATACCAGAAAATCATTTATCACCGTAATATTTATAAAATAATGATCACTATATAACTTATTAGAATTTTTTGTTAATAATTATAATTAAGGATAAAGTGCCTTGAATATGATCATTTTTTGCTTTTTTGGGTTTAACCAAACAAATTTTATATCAATATGTAGGCAAGTTATTAATCTTTAAAATAAAATTTAAATCAAAGCTTAATCTATGAAAATTGTTTTTCTGGTCAGTCAAAACATAGTATGTATTGACTGGCCAGATACTATTTGTTAACTGGCCATAATATTTTATTTAAGATTATTATTATAAATATGGTATATTGCAATATGAAATACTAGCAAAAGACCTATCTTAAATATTTCATCATTTTTTAGGTTTACTTATTTCAATATAAAATTAACAACTATATTTTATAAATAACATTGAGTATAAGCACATTCTTCACATTGCAGGCATTAAATCTATTCTTCACCTTTCTAGCTCTTTTAACATGCATTCTTTCATATTAAGAAAAGCATTCATCATTAGTTTTTTTTCTTTTTATTGTTTTTTTTAAATATTTGTTTTTATGTTTTTACATGGTGATGAGGTCAAAATTTTAGATAACTTTATCCTTTATTGATATCAGAGACCTGCATAGGTACCATTTGCACGGCCCGGCCCGGTTTTAAATTTTTTAGGCCCGACCCGGCCCGGATATTTTTTAAAAAAATTTTTTACAGCCCGGCCCTGCCCGGATATTTTTTTTTTAAAAAAAATTTCAGGCTTCGACCTGGTATATACAAAAATTCACCTATGAGGTATTTTACCATATTTTTCAGCGAGTATTATCGCTTATTATTTAAAAAATACATGTAAAAAGCTAATATTTTGAGAATATTATATTGAATTTATAAAAATTATAAAACTGTTATTTGTAAAAATGAATATTTTGAGCATATACTATATTTTATATTGCATTTATAAAAATAAAACTAATATCCATAAAAATGGTAATAATATTTTGAGCATATACTATATTTTATATTACATTTAAAAAAAATAAAACTAATATTTAATTTATAAAAATGGAAAATATTTTGAGAAATAATATATTGTATTTAATTTACTATTTAATTTATAAAATAAAAATAAATCGCTATTTAAAAAAATGCATTTATAATAAATAGTATTTTGAAAATATAATCTAATTGCACAATATTAATATAATTTATTTTATAATATAAATTTTTAACAAAAGAAGATAATTGTATTATAATTGTAAAAAAAATAATGAAAAATGTTGGATTAAAAACTTTCATGACTCAAGGTAAATATAATAAATGCAATAAATATTTGACAGTTTCCAAAGTAAAAAACCAGCATGATTGACGAAACCCTATACTCAAGAAAGATATTAAAAATTCACAAATTATCATGAAGAAAGAGAAGCATATCTACCTTTTCAGGTTGAAGATTACTTCTTCTTTCTTCAAGAATTCTCGTAGTGGAAAAATTCCGCTCACAGCTTGCACTTGAAGCAGGAATTGCCAATTTTGCTAAAATGGGAAATTCGCTTTGATGAGCCGCCCACCACTCTAACAAATTATTCACCTTAAATGTTTCATCTATTTTTTTATTTATGTAATTATAATATTCATCATCGGGTATTGACATATTACCAGAATTATCATCGCCCCATTTGTCATCAAACGATTCAGTTTGTTTAACAACAGTCGTAATTTGACTGGTCGATGGTATTTCATTTACTTCCTGAGCCTCTTGTAATTTAATATAATCTTTTATATAGTTTTCCGTCATCTTGCGATCTGTCCCTGACTACATACGTAATTGCTTGAATTTGGGACAGAGAAAAAGAGAAATAAAATGATACTTGTGTAAAACAAATTTTTCAATTAAAAAATGCTTTATATTAAGCAAAATCCATTTTATTTCTCCTTTTTCGCTTTGAAAGGTATTACAAACTTCAAGAAGTGATATTCCTTTATTTGATTTTGGTAAAATATATTCTAAAAATTTAGATATGAATTATAAAAAAAATATATTAATAATACATGAATATTGGGGCTTATTTAAGATATTCCTTTATTTGATTGTTTTGGTAAAATATGTTGTAAAAATTTAGATATGAATTATAAAAAAATATATTAATACTTTGAATAAATTTGCAGGAAATTAATAATTAGATCGATCTGTGGGTGTTAGGTAGTGTTAACCATCACACAATATTATATTAATCATAACTATAATATAATATAATCTTATAACCATTAACTCATAATGTAAAAATTTTTATAAAAAATATTAAGGCCCGGCCCGTCCCGGCCCGGGTTTAACAATCTTAGGCCCGGCACGGATATGGGCCGGGCCGGGTTTAGGGCCGGGCCTGTAGGTCTCTGATTGATATGTTACGATATAAAAAAATAAATATTAATATAGTTACACATTTGACCAAATAAAAATTTAAATGGTATTGTCCACTCTTAAAACATGGCCATTTATAGTGTTATTTAAATTTTTAATAGAGCTTTAACTTTGATGTAATATAGGTAAATTAATTATTAATTGATTGTTTTCTAGAGATAATCCGAATAATATTAACAGATTTTATCAGTTATTATGAAATTTGGTGCATAAAATGTTAAAATTAAGTTAACAAGAACCTACGTAATTTATATATTCATCAAGCTCTCTATTAACTGTGAAGACAGGGATCACAGGTTAGCACGTATTAGCAGCTAAGTATACAAAATATGATGAGTTTTTATAAATTTTATATAATTCGTCGCCAATTCGCCCAAATTTAATTCTGGGTAAAAAAAAAATAAACTTTATATTCATTCAAATTTATAAATGTTATCGTATAAAGACTTTTACTCCAATATAAAAATTAACATTTTTAATTTTTTTTTTACCTAATTTTTATAAAATTTCAAGAACACTAAATTAAATAATTCATATAGAATGAATATTTTTGGAATAAATTAGATTTTTAAAATACCAATACAATTCGATCTTTTTAAGTTTAAGGTTAACGCATCTACAGAAAATATAACTAGGAGAGCTTGTTTGTAGATGAAACATAATATTTTTCGAACAGGGTAAAGCATTATATAAATTGGAAAATTTAAAGGGGAAATTAAAAAAATACAATCAATGTTCCTTCTCATTTATGATATAGTTTTTTTACGTAGCACAATTAGAGAGTTCATCCGACTCCGACTCAGAGTCTCTAGTCGTAAGTCGAAATAGTCGACTAACTTAAGTCGTGAACTTGAGTCGTGAACTTGAGTCGTGAACACAAGTTGACTCTAGTTATGAACTAAAGTCGACTTAAGTTATGAACTCAAGTCACTAGAGGACGAATATTTTATGAACTTGCGTCAACTTGAGTCTACTAGAGGATGAATATTTTATGAACTTAGTCGTCAACTTGAGTTGACTAGAGGACGAATATTTCAGATTTATTATTAATTAAGATATTTGTTGTTTTTTACATTTTTTTACTTTAGACTTCTAACTTGAGTCGTTAATAAGAATTATATAATTGATAGAGGACGAATATTTTATTAACTTGTGTCTACTAGAGGACGAATATTTCAGATTTATTATTATTAATTAAGATATTTGTTGTTTTTTACTTTAGACTTCTAACTTGAGTCGTGAATAAGAATTATATAATTGATTGAGAACGAATATTTTATTAACTTGTATCGACTAGAGGACGAATATTTCAGATTTATTATTATTTAAGATATTTGTTCTGTTCATTTTTTACTTTAGATTATATAATTGAGTCGACTAGAGGACGAATATTTTTATAAACTTGATTCGATTAGAGGATAAATAGTTTTATAAAATTGAGTTGACTAGAGGACGAATATTTCAAATTAGTTATTATTAGTTAAAATATTTGTTGTTTTTTACATTTTTTTTCTTTAGACTTTTAATTTGAGTCGTGACTCGTGTATAAGTATTTATATGCCTGAGTCGACTAGAGGACGAATATTTCAAATTTATTATTTAAGATATCTGTTGTTTTTTACATTTTTTTACTTTAGACTTCTAACTTGAGTCGTGAATAAGAATTATATAATTGAGTCGACTAGAGGACGATATGAACTCAAGTCGTTTAACTTGAGTCGATTAGAGGATGAAAATTTCAAATTAGTTATTTTTTACCTTAGACTTCCAACATGAGTTGTGAATACCAATTATATACTTCATTATCTTATTCCTCAATCCTCATTTTATTTGATCAAATAAATTCTTATTTACATTTTTTTGATTCTCAAGTATATAATATTTATTCACGACTCAAGTTAAAAGTCTAAAGTAAAAACGTGTAAAAAGCAACAAATATTTTAACTAATAATAACTAATTTGAACTATTCGTCCTTTAGTAGACTTTTTATAAAACTATTCGTCCTCTAGTCGACTCATCACGACTCTCGACTTGAGTTTATGACCCGAGTTCATAATTCAAGTTAGTTTGGGTCAATTTTTTTGACCCAAAACTTTGCTCAGTTTTCGACTAAGTTGACTATACTCAGTCGATTAACAACACTTAGCATACATATAACCACGGTCCAGATATTTTTTCTAAAAAAAATTTCAGGCCTGGTCAGAATATTAAAAAAATATATTTTTTAAAAAATTTAAATGCGGCCCGACTCGTACTAGATCTGGGCTTAAAGCCGGGCCTACATCTCTAAATAATATTACAATAATTGAAATATAAACAATTCTTTTATTTAAATAGAAAATTACTCTGCAAAGAATGTAAGAAAATTATCGATTCTGATGCATGTATTTGCAAGACATGTGATACATGGGTTCATTAGTTATGCATCAATGTGCCTGATAAATCTTATAGGACTTGGGCTTTATTACAAGCACCATATTTTTGCAAGTATTGTTATAAAATTGAAGATTCATTAATGAGATTAAAAATCTCCCCGGATGTATCAACCGCTAACAATGAGTTAGCTTTAATTAACATTTACTACAAGCATCCCTCTGGTGAAAAAGATAATAAATGTGCAGGGAAAGTAGATAAAATTTCCAAAAAATTGCTTGAATGTTTTCGTCCTGAATTACTTAAAAGATATTCACCTAGGTCTTGCATAGGAGATGGAAACTGCTTCTATAGAGCTCTTTCATTGGCAATTTATGGTGATGAAATTTATCACTTATATATAAGATGCGTAACTGCCATAGAAATGATAAAATATAAGTCAACATACGATATAAATTCTTCCCTATATATATTAAGCAAAAAATACAATGGCTTAAATATTTGGGACACTAAATATGATCAATTATTAATGGACATTTTGACGCCAATTAAAGGGCCGAGATGGCTCATATATATGCTGCAAGCGCAGCTTTACAGATAGGAATTGGTTCCTATCATCTAAACCAAATGATTGTTGCCAATGAAAACAAAGATAATAATCCATATAATCGTGAGGTTTATGGAAGATCTGTACCTTTAAGGCAACCAGTGGGTATAAATATTTTATGGACAAAAACCTCATTAGGAATATTGCAATGTAATCATATAATATATCTGCAACCTTTGTGTAAAACATATAAGATAAAGAATGATGATAAAGATATTTTAGATATCGAATGCGATAAATCTTTATATGATACTTATTATGATTTTCTAAAGTCTCCACCAACACTATCTGATGATGGTTCATATATTTCGAGCGAAGAATTTAATTTGCCGTTTAAAACGGTGGATAAATCGATTCCATATAACATTACACAATATTTGAAATCATCACCAGCAAATGATAATACTGTAGAAATATTAAATTCCAAGATTGAAGATTACTCCGATATTTCAGATGAGGATATATTGAAAATTATAAAAATAGATATATTAGATATTGATTATATATTGATTATATATCATATATTTCACTTGAACAATCTGTGAAATATATAGATATTGTTCCAAAATATCCATATAAAGTCGATTTGACAGATAGAAAGGATATTAAATCGGAATGGATACGATGGGTATGATTATGAATCATCGTATCCAAGATTTAAGAATCATAAAAGAATAATACATTCCACGCCTATAAAAGATAAAGATTTAATGACTTCCGCTAATATATCCGATATTACAAATGAAGATGTGAAATATTCGGTTTCTAAATCTTTACATGAAAAAGATAAATTATTAAATAAGTCTTTTGAAGATATGAACGTTAATAAGAAAATAAAGCACGATGCCATAGATGATAAATATACTGATAATGTAATATACAATAAGAATCATTGTAAAGGTTTCACATACACAGAACTATTGAACATGTTGTTGAAACCAGAAAATATTGTAGAAACTATTCCACAAGGGACTAAAAATAATACTTTTTTTATTGTAAACAATAGTATTAATTTAAAAATGAATAAGGATGGTTTAAAAAGTTATTTCCCAGATGATTGTGGAGCATGGACAGGTAAAAAAACGGGAGGCAGTAACCGTTATTTTGATTTAGAGAATGACCAAAGAAAAGGTCCATATATAATGATAGATACAGTATTTTATATACTAAGAAAAATACATAATTCCAATCATAGATGTACAATAAACCTTCAACCAAATTTGAATAATGTAGTTTGATTAAGTCAATATAGTTATACATTAAAAAAGGATTTAAAATATAGAAAAAAAGTATCATATTTGAAGATATAGCAAGATGAAAGTTCTTTAAAAATAGAACCTACTTTCTTAGTAAATATATAGGAATATATCCTGGCAAACTAAGGCATGGAAATAGGAAATATGATAATATTATATATATTCGTACACCACCTAGCGTTATAAAGAAAATAAAAAAGATGTTATAGATAAACCTAATAGAAAAATATACAAGGAATTTATAGTTTCAAAAGATATATATAATATGCCTAGAAATACAAAACAAATACTAAACTTAAAATTTAACGAATTACACAAAAATGATACCGATTATAGTAGGAATTTTGCAGATCAGGTTTTGTTAATTTTAAACAATATAAAAGATTATCCGATAGTCAAAAATATATGTATACGACCTGATAAAGTTATAACTATAGTGCTTTATACTCCTTTAATGCTTGAAAATATTAAATTTTGTTGTACGGGTAAGCAACGAAGTATTCTTAGCGTTGATAAAACCTACAATTTAAGCGAACTTTTTGTAACGCCTACTGTGTTCAAGCATGTAGCTCTTTGTAAAACAGGTTTAAAAGATAAAGTACATCCATTATTTTTCGGTCCAATATTTTTGCACGGTAATTCAGACTACCGGACATATAATATATTTTTTTCTGAGCTACAAGGTATTTTTAAAAAGCATCAAATTAATGTGGATAATATTATTTTCGGATCGGTCGAAGAATTTGCCATGGTATTGGCTTTACGTAAAAATTTTAATACTTCCACACATTTATTATGTACTCTTCACATGAGGAGAAATTTGTCAATCTCTTTGAAAAATAGCCAAGGGGTCCCTATGAGATTAAGAGAATATATAAGTAATATGATTTTTGGTGAAAATGGAATAATACATTCCACTGATGACATTATGTTTAGAGAAAAAATGTTAAAATTTAGAAATATTTGCATAGTTAATAAATATGATAAATTTCTTAAGAATATGTTTAAAAGTTTCGAAAAAAAACTTTATGAATATGTGTATATATCTTTAAAGATCAAGTTTATAGCACAAGTTTATACTAATAACAACAGTGAATCAATGAATAGTGTCCTAAAGATAATGATAAAAAAGGTTGTTTCTTTGCATACATTAATAACCATTATATCCGACCAAGTCTTTTACTATGAAAAAGAATTAGAACGAGCGGTAATTGGACTCGGAGATTATTATATCGATTCTGATTTAAATAAACATTATATGGTATCCCTTTTAAAATTTATAAAGGAATCTACAGCTGTAGTAGGTTCAAATAATCATAAATCGACACCAATCTCTAAATATATAACATCGTCATATGGTAAAATAACGCTGATGAGACCTAAAGGTTCGAAAAAACTATCTCAATTTAGAAGATCTAGAAAAAAGAGAAAAATTAATAAGGTTATATGTATTACTAAGAATTTGTTTTGCATATGGCGTGAAGGATCACGAAAGATATATGTGCTTTTCATGGCGTGATAGGTCATGAAGAGAAAAAATAAATAATTTCCATTGCGAGAAAGGTCATGAAAGCACTAATATATATTGTATGGCGGGATCGATTATTGGGACACCAAATAAATGCTTCTATTGGCGAAAAAACCTATGAGGATACAAGGATGACATAGTTTCGATATCTGTCGATTGACCCAGGCTGATTATGGCAATTAAATCTTGGTAAATTATAATTCTTAGTTATTTTTGATTTAATTGAATAAAAAAATATAGCATCAATATGACTTAATGAGCAAATTTTTAAATATATATTACGCCCACTAAATATTTAAATATATTGTAACCTGCCAGTAATAGAGTTCTATAATTATATGATTGATTTAATATTAGATTCATAGTTTAATTTTATAAAATATTTTGAGATAATTTAATTATATATAAGATTACAGATGGTCCATAATTACGTAATCGCAGTAGCACAATATTTATGTTTTCTATGACGAGAAATGTGATGAAGACACAATATATATGTATTCCGCGGTATAGATCAAAGGGGCATCAAATAAAAGCTATCATAGTGAAAAAAATATATGATAGGAAGATGCCATCGTAAATAGTTATAATATCTTGCACTAATTGAAATTTATCTGGCACTAACGATGATGGTAAATTAATTTTTAGTATTATCTAATATATAATCTTCATAATCAAAACATGATCATTTTCCTATCTTCCTAATGTATTTAAAATTTAAGGAGACTATATAGTGTAATGTTATTTTTTTGCTTTCTACGAGAGTCGAACACAAGCCTCCTGTTTCAGAGTCGTATGTCTTAAGAATGCACCAACTTGAATATAATTAGATTTAAAATATGCTTATATTTTTATAATTCTGCCGTTTATTACCATACTAGCTGACGGGTAATTATTTAGTTTGTGTGTATGGTACTAAATATACTTTATTAATAAATTTTATATAAATATTAAAATTTAGGAGAAAAAGAGGTAAAATTGTTGCAATATATACCGTGAGCATGTATTAGAAATCAAAATTTAAATTTGTGATGGAAATCATATTGTAGAAAATATAAAATAGAAATGCTTGAAATTTTTTTATTTTAAATATGGGCTAGACATTGGCCTGAAATTTTTTGCAAGAATCGCCAGGCCTGATTAAAAAACCAAGCCCATGCAACTTTCATATTCTGATTTTATTTTTAAATCAATTATGACTTTTCTATATTTTATTTCAGTTCTCAACTAACAAAATTATTATGGTCTTTAGCGGGCTTGAAAAAATTTTCCCAACAATATGGTTTTCAGAGATTTACCTATTTCCAGGCTTGGGAAAAGATTACAAAATTATTATGGGTTGGCCAGGTTTAATGTCTGGTACATATTTAAATTTAAAAAAATTTCAAGCATATCTATTTTAAATTTTGCCCAATATAATTCCTATCACAAATTTAAATTTTGATATTTCTAATACCCTTAATGCTCAAGGGTTACATTGCAACAATTTTACCTCTTTTTCTCCTAAATTTTAATATAGAGCATATTTAGTTCCATATACACAAACTAACTAATTACCCCTCAACCCCGTCATTCTTGAAGAACTAGTAAATAAATATATGATATATAAAATCAATATAGTGAGGTTTATTATGATCTCTATTAGAGGTATTCATTGGGATAATTTCTAAATAAACCGGCTACCCCTCCCATAATATAAAAAGATAAATTATTCATATACATATATGTTTAAATTATTTTACAATAATATTACCCGAACGGCTCACTTTAATTTATTTTAACATTCATGTTATCTATATAATTGATTAAATGTTAAATGCAAAGTATATTTCACAAGTAAAATACTTTAATAATTTGAGATAATTTATCAGGTTTATAGATATTAATTTATAATAAAGGAGAAATAAGGGGATTTTATTTACAAAACGTTCATTTCTATAGTAAACTATTTAGATTTACTAATTTAATATTTATAAAATAAAATTGAGATAGAATATTTACATTTAAAATTATAACTTTTCAATGCGTTTATAGAACTATAGATAACCTGAGCTCGCAACATGAGAAAAATTGCTATCGTAAAATTCCTCTTTATGAAGTTGATGGAAGATAATTATGAAATCTCTAAATATATTACTTTTGTAATTTAGTCATAATTTAATGCATGTATATTTTGTAAGTTTATGAACTAAATAAATTATTTATAATATATATATTGAAATTAAATAAAATTAGTCAATAATTATAATATTTTCTAAATATATATTTATATTTTTTTGATTCATATATTATGAAATTGTAAAATAAAATTACCTCTTTAATATCTTATTTTTAATAATGTCAATTTTTTTGAATAAATAGAGATTGATAATAATTGCAGCCTATTTTATAAATAAGATAGGAAATTTATTATATACTTTATAATAGGTGATAATGATAAATTTTGTTTTCAGGCAAATATATTAGGAGAGACTGTAAACCCCGGGGCTTGGCAAATCACTTAATCTCATTTTAATAATACAACAGAAGGTTAAAATTATATCCTATCCTAATAAAGTTTTTATTAGTTTACATCTATAGACAAAAAGATATAAAATTTGTAAAATATTACTATAGAATTTTAATTTTTATTAATTATATATAATCATTTATATGTAAATTAAATTTTAATGTCAATCTCTATAATTTGGGTAAGTTTTATTAGTATTTATCAAATCTAGATATTATTTCATTCATAATTTGCCAATTTAGAGCTAGCGGGGTTTGCTAAATCATACATGTCAATTATGGCAGTTAATAATGAAAAAAATTTCAAAGTCTTGAAAAGGCAATTTCATGGTTGTTTATGATTGATATTTAGGATTTATACCAAGAAATCACAATCTCTCCTTATTTTTTTATGTCCAAAATTATATATAATTAACTTCAATTTATTAATATTATGATATTTTGAATAGTAAAATTATTCTATACTTAGGCTTGGGAAACCCCTTGAAATGGTCCCAATACCTTTTAATCAAATCTCACATCTTGAGAATTTATATATAGTTATATTAATTGTAAAAATATTTAGCTGTGATTAAATGTCAAATGCAAAGAATATTTCACAAATAAGATTTTTAATAATTTGAGATAATTTATCAGATTTATAGATATTATTTTATAATAAAGGAGAAATAAGGGGATTTTATTTACAAAAAGTTCATTTCTATAGTAAACTATTTAGATTTACTAATTTAATATTTATAAAATAAAATTGAAATAGATTTACATTTTCGTAATTTTTTAAAATGTTAGTATAACTATGGATAATTTGAGCTTGCAACATGAAAAAAAATTGCTATCGTAAAATTCTTTTTTATTTAAAAAGTATGAGATAAAATGTATAAATTTATAAATGCTGTATTTAACATTTAGCGAAACCTAAGAAGTCCCCTATCAAAAATCGCAAAAAATCCAAATAATTAATGATTGTAAATTTATAAATTAAAATAAATTATGTCTATAAACGATAATAATTGCTGCTAATTTTATAAATATAATAGTAAATTTATTATGTATTTATAATAGGTGTTAATGTTTAAATTTTGTATTGAGACAAATATAGTATAAATGTACGGTATATACGGCAATTCGTAGTTTAGTCATTATAATTTAACATTATATACGGAAATTCATAGTTTAGTCACTTTATTTTAACATTAAATATGGCAATTCGTAGTTTAAATTAACATTATATATGACAATTCGTAGTTTAGTCATTTTAATTTAACATTAAATACGGCAATTCGTAGTTTAGTCACTTTATTTTAAAATTAAATACAGAAATTCGTAGTTCAAATTTAACATTATATATGGCAATTCGTAGTTTAGTCATTTTAATTAAACATTATTTACCGAAATTCGTAGTTTAGTCATTATATACTGCAATTCGTAGTTTATTCACTTTATTTTAACATTAAATACGGCAATTCGCAGTTTACTCGTTTTAATTTAACATAAATACTGCAATTCGTAGTTTAGTCACTTTATTTTAATCTTAAATACGGCAATTCGTAGTCACTTTATTTTAACATTAAATACGGCATTTCGTAGTTTAAATTTAACATTAAATACGGCAATTCGTAGTTTACTCACTTTATTTTAATATTAAATACGGCAATTCGTAGTTTAGTCACTTAATTTTAACATTAAATACTGCAATTCGCAGTTTAGTCATTTTAATTTAAAATAAAATACGGCAATTCGTAGTTTAGTCACTTTATTTTAACATTAAATACAGCAATTCATAGTTTAAATTTAACATTAAATACAGCAATTCGCAGTTTAGTCACTTTATTTTAATATTAAATACGGAAATTAGTAGTTTAGTGATTTTAATTTAAGATTAGATACGGCAATTCGTAGTTTAGTCACTTTATTTTAAGATTAGATACGGCAATTCGTAGTTTAGTCACTTACTTTTAACATTAAATACGGCAATTCTTAGTTTGGTCACTTTATTTTAACATTAAATACGGCAAATTATAGTTTAGTCACTTTATTTTAACATTAAATACAGCAATTCGTAGTTTAAATTTAACATTAAATACGGCAATTCGCAGTTTAGTCACTTTATTTTAATATTAAATACGGTAATTCGTAGTTTTAATGATTTTAATTTAAGAATAGATACGGTAATTCGTAGTTTAGTCACTTTATTTTAACATTAAATACAGCAATTCATAGTTTAAATATTCGTAGTTTAGTCACTTTATTTTAAGATTAGATACGGCAATTTGTAGTTTAGTCACTTACTTTTAACATTAAATACGGCAATTCTTAGTTTGGTCACTTTATTTTAACATTAAATACGGCAAATTATAGTTTAGTCACTTTATTTTAACATTAAATACAGCAATTCGTAGTTTAAATTTAACATTAAATACGGCAATTCGCAGTTTAGTCACTTTATTTTAATATTAAATACGGTAATTCGTAGTTTTAATGATTTTAATTTAAGAATAGATACGGTAATTCGTAGTTTAGTCACTTTATTTTAACATTAAATACAGCAATTCATAGTTTAAATTTAACATTAAATACGGCAATTCGTAGTTTAGTCATTCAATACGGCAATTCGTAGTTTAGTCACTTTATTTAACATTAAATACAGCAATTCGTAGTTTAAATTTAACATTAAATACGGCAATTCGCAGTTTAGTCACTTTATTTTAATATTAAATACGGCAATTCGTAGTTTTAATGATTTTAAATTAAGATTAGATACGGTAATTCGTAGTTTAGTCACTTTATTTTAAGATTAGATACGGCAATTCGTAGTTTAGTCACTTAATTTTAACATTGAATACGGCAATTCCTAGCTTAGTCACATTATTTTAATATTAAATACGGCAATTCGTAGTTTAGTCTCTTAATTTTAATATTAAATACAGCAATTCGTAGTTTAGTCACTTTATTTTTACATTATACGGCAATTCGTAGTTTAGTCACTTTATTTTAACATTAAATACGGCAATTCGTAGTTTAAATTTAACATTAAATACGGCAATTCGTAGTTTAGTCACTTTATTTTAATATTAAATTAAAAGCAGTCCTAAAATTTTGAAAAATTTTTTCGAGTATGAAATGGCAGAAGGATTCGTTTCACATGTAGGAAATCTTCTTCATGCAGTTAATATTCAGTTGCAATCACAATATTCTTTATAAAAAAGATTCACAAAATCATGTTACAGCTCTGTTCATCTCTACAGTTAAAAATTGATAATAAATTTAATCATGTTACAGCTCTGTTCATCTCTACAGTTAAAAATTGATAATAAATTTTATGGCGCTATTGCTAAAAATATTATATTAAAATGTTCAAATAATATTCTAATTAATACATTTTTAAATGAAGCAGAATTTTTATTAAGACAATTTTAGAATATTTACAATCAAAATTTGATTTTAATAACTCTATTTACAAATGTATAAATATTATGACCTTGGAACAGAAACCATCAATTGATGGTTTTTGTAATTTAATAAATATATTAAAAATACCGAAAGACATTGATGTCTTGTTTGAGGAGATTGTAATTTTCTCTATTTTTTATGATTCGCCAGAATACTTAAAGTTAGATGGTCTAAAAGCAGAGGAGAAATGGGTAGAATTTTTCCGTAATAACAATAAATCCCCATGCTTGGAAAAAATATGCCAGTATGTTTTCTCCTCACATCATTTTAATGATCGAGCACATTTTTAGCCTTATGAGGACTGCCGGTAAAAAGGAGAGAAATCGGATTGCTTTAACAACATTAGAGGCCGAGCTATTGATTAAAAATATTTATATGTCATGCCAGGAATTTTATATATATCTCAATATCAATAACGACGGTAAACGTTTAGTTACATTATTTAAATCTAAAATAAAATATAATTAAGTTTTAGCAATGGCGCCATAAAATTTATTGTCAATCTGTAAAGATGAACACATCTGCAGCATAATTTTGTGAATCTTTGTTAAGATTCTTCTGATTGCAACTAAACATTAACAGCATGTAGAAGATTTCCTACATGTGAAATCATTCTTAAATTTAACCCTCCCATTCATTATTGAAAAAAATTTTCAAAATATTAGGACAGCTTTTATAATGTTTATTTAAGAAATATTTTTTTAAAGGTTTAATTTTAAAATTCTATCGATGGCGGGTATTAGGAACATATCGCAACCAACATTGTGCTGACTCAATTCTGTAAATACACTCTGTTTTTACCAAATTAACTGAGGCATTATCAGATCAGAAAGCTGACATGCAATTTATTGATAACTCGAATCTGCTATATTTACTATTATATGGTTAGCTATGTCTTTGGATTTTTCACTATTTGAGGGGAAAAATAGTTTTATTGAAAAGACCTTAATTTTGATGAAATAGCAGAGCTTATTAGATGCATCTGTTAAAATAGCATATGTATGCCAATTTTTAAATCGTCAAGAATTGACATCCTGGATTTAGGTCCTAAAACTGATGATAGCCATGCTCATTTTTGTTCTACAAGTATAGTCATTTATATTAGAGTCGTTAAATATTATGGGGAAAAGATTCTACCAACATTGTGATGATAAGTATCTCTGTGAATGTTGTACTACAAGATAAGTGATTACAATTGCCACAACTGTAGTTTCATCTGTATTATTTCTTATTTTTGGAGTTCCTTATTATGTATTTAAACGTGATACGTGATAATTAAGCGCCTATCCTTATAATGTTATACACACTCAAGGTAGATTTCCAATTGCGGTCGTTTTATTTTGAAAATAGTTACCGACTTTGTATTTATATAAACTAAATAATAAATGGTTAATTGTCAATTAAAAAAATTTTTTTTAGCAATTTTTATATTTCTACCGCAATTTTCATATTTCTCCCACATAATACCAAATTTCTCCCGCAATTTAAAAATTAGACCTAGCAACCCTGCTACTAAGCCATAGGTGAAATCTTTAATAAAACTAATTAATATTCTCAAAATATATTCGCCTCTACAAATTAATACTATAACCCAAAGGTGGATATTCGCGACTTCCTAACAAGAGAAAAACCAATCTATACTTCAATTTTCCCAAATGAAACATTTAGCAAATAACTGCTCATTTGTTAATACAATAGATCAATCTTTACGAGATAGGATCATTGCAGGACTCCAACATCGACATTACTTCTATTAGCCAAGGAGGATATCACGTTTGATAATAGAAATGTTTACTGAGATGGAAAATTCGAAAATGAAAGTAGCTAGTCTGCAATCCACAGCGAACCTGAAGAAAATTATCAATTCAGTAAGAACTTGATTAATAATAAAAATAATAAGTCGACATTCAAGATGTATACAAAAGCCTTTTAGAGCTTGTACAGAATATAGAGGGTCTCATTTTCGTAATCATTGCACTTTCAAATTAGCTACATGTTACCTCGAATTCATAGTATCACGATTTAGCTGCGATAAATTCAAAATACAGTAAATATCGCATTTTATCGATCACGACTTGAGTCGCAAAAGTCAATCGCGGCGATTTTTTTAAATACAAATATTTTGTATTTATCGAGTGATTTTGAAATATTGATTCGTTAAAACTGCCTTTGGTGAATATAGCACAAATTATTTTACATTTAGCGGTAATTTTAAAATAGAATCTTAAATTACTCAATTTTGAAATGAATTTAATGACTTTGTTTGAAAATATCAAACCTATAAATCAAGATAAAGGGATCATATAAATTAAAATATTTTGGGGGAAAATAGATAAAACAGCATTTATATATTCTGTAAGAGCATGTATGCTTATATAATAAACAAATGACCTCATTGATAGTGTCAAAACGTTTGATGATAGTGATAATACATTTGAAGATTTTATTATTTTCAATAGTCCTGCTTTCATTAAACTTGGTAAGAATGGTAATTTATAATATCTAAAAAAGTATATTATTTATATGGAAGAATCTATATATTCTGTTGAATCTCGTAGCTCTTATAAATGTCCTAAGAGAAAAAGGAATGCCATAATTTAAATTTATTATTTGCTTTATAAAAAATTTTTTAGAATAGATATGTTTAAAAATCTACAGGAAAAAATTAAAATAGACAGAATTAAAAATCCAAACCATAAATATGTATTATGCTAAAGGAAAATTTTTATAAATATTTAACTAATCAAATTTTTAATGTTATTTATAATTATAATCATATATATAAATTAAATTATTTTGTATATTTTTATATATTATTTGTGATATAATTATTTTGTATATATTTTTATGATTTCTAATAAAATTCTTAAATTTAGATACCTTATTTGCTATATTTTTACATAAAATTATATACTATATAGGTTTTTTAGTGACATATTCCTACATATATATATTTAATAATGAGTTTAGACTATATTAAAGGTAAATTTATTTAAAATGTAACAATTTTAAAAATATATACATATATATTCCAAATAATGTCAAATTTATTATAATGAAAATATATTTTAAAAATAATATATAAAAATCTTTAATATAAATTTGTGGATTCAGCATTATTATTTTGAAATATTTATTAAAAAATATCACTATAAATGTAAAATCAATTTAAAAAAAATATATAAAATACAAAAGAAGGTAAAATTTCACTTATAGAAAATATAATATATTTTTATAAAATAAAATTATTGTATAAAGGGCTACCCACACAGTTAGGCAAATTCCACTTCTTCTCAAAATTCTTTGCTATCCTCTCAAAATCAGTGAGAATAGGTGGTTCTTATTTATTTTTGCAAATAAATTTTTTTTTATTATATAAATAAATAATTATTATTTTTGTGTCTCATTTATTTTTGCGAATAAATTTTTTTAATATAAATCAGAGACCTGCAGGCCCGGCCCTAAGCCGGCCCGGGTACCAGGGCCGGGCCGTATTTTAAATTTTTAAAATATACCCTGAAAATTTTTTTTAAAAAAACCCGGGCCGTGCCTGAAGATTTTTTTAAAAAAATACCCGGGCCAGGCCAGGCCTATTTTTTTTTAAAATTTATACAACATGAATTATTATATTCGTCACTTAAATATGGTTGTAATGATTATATATAGTTATGATTAATATAATGTTTGGTGAAAGTTAACACTAGCTAACACTCATAGTATCTATTACATAATAAAATTATAGTTTTCCTGCGATGGAATAAATACGCAAAGGATTAAATACATTATTATATAATATATAATATATGTTATATTTTTTATTAATTGAAATATCATTTTTATTTTTTTATAAATACTTAGTATATTCTCAAAATATTATTTACATGAATTTTTTATAGCATCAATGTAATATACTAAATATCAAAAATAAATAAAATATGTTATAGTGTTGTTAAACGGCTCGTTTTGAGCCGATTTTTAAAAACGGCTAACTCAGTGTTTTATCCAGAAATATATTGTCAAGCCTGAAAATTTTGCTCTTAGAAAAAGCAAAGGTCTAGACATATAGTATCGAAATTTCGAGGCTTAGTCAATATTTTTCTGGCGAAAATATTAAGTTAGCCGTTTTTAAAAATCCGCTCAAAACGAGCTGTTTAACTAGCTAAACTTGCTTATTAAATGATCATACTCGCCGAAAAATATGATAAAATACGAAATAATAAATTTTTTGTATATACCAGGTAGAATATAATTTTAAAAAATTCCGAGCCGGGCCTAAAAAAAATTTTTTTTTAAATCCAGGCCGGGCCCCAAAAAATTTTTTTTAAATATTCGGGCCGGACCGGGCCGTAAAAAATTTTTGAAAAAAAATCCGGGCCGGGCCGAAAATTTTTTAATCTGGGCCGGGCCGTACAAATTGTACCTCTGCAGGTCTCTGATATAAATAATATTTATTATTTTTGTTCCTCAATGTCAAAAATAATTTTATTATTATTATTTTTTTATGAAAATCATTCTAAAAGAAACTACTACTAAGGACCGGTACTAGGAAATTGGTGCCGTGGCCTGTAGCGAATTAAAGCTAAAACTGTGTGGATAAATAAAATTTTAACTTAAATTTGTAGCGAATTAAACGCTAAAAATGGATAAATAAAATTGTTAACTTAGACCAGTAGCGAATTAAACGCTAAAACCTTGTGGATAAAAATTAAACGCTAAAACTTTAAGGATAAAAATATTTTAAACTTGAATTTGTAGCGAATTAAACGCTAAAACTCTGTGAATAAATAAAATTGTTAACTTAAATTTGTAGCAAATTAAACGCTAAAACTGTGTGGATAAATAAAATTTTTAATAGACCAGTAGTGAATTGAACGCTAAAACTTTGTGGATAAAAATTAAACGCTAAAATTTTGAGGATAAAAAATATTTTAAACTTGAATTTGTAGCGAATTAAACGCTAAAACTCTGTGAATAAATAAAATTGTTAACTTAAATTTGTAGCAAATTAAACGCTAAAACTGTGTGGATAAATAAAATTGTTAACTTAGACCAGTAGCGAATTAAACGCTAAAACTTTGTGGATAAAAATTAAACACTAAAACTTTGAGGATAAAAAATATTTTAAACTTGAATTTGTAGCGAATTAAACGCTAAAACTCTGTGAATAAATAAAATTGTTAACTTAAATTTGTAGCAAATTAAACGCTAAAACTGTGTGGATAAATAAAGTTGTTGACCAGTAGCGAATTAAACGCTAAAACTTTGTGGATAAAAATTAAACGCTAAACTTTGTGGATAAATAATATTTTAAATTTGAATTTGAAGCGAATTGAATTAAACGTCAAATTGTGTTATAAATATTATATTAATACTGAGCGAATTAAACTCTAAAACTGTATGGATAAATAATATTTAAAACTTGAATATGGAGCGAATTGAACGCCCAATTGTGTTTATAAATTATATTAAGTGCTGAAATCACGGCAAATTAAACTCTTATTAGTGTTGTGTGAAACGAATTTTACATTAATTATCGTTGATAATTTATTAAAACAGAATAAACGCAGAATAAAGTGTTTTTGGATTAATGTATCATACAGAGAATAGTAGTGATATATAAATTCTAGGTATTGCTTTATTGAATTATTTATGGTCCTTATTTCCTATCTCTTAACGTTACAGATAATCAAAATTTTTGTTTTGAAAGTGATCGTTAATTTCTTGTAAAGTTGTGTTGAAAAGCTTAAAATTCATTAAATACTGAGAAATCCAGTATAACCATAAGATGCTGATCATTTTAGTGATATGGGTATGTAGTTTATTCTTTGGAAAAATGATTAAAAGAAGTAGGATTGTTAGGATTAAGGGTCAGACATTGACCATTGAAGGATATAATGGAGAAGAAGATGTGATGGGCAAAGTAACCTGGTTACCGGTACAGGAGTTGATTAAACGATGGGCCGAGGCAATATGGGAGAGTGAAATAGAAATGAGAGGATAGATAACTCGGATAGAGGAGACCGTTATAGAGGGTCTGGATATAACAATCAATTGGTGGGTCCATACAGATGGTCGAGAGAGAATTCGCAAGGGAGGTTAAGGGAAATGAGACCAGGTTTTAATTCCTGACAGGGATATCTAGAATTGGCCAGTGATATGGGAGGAACTAAAGAAGACTACTTTGAAAAATCGCGAACTGATGAGTATTAAAGGGTGTCATAGGCCTAAGACCTTGGAGAGAGGGAGATAAATATTTTAAATGTATAGAGAAAGAGTTGGCTATAGTGCACGAATGCTTGGTGCGAGGAAACCGAGAACTAATACCGATGAAATTGAGAGGCGCAGTCCATGATCCATGCTGTGCATCAGGGTATTGAACGAATGAAACAATGGGGTCGCAAATATGTGTGGTGGCTTGACATGAATAAAGAAATTGAAAATTGCAAAAGTTGTGAAATCTGTAATACATGGACCAGTATGTCCCATAAGGACAAGAAGAGTATATGGCCTTGAGCTACGCAACTATGGGAGCGTGTACATGTAGACTTCTTTGATTTTGAAATATATATACTCGTGGTGGACGCTTACTTGAAGTGGGTTGATTGTGAGGAAGTGAGAGGATTAAAGACCCAAGTTGTAGTTGAAACTTTAAAGAATCTTTGGACCAGGTTTGGAATAGCGAAAATAGTGGTTTCAGATGAAGGGCCAGCCTTTACTAGTGGTAATTTAAAAACTTTTTGGCTGAAAATAGGGTAAGGCATATATTAGCCGCTCCGTACCACCCGAACTCGAACGGCCAACTGGAAAGAATGGTGGCGGTTGTTAAGAGTTCGTTGAAAAAGTCAAAATATGGCGGTGGAGGGATTTGGATAGGAATGGCATATTATAATTATAGCCTAAAGGGAGAAGAATTGTCCTCGGCAGAAAAGTTTTTGGACGTTGAACTTGTATTCAGTTAGATTTTTTTAAGACAAGAGTCAACTAAAGAGGTAGATTCGATGAATAATTAAAGCGAATATGTGGTTGGTCAAGCATTCTGGGCTAGAATTTTTGGAGGTACTCGAAAGTGGGAATCCGAAGTGATCATAGAAAAAACATTGGACACAAATTTTAGCGAGTAAAATTTGTGGATGGAAGGGAAGGAGTTAGACACCTTGATCAAATACGAAAAGGGATAGAGTCCGGAAGATGAATATCAAACCCTGATACGGTAAGATTTATTCAAAGTTGTGGTCTAAGAGGCTGAGTATAAATATAAATTTACTTTGTTATTAATAAAATCAAAGTAACAAAAATTTTAAAAGTATAAAAACAATAATAGTCATATTTTTCCATATAAATTCATAATATATAATCTCATTATTTGCATAATCATTATCCCATAATTACTAAAAATTATTACATATATCTCTATTATACTATAATTATTCAAATTTATATTTAAAAAAATTAACATACAAGTATATAAAAAAATATATTACAGACCAATATTTATTAACTAATAATTTATGTATTTATATAAAATTATCATAATTAAGTACCAAAATATAAAATTTGGAATAATAATAACTAACTATTACAACACCACTTTTAAGATTGATCTTTACTCTTTTTGTTCATTTACGTGGGATGCCCCTTTCCTTGCACTTCTTATTCCTGCACCTCTAACAAGGTATAATTATTTGTCAATATAGTTGTTGGACATCACCTCATTACATGATTACCGCCACACGACTAGCACGATATTTTTCTTCTTTTATCCCAGTCTGGCTCTCTTCTTCGCTCATAGAAAGAACTTCTTGGCCTGTCTTGCATGGTATCTCACTTGTTAAAAACGAATCAATTATGTCTATCGTCAATTTTCAACACACAAACTTATGATTCTCATAATTCTATCCGACTTGTTAAAAAACAAATCAATTATGTCTATCATTAAATTTCAAACACCCAAATATTATTATTCTCATTTATCTATCCAACTTGTTAAAATACAGATCAATTATGTCTATCATTAATTTTTAAACACCCAAAATTTTGATTCTCATAATTATCACTTGTTAAAAAAACAAATCAATTAGGTTTATCTACAATTTTGAAACCCTTTGTTATTCCTGACCTACACATCTGGTTCTTAACTGTTTAATATTTCTTTCCTGCTTGTCCTTCAATTTCTACCTCGATTTTTTTTCTTCCTATATTCTTCCTTACTACACCCTTCCCCCATTTAACAAGACCATCAAAATCCAAACTAAACTTCCAATTTAAAATTTTCACAATATATATTATCTTTTTGCTTAACTTTTTCTTTCAAGAAATCCAATTCAATCTTGTTTTTCTACTTAAAAACATCTCTGCTGACGAATTTCCTTTTATCGTTAGTATTGTTGTATGCTAACAACAATAACCACCATTTTCCTTCTCCATATTTTTCTTTTTTTAACCAACTTTTAATTATAGCTATCATTCGTTCAGCTTGTCCATTACTTCTTGGGTAATTTGGTGGCGATAATAAATGTTCAATCTTCCATCTATTACATTGTCAAATGCTTTGCCTTTAAACGCTGGACCACCATCTGATACTAAAGTTTTCATAAATCCATTACGTAATCTTTTACCTCATTCAATGCTTTTGTTGATAATTCTGACACCTGTTGGCAATCTATCTATTTTGTACCAATCTACCATAGTAAAATATTTTTTCTTTTCATAATCTAAAAAAATCTAAGTGTATTCTTTCACATGGGATGTTTGTCTCTGGCCATTTATCTTCCTTGTTTTTTTGCTGGTACATTAGCATACTTATTACATGTTTCACAACTCTAATTCTTCTATTTCTCTATTCATTTTGGGTCACTAAATATATTCTCGTTCCTTATTCTTCATTCTTTCTCCCTAATGTCCTGCATGTAACCCACTTTTCTTAACCTATTTGGTATCACTAAGCGATATACTCTCATTTAACAATTTTCTTCTATTAATAATTCACTCTTTATGTTTTTGAAGGCTTTGTCTTCACTTTTCCATTCTGTATCTCCTTTCAAACAAGCTCTAATTCTAATTAATTCTTCTTGGATATCATCTACTAGCTCCAAAGTTATCGGCCTTTCTTTTGTATCTACCTTTAAAGCTCTTATAATATTAATATTTAATTCTTCTTCTTCGTTAATATATTCTAAACTATTAATCATTGGCTCTATATCTTTGTTTTTAATTTCTTTATTAAACAATCTTGAATCTGGTAAACAATTTTGTTTACCTGCTCTGAATCTCATTTCAAAATCGTAATTGCCAACTAAGATTAACCATATTTGCAACCTCGGTGAAATCATTAATTCTTTATTGTCTTTTTTGAACAAATCTATAAACGGTTTATGATCCATATATAATAAAAACTTTCGGCCTAATAAATACTCTCTACATTTAGTCAAACCAAATTTGACTGCTAACGATTCCTTTTCTATTGTCGAGTAATTTTTTTCCATATTATAAAATTGTCTGAACAAAAATAAATCTGCTTTTCTATATTCCTATATCTTCATTAGATGCAACCACAGCTAAAATAATATCTAATATCTCATTGAAACAATTCAAAATAGGTTTTTCTACCATCTTTATTTTGAATATTTTAAAACATTCCTTATGTATATTTCCCATTCAAATTTTTAATTTTTCTTAATGACTTATACAACGGTGTAGCTATTTCCACGAAATTCTGTATAAAACGTTGATAATAATTAGCAGTTCCTAAAACCGCTTGTAATTCTGTTTTATTATTCGGTGCTCTAATGTTTACAGACTTATCTATATTCTTTGCAATCGGAGAAATTTCATTTCCTTTTATTATATGTCTTAAATACGTTATTTCCTTTACTCCAAAAACACTTCTTTTTTTTTAATATTAGCACTTAAACCATTTTCTAAAATTATGTTAAAAACTTTAATTAATCTCGTATTATATTACTGTTTTGTTCTATCATATATCAAAACATCGTGTAAATAATACATGATTTCCCTTAATCCTTGAAATAAAGCAGCCACAGTCCTTTGAAATATTGGGTCAGATACTTTCAACCCAAACGGTAATCGACAGAATGCAAACAACCCTCTATGTGTTGTAACTGTTAACATTTACTTGTATTCTCATTCACCTCTGTAAATAAGCATTAGAAAAGTCTATCTTCGAAAAAAATGTCGCTCCTTTTAGATTAGCCAGTTTTATTCTCTGTAATAATCCATGGATTTAACGATATCCTATAATCTAGCATAACCTTAAGCTATTATCTGGTTTTCTAAAGGGAACTAGCGGTGTGGCCCAGACGCTATGAACGATTGGTTTATACCTTCTTTTAACCATTTATTTAATTCCTTATCTATTTCTTCCATCCAAGAAAAAGGTAATCTTCTTAATCCACTAAGACCTTTATATTATTTGGGAGTTAGAGCATATTTGATTTTAAAAAAATTATGAAATGGAAATATATAAAAGGGAAATTTGGTTTCCTTCGTTATTGTCCATGAAATTAAGATTTATATTAGATAGTAATAAAAGATAAATTATGATAATAAATATAGAAGCTTGAGCAGACTAGAAAGTAAGATTTGGATAAAGTTATATTCATAGGGGCGATCCATCGGCATAGTTATGCTTAATGCTAAAACAATCTATAAGATATTTTTTTTCGCCCATTTGAAAATTTTAAAAATATATGTATGCTTATTAACCATTGTATAGCGATTAAAAAAATGTTGTATAAGAAGAGAGGAAAAGAAGAATGTTATAGTCTAACGCTAAATAAGAATTTGCATAAAATATTAAGCTAAAAGAATTTAGAGAAACAAGCAATTTTGGAAATATCATGTTTTTAAAATATATTAAATCAAAAATTGACGTATAATGACATTAGTAATTTTGGAAACGTCGTGTTTCTAAAGTATTATAAATCAAAAATTGGAAATAAAATGTTATCTTTTTGGAGAGTAGAATAGATGGGTGTTGACAGTTGGATAGAGAAAACAAAAATGTTGCCAAATAATTCTGATGGAAGGATTGGGATTAAAAGCATAAATAGCCGAGTTAAAAAAAATTTTTGGAAATTTCTTTATTTTTTAAAAAATATATATATTTAAAAGAATTCTGTTTGGGAGAAAAAGAATTAAGTAAGCAAATTATTTTTACAAAATTTTTCTCACTATGCCGATATGAATATTATGTTATCCACGAATAATTTCCGAAATTCCTAGATGCCTATATTGGGAGAATTTGACGATTCGAATCAGCATTTTTCATAAGTGAATGAAGGAGGACTAAGCTTGCATTCGTTTGTGCGAAATGATATTGTTCCTCCGAGGCCCTCTGAAATCAGACTACCCGCTCGTAGAAATGAATAATATTAGGGATGCCAGATCCGAGTTACCGGAGCCCAGCCATACAAAATCGCGGTCGCAGAGGAGATTATGAATTTGTTATAAATATAGGGCTAAGACCACAGGTTGAGTCGGTGCCCTCGTGTTACAATAAAACTGCAGCGGAATAATAAGCGAGGTGTGGCCAGTCCGAACAGTTTTCTCTACCAAGGCTGAAAACGCCTCGTACTCTGGAGTCGGAGGAGACGAGGTCGGCCAGGACAGTGGTAGAATCATCGCTCGAGCAGACGGCGGATAAGAATCTCAACGGCGGGACTAAGGGAAACTGGCCGATAGTAAATCTATCAGCCGAGGAATTAGAAATACTACTAGAGTTCGACCTGACGGGGTTTGAGCTTTAGTTAGTGGGGGCATGTGACTCATTTATTTTAGCAAATATATTTTTTTATATAAAATAATATTTATTATTTTTGTGTCACATTTATTTTTGCCAATTAATTTTTTTTATATAAATAAATATTTATTATTTTTGTTCCACAAAGTCATAAATATTTTTATTTATTTTTTTTGTGAAAATTGAAATTAAATTCAACATTTTATTTAAAAAATAAGAATAAATATATTTTTTGTTTAAATTATTATAAAAGAAATTTATTATTCGAAACCGGATGATAAAAAAGGGGTAATTTATATTAATAAATTAGGAAATAAATGATACTTGACAAAACAAAAAATTTATTTACAAAAAAAATAAATAAATAAATACATACCGATGACATGACGTAGCGATGACATGACGTCATGAATGACGTTGACCAGAGATTAAAACCGAACCCAAACCCGGAAAAAAAACTTATATAATTTATTCTCAAAGATTGATATTGGAGTGTTAATAAATCAATTAAATTCATTTACGCCATTTATTTTTAATTATTAGCTTATTCTCAAAGATTACTAATTAGAGGAAAATGAAAGTGATGTCCAAGTAAAAATTATTATATTGGATATTGTTAATTAATGAATTCTCAAAATCTAACTTAAAAATTGTTAAACAAAGATGAAGGGCGGTTTTTGCAATCTTTTGTATTTTTAACTATATTTTGCCTATAAATAAAATTAAAAATTTATTTTTTATACCAAATTTTTGTCTAGTTTTTCAATTATGATTTAAATATAGAATTTTTTTTTATCAATTCAAAAATTCTTAAACCCGAGCTGAACCTGGAACCAAACCTGGGTTCAAGAATATTTCCCTGAACCCGGTCTGAACCAACCTATTTTTTTTACCTTAAACCAAACACGAACCGAACCCGGTCAAAAATTTTTCGTAACCATGTATTTGGCAAAATTTGTAAACTAATTTAATTATCAGACTTGTTTTCATTTTCAATAAAATAAATTTCTAATTTTTTTATTTTCATAATTTTATTCATTTATGTATATATTACAATTTGCAAATATTATTATATGTAATTTAAAAACAGAATATATAAAAAATATTAATTTTAAAGGAACTTTTTTTCCAGGCCCAAATGGTTCATATCTAAATATACAATAAATCATTTAATTGTACTATGCAGAGTTGTTAAAAGATACTTTTTAAATGGATCTAGATACAGATACAGATACATAGTCTCAAAAGTTATCTAGATACAGATACAGCGTCTAAAAAGTTATGAAGATACAGATACAATTTTTAAATGTATCTGTATACAGATACATTTTTTATTATGCTCTTATAGGTTTGCATAAAGCTAAATTAATATTATATTGTGAAAATTCATGAAATGAGCTAAAAAATTTATTGACGCGATATAACATTTATCAGAATATAACTAAAATAATGATTTTAATATAATATATGAAAATATATGATTAAATAATTATAAATAATTATTAGATTTCAGCAGAGTTGTTAAAATATCTAGGTACAAGTATCTAGATCCTGTTTCTAGATATAAAAATGTGGTATCTGTATATGTATCTAGATAGATTTTTGATTAAAATATCAGTATCTAGTTATTTTTTAGACGATGTGTCTTTATCTAGATCCATTTAAAAAGTATCTTTAGATCCATTTAAAAAGTATCTTTTAACAACTCTGGATTTCAGTAATAAAATATTTTCAAAATTTTGATCATTTAGGCATCCTCGTTTATCTGTAAAAACATTTTTAGCAACACTAAATAGTCTTTCCACAGGGGCGCTTGAAGGAATTGTAGTGTTATATTTAATAAATAACAATTTTATATCAGTGTATTCTTTAAAAATGCTAAAATCTCTATATTCATTTTTGAAAAAATTATTTAAAATTTGTTGATTATCAAAATTTAAATCATTATTAGAAATTATATCTGCTGTAGGGTACTGAAAAAAATCTGAAATTAAATTATTTGTTTTTTTTGGCAGGTTATTTGCTTGCAGTCAGTTGATGACTTTGATAATTCACCAGCTTATCTTTGTATCAATTGTTTTTTTTATTAAGATTTTCATCCATTTGCAACCATGTCCAATCAAGTTTAAAAAAAGAGTGGAGCATGGTTGCTATAATATTATCATCTTCAAATAAGGTCACAATAAACCTAGTTATTAAATATTTTTAATTTATTATATTAATTTACCTACTCAATCCCTTTAAGTAAGGCATCTAAGAGTGGTAAACAGATGAAATAAAATAAATTTTACAGTCAAATATTTTTATTTATAATAAAAAAAGGGGTATATAAAATGTATCTTAAAAAGTATGTAAAACAGATACAGATACCTCTAAAAAAATATCTAGATACAGATACCTTTCTAAAAAATCTATCTAGATACAGATACTACATTTTTATATCTAGATACTTGTATCTAGATACTTTAACAACTCTGGTACTATGTCTAAATACTATCACATTTATAATAGAAATTTTTGAATCGCAGTCCGACCCGGCCAGAACGGGTTATGGGGCGGACCGGGTTTATTTTTGAGAAATAATTTCGGTTCGGACTAAGTAGGCCCCAATATATTTAAAAAAAATTTTTGGCCAGGCCGTGTCAAGTTTAAATTTTTGAATATGATATTATTACAGTTTGTCAGATAAGTTGATATATTTTAAAATTCTTGCAAGAAACGAGGCGCTAATATTTTTTATTTACAGAATATTTTTTTAAATAAAATAAATTTTTCTAATTTAAATAAATTTGAGCCAGGTGGGTGAATAATTTTTACTTTATTTCAGGTCGAGCTTCTAGGGACAAATAAAAAAAAATTTCGTACGGGATCGAGCAGGATATAAAAATCTGACCATGCAGATCACTAATATATAGCTTGATAATTATAATTTACAAAATATCCGGTGGATATCATCTGCTTAAGAATATAAATAAAAATAGAAAATATAGTAATTAAGTTGCCAACAAATATTCAATGATATTTCAATATTGTTAGACCTGTGAGATCTGAGAGGTTATGTGACTTTTAACAGATGTCAATCGTCTGATTTTTGAAAAACCAATTTTAAAAATGTAGATATAATGAGAAAAAAACATTTAATAAAATATTATATAATATTCATTCTATTAACTATTTTAATCATTTATCATGTTTTCAAAAAATATAAATCTGATTATTGCCATGCAAATGATTGCATTAAAATTACGGTAATGTGATAAATTAATAAAAATATTTATAATTATTATAGTGCCATTTTTATAATAAAAATCAGATTAATGGCAATATATGTGATAGGCTCTGTAACAAGATCAAAATTGACAGATGTTTAAAGTTTGAGAAGAATCGACAAGTAATTATATATTTTTGATAGAATAATATTTAATTTAAAAGGTATTTGAAGGTTCTGATGGATCTCTATATGTTTGCAATTATAAATGGGATGATTATAAAATCTTTCAAAATTATGTAAAATCAAATCTATATAACCAATATTCATATCACATAACAAATAATAGTCAATTTTATGAACTCATTATTGATCATTTGCAGCATAATTATGGGCATAGTAAATAAATGATATAATAATATTGATATACTTTTATATATATATAGGTGACTATTCATATGTTTGGAAAAATATTGTTAAGCTATTAGATATGAATAAAGATAAAATAGTAATTATACTGAATAAATTCACAAAATTATGTTTATACAATATGTTTTATTAAAATTTCCATATTTTAAAGTTCATTCATGCTGTTATTTTTTAATAGTTTATTTTATTTTATTAGCATAATCATAAAATTTAAAATACATAACAATTAATTTATTACATATTCCATTTTTCACTTGAATTTTTTTTAAAAATCTACAAATTTAGCCAAAACAGAAGCTTGAATAAATTCTTGCCCATAACAAACTTGCAAACTTTTGTTAATTCTCAAAAATCCCCCCACCCAGTGTTGTTTAACTCTATTTTTAAAAATGGCTAAACCAATATTTTGGCAAAAAATATTAGCCTGGAAATTTAATGAGATATTGAGACTAGCATAACATTTTTGGGTTAAAATATTGGGGTAGCCATTTTTTAAAATCGAGCCATTTAACAACACTTAAAAATGAATACATGTCATTATAAAAAATTAAAACTTATTTTTTAAAAAAAAGATGGAATATATTCTTAATCTTTTTCAACTGCTAACAAATTTAGATGCAATACAATCAAATTTAACAACTGTTCATATTACTTTTCCTACATATATTTTTATACTCAAAAAAATATAAAAATATTTTTTAAGAACAATTTGTAATAAATAAGATTATTATATTATTTAAAAAAGAATATTCAGAAATTTATAATATTGATTATGATTAAAATAACTATCTACTTAGTCTACCACAGTTTCTATTTAGTTTTATTGGAGATGAGTTGTGTCTAGATTTGACTTTGGATTTAAAAGAATACCAAAAAACTAAATTTATGGATAAAATTGCAATAATTGGCAAGCTTTGTCAATCTCTTAATAATATTGACAAGTGTTTGTGTGATCAGTTTATGGTTGGCAAATGCCATGATTGGAAAGGAATCTTAGGGCTCTATATTCTGATGCTCCTGATAGAGATAATAACATATTGACTTTCCAATTTATTCTTGATCTGGCAATCACTTCCAGCATGCAGATAAAAAAAATGGTGAAATAACAAAAAAGGATGATAATAATAATAATTATAAAAAAAATGGTGAAATAACAAAAAAGGATGATAATAATAATAATTATAAATATCCATAGGATATAATAAAGCCAAATATAATAAAGTAAGATTTTATAAATGTAGGTTTAGTAATAACTGGGAAGAAAGATGTCCAGCCACAAAGCTGCATGCAAAAAAATGTAAAAAAATTGGTCATTACGCAGTTTGTTGTAATTCATAAAACTTAAATTATATGAGTATCATCAAGTGATTCTATTCATGATATATGGAAGATTCAACAAAATTAGTAGAATTGAGAAAAATTAATGGCAGAGATTAATGGGTTAGATGTTGAATTTGATTTTGACACTGGTGCACAGGTGTCATTGTTCGAAATTGATATATTAAGAAGTATTGGGCAATAAAAAATCAAGCCAATTTTCCATTGACCACATATGGTGATCACCTGATAGATGTTAGGGCGAGATTCAAGTTAATGTTAAGATTGGATCTTGGGCAAGGACCCTACTTTGGTAGTGTTAAACATTAATATGTACCTCTTTTTGGACTACCATGATTAGTAGTATTCAATTTAGGAATGCTTCATCAAGTTACAATAAAACTAGTGCGGAATTCGATTAAGGATGTTCTGTTGGACTAATATAAAACATTTGATCTCACTATTGAAAAAGAAAATATCACGACCCAAGATACAATGTATTTTTAACATTTGAAGGAAAATAGATCGCCAAAAAACATCTTTTTAAAACTTGAACATAATAAAAAATTTAAATAATCAGAATATTGAAATTCTAGATACTAAGCCTACGAGTTCACATTCGGAAGATAATTATGATGATTATTTTTAAAGATTTATTCAAGTAGCATCAAAGGCTTAATAAGAATAATTCTTAGGGCATAGAAAATTTGTATAGAAATAGAATATATTATTCAGTCATTTGATAATATAGAGAAATTAGAAAAAGTTAATAATCTTTTGAATTTTGGGGAAAATGTAAAGAATAGTATGCCAGAACTTTATAAGTTAGCTATAAAATTCTGGCAGTTCAAGCTATGCAGGTATCCTTAGAAAGGGCATTTTCTAGCCTTAAGTTTACTATCTGCACAAAGAACTAAATTAAATTCTGAAATATTAGAAAATATTTTATTTATCCGTTCTAATTCTCTTTTTAACATAAATAGTATAAATTTCATTATATTTATGCGTTATTTTATTCCTCATTGTATTTGCGCATGTTTGTTTTTATCTTATTTATTTATGAAAATAAAGTCTAATTTATATTTACTAAGTTTAATAAAAAAATATCTATTAGATTATCATGGTTAAATTAAATAAGAAATAAAAATATAAATTAAAAATATTTTTCTCTAAGATTAATATATGGTTTATGATTAATTTTTTTTTAAAATCAAATTTATAAAAGCAGGAACGAACCGAAAAGAACCGTTATAAATTATTAACCGAACCGATATGTATTTTTTCAAAATAACCGAAATGGCAAAATCTTTATAAAATTTTAAACAAAAAACGAACCGAACCGCTTACTTAACGGTTCGAAACCCTGATATATATTTATATCTCAAATAATTAAAAAAATAAACAAGAATGATAAAAAAACATGTAAAATAATAAAAATATGTTAATTTTTCCCGCAATAATATTAACTTGAAAAATAAATAAATAAACATATTAATCGATAAAATAAATTAATGAACATATATTAATCGATAAATTAATAAACATTAATTGATAAAGAAAATATAACCAAAGTAACACAGTTTTACTAAATCATTATTGAATGGAGGCCAATAATGATAAAGAGATTTTTCACACTTTGGCCTCTAATATCTCCAAAGTGTTTGAAGGCTAAAATTTTGCTTTTAGTCACATTGATCTTGTCTATGGAATGGTGTAAAGGAATCTTTATTGTTGCATTTTAAAATCACAAAACGACTGAGAAATACTCTCATCAGCTTATCCAATCAAAAACAATGCAATTCATTAAAATGATCGTTAAGTAATAGAATCCTATCTTCGTTTACAAAGGGAACCTCAGAATTGATTTTTTAAAATATAACCAGGCTGGGCCTCAGAATTTTGTTATATATTAAGTTAAATTTAAATTAACTCCCTTTAGTAATACTGGAACTAATGATTTACTTTACAATATATTCTAACTAAATATCATCAAAAAATTTAGTAATTACTCATCGTGTAATGTAAGTAGCTATTATTTAGTAATACTGACATCTATGACTAATGTTAAAAGTTCCTATATTTAATAATTTTGACATTTATGACTGACATGTAATGTTAAAAGTTTCTATATTTTATAATAGTGACACTTATGATTGGCAAGTATAATTGGGTAATAACTGTATTTTTAGTCCGGCTAAACCAAGTTTTAAACCTTAAACTAACACTTTGGCCCCGGAATTTTTCTTAAAAAGATAGCAGCCGAAATTTGGAGGAAACAAATATAATTTAAACGCCTTAATTTTAACGGATTTTCTCCGGCAAGCGCCTGGAGATTGAACCTAATTAGCCATCACTCAACAAGTAATTAAGTTTCTAATATTTTGTAATATTATTATTGACTGGTAATGTTATAATTTCTAATATTTAATATTAAAATTTTAGCTTTATTTTCGACACTTAAATTTTTTTACTTATAAATAATTTAACCTCTAAAACGTTAAAGCATGATAAAAAAAAACATTGATCAAAATATACACTAGGTAGGTTAAATATTGTTAAATTTATTCATATGCAAACATAAAATTACATATTATTTTACAAAAAGATACTTAGCGATTGTAATTTCCAATAAATTGCAATAAATATAATGGAATAATAATATAAAAAAAATATATTAATCACATGGATATAATTCTAATAAAATGAGTGTTATTTCGATTACATAAACATATATTTTAAGCAGCAACGAGATTATAAAACTCGTAATGCTGTTAAGGATCCACCTTATCACATAAATGATAAAGTGCTTGTATGAAATAATCGTTGAGCTGACATGAAAAGGAGCTGAAATGTTGCGTCTTGGATAGGCCCATATAAATTGTTAATTGTAAAATTATTTTTTACAAAATATATATACATATTTAACCAAAATTATCTTCTTCATCTGGAAAAATTTTACACATTGAATCTGATCTAAGTAATTTAAAACATATAGAGGGAAAGGTATTATTTTTAAATATACAAAAAATGACTTAATGGTAAAGATACGATCAAAGCGAAAAAAATGTACTTCGTGAAATTATAGAGGGTGTTCAAGATCAAGGTAATATATACAGAATATTCATAACATATTATTAAACATATAATTAAGATTGTGGGCTACTTAAAACTATAGTTGGAGAAGGAGAAGGTAATCAAGTGTATTTGGAAAAAGGAAAAATATATATTTGATTATTATATTTCCATTAGAAGAAGCACTATTTGATGAAATGACCTATGTAATAAAAGATGGAGGTGAAATATTATTTTTTAAAAATTAAAAAAATATTATTATTGATCTAAAATCCTACGGTTGAATTTGAGAGGGGGCACTAAAATAAACCTAGTCTAGAGAAGAGGTATAATAAAATTATTTAATATATATTTTTTTGAATATAAACCTATTTGGTTAAGATCCAGGAAATGGTATTATATTAAAAAAAAATTTTTTTTGCTAATTATACATTCACAAAATGAGTAAAAGTAAAGTAGGAGAGGAAGAATATTTAGGTGTACAAGATCAGAGTAAAGGTAATATTTTTTTTAAATATGATATTATATAATTATCTAATTTAGATGATGAAATTATTGTGGATGCAATAATACAATAGAAAATTAAGGAACATTTCCTTTTCACAAATAGGAGATGGAAATGATACCACTCTAAACGGTTCAATTTTAAAATAATTATAAAAAGTGGTATATTAAAAGAGATTTTGATGATGGGAAATATTTTTTTAGATTAGTATCTTTATATAATATTTAATTGTTTGACATATTTTTATATGTATAAGTAAATATCAAATAGTCAAGATAATAATAATTATCTGAGGGAGGAATGCGTTGCTTTTATGAGGAGCGAAGTTTTCAAATTGGTAATCGAAAAATATATAGAATCCTTTAGAAGGATACCGCACATGGATACTGTGTCTGGGCCACAGATGCGGAAATAATATCTATAGCGTCATTGTTGCAGACCGATATATTAAATTTTTAATAATTTTTAAAGAAAATATATTTATATAATCAAAATAACAATCATTTTATTAGAATTATATACATGTGATTAATATATATATTTGATTCTAATATTTTTATTCCATTATTTATCAGGGATGTGAACCCTTCGACAAAAAAAGGGTCCGGGTTGGGGTACAGGAATAAAATTTGAAAGGACCCGGGTCCGGGTTCAGGGAACATAAAAATAATGATTCAAAATAAGATTTTTTTTATTCATTTATTATTATACTTCTATACATATTCATAATTTACAAATGAATTTAAAAATGAAATAATTTATATTTTAAATGTTTTATTCTCGCACAATCATAATATCTTCTAAAATATCACCATTGAGATTACCACGTGAAGTAGATAATATATATTTTAAAGATGAAAATTCACGTTCTACCCTTACCTAAAATATATAGCTATCTTTATAAAATTATTGTACTTGTGTCGCCGGTACAGCCATGAAGATTCTAGATAAGATATATAATTCTGGATATATTGAAGAATTTTCTTCCCAAAATTTTAAAATATTTATAGCCTTATTTATTCTCTTAGCTTCTGAGAACTTTACTATTAAAGATGCAATAAGCATTTTTTGATCCTCCTTTCTATCTGTTGATAATTTGATTTTTTTTTTCTCCATCTAAAAGTAAAATTTCAAGATCATCAATGTTGCTATCATTATTATTATTATCACTACTACCAATAGGTATTGTCGTAGCCACCAATATTGTAAATAATGGAGTTTTGCTTATGCCATAAATCCTTAAGATGGTCTTTAGCCATTTGTTTTTGCTCAATACTCAATAAAACTTGATATCCAGGGTCTAAATATATAGAAGCGAATAAAACACTATTTTGCAAATAATGTTGCTCTCGAATTTTCATGTTTTCTAATATTTCGTATAAAAAGGACTGTAAATTTTTCTAAGTCTAATCGGCATCTAATCCATATGCTTTAAAATCAAATAAACATAATTGTTCTGATTGTAATCTTAATATTATTATTTTTTAAAGGAACTAATACCCTAATAAGGTCCTTTATTTGGCACCAATCATCTTCCGACAAAATGACTTCACATGCTCCTATAATAAAATTATTACAGAAATCTTTCAAACTTAATAATCGTTCTAGCATCATACAAATTGAGGACCAACGTGTTGTGCATTATCATTTAAATTAAAATATTATTACTTGTACTACAAAATAATTCACTTTCAAAATAATCATCGTATTTCTATAACAAACATATTAATAAATTTACATAATAAAATATTATTACACTGAAAAATTATGATATCAATCTCTAAATAAAATGGAAGTCCAGGAAGAAAATTGAAAGAAAAACGCGAAGATAAAATAAATGATTACAAAAAAAGTTAATAAAATTTAAAATAATTTATTTTATTTTTAAAAATTTTTATGACATCTAGAACCCTTGGACCCTCCACTTTTAAAAAGGGTTCGGGTTCAGCCAAAATACGAGGGTTCGGGTTCATATCCCTGTTATTTATTGCAATTTATTTAAAGGTACAATCGATAAGCATTTTTTTCGTTGAGTGCTATTTAATCGCGAATTTATATAATATTTATTGCATTTTATATTTTTTAAATAGTCATTTTTATAAAAAGTACAATAGTTAGACTTTTTTTTGATGAATGTGATGTAATTTTATGTTTACATAAGAATAAATCAAAGATCTGCAGGCCTACTTATCTTTTTTTAAAAGAAAGAAAGAAAGATATCCAGGGCCGTATTTTTTAAAACCTAATATTTTAAATCGTCAATTAGCTATAAAAATTGAAAATGTAATATATTTTTAAAAAATCCGGGCCGGGCCATGCAAATTGTACCTCTGCAGAAATAATTTAAAAGTGTCGAAAATAGAACTAAAATGTTAATATTACTAAATATTAGAAATCGCAATATTACCTGTCACTCATAAGTGTCTATATTACTAAATATAGAATCTTTTACATTACACGTCAGTCATAAGTTACACTAAATATTGAAACTTTTATCATTACACGTTAGTCATAAATGTAAGTTTTACTAAATAGTAGAAACTTTTAACTACACGTCAGTTATAAATATCACATTACACCAGGCCTAAAAAATCTGGGGTAAGCCTAAAAATATGAAACACTAGTTGGGTCGAGCCAAAAAAATTTTTTTAAAATCCGGTCCGGGCCTCGCAAATAGTATCCCTGCAGGTCTTTAATAATTATAATCCTTTTATATATTTTTAAAAATAGTTTCTTAAATTTATCAATACTCTATTATTTCAAAAAATTAATCTGAAATAATTTTTTTTTAAATAAGAATTAAATAAAAAACCTTCTACTTACACTCATTTACGATGAATGTATTATTATAGTGTATTGTTTAGCATAAATTTAAGTTGGCTCACATAATGCTCACCCATTTTAAATTACATTTCAAAATTTAGCAGAAAATTATCCAGAATTTAGTTCTTTTTTTGTAAAATTACTCATTGACTATGATTGTATTGGATGCAAAAAAATCGATGTTTAGCAATCTATGTATGTATAAATAAGCATATAATAAATGTATCGAATACTTTTTTACCGCAATATATTTTGCCCTATTTCATCTAAAATTTTAATTCTAATAGAGTTTATTTTTTAAATTTTTAGCAAAAAACTTTGAAGATCAAAAAAATTAAAGATCTTTTCGCAAAGAAAAATTTTGAGCAAAATAAAAAATTCTCATCTAAAAAATCTTTGATTTTCCCTTTTATGTTTTTTTTTAAATGAATAAAAAAAAAATTTTCCAGATGTTTTTTAAAATGAGAAAATCAAAGAAGAATTTTGCTCAAAAATCTTTCTTGAGCATGTCAATTTTTTTTTTACAAAAATAACTTCACATTTTTTGATGTTCAAAACAGCGAAGATTTTTAAATTTTGAGCAAATGTTGAACCCTTCGTAGCCCCCAACTACCCCCTTAATAGTTTGGAAGCAAATTGCTCATACACCCCACCCCTACTTCCTCCCGTTCGTGACATCACATTTTTTGATCTTCAAAACAGCGAAGATTTTTGAATTTTGAGCAAATGTTGAACCCTTCGTAGCCCCCAACTACCCCCTTAATAGTTTGGAAGCAAATTGCTCAAACCTCCCACCCCTACTTCCTCCCGTTCGTGACATTGATTCAAACAAACACTGCTACAAATTTTAAAAGGCGGGAAAGTTTTTAAACTTACTTAATCATATTATTTTTATTGAATCACGCTTCACCTTTTATATTTGTCATCTTTCTTAAAATTTTTTTTATATGTCTAAAGAACTGTATTATGATGATCTAAAGACTCGTTTAAAATATTTATTTCAAAAATTGTATGCTACCAGAAATTTGATATTTGGTCATTTTTTTTATTGAATTTGGGTAGTGTATTATTAAAACCATTATTTAAAAAGTCTTTTTATTTTTACCTGCTTTCGTATTTTTTTAAGCAATTTTTAAAAATTGTTGTGGGAAGGGGGTCGATTTGAACCTTTATCTCCTTTTCAAATCGCCCATAAAAGCATCTACAATCAACCCTATGTAGAAAATTGTAAAATATAAATTCCATAGAGGAATGGTATAATCCCTTTTCAATTTAATTATCAAACGTAGTTTTTCCTACTCCTTTAGTGGATTAAGTTAAAGTAGAGGTCTGCATGAGTTGACCCAACCCCAAAACTTAACCTGGGAAACTGCGATTATTTTTTTAGTGTGGATCGGGTTTGGAATATTTTTTTACAAATTTTAAATGTAAGTGATATAAATCACGTTCTCATTGTTTAGTATCCTAAAATTGTATTTATTTTAAATTATATGTTTAACATATTGAAAAAGAATTAAATTTCAGGGTGAACATTTTTTTAAATATATTATTATTTTAGGTATCAGGTTGGGTCGGAATATGAAATTAATTTTATGTTGGTATTGAGTTGCATCCAGAATTTTAAAAAATAGTTCTCAGGTCGAAAAAATGTTTATCTTCCTACAATACGGGTTGGGTTGAAAAAGTGTGTCTCCTGCAGGTCTTTAGTTTGGAGTATAATATAAATAAAGGCTAAGGAGTTAAATCATCCATTTTTAAAAAAAATTTATCTATTAATTTACACGACAGAATAAGCCCTCATCCGAATAAATTAATATTATATTCTCATTTTACTGAATTAAAATCTATTCGATATTTTTATTGAAAAAAAATTATTTGCATTTCTTTTTATAAACAGTATAGCGCCGATGAAGTTAACACTCTATACTCATTGATAATGGTGCCGGATTTCTTGTACAGGTTGTTATTTTGGGATGCTACATACTTGCCGCAAGTTTTAGGCGCTTGTGGTAGTGTTTATTCGTTGAAATATCCCGGTCATAATTTTAAAGGTATCGCATATCTTCTGTTATACAAATCTGATCGTCCTAGCCTTGTCATTTAATTATAATACAATGTCTAAATTGGTTGATAAACATTAAATTACCTTGCAATTATTTAAAAGATAATTAAATAATACAATATTTATTTAATTTACTTACTAATTATTCATTATTCTCAAAGGCAACCATATATCTTTTTTTCAGGGAAAGGGGCATATATACTTTTTAAAAACTTTATTTTCGGAAAACATTTAGTATGATGTGTTTGTGATATTACAAGTTGAAATGTTAAAAAAATGCTTGGGTACAAAATGATTTCTTTTAAAATTAGTTATGCAAAAAAATCAATTCCTTTATGTTAATATCAAATTTTCAGAATTTGGTTAGTGGAAATATATTTTCTTAATACATAAATTGGTGAATATACAGATTCCTTATAGACTATTTATTTTTTAAAATTTATTTCATATATAAAGTTACCCGATTCACAAAATGGAAAATCAGAGCCAGTCTTGCCCAGAATCTCATCGCATTTTCTATTGATTTTCTCTATAGATCGCCTTATTCCTCAGATTTCTCACCAATTTTAGGGATATATCGCTTCGATCCCAATCTGCAATTTCGCGTTACTGATGATTACCAAACTAAGATTATGTTCCCCTCCGAGGCACGTTGGATTTTTATTTTGAAACTAATATATTTTCGCTTGTTTTAACTTCAATATCCCGGCCTTTAATGAATCCTTAATTTTTTATTTCCACAAAGGTGTTAATTCGAATCCGGTTGATATTGTCGAGATAAAAAATAAATACTCTAAATTATATTTATATTTTAATACTAATCGTATCTTTTCTCTTGGATGTACAAGCTCATAGCCAAAAATTTTACAGGGGTGGGGGGGGGGGGGAGATATAATTTTTTTTATATTGAAATTTTTTTTTGGAGTATTAATAATTTATTAGAACTAATTATCATATAAAATATTAAGAGCAAATATAATACGGTTAAAAAATATTATAGCTATATGAAAAATATAAAATTAAACATTTTATAATGATTTGAAAAGCTAATCAAACCTTGGGTATTCCATACCAAATCGATAACTTTTCGACTCGACCTTTTTAATTTCGATAAAATTTTGTATACTGAGAGAATATCATTAGAAAACATCGAATCCAAAATTTTAGCCTCCTAGTACTCATAGTTCCCGAGATATCAATGGTCAAAAATGCAAAAATGACGTTTTTTCGAAAAATGCGATTTTTTAAAAATTGAGATAAGTTAAAAAATATAAGTTATATGTCAATTTATAACTCTATTAAGGGCCTTTTATTGAATATTAAAATTTTTTTCAAAATAATATTGTTGCGGTTTTTATTTAAGTTATAAATTTTAAACATGAAAACTCCAAGTGTTTCGCTTTCCAAATTTTTTGAATTTGATATTTTCTTATTCTCTAACCTTATATCTATTCATAAAAAAAATTTAAATTTGGGACAGCCATGGGTTTTTTAGTTATTGCGATTTAAAAAATCAAAAAATAAATATTATTTTCAAAAATAGATGGCGCTCCTTTATATAATTACGCGTTTAAAATTATTATTTTTTTTAAACTTTTTTCCATTTTAAACATAAATAATAAGATTTTTTAGCATTAATATTATGAAAATATATTTAAATCATTTGATAGACTTACTTATTATTATTATTACTTTATTGATAACTTGTAAAAATTATTAGTTTTTATAATAAATGATTAATTTCCTAAAAAGATAGTTACAATTCCTATAAAAGAAAATATAATTAATTTTTGAAAGATAATAGCAAGTTTTGATATTAATTAATTTTTATTTTATAAATATTTCAATATTATTTTTTTCTTAAAATTATTTATAATGTATAAAATATAAATGTGCAAATCCTTTTAAAGAATCTAAACACTTTAATTGTAAAAAGAACCTGCGTAAAGTCACGACGTGGATGACACAATTTCCAAACATTGAGGCGGAACACTATATTTGTGATAAATGTCGTAAGCGTTTATCACAAAAAAATATTGAAAATATAAATTCTGATAACGAATATGTAAATAATATCCCCACAGCATCCGCATCAATAGATACAATCAATTTAACCTTAAACGAAATTAAAATATCTCCTATTAAGAAAAAAAAACTAACTGAAAAAAATTATCCAAAAAAAAGATAGCAAAAATATCAAAAGCTCTTTCAGATATAATAATTAACAATCCAGAATCGGACACAAAAGACAATAATGATATACTCAACAATATGAAATTACATTATCCTAATTTATCTAAAAATAAAAAATATCAATTGCTGACCATTCTGCCTCCTAATTGGAGTGCAAATAAAATAAAAACGGAATTCAACGCTACATATCATATGGCATATAATTCCAAAATCATTTTAGAAGAAAAAGGGATTCTTTCAACTCCAAATCGAAAGCCTGCAAAATATCTCAATCAAAAAACAGTTGATATTGTTAAAAGTTTTTTTTGCAGTGATGAAGTTAGCAGGGTATTACCAGGAAAAAAAGATTGCATATCTATCATTGAAAAGGGGGAACGAGTGAACGCTCAAAAAAGGCTAGTTCTTAATAATTTAAAAGAATTATATAATCATTTTAAGGAGAGTAATTCAAGCATAACAATTGTATTTTCGAAATTCGCAAGCTTAAGACCAAAAAATAGCATATTGGCAGGGGCTAGCGGAACACATAGTGTATGCGTTTGTAGCATACACCAGAATATTAAACTAATGATTTTAGGCTGTGAATTAGCAACATTGACTAAAAATGGTGAGGATATTTTAACAACTTATAGAGATGTTATAGGCAGAATGATTTGCAACCCCCCATTACCAACCTGTTATTTTGGTGACTGTAGCGAGTGTCCTGGCTCGACACTCTTAAAAGAACGCATTGAAAAATTATTTATAAAAAATGATATAGCTCTTATTACGTTTAAACAATGGGTTTCGGTAGATAGAACAACTCTGGAGACTATTTCTCAATCTTCAGACGAATTTATTAATTATTTTTTCGATAAAATGAATATTCTCATACGCCATTCATTTATTGGTGAAAAACAAAGTTCATTTCACAATAACCTAAAAAATAGTTTAGAAAATAATTATTAGTGACTTTTCAGAAAATTATTCCTTTATTGTCCAAGACGAAGTTCAGGGTTATCATTGGACAACTTCGCAAGCTACGCTGCATCCATTCTCAATTTATTATAAAATAGGCAATCTAATTAACAACCTAAGTTTTGTGGTAATATCGGAATCCTTAATTCATAATACTGTTTCATTCCATTTATTCCAATCGCATTTGATTAATTTTTTAAAAAATAAATTCGACACTCCACCAGAAAAAATTTACTACTTTTCTGATGGTTCAACAGCTCAATATAAAAATAGGAAAAACTTCATCAATGTTTGTTACCATGAAATCGATTTTGGTGTCCAAGCAGAATGGCATTTTTCTTTTACGGCACATGGTAAAAGTGCCTGCGACGGCATAGGCGGCACAGTAAAAAGGTTAGTTGCCAGGGCAAACTTACAAAGACCTTATACTGATCAAATAATTACACCTTTACAATTTTATAAATATGCGGAAGAGCATATAAAAGGTATAAATTTTTCTTATGCCACCATACCAGAGTATGAGGAAGAAGAGATGAGGCTACGTGAGAGATTTAGTAAAGCTATCTCAATACCTGGGACACAAAAAATCCACGCAGTGTTTCCGATTGGTTTAACTAAGCTCAAAACTAAACTATATTCTAATTCGCAGACATTTGTTGTGGAGAATATAATATATCAACGTGAAGATCTTTTGATTGAGGATCTGTTAATCTATGAGATTAGAGGATATGTGACATGTGTGTATGATAACGATTGGTGGTTAGGATTTGTACAAGAGGTGAATGTAATTAGAGATGAAATAAAAATTAATTTTCTTCATCCTAAAGGACCAGCAAACTCTTTTGTTTATCCAACGGCACAAAATCTCCTTTACATACCAAAAAATAATATTTTAACAATAGTTAACCCATCAACGGCTACTGGGCGTACATATAATCTATCGCAAAACGAAATTATCATGGCGTCAAAACAATTAAATTTAAGGAAAACCCGAAAATAAGTAATATCTTTCATGAATTTTTATTTATCTATTATATTTACAAATTAATAAAATAATTTTACGAAATTTAAAATTATTAATGCTGGAAAATCTTATTTATGTTTAAAATGGAAAAAAGTTTAAAAAAATTAATAATTTTAACAAAACGCGTAATTTTATAAAGGAGCGCCATCTATTTTTGAAAATAATATTTATTTTTTGATTTTTTAAATCGCAATAACTAAAAAACCCATGGCTGTCCCAAGTTTAAATTTTTTTTATGGATAGATATAAGGTTAGAGAATAATATTAAATTCAAAAAATTTTGAAAGCGAAACACAGTTTTCATGTTTAAAATTTATAACTTAAATAAAAACCGCAACAATATTAGTTTGAAAAAATTTTTAATATTCAATAAAAGGCCCTTAATAGAGTTATAAATTGACATTTAACTTATAGTTTTTAAATCATTATTTTTTAACTTATCTCAATTTTAAAAAATCGCATTTTTCAAAAAAACGTCATTTTTGCACTTTTGACCATTGATATCTCAGGAACTATGAGTACTAGGAGGCTAAAATTTTGGATTCGATGCTTTCTAATGATATTCTCTCAGTATACAAAATTTTATCGAAATTAAAAAGGTCGAGCCGAAAAGTTATCGATTTGGTATGTAATTACCCCCTTGCGATTGCGCCAATTTCTTATGTGTTGGGGATTAGATCTCGATGAGCAAAGCTAGTTCAATCAATTTTAAGATGTACTTTTGATATAGGCTTTTATTCTCTGTAGTGTAGAAAATGTCCACTCTTGCCAAAATATACAGTAATTTTAATATATTTGCAATCTTTATAAAATGTATTTTATGCAATGCTTCCACTGTATTTTTTAAAGGATTATTTACAAAAATGAATCCTTTCATACCATTTAAATTTTGAAATTGCGGCCTTCATATACATTTATATTTTATGAATAAAATTCAGCTAAATATTTAATTTTTCAATATCAATTGATAAGATCAGAAGGAGTTATGAGACATGGTATTTGTAAATTGAATAGCGCCATTTGATAAATCACAAATCGTTTATTGATATGAATCAAAATTAAATTTAAAAGTGGAAATGGTTATTTTATATTAATCCTCAATTGAGTCAACGTTAATATTGAAATGATTTGTTTGTCGGTGGAAGTCGAAGCTTGTGAATCTTAAAATCATATATTTCGCTGGTCGATATTATCTCTTAGTTTTATGTTTTAATATATATATTTGCGATTCTCATTACTTCAGCCAAATCCATTTTTTGAAAAATATTGCATAAAATTGTTGTGTAATAAATAATATATTCCAATGTAAAAAATCGGCAGTCATATTAAATTTAATAATGTATCAGTTTCAGAAGAAATATCTGTTTCAGGGGATTCTGATATCTCTCCAAGGGCATACAAAATAGGCTCTTCTAGATCCAAAAAATGCTGTAACAGCTTTATGTCGGGACTCCATCTTGTCTTTCAGGCTTTTTGCAGTTTCTTTTTTCCTGTGGCACAAGAAGTCTCAGTAATAATTATATTCAGCATATTTTGCTTTCATACACTGGAAATTTCTAATTATAGTTATTAGTAAAGATAAATTAAATAGAATTTTTTTGGTTGATAAAATTTCTTATATCCATCAGTGTTTAGGGTTTAAAAAATGTAAGAAAATGAACTTTAAATTATAATATTAATATATAAATAAATATTTAAATTAATTTTAACTTTTGCTTATATTTAGAATAGAATATATCCCATTTGAAATAGAACATCTGCAATTCATGAAGCCCTTTTATAGCTATATGGGGGGAGGGGGATTTCTCCCTGCTGGCTACGCGCCTTTGGACATATATTTATGAAGGGGAACTTTCAGTTTTTTGAAATATATAGACGAAGAAATTGGAGTGATTTTTTTTTCTAAATAAAAAAATATAAATTATGATTTTAAAATGTAATTATGCTTGTTTTTTGGGAAAGTGTAGTCCCATTTGTTTTTATAAAATGAACTTTTATTTTTTAATTATCTTTTAATGTAATAAACGAGTTCTTTTGATAAAAAATTTTTAATAGGTCAATAATAAATTTGATACCCCCTTTCCAAATTAATTTTTTAATGTTTTTTTATCCTTTCATATTCAATATAGATTCTAACGCCCTTTAGAATTTCAAATCGGCTACATAATTTACCTATCAATATCAGTAATTCCAGTTTTTTTCGTATCTGCCCAGTCTTAATTGATCATTTAAACCTATTTGATAATTATCCAGATGTTCTCTTTGAAAATCAATCGATATCCGAAAGCAAAGCACTTAAAGATATCATGAGGAAAATGAAAAATGAATGCCACTTTATGGGTTTGTTTAAAAAATAAAGGAAGTTTTTATTCATTAAAAAAAACCTCATTATATAATTCTCGAAGTTTAGTAGAGCCCTTCATGAACCTATCCGTCATCTTGTCTAAAGTCTGATTGAACTGAATTGAACATGTTCTTAAAGTCAATTTTTTTATAAAAATTTAAAAACTTTGTAATTTTTTATAAATAATATTAGTCTTTTATATTTTACATTTCTTCTGACCGGATAAAAAAATTTAATATTATTTTAAAAATATAACTTTCAAATTCATAAAATTTTTTAACATAGTAATGAACAAAGCGTCATTTATCGATGCCGAATTTCATGATATCGTTATTACTTCTCTATTCTCCCAATTCAATGCATTGTTATGGCGTTCCCTCAAAATTCATCGCCACCCCATTACTTTCGCTAAACCTGGTGAATGGGCTCTCGACAAATGGATAAAGGCATTTAAAATTATAGAAGAGTGGAAATTGCTTATAGATCCACCTTACTCTTCCATGGACTCTAAAGACTCGTATATGATACAAAGGTATGTGGAGGAGGCCTGGTTTTTATGAGCTATAACTACAACTGACTTCTCAAATGTAATTCATCTACTATTATATCTATCAATCTTAATTTATGCGTTATAATATTTGTTGCAGTTTTTAAAAAAAATGTTTTATGAGTATGAACAATTATTTTTTATTCTGTTATTATATCAGTTTTATTTCTATTTTTTGTAAAATATTATAAATACGTTATTATAAAAAAAAGCGCCAAATGTAAATAAATTATATAATATATTATTGTTAAAGTTAATCATAATAAAAAAGTAACAAATTATGGGAAATAAATACATGATCTAAAAAGTATATCTGTTTCAAATTTCGCTTATTTATTTTATACTTATATTTACCTCGTTACATTATTTGCAATTTTGTAAAAAAAAATTAGTATTTTATTAAATATACATCAAACCAAGTGACTTCGTTAAATATTCCTTGTAAATCTTCTTGGGATGGAAGCTTAAGAACTTTCTGGATATTTAGAAACCTATGTTTTCGTATCGGGCTGATATTTCATCTTATTTCAAATATCGGTTAGTCGATATTATTAAATTATCCTATCCGATAAAATGGCGTCTTAATTTAAAAAAAATTTATTTCGAATTTCATAATATATTTATTTATTACTTATTATGTAAATGGATTAATGTTATTATTATAAATAAGTGATATATAATAAAAATATTTTATATAATTTTAGATTCATGAATATAAATGATAACTGTACATTATATTATATTTAAATGACTTATGTTGGTATAGTTAAATTATAGATATTATATTAAAAGTATATGAGATGAGTTATGCGTTAAAAATTAAAACGATTAGTATGTTTACAGAATACAAAATCAGATATGATATCCGATCGGTTATCGGTCCATATCAATTTAATATCGGGTGGCCTCTAAGTAGTGGTAGTTTCGTAAAGAAGATGTAACCACAGCCTTTTTTTAATTTAATTCACAAATTACTGAAGAAAATGATAGATCTTCACTAATATACTTATAGTTTTTCTGATTAGTTAAAATTTTTAGATGACTTATGCTATTTTTGAAACGATGAATTTATAAACTTCTAGGAATATTTCAAAAAATATAAGTAAGAACCTGGGCGAAATTAAGGATAAGTTTCATATAAAATATAGGTCTCTGCTAAAATCATACCATCCTGATGGTGATCTTACAATGCTTTACCCTTTGAACCAAGGATCTGGTTACAAGATTCTGGAAACCATGCCCTCCAACAATCTCGATTTCTGTTTTCCGGAAATGAGCTAACATTTTCTATTAGATTACTGCGAAATTATTATATCTTAGAATGTAAATATTGTGAAACCAGCGTAGATAACAAGGGTAGACATTGCCTACTTACCGCGTTTGTCAAGACCATTTCCCACGGCATACCAAATGTAACCACATAAATTTCCTCTAGACTGGAACCAATTGGCATATTTAGAACTCATGCGAAACATCCAGATGGAATATCCTTAATTCAATGATCAAGGGGTTAGTATTTGGTTTGGGACTTCTGCATTGATCCAAATACATCCAACCACAACGTAGCTGCTCTCAAAATCACACAATACAGCTTCAATCAGCCTAAGGTAGTGTTAAACTGCCCTAATTTAGTCTATTTTTAAAAACTGCCCTATTAAGATATCAGCCAAAATAATATTGTGTAAGCTTGCAGATTTTGCTTATATTTGGAAGAAAGGTTTGGAAATCATTTCTAGATTTACGTAATATTACTTTGGTAAAAATCTTAAGCGAGCCTTTTTAAAATCGTCGTTCTAACTCCTAAGTTTATTTCTTCCATCGAATAATCTTCCATGCCTCCTTTTACTTTATTTCTTTCTTCCTATTTTCTCTTTAATATTTTCTTTTAGTCATCTTTTTTTAATCTTTATCCTTTTCTTCTCCTTAACTATAATTTAAATTGATTTATTAAATAAAGAAACAATTAAAAGGAAAAATTTTAAATGATTATAACTAGTGCTGCAAACGTTACTTCAAAAAAGAAACGAGTTGCTCGTTACGTTTGAATAAGGGAACGAGTTACCGTTACTCGTTACCTTGTGAAAATGATTAGGGTTTTAAGTTAAGGAATGATAATATTATCACGTTTTAATCGTGATAAAGAGGAATATTATTTTAAAAAGCGTTTTACACGCGTTTCGTTTTATTTCTTTTTAATTTTATTGTTATTTATTAATTTTCAATGTTGTTTTTTTTGGCCTTATGAAATAAGATATGTTTAATATAGGGTATCAATCGATAGCTAATCAAAAGATGGTTCAGGAATATTTTTATCAAAATAAATTATCGATATTGGTATCGAATTATAACTAATTTTAATATCTTTTGACTGAAAGTCTTCATTCTTGGTCTTGATGGGTATGACTTGGTCTGGGGGGGGGGGGGGGTAGAGGAGGGGTGTAAAAAATATTTTTTGATATGGGTATCAAATAAAAGGTAATTAAAATATTTTTTTATTGTAATAATAATCACTCATAAAAGGCGGGTATAGGTCTTGGGGGGTCAGGAATATTTTTATCAACACAAAATATCGATATGGGTGTCAAATAAAAGCTAATTTAAATATCTTTCAATTTAAAGTATTCATTTTTAGTCTTGATGGGTATGACTTGGTCTAAAGGGGGGGGGGCGGGTTTAAAAGATAATTTTTTTGGGTATCAAATAAAAGGTAATTAAAATATTGTGGGCGGGTCTAGGTCTTGGGGGGTCAGGAATATTTTTATCAACACAATATATCGATATGGGTATCAAATAAAAGCTAATTTAAATATCTTTAGATTGAAAGTATGACTTGGTCTGGGGGTGGAGGGGTTTTTTTTATATTGTAATAATAATAATCGAGGCCGGGTCTAGGTCTTGGCGGGTCAGGAATATTTTTATCAACACAAAATATCGATGTGGGTATCAAATATAAGCTAGTTTAAATATTTATTGATTGTAATAATTATACTCTAAGTAGGCTGGAGGTCTTAGGTGGACAAGAATATTTATATAAACACAAAATATTGATATAGGAATCAAATAAAAGATATTTTAAAAATCTTTTGAATTGTAAAAAAATATTTTTTTTAATATGGGCATCAAATAATAGGTAACAAAAATAGTTTTTATTGTAATAATAATTAACCTCTAAATGGGCTCTAGGTCTTGGAGGGACAGGAAATTTATATTTAACTTTTATTTACTACCCATGTTTATGTTCTGCGTTAATAATAATATTTATTACATCTTAAGATGCCCGCTTAGCCTGTTAAAATTAATATAATTAAAAGATTTTTTAGTAATTATTTATGATACACATATAAATTTTTATTTTTACCCCCCCCCCCCCTGCCCCATTCCCAGATCAAGTTCAACCCTTTAAGATAATAAATACTTTCAGTCAAAAGATATTTAAAATACCTTTTATTTGATTATTATTAATATTTTGTATTTATATAAATATTCCTGACCACCTAAAATCTCTGGCCTACTTAGAGTATAATTATTACAATCAAGAGATATTTTAATTAGCTTTTATTTGATACCTTTATCGATATTTCATGTTGATAAAAATATTCCTGACCCCCCCCCCTACCCCAAGACCTAGACTCGCCCTCTATGAGAAATTATAATTATTACAATTTAAAAAAAAATTAAATACCTTTTATTTGATAAAAATTATTTTTTACAACCCCCCCCCCTCCCCAGACCAAGTCAAACCCATCAAGACACAAAATGAATACTTTCAATCTAAAGAGTGATTATTATTATAACAATAAAAAAAAAATTTTTAATTACTTTTTATTTGATACCCATATCAAAAAAAACTATTTTTTACACCCCCCCCCTCCATTTACCTCCCAGACCTCATACCCATCAAGATCAATAACGAAGACTTTCATACAAAAGATATTAAAATTATTATTTGATACCCATATCGATATTATATTTTGATAAAATTATTCCTTACACCCCCCCCTCCCATCCAGACCTAGACTCGCCTGGTGAGATTGACCTGCAGTTGAATCAAGGTTGCTAGGTTAAAATTTTCAATTTGCGGGAGAAATTTAGTATTTTGCGGGGGAAATATGAAAATTGCGGTAGAAATAAAAAATTGCTAATAAAAAGTTTTTTGTTAGCCAATTGACTAATTATCCGCCTATTATTTTTTAAAATTAGTTAATATAAATGCAAAGTCGGTAAATATTCAAAATAAAATATATTAATTTATAAAAAAAAAGACGAACGATCTTTTTTAAATATATAAGAATGTAAAGATAAAATAACAAACAAACGATTTTAATTTTACAATATTTTATGCGAATATCCCTCAAGACCGCAATTGGAAATCTACCGTATGTGTGTGTATAACATTATAGGAATAGGCGTTTAATTATCGCGTATCAAGTTTAAATACATAATAAGATAATATTGTACTCATTTCAATGATAATTATATTATTTATTATAGTTCAATCACATTATTATAATCAGTGCAGGGGAGTGTATCTATATTTATTGCAAAACAAAAATATTCTCCATAAATAAGAAATAATACAGATGCAACTACAGTTGCGGCAATTGTAATCACTTATCTTGTAGTACAACATTCACAGAGCTATTTATCATTACAATGTAGGTAGAATCTTTCCCCATAATATTTAACGACTCCAAGATAAATGAAAACTTTACTTGTAGAACAAAAATGAGCAAGGGTATTATCAATGTTTTAGAACCTGAATCCAGGAAATCTTGACGATTTGAAAGATGGGCATACATGCAATTCTAACAGATGCATCTAATAAGGGAAATATTAATTATTTCCCTTGATCCTCTCCTCCGCTATTTCAACAAAATTAAGGACCTTTCAATTAAACTATTAAATTTTTTTCCTTCATGAAAAATCCAAAGACATAGCTAACCATATAATGGTAAATATAATAAATTGCATGTCAGCTTTCTGATTTGATAATGCCTCAGTGAATTTGGGAAAAACCAGAGTGTATTTATAGAATTAAGTCAGCACAATGTTGGATGCGATTTTTTTCTAATACCCGCCATCGACAGAATTATAAAATTTTATAAACCTTTAAAAAAAATATTTCTTAAATATAGATTATAAAAGCTGTCCTAACATTTTGAAAATTTTTTACAATAATGAATGGCAGAGGTATATTTAGGAATGATTTCACATGTAGGAAATCTACTACATGCTGTTAATGTGTAGTTACATACAATCGGAAGAATTTTAACAAAGATTCATAAAATTATGCTGCAGATGTGTTCATCTTTACAATTAAAAATTGACAATAAATTTTATGACGCCATTACTAAAACTATATTAAAATGTTCAAATATTTTAAAAATACCGATAGATATTGATGTCTTGTTTGAGGAGATTGTAATGCTCTCTATTTTTGATATACAATGTAAAAAATATATTTATTTTATGCGAATGTATAAATAAGATTTTATAAAATATAAAAAAAATATGGAAAATTAAATAGTTATAATGTTAATTATATTTTATTTGAGATTTAAATAATGGAACTAAGCGTTTACTGTCGTTATTGAGATATTTATAAAATTCCTGGCATTACATATTATAAATTTGTTTAACCATTAGCTCGGCCTCTAATGTTGTTAAAGCAATCTGATTTCTCTCCAGGCAGTCCTCATCAGGCTAAAAATGTGCTCGGATGAGGCATAGGAATGAGGTAAGGAGAAGACATACTCGCATATTTTTCCCAAGCATGGGGATTTATTGTTATTACGAAAAAATTTTTACCCATTTCTCCTCTGCTTTTAGACCATCTAACTTTAATTCTGGCGAATCATAAAAAATAGAGAGAATTACTCTCCTCAAACAAGACATCAATGTCTTTCGGTATTTTTAATATATTTATTAAATTACAAAAACCATCAATTGATGGTTTCTGTTCCAAGGTTATAATATTTATACATTCGTAAATAGAGTTATTAAAATCAAATTTTGATTGTAAATATTCTAAAATTGTCTTAATAAAAATATCTGCTTCATTTAAAAATGTATTAATTAGTGTATTATTTGAACATTTTAATATAAGATTTTTAGCAATAGCGCAATAAAATTTATTATCTATTTTTAACTGTATTTTTTTAAGGGTTTGTAAAATTTTAAAATTCTATCGATGGCAGATATTAATGATAAGCAATATCGCAACAATTCACACCATTCCAAGTCAGACCACTCTATCAACTCTTTTAATTTATTAACTTTTTTAGTTGATTAACTAATTCGTTAAAACATTTCATCACAATTATTTCGACATCTACAGATAGTACATTCATTGCCCTCTTTCAAGAATTATGTAGTATATGTAGACCTGTGCGCCCGAAAACGCCGCCATTTAAGAAAATCTCGGCGGCGGGCCGCCGATTTTCATATCGGCGGTGCACGACCGGCGTAAAAATTACTTTCATATTTTATACCTTTTTATTCTAATAATTGGTCAACATCACTATTGTAATTTTTTTAATGTCAATCAGGATTTTGATGAATTTTTATTTTCTACTATTTTAAAATCATAATTATATTGCATTATAGATTCAATCAATCAAAAATCTAAAATTCTAAAAGTTACCATAATTTTACATATTTTTAAAATGGATGCATTTACATTTAATAATTCTATAAATAATTTTAATATCCTAACTCTGAAAAAAAAAATCCATAGTCTAATTTTTTGGATACTTACACTTAAAAAGAGATAACAAAATAATTTCCATAAATTCTGACAAATTTTACTGCAATTGTTGCTTAGAAAATGCTATTGGAGACGATGATGACTTAAATAAGCTATTTTCACAGTATATTTTTTTTTAAATATTATTTTCTCATATATAGCCAAAATCTTTACTAAATTAAAATATATTTTTTGTAAAATATAACCTAGCTATAAAATTCAAAACTTTTAAATAAACATTAGCACGGGAAATCTGTTAAAACACTTGACTTCTGAACATAATATTGAAGCAGATACTTCATCAAAATCGCAAGATTTAAAAAAATATTTTATATCCAAACCAAAATTCCAGACAAATTCTAAAACCTCTAAAAAATGGCTTCTAGCAAGAAATTATATGTTATTATGTTGTGCTGACTTATTACCTTTTCAATCAATTGATAATATAGGAATGAAAGATTTTTTTAAGGTATCAAATTTATAGGTTAGGTGACTTAGAACAAGAATGCCACAGTTTTCTTGGAAAACGATATTCACAAGATGTGGACGTTCTAAAATTTTGGAAAGAAAAGGAACTTCCCAATCTTTCCAAGCTCGCCAAAAAAATTCATTGCATTCTGGCGACCAGCACACCTAGTGAAAGAGTATTCTCTACCGCTAGATTGATGTTTAATTCAAGATCATCATTATGTCCCGAAAATTTAAATAATATAATTTTTATGCATGATAATTATAAAATTACGAAATCGATTTTATATTTATAATGAGTTTTCTATTAAATATATATTAAAAATTATGCCGAGATATCTGTAGAGTAGTGATATTTGTTTTTTTTTAAAAAAAAATTATTAAGCAATTAAAAAAATTTATGTTATAAAAATTTATAGTCGATTAGATTTTTGAAAATTGCGCCGGCCGCCGATAGTTTGGTCGGCGCACAGGTCTAAGTATATGGCATATACAACCAATTGGTATTAATTCATTATTGTGCTGCCTCAATTCGGTCAATACACTTTGGTTTTTGCCAAAATTTACAGAGGCATATCATTGCAGAAAGCTGACATGCAAATTATTGATAACCTTGAATCAGCTATATTTACCATTATGTGGTCTACATCGTTGGATTTTTCACTATCCGAGGAAAAATTTTTTAACAGTTTTATTGAAATGTTCTTATTCTTGTTGAAATAGTGAAGGATCAAGGGAAATGTTTTAATATTTTCCTTATTAGATGTATCTGTTAGAATTGCATATGGATGCCCATCTTTCAAATCGTCTAGAATTGACCTCTAGGATTCAGGTACTAGTGCACTTGTGATAGCCTTGCTCATTTTTGTTCCACCACAAGTAAGATTTGCACTTATATTGGAGTCGTTAAATATCATGGGAAAGATTCGACCCACATTGTGATGACATAGCTCTGTGAATGTTGAACTACATGATAGTTTTATACGATTTCCGCAACTGTAGTTGCATCTGTATTATTTATTATTTTTGGAGAATATTTTTGTATTGCAATCGATGTTGATACACTCCCCTGTACTGACTTATATGAATGAAATGATGCTTATTATTGGATAAAAATAAAACAGGATAGAAAGAAATTTACAAACTGGACATGTTTTTCAAATAAATATTTAAAATTTATTTTAAAAATATAAAAATAATCAATTGCTGCCTCTCAAAATTATATTATTTATATATTAAAAAAGTTAAAATACTTTTAAAAAAATTGCGGGACAAATTAAAAAATTGCGGTAGATTTTTGCGGGAGATTTCCAATTGCTGTAGTTTTACGGGAGAAAGATGTCTGCGTGTAAACTAAAAAATTGCGGGAGTCCTGAGTTGAATAAATCTTTTGATTAGCTATCGATTGATACCCTATATTAGACATATCTTATTTCATAAGGCCAAAAAACAACATTGAAAATAAATAAATAACAATTAATTTTAAAAAAATAAAGCAAAACGCGCGTAAAGAGCGTTTTAAATTTAGATTCTTGTATGTCATGGTTAAACGTGATAATACCGTATAGTTCTTTATCCATTAAAAAATTGAATTCTAAAAGGGATCCCTTTAAAACTCATGATGATTCCGGATAGTTCTGATCCCTTTATAAATTACGACATATATAATATAAATAAAATTATACAAAAAATAAGATATCTTTTTATAATATTTTTTTTATTTATATAATTTTTTTATTAATGTTGTCTATTTTATTTTTTTTTGTTGCAATATTATTTTTATAATATTTTTTTTTATCATTTTTATAATTAATATAATATGTACATAAGATTAATATATTAAATTTAATATATTTTTAAGTTGTACATGTAAACTATTTGTATATATTCATTGGCGTACCCCCCCCCCCAAAGCCAAAATGCAGATGCCGGACATATTTTTCAAAAATTATTATTTTTTATATTTTATTATAATTATTTATATCTATTTCTTTTTAAATTTTTATATTATTACCTTTTCATTTACCAATTTACTTTATCAATTAATTTCATTTTCAAGTTTTCCTTGTGGCGTAATATTTATCTATTATTTTTAAATTTCCCGGTATTATAATTTTCAAATATCTAGTCATGGATATTAGACTTTTTTTAAAAACGCTGAAGGTGAAAATCATGCCAAAAAGCAAAAAAGTATAGTATGATAATTTAAATAACAAAAGCTGTGAACTGATGATTTCCTCAAAAGAATCCATTCAAAAGGGGGATATGATTCCCATTTCATCAATAATTGATAAAAATAGGGTTAAAATTGCAAAAGAAAATAGAGGCAAGATAAAACTAACTATTGAGGCTATTTTATATTGTGGCTTGCTAGGCCTAGCACTTCGTGGCCACAAGGATTCAGGAAGCTTAAATTTTAATAATAATGATAACGAAGGTAATTTCCGTGGACTTTTAAAATTTAAAGCATTAGGAAATCCTGTATTAATGGAGAGCCTTATTAGTACCAATAAAAATGCTACTTATCTCAGCCCTAGGATATAAAATGAGATAATTGATATTTGCAACAATATCATTTTAGAAAAATTGATTGTTGAAATCAATTCTGCCCCATGCTTCTCAATTTTGGCAGATGAGACCACGGACATTGCTGGCATTGAGCAGATGTCGTTGTGTGCGCGATATGTAGATACTCATAAAAACATTATCAAGGAAATGTTTCTCCAATTTATTCCTGTTTCAAAGCATGACTGGGTCTGCTTTAGCTGATGTAATATTTGTGAATCTTAAAAAATTAAAAGTAATAATTAATCTTATATATAATTATTTTAAAAAATATAGCTAAATATAAATATGATACGTGGGAAAGGGTATGATGGAGCACGTGCAATGAGTGGACAATTCAATGGGCTTCAGACATTTATTAAAAAAAAATGCCCAAAAGCTATATATGTCGACTGTGCTGCCCATTCACTCAACTTAGCAATATCGGATTCATGTTCTTTACCATTGATATCAAATTGCTTAGGTTTTTAATTATTAAATTAAATTTTTTATATTTTATATCAGGTAAAATATCTAGCATCTATGAGATGTTTAAATACCCCAGCGTCAAAATATTTTGAACAGAATTATATCTGAAACTCCTTGCCCAACAAGGAGAAAAAAATTGCAAAAAGCTTGTCCAACAAGATGAAGTCTTCGACATCAAGCAGTAACAGCTTTTATCGAGTTAGAAGAGCCGATTATTAATGCTCTTATAGAAATATCACAATGTCTGAAAAGGATATTTCTTCAGAAGCAAGCAAGTTACTGGATTCAATATTTTCGCATTAGAATATATTAATAAATTATTTAATTATACAACTATTTTATGTAATACTTTTCAAAAACCTGATATTGATTGTCTCCCTCGACTTACAGTAAGGCAAACTTATCGTCCAAATATTAATATAGGGTCAATAGAAGAATATTATAAAATAAATGTCTTTATATCTCTTTTGGATACATTTATAACCCAAGTAAATGAAAGGTTTTTAATTTATCAAGAAACACTTATCAATCTGCAGATATTACTTCCGCAAAAGCCCTCTGAACCTTTTTCAGACGGTGATAGAAAAAAAATAAAATATTTGGAAGATCATGAAGACATTAATGTATCTCATGATGCTTTATTAGCTGAATGCCAACTATGGTATAAAAGATTAACTATGGTTGATATAGTCCCAAAAAATGCTATGATGCTTATCATTTCAAACATCTTTTAGATTATTTTCCCAATATATTGAAATTATTATATATATTAACAACTCTTCCCATTAGTACTGCAACTAATGAGAGAACATTCTCTTCTTTAAGAAGATTAAAAACGTACCTAAGAAGTACAACTTCTGAAAGTAGGTTGAATGGTCTGGCCCTTTTGAATATTCATAGGCATTTGACGCCAAACACGGATGAGATAATTGAAAAATTAGCTCCCTCCCAACGAAGATTGGATTTTACATTATAAAAATATAATGTTTCTATAATATTTTTTTTGCTATCATTTTTTAATGTCTTATATATTTTTCTTTTACATAAAAAATATAATTATTCATATTTCCAACATTTAGATTTTTTATACTTTATATATAAATTTTAAAAGCTCAAAAAAATTTAAATTTCTATTATGGATTATTTATTTATAGTCATCATATCCTGGTTATATCCACTTAATATTTTATAATTCAGATTTATTTAAAGTATTTATATGACGCCGGTTATATTCGTTTAATATTTTTTAAATCAAATTTATTTTTATATATCGGTTTATATATTTAATTTTTTATAATTCATATTAATTTAAATTTGTATATTAGAAATAGTTATTAGTCCTAATAAATTTATGCTTGATATTTTTAAATAACAATAATTTTATTTTAAAAAATTTTAATTATCCCCCCCCCACACCAAATTCCTGCGTACGCTACTGTATATATTGGATAAGTATTCTGTATTATTTACTTTTATATTTGTATGCCTAATAAAAAATTTTAATATTGAAGATTATGATAGCGTAAAAAAATTTTTTTTATATATATTATGTATTATAATAAATTATTAATTGGGGGTATTATGATAAAAAAAAAATAAAAAAGTATTTATTATATTTTTAATATTGTACATAATCGGAAAATATATATATATATATAAGATATTTAAAACATATATGTTTAATTATAACGAAAAATATTTTTTTTTTGTGGTTAAAATCTAAATATAGTTGCGATGCAAAATATCAATAAAATTAACAAAAACGTTTTTAATATAAAACAAATGACTATATTTGATAAACTAGTAGGGAAATGGGAGTGTTTCGAAGAAACATTTGTAGTTCCCCTTTAGGATTTCAAATTGGACTTTTTGTTTAAGAGATAGGGACTCGTTTTTGACCCCTGTCCTTAACGAAATTCTTCTACCCAATTGATTTAAGAACTTAAGGGATTAGGGACCGGGGTTTCCAAGGACGCTAAAAATTAGGGGAATAAATATAAAAGAGTTAGAAAGGAATCTATATTTATTAAACTTATTGGTTTCTTGTAGTTCCAAGGGGTCGGTATTTCCGTTAGCCGGAATGGAGGTAACACAAGAGACGTCCCAGACAAGTCTTTTGCCGCCGTGCCAAGACGTTAAAGACATGCCGTCAGGGCGCTTACCATCAGCATTTAGGAGACCTAATGGCTCCAAACTATTGGGGAAACCAGCCAAAATCAAGGCTTTGCCGATTAACCTATTAAGGTTGTCGTGCCTCAGGAAACGGCCACTGACTTTGAGGCACGAGAAACAATGTCTAGAAAAAGGATCAACCTGTTTGTGACAGGCAGCACAGGTGTCCACAGAAGGGATAAGGCAACCAAGCCTATGGCCAATGGCAGTTTGAAACTCATCGTCTGTGAGTAACGTTTCCTTTTTACCACTCGGAATCGCGTCTAGCCATTCATGGCCGTTAGAGTTTTTTTTTTGCGTTTCTGAGCAGTTGAAGGTTAATTAAATCGGGATACATACAAAGTTTTTCAAACGAGCATTGAAGCATAGGGACCAGGAAGCTCTTTAGATGACAGGAAATTGTCTGCTCGGAGCCTTGGGTGATTAGAGTAAGCCACTCTTGTTTAGATGAAGATAGAAGGGGATCGTCCATAACGATAAGCGATTAAATAGAATCGGCGAAGGTTATTCGAGATGAAAGATAACACGCAATTGCCGTAAGGAAGGGGGGTGAAAATCCCAGTCCACCCCGGTAAGCGGGCATAGAGGCGAGGGACCAATTGAAATCGGAAAAATTTAAGCCTAAAAGGGATTCGATAAAATGTTTAAATTTTAATTCGAAGACCTTAAGGAGAGTATTGTACTGGAAAACGGGGGAAGATTTAAATAAATGCAAGAATTTCGGTAGAAAAAGACATTTTTTGGTTAGAAAGAAGAACTGATGCTTGGGGAGATGAGGAAGATTCTTGAGTGAATTGGAAATGGACTGGATCAAATCGTCAAAAGTTTTTTGACAAAAGGAGGTTAAAAAACCGATAGGGGAACCTAAAAGACAGAGTTCCTCGTGCGGAATGATTGTAAAATCTAAGGGAGGAATAAAATTCTTATTGTTGATGGAGGAAATTTCACACTTTTTCCTATTTAGGGAAAGACCAATTTTCGAAGCTTCCATTTCAACGTACTCTATGGCCGACATAACATTGGATAAAGAACCGCCAAAAGAGCCATCGTCGAGATACCATAAATTAAGGTCTAATTTGAAATTAGACTTTAAATTTTTGATCAAATCATGAATCCCTATAGTAAAGAGCAGGGGGCCTAGTGGATCACCTTGATGTATCCCTTCTTCGGAGGATATGGAAAATTCCCCGAATTTGAGTAACGAAGGGAATCCATAACAGGAATTAAGGAAATTCCCATATTTTGGGAAATGGTGTAAAAAAGATGGTAAGAATGCCCTCCTATGGATGGTGTTGAAGGCATTTCTGAGATCTAACTTGCAGAAAACCTTATCGGCCTCAGTATTTATAAAAATACGCGCAACATGAGAGGCCACTTCACACCCACCTCTCACTCCAAATCCGAACTGTGAAGGAAATAAGAAGGAACTAGCTTTAGGCCGTATCCTATTTACAATAGCCTTGGCGACTAAACGACGAAAGAATGACCCTATGGCTATGGGTCTAACGCCGCCATCCGATTTGGTCAAGGAAACAAGACGTGCGCCAAAAATAATAGGACGAATGCAAAGGGGAACTTCGCGTACGATGATATTATTGCAAAGTTCGGTTAATGCTTTCAACAAAGGGTCAATGAAGCCACTATCAGAGCATTAAATTAAATCCACAAAAAAACCAGGTCTGAAGCCGTCCAACCCACCTGTCGTCCCTTTTTTAAAGGACTTTAAGCACTTAAGTACTTCGTCACAGGTAAAGGGAATAGGGGAAGAGGCATGCGGGTGGATGTTAAAAGGGGACGCTAGTGGATGTTTTTCAAGAAGTTGTTTAAATATAGTAACGTTGATAGGTAAAATAGAATCATCGGAAGACAATATTCGGGCAGCACCGCTAATATCTCCAAGATCTAATTTTTCGAAGATCAATTTGTGACTGAAGGAGTTGGGGTTTAAAGCGTAAGAAGGAGAAAATTCATCGATAATCGAATTTCCAAAATTGGACACTTTTTCCTTAATTAAGGCAGATAAGTTATTTATTTTATTTTTGGGTTTAACTAGGACTCGAAAACAAAAACTAACCAGGTCTAACCATAAGGGTAGTGAGGAGAAATCCGAATTCAAATTATTTATAAGTAATATGAGGAACCTTGAGATAGACTCTCGGGCGGCTATAGGGATCCTAGAAAGAACTGGGGGCTTATGCAAATTAAGGAATAAATCAACAAAGCTTGAGGAACAAGGTGGACTGGGGTCATACGAGTGAGGAGCGTTAATTAAAGGATCTGGGCCGTAAGAGAGGGGAAATTTTCCAGAATTGTGGCAAGCGGGTGAACCATGTTTCCTAAACACGCCATTTAAATTAAGCGAAACTATTTTTAAGCATACTTGACAACAAGAGTTAACCATGGAATGGCTTTGAAAGGGAGAAAACACAAAAAAAAATAAAAAATATATTAACGGATATAATTTTGAATGGAAGAAAAAAAAAAGAAGGAGATATTAACTAGGGAAATGGGGAAAAAAAATCAAAATTGGAAAAAGAGGAAGATATCTGAGCTATCCTTTCAGAAGTATTATCGAGATTAGAGGGGTTGGTAAATTTAAAAAAAAAAAAAATAAACAATAATATTTATAAAATAAGACTAGGTACATAAAGTATAAAATGTATTATTAAGAACAAAAAAGGGGGGGGGGGGGTATAAACAAGAAAAAAGGGGGAAATAAAAAATCAAAAATTGAAAGAAAAAAGAAAGATTATGAACAATCGAAATTAGGAGGGTTGGTAAATTTAAAATAATAAAAAATTAGATGCATAAAGTATAAGGGATATTAATGTTTAACTTATTAGGGAAATTTTTCGGGGGGAGGGGGAGTTAGGAATAAAAGGAATAATCGCTAAGTAAAAATTAACTTCGCCGGGAGAATTTTTAGTGTGGAGTGAGAAGGTTTGGTTAATAAAATGGATCATATCATTGGGATTTAACTTCGACGGGGTTTTCAGGGTGTGGGGATAAGAAGAGGTTTGGCAAATAAAATGGAGATTTAAGCAAAAATCGGATCGAACTTTGTCGGGAAAATTATTGGGGTGTGGAGACGTGGGAAGGTTTGGCAAATAAAAAAATAATCAAAAATACTGGTAAACCAAGAAATGCAAAAAAAAAAATTAAACTTTGTCGGGGAAATCTTTAGGGTGTGGTGATGTAAAAGAATTCAAACTTAAGGAAATTTTTCTACGGCCGCAAAATAGGGAAATCTTAAGGTTGTCTTAGAACTATTCGTTACACAAAAGAAGTTAAGCGCTTCTACTATTTGAAAAAGAAAGTTTTGATAGGACAGGCCTCCCTCGATGGTGCTTTCCGCGAATGTTGATATGTAGTTGGAAGAGCGATAATTGATTATTTCGAATATGTTGGTATAATATTATATCATCATTAAAGAGTGTAGATTATTATATTTTAGAAATCGACATTTTAATTGGACAAGATGTCTTTTTTTTGAGAGAATTGAAAAGAGACGATATTTTCCGTGAATGGAGATAACATTATCTACGACCTTATATAAGAAATTGTTGGAGAAAATCATCGTAGGAAAGAATAGTCAATTTCGATAACTATGGCATTAGTAGAGGCTCAGGGAATAAGAAAATCCAGAAAATATAAAAACCGGAAGAGGTGATAGGCTCAAAAATAAATAAAATATTGTTTATAAATAAAATAATACAAAAATAATAAATTTTAAAAGATATTTTGTAATCATTTTTTATTTTTAAAAAAGTAGATTTTAGAATTTTGTTCAGATAAGCAACAATGCTTAGTGCTCAACACAGATTTCGCTGTGTTAAACACGTTCAACTGGCGCAGGATGAGAGGGTTGTATTATAATGGATAAATAAAAATTTTAATAGGGGAAATTTATTTTAAATTAAAGAATAATCTTTTTGAAAAAAGCTTATTTCATCGTCAAAAGAATCTTCATTCAGATCTTCTCTTTTTTTTTAAATTTATTAGAAAATAATCTATACATGGCTTTATAAAGGAATCAAGTTAGCCTTTTTTTTGTCTAGATCTTTTCTCAAACAGGAAATAAGTTCAAGCTTCCCTCCTTTCGCTGACATCTAATTTCACGAGGGTCAATCTGATTTAAATAGCGGGTGAATTATTGCATCCAATTGATAAAATATCATCAAAATATAAATTGTGAACAATACTTCAACTGACCTTTTATTTTTGTCTTGCAGAATTGCATTAATAGGTTTACAAAACAAAATTATTTAAAGTTATTTTTTTAATATAGAAATATTTATCATGGGAGCGAGATTACCCAAATGCATTTTTTTTTCTCTCTCTCTCTAAAATCGAGAGAGCCGTTGGAACAGGTTTCATAACTATATGATTATATATATCTCTACTAAAATCTACAAATGTGAAGTGGATATTTACAACACTTCTGTATAATTATTTTGAGGGCTAATATTGTCTTCAGTATGTTTTTGTTTGGACTGTAATTTTTTAAATCCATTTTTATAGGTTTTATTATTAAACCCTTTTTAAATTTATGATATAGGCGAAATCGCTTTAAATTTTGAATTCGGATACCAACCTTATACAAACTAGAGTAATAAAATTCTCCCTATCAATTTACATTGTAATTAAGATCTTTGTTATTAATCAACTCCCTCCTTAATCTATTTATCAAAGAGGGAGTTAATCTATCTTAGTGATATCTTAACTCAGAGGTATGTGATAAAGTGAGTTAATGTATCACGCTACAACGAGTTATGTTTTGGAAATTGCAGAATATAGATAGATTCCATTCTTTTGGAGTTTCAGCTATTTCCCAAACTTCTTGGGAAATAATTAAGAGATATTTCGATATGTAATCAGATGTTCGGACTCGATTTTATCGGTGAGCTTTATGAAATCATAACTTTTTATCGCTGTATTTACAATATGGAGAAATTTGAAAATGTGTTAGGTCTTTCATATATTTGGATTTCATTAAGTATGGGTATCCTTGATTCAAATATATTTATATATTAATCAAGTCAGAGTATTTGTTCCTCTGGATTTCTTAATATTTTATTATTTGCCAATTTTAATATAGGTAGCTTCCTAAATTTAGACGGTTTACAAAAGTAATTTTGTTTATTAAACGCATCGTGTGTTCTATTGTTCCTCTTGTCCTCTTCTACTTCAACAGCTTTTCGTTCTAAATCTATCTCTTCTTAACATTTTTTGTATTGACCTCCATAAAGATTATCCGTTTTTAATTTTTATTCCCCCTTTTGATTTTATCAATCCCTTATCGGTATTTTGCTGTGATTGTTTATTTGAAGCAGGTTTCTAGAATAATCTAAAAAAAAAATTGTATCCAGTATATTTCCAATGAGTTCATAGAAGAGATATTGCAAATTTTACTAATAATTTTTCATTTCTTTATTCAGAACTGTACTTAGGCTATTTCTTAATTGTTTTCCATACCTTTCCTTGGTTTGATTATTTAGTATTCTTTTTTTACATTTGTCATACTTTATTAGTAGTTGCCATTTATAGTTTGATATATTAATAACTAACATCATTTTATCATCTTGGAACTTAGAAAATATATAAGAGAAGAGTAAATTTTCTCTTAAGAAAGTGCACGAGTGGGCTGGCTTATGTTTGAAGTACGTGTTTTAAACCCTTATTTCATGGTTAGATTTAAAATATTTAAATTTTTAAGTATAGGAAGTTTTAAATATAACACGATGCTAACCCTAGCAACTAAGGTAATAATGAGGATAGTATGTGATGTCGGGTAATCTATTGTTTTGGAATATATAGAAATATGTTAAATATTGTTTTATTACTTATTTACATTTTTGCCCTTGGATCATTTTTCTTATATTTTATTGTATGACAAATTTTTTACGACCCTATTTTGTATAGTATTCTCTATAGCATATCCCTGAGATTGTCCTGAATCTGGGGGTAAAATTCGATTCCTGTAAAGCATGGGGGTTTGTTCTATCACCAATTATATAAGATAAAACTAACACAAATCGACTTTTGAAAAATATTCACTTCTTTATGATTGCGCCAAAATTATATTTATTATTGCCCATTTTATTTTCCCTATAACAAGGACCATATTTTATGTTTACAATATCATAAATTTTTTATACGTTTCATTTTTTAATAGTTTATAATTAATTCTTAATAATCTGTTATTCATAAATATACTATAAGAAATTGTTTGTGGATTATCAAATATTCTGGTTAAAACAGCTTTTATTATTTTTAAGTAATAACCTATTAGTAATAACATATTAAAATACTATGGCACACACACGTTTATAAAGACTTTCCGAAAAGGTTTCAACCCCATCCACGAGTTTACCTGTTAATGCTATCTCACCTGTAACTGAACCTCCGCAACTTCATATATAAAAACAGTAAGTAATTATATACTTTAAGTAGGTTTTGGAAAATGACAGCTATACTGTAATATTACACAATATACATTATTTACCCAATGTACAAACCATACAAGGCGTCTACAGATGACTTCCGATTCTACGCTTATAAATTTACCTTTTGTATTTCGAAAATTATATTTTTAGTTAAATAATCTGATAATTTATTATTATTGTAATAGTAATGGAATGTTAATTTTTTTTAGTAATATTGTTTAAAAAGAATTAGATAATATAAATAATATTTCTATAATATGATATAAATACTTAATAATTTATTTCTATAATATATTTTATTCATATCAAAAAATACCTAAACCTTCTTTTTTATAAAATTATTTATCCTTATCATATGAATCAAGAAATTAGAAAGAAAAAAAAATTGAAAAAAAATATTTTAAAATATAAAAATGTTATACTCAATAATGATATGGAACGGAGATCCAACAATTTAAGAGAAAGGATGCTTTCGCTTATTCAGGGTGCCAAATTTCGTTTGATGAATGAAAAAATGTGCAAATTGCCCATCAAAAATATAAAAAAAAATTTTGAAAATAATCCAACAGATTTTATTGAATACCATGATTCATATAAATCGTTGCAAACAAATTGGCCTGAAAAACCTATAGATAAATTAATTGAAAGTTTGAAAACAAGGTATACATTTTCTGCTAATGTTATTTATATTGGAATAAAGATCTAAATTTAAAATAATTGCTGATATGGGTTGTGGAAATGCACAATTAGCTCAATCTCTTCCTAATAAGGTGCATTCATTTGATTTAGTATCCCATAATGTGAATGTTATAGCCTGCAATATGTCAAAAGTTTAATTTAAGCACTTATAATTTTATTTATTTAAAAATATCAGGTGCCTTTATCAGCTGAAGCTATTGATATTGTTGTTTTTTGCCTCTCTTTAATGGGTACAAATATATCTCCTTTTATAATAGAAGCCAATAGAATCCTAAAAATAAAGTTGTAGCATAAATTTTTATATATTTAAATTTTTAATGACAATTATTTTTTTGTTATTATATTATGCTATAAAAAGAATAACAACAGTATTTTTATTAAAACAGGGGATTATTAATAATATCAGAACTATGCAATCGTTTTTTCAATCTACGTAAATTTTTATCCACCATGCAACAGTTAGGATTTCAAATTATAAAACAAGTTGTTATTTTTGATTATTTAGCACATTTTAAATACAAGTTTTATATTATAATCTCTCCATGCTATTATAATTATAACTGGATTTTTATAATATAGTTAGTTATATATCCATTGGCTTAAAAACTTTTCTTGGAGTCCTGCAGCAAAAGTTTTCTTTCAAGTCCATAAATTTAGTTATTAATTAATCAAATAATACAATTTATATAGAAATATAATTTTACTTAAGAGGTTGGTATGACCCAAATCAGTCTGCAGTAATTTTCTTTTGTGTTTTGTGCTTGGTCTGGTGCTTTATTTTTTTTTACTTGGCCCATAAAATATTTTTACAAATTGTCTACCTAGTCCTAATAATTTTTATGAAGAAAAATGAAAATAAATTTTCCTAAATATCAACTTTAAAAACGTTTTAAAAACTTGCCAAGCTGCACTTACCTTTTCTCTACCTTATTTCATCAAATTTAAAATATTGCAAATATAAAAAGTAATTGCACAATATAGGGCGTAGTTCTACTCTTTTTTGATAACTATACATTTGAGTTACAAGGTTTGTTGGTATCTTGAGAAAAATCTCTGCATAATTATATGGAGGTATTCCATATAATTCACGTTCGCTCAATTTGGACAGGTCTGTGACCACATGCTAGATAAGAAGATGAGATAAAAATATAAATTATATAAATATTTTATTAATTACTTTTATAAATTTAAGAAATATTTGTTTTTAATATTTTAAAGTTAATGCAAAATTATTGACTCTTATATCTCTACCTAGAACTTAGGTGATCAGTCTATACTTATTTTATTTTAAATGATATCAATCAATATCCAAGTATGATAACATTTCCATTTAATAGCGATTTTTCAGGTTTACCCAGATAAGCTAGTTTCCTCTCTGATCCTCTTTCCCTATGGTTTACCATCTTGGGCATCACTATTTCTATTTTTAAGATACTTTTTGTCATTCATTATCAATTTCATTCATGATGTCTTAGGCAGGGATGCAAACCCGGCAAAATTTTAGCCCCGGGTTCGGGTTCGGTTTAAGTAAAAAAAATAAAAGGTGGGTTCGGTTCGGGTTCGGTTTATGGAAATATTTTTGAACCCGGGTTTGGTTCCTCAGCTCGGGTTTAAAAATTTTCGAATTGATATTAAAAAACTAGACATAAATTTGGTATAAAAATAAATTTTTTATTTTATTTATAGGCAAAATACTTTTAAAAATACAAAACAGTCATAAACCTTGAAATAAAAGAGTTAAAGAGGATAAATTTTAAATAGCAATGATTTCATAGAATTAAATAACAGATATATAAATTTAATTTCAATTATAATATACACTTCATTAATATATATTAAAAATTAATCTGAACAAAAAATAAATCAATATAATAATTTTTACTTTGACTTGTTCATCCTTTAATTAGTAATCTTTGAGACTAAGTTAAAAATTAAAAATAAATGGCGCGAATGTATTTAATTGCTTTAAATTTATTTAACACTCCAATAGGAATCTTTGAAAATAAATTTTAAAAAAAATTAAAAAATGGCGTAAATGAATTAAGTTGTTTAAAATTTATTATCACTTCACTTAAAAGGTATTATGATAATTTTTTAAAATCTCAATTAAATTATTAATATTTGTATTTACAATTATACAAATATCTTAATATATGATTTAAAACAATACACTGAACCCGCTTGAACCCGGGTTCATAAAAATTCCTGGGTTCTGTTCGGGGTTGTAAAAATTTTATAAATGGGGTTCAGGTTAGGTTCGGGTTCAGATTTTTTTATCAAAAACCCGGGTTTACTCCTTCGGGTTCAGGTTCGGTTCAAATCCCTGGTCGTAGGTGTTTCTCTAAATTTTGATTACTTCCATCAAGCAATATCTCAGAAACCTGCAGAGGTACCATTTGCATGGCCCAGCCTGGATTTTATTTTAAAAAAAATTTTTGGCCCAGCGGTTTTATATTTTCAGGGCTGGACAAGGATTTTTTAAAAAAAAATCAAACCCAAATTTTTTAAAAATATATTATAATTATTTTTAATTTTTATAGCAAATAATAGGATTTAAAATATTTGGTTTTAAAATATATGGCCTGGCCTGGGTATTTAAAAAAAAATAATTTGGGGTTTGACCCGGGTATATTTTAAAAAAATTAAATACGGCCTGGCCGGTGTATCCGAGCCTGGCTTGGAGCCGGGCCTGCAAATTTCTGGTATATCTCTTCACCCAATTATCTTTTGTTTTTCGTTCAACATCCACACCACTTCAATCCATTTCTTCTCATCACCAATTCAATCACATCTATTCCAATCCCTTTCCTTGCATCTGTTGAACCTTTTCCAGGACTGAATCTCATCTATTTTCATTTGTTCCCTTATCGGCTTCTAGCATGTTTAAATAGTTTAATGCATTGTTGGCAAGTCGATATATGTCAAATATGGTAGATTGGCCAAAATTATATTTGGCCGGTCAAATATTTTAAAATGTTATTTTAAGCAATTTACCATTTCATATCACCGAAAATCCATATAAAAAATAGTTTTTTAAAAATATAGGCCCTATTTATAATTTGCCCAGTTAATTATAAAATTTTTGTAAATATAGAAGTGAAGGTTGCAGATATTATACATAAAGCTTCCTATATATCTATTGTTTCAGATGGGTGAGCAATATCCGAAATGAAAGCATTGCCAATTTTAATGACACCGATTCCCGTATTTTATAAATTTTTAAATACCCAGGAAAATTGCTATATGCTATATTACATTTCCCAGAAATTTTATAATATAATTGAAGAATTAAATCCTACAAAATATAATAATCTGCCAGCTATTTTCCTGGATATTTAAAAACTTATAAAATCCAGGAACCGGTCTAAGTACCATGAAATTTATAATGCTTTCATTTCAGATACTACTCCACTCCACCCATCTCGAACAATAAATACATGGGAAGCTTTATGTATAGTATCCGCAACCTTCACTTTGTTTTTTCAAAATAGGAGTGGTCCCGCCATGACTGGGTAATTTATAAATAGGGCGTATTTTTTTAAAAACTCTTATATATGGATTTTCGGTGATATGAAATTGTAAATTGCTTAAAATAACATTTTGTAGAATTTGACCGGTCAAATTTACTTATTCATTTGACCTTATTTGAGGTCAATTGACCTGCTTGCCAGCCCTGTATCCTAAATCGTTTGTAACACCTCCGTTTCTCGTTCACCGCTTTGGCCACCTGTTAATTCTCCTACAATATCTTCTTGTTTCTAGACGGCCCTCCATCTCATCCTCAGTGGCTTTCAACCAGGCTTTCTTCTTTCGCGTGTATGCAACTTTAGACTCTTATCGCCAATGTCCTATAAATTTACATCTATCACTACCTCAATTTCAACACTTCACTCGACATAAGCTTTCTATTAGTTATCCTCGCGCCTTTAAAAGTAATATATTCTACAATATATGGCACTGCTCAATACACTCCTTACCTGATATCACTTTTCACTATCCTACCACATCTCCTCTCTGACAAATAATTCCCTGCACCTTTAACTCTACCCAATTTGTAAGTTACCATATTCTCTGCTTCTTTTTAAACAATGTATTTATAAACAACCAATTCCTTAGCATCACCAAAATTAAAAAGTATCTCCTTTCAATATTTTTTTTGCCAAAACTAAATCCCCCATGAACTCCTTCATACCCCACACTATTTACTCCCACATGCTCGTTCATATCATTTGCCACAATAATACCCTCTTTTTATTAAGTACTTTTGATGTTACCTTCAATAGACTATCCCAAAATGTGCATTACTCTTCCTCACTTCTGCTAACTTGGGGAGCATATCCCCAAATAAAATTGAATTTTCTTCTATCAAAAATTATCTTGATGATCATTATCCTATTATCCAGTATTTTTATCTCTATTATTTTGAGCCCACGAGGTACTTTGGCCTAATATGGTTATAATTATGAGGATATTGGAGCAGCCTTTTTACAATCGAATCCCTTTCCTGGCATCAACCACTTTAATGACTATTACGCCCAGCCGAGTATACGGTGATTATATTTTAAATTCAGACCACATGGAACCTTTTAAACCTAAGCCGTGAGGAGACGTTGCCATCATCCTTCCACTTTGAGGCTAAAGATAGATTTTGAAGACGTCAAAAATGATAACTTAGGTATCGGTGAATACTGTTTTAGTATTGGTTTGGGTATCGGCTAAAAGGTGGTATTGATGTATCTCTGAATTATTTTACCTTCAAACTATTTTAATTGATATAATTTATTTTAACCCACCCCAGATTGTATAAAATAATTATTTTTAGGCCTGGTCCAGGTCTATAATTTTTTAAAAATATTTTTAGCCAAAAAGGATGTTCTTATTCCATGCTAGGTTTCTAAGTTTACTTATTCTTTCCAAATTATTCATTAAATTAATAATTTTAAATGACAACCAATATAAGATGCAACAATTGATTTATTTTACAACCTGCGTTGGATCTATTTATAGCCATCTCTAACCTGTTCATTTTTTTACCCTAATCTTTCCTGTATTTGAATTTCAAATATATTTCCTAATTCCATTTGTAAAAAGTCGGGTTACGGGTCAAGACCAAAAAAATTGCCATTGAACCTTAAGCAGGTTTGGTCAAAAAAATCGATTTTAGAGCGTATTATAGGTCAATTCAGCGAAACTTTTATCGCAAAACACTTTTTCGCGAAACTTTTATCGCGAAGGAATTTTATAGAGAAGGTAATATAGCCAAACCAATTCCGCGAAACATTTATAGCGAAGACAATATCGCAAAGAAACCTTAACCGCAAATACTTTATAGCGAATACATTTTAGCGAAACTTTTATCGCGAACTCTTTATAGCGAATTTATTTTCGCGAAACTTTAACCGCGAATACTTTATAGCGAATATATTTTGGCGAAACTTTTATCGCGAATTTATTTCCGCGAAATCTAAACCGCGAATACATTTTAGCAAAACTTTGATCGCGAACTCGTTATAGCGAAACTTTAATCGCGAACCATTTATAGCGAATTTTCTACCGCGAATGTATTTGCACGAAATTATTATAGCGAGCGACCGCGAAAATTGTGAATTCATTTTAAGTGAAATTGATATATTCAATATCAATTTACCAACCGAATTCTTAAATCATAAACGCGAATGTTTTAAGAATATTTTATTACGTATTGTTTATTTAATAAGCATGTAACCTTTATCTGATGTAATAGAAAATATATTAGTCTTCCTGGTCTCACTCACTCATGGTTGTAAGCATGGAGCGGACATTTTGGGTTAAGTTTTTACCAGAATAAGTTAACCCTCCCCCCAACATAAAATTTAAAAGTGTGCTTTATGTCATTTAAAGTAATACTTTATTTCTAATCTAGATAAAAAAAAATATACTGAAAGCTAAGAATTTTTTATTGATTTTCTCAGATTATTTTAATTATAGAAGATTTTACTGATAATTAATGCCTCCTAATTACAATTTTGAAATAATGCACATCGATATAACTTTGATATAATAGTAACTAATTCATTTGAATATTATGACCTTTCCTTTTTCTTCTATTCGCATTTTAATAAATAGAAATAACTGCAAAGTTATGATTAATCAAAAAAAAATTCAAAATATTCTATTGGATTACATAAATTTGTAATATTTATGAAGAAATAATTATGGAATAAATCATTAGATCTTCAATTATTTTAGTTTTTTATTTTTGCTGATTTCACAAGTCTAACTAAACAATATAAAAAAAAATTAAAAAACTTAAAATAGTTTTCATCATTTTTTAAAATAATACCAGTTCAATTTAAATCATAGCGTTTTTATGGAAACATCGCTAAACGCTTCTACTCAATTTGTAAGCACTTTTACTCATTTTTTCTAATAAAATGGAATTAAAAAAATCATGATTTTTTGAAAATAAATAGAAAATGTTCCAATCAAGAAAATAAAGATATTCCAATATCGGGAAATCAGGGCAAAATGGGTTAAGTATTTATTTATTTACTTTTACATATTTTACCACGACAAGGGTGGGGGGGGGGGGAGGGGTTGTTAAAAACATTTTCTAAATTTTGAGAAGAGTATATAAATGAAGGATAATAAAAAATAATTATAAAAAGTGGCTATATTTTAATTCTAGATTAAATAGATGTCTTATTCAATTTTCTCATTTTGTAAATTGCAAAAATTTTTGGGCCCGGCCATACCTCCCATATTCTAAGAGTGAGGTGGGATTTTTAATGACTAAAGGATAAAAAGCGGGAAAGCGCCACAACTGCAATCCTTTTATATATAAATATTGGTGAAAAATTTTTTTCAAATTATAATTTACAAATTTATATTTGAATTTGAATATTTCCATATTTATAAAGTCAAAATATATAAAAATTAGACCCAAATCTACATATTATTTATCGGAAGGAATTTATTTTATTTAAATATATGAAAATAAATTTTAACTCTTCGCAATTCATGTCAAAATTCAGCTTTACCATTAATTCGGCCTCTAATAAATCAAATGAGACCGAAGAAGGATTTTTTCGCCTAATCATATCCATTAAACTCATTTCTGAGCCAGCATTTGAATGTAGAATTAAAAATAAATTTTTAGATATTTTTTAGGCTTATATTTACATTTTTATTTAATTCTTTCAAAATATTCTAACTTGATCGTTTCATTCAAAATCAAAGGTTTAAGCTATTTATATCTATAATTACCATGATAGTTTGATAATTTTGTGTAACTTCTTTATATGTTTCAACTTGTGTATCAGAACAGAGGAATAGACAAAATTTATATATTTTAATATCAGCGCCTTTAAATTTGGCGGCTGAATAGTTCTACGAACTAATTGTAAATTATATCAATATTTCTTGCTTTATTTGTACCAATTGAGTATTTAAACGAGTATAATTGCTCGTAAAAGGAAAAAACTATTAGTAACAAAATTTTGGCAAATCTATGATTTAAGCGACGGAATTAATTTATTCAGAAAATTTTATCGATGTTCCGTATTAATTATAATTTAATTCGTTTAATAGACAGTATAAAGAAAAAGTTTATTAGCAAAATAAGTAAAATTTCCTAATTTGGCATTATTGATAGAATGGAAAATAGCTGGTTTGAGCTAATATTTATTATTTCAATCATTTTTTTCACACCCAAAAAGGTAACCGTACTATAAGAGAAATAAAATCTATATCTCCCATTAAAGCGTAAAATCAACCAAATTTCTGGAAGCATTTAATCTGGAACTTAAATCAATAATTGAAATTTATTACATTGATTCTTCAATTCGTTTGGTAGATAGTTTTTAACGACAAAATAAGATAAAATTGCCACGATCGGCAACATGCGTAAAAAACAAATATTTTTGGGTGAGCTCATACCATAGAAATGCCAGATTAGTACTTACTATTCCATCAAGTTTTTCTAGTCAATAAACAAAAACTAGTTTTAATAAGAGAAATAGACAATAGCAACCTTTAAATATGAACAGGGTTGCCATATCTCTCCCCATCAGCGGGACTCCCATAATTTTTGTTTACACGCAGATATCTCTCTCCCGCAAAACTACCGCAATTGGAAATCTACCGCAATTTCTTAATTTCTCCCGCAATTTTTTTAAAAAAGTATTTTAACGTTTTTAATATGTAAATAATAATTTTGAGACATAATTGATTATTTTTATTTTTTAATTAAATTTTAAATATTTATTCGAAAAACATGTCTAGTTTGTAAATTTCTTTCTACCCTGTTTTATTTTTATCCAATAATAAATCAACATTATTTCATTAATATTAGTCAGTACAGGGGAGTATATTAACATCGATTGCAATACAAAAATATTCTCAAAATGAAACTATATTTGCGGAAATCGTATACATCTATTATGTAGTTCAACATTTACAGAGCTCTATATATATCATTACAATGTGGGTCGAATCTTTTTCTCATGATATTTAACAAATCCAATATAAGTGCAAACCTTACTTGTGGCAATAAAAATGAGCAAGGCTATCACAAGTGTTTTGGTACCTGAATCCTAGATGTCAATTCTAGACGATTTGAAAGATTGGCATCCATATGCAATTCTAACAAATGTATCTAATAAGGGAAATATTAAAACATTTCCCTCGATCCTTTGCAATTTCAACAAGAATAAGAACATTTCAATAAAACTGTTAAAAAAATTTTCTCAAATAGTGAAAATCCAACGATGTATAACCACATAAGGGTAAATATAGCTGATTCAGGGTTATCAATGATTTGCATGCCAGCTTTCTGCGCGCTGATAATGCCTCTGTAAATTTTGGCAAAAACTAAAGTTACCGAATTGAGGCAGCACAAATGAATTAATACCAATTGGCTGTATATGCCATATATACTACATAATTCTTGCAAGAAGGCAATGAGTGTACTATCTGTGGATGTCGAAATAATTATGATGAAATGTTTTAACGAATTTAGTTCAACTAAAAGAGTTAATGAATTAAAAGAGTTGGTGAAGTGGTCTGACTTGGAATGGTGTGAGTTGTTGCGATATATACCTATCAGGTGGTTGTCATTATTACCTACCATCGATAGAATTTTAAAATTTTACAAACCCTTAAAAAAATACTTCTTAAATAAAGATTTTAAAGGCTGTCCTAAAATTTTGAAAAATTTTTTCGAGTACGAAATAGCAGAAGCATATTTGGGATTCGTTTCACATGTAGGAAATCTACTGCATGCAGTTAATATTCAGTTGCTATCAGAATATTCTTTATTAAAAATGATTCACAAAATCATGCTACAGATTTGTTCATCTCTATAGTTAAAAATTGATAATAAATTTTATGGCGCTATTGCTAAAATAATTATATTAAAATGTTCAAATAATACTCTAATTAATACATATTTAAATGAAGCAGATATTTTTATTAAGACAATTTTAGAATATTTACAATCAAAATTTGATTTTAATAACTCTATTTACAATTGTATAAATATTATGACCTTGGAACAGAAACCATCAATTAAGGTTTTTATAATTTAATAAATATATTAAAAATACCGAAAGACATTGATGTCTTGTTTGAGGAGATTTTAATTCTCTCTATTTTTTATGATTCGCCAAAACTTCTCCTTACCTCATTCTAATGCCTCATCCGAGCGCATTTTTAGCCTGAAGAGGACTGCCTGGAAAAAGGAGAGAAATCGGATTTAACAACATTAGAGAACGAGCTAATGGTTAAATAATGTATAATATGTCATGCCAGGAATTTTATAATCTCAATAACGACGGTAAACATTTAGTTTTATTATTTAAATCTCAAATAAAATATAATTATGTTTTAGCAAGGGCGCCATAAAATTTATTGTCAATTTTTAACTTAAATGACACATCTGCAGCATAATTTTGTGAATCTTTGTTAAGATTCTTCTGATTGCAACTGCACATTCTACATGTGAAATTATTCTTAAATATACCTCTGCCATTCATTATAAGAAATATTTTTTAAAGGTTTATAAAATTTTAAAAATCTATCGATGGCCGCTATTAGGAACATATCTCAACCAACATTGTGCTGACTCACTTCTGTAAATACACGCTGTTTTTTCCAAATTCACTGAGGCATTATCAGATCAGAAAGCTGACATGCAATTTATTGATCATCTCGAATCTGATATTATATGGTTAGCTATGTCTTTGGATTTTTCACTATTTGAGGGGAAAAAATTTAATAGTTTTATTGAAATGACCTTAATTTTGTTGAAATAGCGGAAGATCAAGGGAAATCCCTTATTAGATGCATCTGATTGCATATATATGCCCATCTTTCAAATCGTCAAAAATTTACCTCCTGGATTTAGTTCTTAAAACATTAATGATATGCTCATTTGTTCTACAAGTATAATTTTCATTTATATTAGAGTCGTTAAATATTATGGAAAAAAGATTCTACCAACATTGTGATGATAAGTATCTCTGTGAATGTTGTACTACAAGATAAGTACAATTGCCGCAACTGTAGTTGCATCTGTATTATATCTTATTTTGGAGTACCTTATTATGTATTTAAACGTGATACGTGATAATTAAGCGCCTATCCCTATAATGTTATACACACACACGGTAGATTTCCAATTGCTGTCGTTTTGAGGGACATTCCCATAAAATATATTTTTAATTGTAAAATTAAAATCGTTTTTTATATTTAAAAAAGATCGTTGGTTTTTTTTATAAATTAATATATTTTAATAAATCAAGATGTTATTTTTTTTGAAAAATAGTTACCGACTTTGTATTTATATAACTAATATAAAAAATAATAGGTGGATAATTAAATCAATTCAAAATCCCGGCCGAAGGCCGCCCGCAAAAAAATTTTTTTTAGCAATTTTTATATTTCTACTGCAATTTTCATGTGTCTCCCGCATCTCCCTCAATTTGAAAATTTTGACCTGGCAACCTTGAGTATGAACCAAAAGTTATTAGAATTTCAAAAATGATTGAACAAAGAATCTAAAGAAAGCAATTATAATAAAAAAATTAAATGAAATTATCATTATTTATAAAATCAACTTTTTTCCTTATTTCAAAATATGAGGATAAAGATAAAAGGCTAACTCGATATTTTAGCCAAAAGAAAATTAAGCTTGGAAACTTTTCCGACAGATGACCTAATTTGCGGCAACTTTAGAAAATGTTATATCAAAATGAGATGGATTGGTTATGGTAAAATTTAAAACAATTAGGATAGCTATTTATTTTCATCAAGCGAATAGGTTGATGTTTAATAAAAAAAATTTAGATTATTTTTAATGCCGTAAAAAAAATATAATCAAAAAAAATGATGTATTTTAATTTTATTTTTATTATTCATGACATGAAGCCACCCAAGCTCATTTACATTGTTATCAAATCAAATGAGAATATAGTATATTAAAAAAATTTAACCAAATTCCAATATTTAAATAATTAATAACCTTAAGGAATTTTAAAGTTTTATAACAAAATTAAACAACCAATTTTTTTTCCAAATTTTTATAGTAAGGTCAATATCGTAACTTGAACTGCGAACTCATTAGAGGAGCATCATTGAAATTAGAGGGGGGATAGTTATTTATGAAATAATTATCATTATTTGAAAAATTGGAAAGGCATGAAAGGTTTTTTCTTTTTTAATTATTTGGTAGGAGGTTAAAAGTTTTGAGAGGGTTGATATCATTTATAGATATGTATACAAGCCCCTGAATAGATCCCTTTAGGTCATATTTTTTTATATCTAATTAACATATAGAATAAATATAAATTTCATTATAAAAAGTTTTTTAAAAAAGATTTTTTTATTTATTAAATATGTGAAGGAAAAAGTAGAGTTGCCATATCATATCGTCTAAACGAATCCCGGAAAAAAACCCCGGAAAATAAACCCCCAGGAAAAAAACCCCCAGAATTTTTTTTCATTTTTATAGAATTTAATTAAGACCTAATAATATAGGCATATTTTTATTTGGCCTACTCTTCATAAAAAAATGCTTAAATAAGAAAAACTGATGTTTAAATTGGTACTGGGAAAAAATGCCTCAGTAAAATAACTATGTATTGTAAAAAAAATTTGCTATAGTAAAAATACAATCTTTAAATATGATATTAAATAGACTAAATTTGACAAAATAAGAAATGTTTATTTTATTGGTAAATCATGATTATGTATATACAAATTTTATAATTTATAATAATAATTATATGGGTTGACATCGAATATTGAAGGAAATCGCTCTTATAAAATCTGGAAGGCTTCACACCCCATCACGGTATTCTTCGCAAAGTTTCTTTAGCCGAATCTGGTTGTTAGAACTCTGCGATTTTGTTTTCGATGTCCAACTACCTATGCGCTATCTTTCAAGTTTGGTTTCATCGGTAGCCACCTCGCATTTCATTTTTTTAATGAGTACCCAGATTGATGGGTGTTTATTCCCAACCAGATTAGAAAAACGATGATTCCAACCTTCGCATTGATTATTTGTTCGTTCTTCATCTGAGAGAGTGCTCTGATTCACGTTCCAGGTTTCTGGAGGAAATTGAGGCTCAATTCGACGTGTTTGGGATTGAGAATTGCTTCTTATGACCTCCCTTGATACTCCATTGACATAATTTTTATCGAAATAATCAAGAATATCCTTATCATTGCTCGGAGTAACCGATCTCAGGAATGTCATTGCATTGCCCATATCACATAACGGAAATGCTAAGCCGTCCATCATGCCACAAAAAAAACTTAGTTTCATCGGTCCTGTATATACCACTCTGTCCTATTAAATATTAGATTCAAGGAATTATCTGTTGCGAACATTATTATGCGTTCTTCAGCTGTGGGCCATTATCAAATAAAAAAAAATTGTTTTGAGTTCTGGGAGCCACAATTTGCCCAATCACCTATAATATTTAAATTTTTATGAAAATATAATTATATTTAAACTAATACCTTCAATAACTAGGTCTTCCAAATTCTCAAGATTTGAAGGGTGTTGCTTTGTGATTCCTTAGAGTTCTTTTTATAGAATCTTCTGATAACATATGCGACTGAACTCTTTGGTCTAATTTTACAATTTCCTCTGCATAAATTCAAGAGGTTTTGCCAAAGAGTCTGCACATCGCTTCTTCATGTTAGCAATGGATTTCATTGCTACTAGTCCATCAATATTTGATGGATTATGAGCTGTATCAAGAACCGGGTCTTAATTATCGAGTGTTGAAAAAAGTATTGCTAGGCATTTAAAATAGAATATGAATAAAATATTTTTGTAAATTAAAATTTTTTTTTTTGTCTTTATATACGGCATAAAGATCCAAATTATTATTGTTTAATTTTATAAATAAATACCAATTATAGCGTTTTTAATTGATAAACAATTTTTATTCTTTTGATTAAAAATACATTTTAAAACTTTTATCCGGGGGTTTTATTTCCTGGGGGTTTTTTTCCGCGGGTTTTATTTCCTGGGAGTTTTTTCCGGGGGTTTTATTTCCTGGGGGTTTTTTTCCGGGGGTTTTTTTTCCTGGGGGTTTATTTTCCGAGGGTTTTTTTTCCTGGGGGTTTATTTTCCGGGGATTTTTTTTCCGGGGTTTTTTTTCCAGGGGTTTTTTTTCCTATTACCCGTCTAAACCAATAGTTTGTTTGTTAAATATATAACTGAAGTGTAAAATTTTAAAAGAATAACTGATTTGAACAATGACTGGTTAAAAATAACCATGGAAAAAAACATCTGACAAACACCCCGATATAAATTTACATGCTTTAATAAATAAAAGTAAAATGTAATCCTCGTTTTAAACTTTACCCTTTAGCGTAATACTTGAGTATTATTTTATAATAGTATTTTTCTAATAATGTTGCTCATCAAAAATGATCCTATTTGTAAGGGGAAACAACTATATGACCAAAAAGGCTAGGAATATGAATTTTAAAATAATTTTATAATGCATGACGAAAGGTAGTTATTTTTGAAATATTAATCGTGGGATTGATGTGGTAGAGAAAGACTGCGTCACATATAAAAGAATTTGTAAATACCCTTATAAAATCTGTATCTTGATGAATGAGTCTTATTTAACTAACTAAATTTTATACCAAAGTAGAGCTCCGTGAAGTTGGCCGAACGATTGGAAGCACTAACGATGAATCATATGTCATTTTTTAGTGCTTCGTTAGTGCTTCAATCCGCCGAATTTAAGGGAAAAAAGTTATAAGCAAAAATAAAAATTTGTGCCAACTTCACGCTTAAAAGTCGATTGTAAGCACTAACGATAAAACTTATATCATTCTTTAGCGCTTCGTTAGTAGAGGTTAGTGCTTCAATCAGTTCCGTAGCCGAATTTAAGAATAAAAAGTTATTCACGAAAAAAACAAAAATAAACAAATAATGGCGACGTGCCAAAACAAAAACTATAGGAGTACTAAACATCCGGTTTTCGTTATTATTTAGTGCTTAATTAGTGTATTTAAATTCCGTTATTAATTTTGTTAACCGTCATATGAAAAAATTGTAAAATGCTAAAGAAATTTTTAGAGGTCAAATTTCGGCTAGAAAATTATGAAAGCACTAACGATGAAACTTATATCATTTTTTAGTGCTTCGTTAGTAGAGGTTAGTGCTTTAATCAGTTTTGTAGCCGAATTTAAGAATAAAAAGTTATTAGCAAAAAAAATAAAAATAAACAAATAATGGCGACGTGCCAAAACAAAAACTATAGGAGTACTATACATCCGGTTTTTGCCATTATTTAGTGCTTAATTAGTGTATTTAAATTCCGTTATTAATTTTGTTAACCGTCATATGAAAAAATTGTAAAATGCTAAAGAAATTTTTAGAGGTCAAATTTCGGCTAGAAAATTATGAAAGCACTAACGATGAAACTTATATCATTCTTTAGTGCTTCGTTAGTAGAGGTTAGTGCTTTAATCAGTTTTGTAGCCGAATTTAAGAATAAAAAGTTATTAGCAAAAAAAATAAAAATAAACAAATAATGGCGACGTGCCAAAACAAAAACTATAGGAGTAATATACATCCGGTTTTCGCAATTATTTAGTGCTTAATTAGTATATTTAAATTCCGTAATTTATTTTGTTAACCGTCATATGAAAAAATTGTAACACGCTAAAGAAATTTTTAGAGGTCAAATTTCGGCTAGAAAATTATGAAAGCACTAACGATGAAACTTATATATTTAGATCTCATTATTATCAATATAATTATGCAGGAATTCTGATAGTTACCCTGATTCAATATAGCATATCAATAATTCAAATTTTCTGACACCTTTTTAGAATCTTAAGAAAAGAATATATCAAATTGATTATGTTTCTATAGATAGATATGAATAATTGTATTCAAACTCTTATCTAGAAATTATCAAAACAACTAAAGAAGTTATTAATAAAAATGCAAGTCCAACTCCACTTAGTGGTCGAAAATATAATCCTCAAGCGTTATATCTTTTTATTGGAAAACTGATACTCGATAATATAAATAGATTGTAGAATAAGAGAGTTACATTTTTATTCGAATATTATAACTACAATATTGATGGAAGAATAAAGAAGGAAAAAATTATAAAAAATGTATGATATAATTTTCAACGAATAAAACAGCAATTAGCGAAAATAAGCATATAATCAATAAAACATTCTATATAACAAATATAAACAAATACGAATATAATAGGAATATAGTTTAAAAAACCTTTATGGCATAGTTATAAATAATATTTAATTTTTTAATACATATAATGCAATATAATTTTATTTGAATTGTATAGGATAATTTTCAATTCACAATTTCTGTTGTCACAGATGCCATAATTTATTTAGGGGTCGTGTAAAATCATTTGATTTGATAAGCTCCTCCAATTTTTTCATATGACGGTTAACAACATTAATAACGGAATTTAAATACACTAATTAAGCACTAAATAATGGCGAAAACTGGATGTATAGTACTCCTATAGTTTTTGTTTTGGCACGTCGCCATTATTTGTTTATTTTTGTTTTTTTCGTGAATAACTTTTTATTCTTAAATTCGGCTACGGAACTGATTGAAGCACTAACCTCTACTAACGAAGCACTAAAGAATGATATAAGTTTCATCGTTAGTGCTTCCAAAAGTTCGGCCAACTTCACGCCTAAATCGTGACGTCATAGTTTTTATTTAACTTATAACTTTTTTTATAAGGCGGTTAAGTAAATTAATAACGGAATTTAAATACACTAATTAAGCACTAAATAATGGCGAAACCGGATGTTTAGTACTCCTATAATTTTTGTTTTGGCACGTCGCCATTATTTGTGTTTTTTTTGTGAATAACTTTTTATTCATAAATTCGACTACAAAATGGATTGAATCACTAACCTCTACTAACGAAGCACTAAAGAATTGATATAAGTTTCATCGTTAGTGCTTCCAATCGACTTTTAGCGTGAAGGTGGCTCAAATTTTTATTTTTGCTTATAACTTTTTTTTCTTAAATTCGGCTACTATACGGATTGAAGCACTAAAAAATGACATATGATTCATCGTTAGTGCTTCCAATCGTTCGGCCAACTTCACGGAGCTCCAAAGTAGACCTTCCTATATTTTTGTCACAAAAAAATAATGAAATAAAAATTTTGAGACTATTATATAAAAACAAACAAAATTTTTATTATTGTAGATAAGAATTTAAAAAATTAAACATTCAAGGTTATATTGATAGCGATTCCTTTAAGATAATCTAATCTTGATCGATTTTCGAAGTCAGAAACAATTGTTACTATTCTCGCATGTAGATTTCGATATTTTTTTCTCGGGGTAGAGGGTGTTTCACCAGAATTATATTGAGCAATTTTTAACTAACCCTTGTTGTTTTTTTAAACCTAGAAATAATTATATAGTTTATTAGTAAATCTTTATACTATTTAAATCATTTTAAAATAATAGATATATAGATAACTTGATATAAATTTCCACATGTTTGGATGGTAACTTGTTAGGAGGGAACTGAAGCATCTATGCCACCCTTCAACCGCGTTGTTGGTTTTCGCTTCCCCGTTAAATGTTGATTGGTAACAATTCCAGAGTTCAATATTAAACAAAGCAGGTAGTCTGCCTCTTCCAAACGTTTTACCAATATAAGCTTTTTCAAAAGTTTCAATTAGAGGCTGAAGTAACAATTGATTATTAGAATAAAATTCGGAGTTTATTAGTAATTCAAATGTTTCAACTACATTTAAGGGTGGCACAAACGCCAAACAAACCATCATTCTAAGTTGTATATTAAATTTTACATCTGTTTTATATTTCTGGATATTTTTGAATGTTTCGCCAAAAGGATTGGCCAAAATGGAAATAGAACATTTGTGTTGCGAACTGGGAAATATTGAAAGCTTTTCACTGGCCATTTCAAAATCCGTCATAATTTTTTTTGGAGTTGATATTAAGTTGTCACCTATAATAGTAAATATTCTTTTATAAGTTTCATAAACCTTTCTATTGGTCAATATATATATGAGAGGTAAAACATTATTTCTAATCCCATGAATTGTATAAATTTGCGTAAATAAAGGTAGCGACGATTTAAATGTACCATCAGAAAACCAATGTTCGCATGAAGCTAAGAAGTCCAAATTTTTTCTTGTTCCAAATATGATAACACGGTCGGGAACCTGACACACATGATAAATAAATAAGCAATTATAATAAAGTATTTCTTATCGGGCAGCTTATCGCAATAAAAATGAAGGATTTAGTTATATTTGTTCAAAAAATTTATAGAAAATCTTACCGGACCATCATCATGAAGTATGAAATCCTCATATGTATCTGTAATTGAATATTTATGCGGAATTACCAGCTCAATAAGGCTGCTAGGATTCGGAGGTGGTGCAAAACTGTTTGAACTCCGCGTTCGGTGAATTATACGTTTCATAAGATTCGGTGATGGTAGTGCCATTGATATGGAATCACTTAATTGAGATACGTGTTTCGTCACAATAATGTTTGGAGTTTCCATAGTATTATTCAAAGCTTCATTCTTAATTGAATTGATTATTTTCTTGGTTTCCATTTCGATTGGATTTTCTGGATGATTGTGTATTTCTTTATTATCTTTTATCTTACCATTTTTTTTGTAAGTCGTACGGGACATTTAAAAATATCTTGATTAATGCATCTATAATAATTAGTATTTGAGACTACTTTATCCAGGCGGAACAAATAATTTTTAAAGGTTAAGATCTCCTTATTTTTGCTTGATAACATATTTTATAAGACTCCGAAATAAAGAGGAAAGAATGGCGAAAATATTTATAGCCAAAGGAATGGCACCAGCCAGACGAGAAAATTTTTTTTTTAAATTTCGGCAATACTTTTTTTTATTATATTTTAAAATTATTTAAGATTCAATAAAAACCCATATCAAAATATTATATTTAAATTAATTGAAATTAATGCCGAGATATTATACTAAAATTTTTATCACGCCCCCCCCCACCTCCAAATAAACAGAAAAGATAAAAAGATATCTATAAAGATAAAATAATAAAATTAATAAATATTTTAAATTGGGGAAATCCCTTATTTCACTTAGATGTAATTTATTTTTGAATTGCCATTCAAAATTGATATTCTAAACAGTATTGTTGTAGACTTTATTCATCTACACTGTTTAAGTAAAGTGAGCGCCAAAACCACGGTTGTGCATTTGACCGGTCATATATAGTTAAAATCAAATAAATATTATTTTATATTGAATATCATCATTTTCTTTAATATTTTTTAATCAATTTTTTTTTTGTCTAAATCTTCAATCGATTTCTGTTTTAGTAAGATTATTGACACAAATCGACCAATTTCTTTCTGAAGAAGAAGTAGATCTAGGAATTGTTAGTAATGTCACTTCTCTTAATGGCCATGGTGGTCAAAGCTAATTCCACTGCTTGAGATTAAAATCCCCCATGATTTTCTATTAAATAAGCCGCTTTTATTTCTGAAATTTATGATATAACTTGAAATATTTTGATCACCATCTTGTAAAATGCTCTCCTTAATATTAGGAACTCAATAAGCATTGTGATCACATTTCACATGTATTTATATCGTTTTTTCTTTTTCAAACATATTTTTATATTCAGATCTTATAGAATATTTGACCATTTAACCAGGTCAAATATTCTCCCGTTCAATTGACCCGTCAAAATCTAGTCATTTGACTGGTCAATTGACTGACTTACTAACCCTGGCCAAAATTGATTGATAAGTTTATAAATATTAAGTCATCAGACAATAAATAGGAATGCTACCCAGATATCAATTTCGCCAGTAAATATCAAGATTTAACTAATAAACTCAATGATTAATATATTGATAAAGCTGAGTTCCTTGTGCGCGATTATTATAAAATAAGAACTTCGAAGGAAAGGATAGGATAGCGAAAAAAGTGTATTTCAATAAAAATTTTATAAACCAGATCTAAGTTAATTAATCATTATATAAATTTTTTAAGGTTAAAAGAAAATTACAAACTATGTAAATTAAAAAAATATTATTCAAATAATATAATTATAAAAAAATGATTCAAAATAAATTAGTCATTATTAGCAATTATCGCGATATTAAATTCTCTATAATATCTTCGCGATATATGTTTCGCGAAATAATTGTCGCTACATTCTCTTCGCGATTTGGGTTGCGATAATAACTTCGCTATAAATTTTTCGCGATTAAAGTTTCGCGGTAATGTATTCGCTTTAAAGGTTTCGCTATAAAATTTTCGCGATTATTGATTCGCGATAAAAGTGTGGCGGTAATGTGTTCGCTTCAAATGTTTCGCGATAAAAGTTTCGCTATAAAATTTTCGCGATTATTGATTCGCGATAAAAGTTTCGCAGTAATGTATTCGCATTAAAGGTTTCGCTATAAAAAATTCGCGATATTGTATTCGCGGTAATGTATTCGCTATAAAAGTTTCGCTATAAAAAATTCGCGGAATAGTATTTGCTATTATGGATTCGCGATAAAAGTTTCGCTATAAAATCCATTCGCGATAAACGACATTCGCGATAAAAGTTTCGCGAAAAAGTGTTTCGCTATAAAAGTTTCGTTGAATTGACATGGAACCTTTTAGAGACCACGAAGTTAAATAAAACTTTAATTTTATTTTTTATATAAATATTTAGGACAAATCTAATGACTGTTTCTGGACATTCGAATTCAAAAAAATTGGTAATCCTAAGCCATACACTACGTTGAAATTGAAGCCTTTTTTATACAAAAAACGATAATTCGTTCTGAAATTGATTTATTTTTGTTGTATTAACTTCTTTATCATATCGATTGTTATAAAAAGGTGTATTATATAATGATTTATTATTATTATAAATAAATACTATTATCTTAAAATATTTTAGTAGTAAAATATTAAAATTAATTTGTAATGTGTAATAACTAATTAATACTTATCGATTTTTTTAACATAAATAGAAAACAAAATATAAGGAAGCGATGAAATAAAATTTCAAATATAAATAAACAAAATCAAGAAAGGAATAAGCTAATAAGACAATGGAAATTCGATTTAATGGCCTGGATTATGTCTTTGACGAAGATATCTCTCTTTTTGGTCCTCATTTTTGACCGAAATTCGTTGTCCAGTTTTTGATTAGGATTTGAGCTTTATGACCAAAATTTGCAAGAGTGGTTATGATAAATGGAACGAAATAATATTGATTAGAGATGTACACTTATTTATCACATTTCAATTTTTCTATAGCTACTAAATCTTTGTTTAAGTTTGGTCGATGCAAAAAAAATCCTAAGCTAGTAACTTGCCATTTTCTTAAGGTTATCTAGTGATTCCATCCAGTTTTCTATTGTCAGTAAACCAACCGATGAATTCAGTCATGGAAGGAATCCCAGCTGAATTTAGAGAATGCTTGATAATTGAGTTGCATAAAATGTGCCTTATAGCTGGCCCGCTACTTCTGTTGCATTGAAGTGTCCCCGAATCAGCCTGCTTATGAATTATAGCACATTAATGTGAGAGGATCGAGTTGATGTTTGAACGTATAGCAATCGCTAAACTAAATTATTGGCCAATGACTTCAAGGCCAAGGTTTAGAAGAGATTTCCTTTAAAATTTATGACCTTATCCATGTTCAAATCAACAAAAGAGGAGTTGACAGATTGCAAGTTGGTGTAAAGATAATCTAGGGTACCTACAATCATGGACGCATCCCAATCTTATTGCTTGGTCGAAGTGGGAAGAGGAGTATCAGATGCGTTTGTGTTGCATTTTAAAGAGAAAGTTTCATCTAGTAAATACTCTGTTGAAAAAATGAGGCAGGATAGCAGTACTCGCAAGCCTAAATGAGATAAAACGATTAGAGACCGAATTCCGATTCCTCCACTGGAAGTAAGTAGTGTAGCTTGAAGCCATGAGAAGTCATAAAAACGAAGATTGGCAATTTTTTCCATATTTCTTTTATTTTTAACTCGTAAGTTTTGAGATATTTATGAAATTTGAAGATAGCAGTGGACCTTAAGACATATAGAATTTTGGGAATATTGAAAGTGTTTTTTTATTAGGAAATATGCCTTAAGATTTCCTCAAAGTTTTTGAGGCCAATTAAGGATTTCTAAAAAAATTTTGATCGCTCCCACTCCACCGGTAGGAGATTTCACCTGATGTGATATTATTAAAACTAATTATTTTCAACGTCCGATTGTAAGGGGTAGAATTCGGTTTTGTTTGTGTTTAACCTGAGACCACTACATTTTTTTTATGCTGTAGCCTTAGCGATCTCCACAGATGTAAAATTTATTATATCGTCATCAACGTACCAAATATGAAGATCGAGCATGCAGTTGCTTTTAATATTCCCAATAATACAATTAAGACCTAAACAAAATAGTGAACCTAGAGAGTCCCCTTGTTGAATGCCTTCACCAGATTATTGGTTGTCCGCTTAGATATTATTTTTCTATCACACTGAGAATTATTTATCTATCAAACTGTCTGTGGAGAATAGTTTTTATTAATTTAATAAAAAAAGAAAAGTACATATTCTGCCTAAAAACGGCATTTTTATACCTTATAATTCAATAAATTCTTTATAAAAATAATAGACTCATTCTGAGTCTTACAATCTAAAGTCAAACAAATGTGCCGATGTTAATAAACCAGATTATTGCGCGTGATAAAAATATAATGAATTTACAAACAAAAAAAATATATACCAAAATATTAAAAAAAGCACCAATCATCACATCTTCACCCTTCCCCACCCCAATGTTCTTCATTGGAGAAGCAAGGGTCTCTGCTTCCTATGACCTAAATAATTCCTCGAATTCTTTCGTCCCTACTCCCAATTCCAGGAACTCTTCATGCCGCCTGTCTGTCCGGGATCTCTAATACCGATGGCCTTCTTTGTTGCCTGAATTCCCGACGCTTCCCCCACGTGCTTAGCCCCACTCCCTGTCTCTCCGTCATTTACTTCCCACGCTCATCTGTGGATAATATATCTTAAGTGACCCTCTACTCCGCAGCGGAAACAGTGAACGTTGGCCTCCAATCTCGGCGGCAGCACCAATCGAGTCTCCACGTTCCGGGCTCGGGGGCTGCATACATCTTGATATCCAGACATTGCCTCCACTCGCTGACTAAAGGCTCCATATCATTACTTATACGTCATAAAATATTAATACTTTTATAAAATTTACCTCACAAAATATTAACTCCCCTCTCAATTTTTTCTCAAATTTTTTTTATTAATTTTATAAAAATTATCTCATCAAAAATATTACCTCACTTTCTAATAATTCTTCTTTTTCCTAAAAAAAATTTACCAAAAATATTACTTCACTTTCTAAATTTTATTTTTTCAAAAAAAAAATAATTTACCATTTTACAATTTAATAAAAAAAATCATAAAATAATTTACAACTAACCGGTTTGTTATGGTCATTTTATTATGTCTTCCGAAAAATAAATACAACCTCTTTGTTATATATTAAAAGAAACTTTAATAGAAAAAATACTTATAAAAGAAATTTAATAAATTAAAAACAAAACTATTTTTGTTCTCCTTGCCAACCCTCACCCCTCTTATAAATCACTCTATTACACTAATTTACTATAATTTTCTCAACATTTATACCAAGAAACAATTTTTTTGATTCACAAAACTCAACTATAAAATGATATGAAAGTATTTTATGTCACATATTTTTTTTACATTTTGCTAAAAGTGAAAGTGGTATAATACCCGGAGTTGGATACGAACTAGCGAATCGCCACCAAATATTTTAACTGTACATTTGTACAGCTTAGCACGATGCCATAACGGGATTTTTTATTATTATTAATTTATTTTAAAAGTTATCCTTTTTAGACCTTATGAAAATATATATGCCCAATATAGGTGTCAATCGGTAGCTAATCAAAATATTTATCCAATAAGGTCAACCTCTCCTCCCTAATGGGCGAATTTAGTCCCAGGGGGTCAGTAATATTTTAATTAATTAAAATATCATTCACTTCGTCATACTGGTTTGATTTGGTATGAAGTGGTAGATAAAAAATAATAAAATTCTATATAGGCATCAAATAAAGGTAACTAAAATTTCCTATGACCTTGTTGTATTCACAAAATATTGAAAATTTTTTAATTTTATTTTCTCTTTAGCTTTCACCTTTTCTGGTGGTTAGCTCCTTCAATATCTCACTCCACTTCATGCTATTCATACTCAGGTTGGGCAGTATCGCGGATATTTGTATCTTCTTTAAATTTTGGAAAGTATCTTTTATCCAGTATCTAAGATACATATTATTTTAATGTATTTGTATCTTAACCAACTTTGTATTCAAAAAGATACAGATACTTTAAAAAAAATTTATATTAGTTAATTTAAATAGTATTAAAATTTAAATTAAAAATTTAATCAGAATTTAGATATTTTAAGATAATTTATGATATATGACGTTGGTCGTCTTATAAAAATTTGCTAACAATTAGAACTACCATATTTTATTTGAATCGTTTTATATCCGTCTATTATAAAATTACTGCAGAATTTAAAGAATGCCACAAATCTATAAGTTGTTCTGCGGACTCGTCATCAAATTTTGTCAAGCATCTAAAAGTATAATATATAATTATATAATAAATCACATTTATAATCATATTCATTATCATTTCATATTCCCACATTCGTTGTCTGTGTCATACGATAAGTCTTATTGCCACAACAGATGTCGAGAAATCTATTAAGGATTCTCCTAACATTTCTAAATTCATCATCCCACAATTTCCAAATTAAGCTATGGAATGCTAGTAATAGACCTAAAACTGCAGAACTTATCAAAGCAGTTTTAGGAAAACAATTAGTTACACCTTGCTACACAAGATGGAATAGTATGTTTGATAGTCTTAGTAGTTTATTAAAATTTAAAGGCGAACTTCCTAAATTTTGTCAAAAATTAGAATTTCCAAAATTAAGAGATATTGAAATTCGATATTTAGAAGAATATTGCAATATAATATCCCCATTGGCTATAGCGATTGACAAAATATAAAGTGACTGCTATTATGGAAAATCAGCTCCAATATTAAATGTCGTTAAAAAAAATACAAATTTAATTCAAACTAAACCATTAGCTATTGCCTTAGAAAATTCTTTAAATAAAAGATTTAAAAATATATATGATTTTGATAATAACTTTAAAAGCGCATTTTTGGCAACTATTTCTCATCCCTATTTTAAAAATCGTTGGATTGATGGTGAAAAGAAAAAAAAATACCTTCAAGATTTGTTAATACATGAAGCTTTAATTATTTTTAAAAATAATATTGAAATTAATACGTCAACAAAATCTTCAATTGATGAAAATGATGATTACTTTTGTTTTAAAAGTACCACATCCAATTCTAATAATTCAATAAATGATATTAAATTAGAGCCTAAATGAAAGATGACAGGCGCAGTATAAATATGTTAAATAGTTATAAATATATAAAAGAAATATTTATCGTCTACATGAGCGGGGGGGGGCAGTTAGCATCCTATTTTTTTGAGGGGGGTAGGACTGCTTTAATGGGGGTTGGATAAATTTTTTTTTGGGGGGGGGGGGGGTTATCTATTAAATTTTGAGATGAAATAGGACAAAATATATTGCTGTAAAAATTAATACTTTTATTATAGAATTATTATAATACAATTCGTCGACCAAATCTATATATTGCAACAATCATACACATTGTTTTCCAAATAAAACTTTCTGCTATCCTTTTAAATGTAATTTTTAAATGTAATTTAAAAGGTTTAGATATTTCAGCAAGCTCAGAATGCCATAAGAATTATTATCTAAAAAATAAATTCTTTATTATCTAAAAAATAAATTCTTTATATTCACAAAATATCGATAGTTGGTAGTAGAGATAGATTAATTTAAGTTATCCTTTATAAATTCTCAGAAAAGAGTATCAATAAATTAAAAGGGCGAAAATAATAATAAGGACACCCCGCCAAAGACGGCGGGAATTTTGTAGGGAGGTAGGCAAATGTTTTTGAAGGGGGTTTGCATTCAGTGGAAATCCTATCATGTAGACGCTGTTTAGCTTTGCTAATATGGTTAATAGACCAAATCGTCAAAGATTGAACGATAAATTATTTGAAAAATTAATAATATTAAAAAATAATGTTGATTTATAATGCTGATTTATTATTATTTACTAATTATACAATTATTAAAAAAATATCGCATTATCTTATATAATAAATTTGTTATTTTCTACAATTTATTTTAAAATTTTTTTATAGAAAATAAAGCTTTTTGATTTTGACTATTTAAAGTTTTTTAAAAAGTATCTATTTAGAAAGTATCTTGTATCTTAGATACTTTTCTAAAAAAAGATACAAGTATCTTGTATCTTATATCTTATTAAAAATTTTCTAAAGTATCTTGTATCTTAAATACAAAATTTTATAAAGTATCTGTATCCGAATTCAATTTTCTGAAAATTTGCCCGACCCTATTCATACTATCTCTTTTATCTAATTTATACTTCTTCATAGCTCTAACTTTATGGCCTCATTGAAGTTTTGGCCTTCCTCTTTTACGTTTGCCCATCACTTCCAAACTCTCAACCTTATTTCCATGCATGGGCGTCGCTAGCCTTTACAATCTCAGGGGGCTCAACTAAAAAAAATTTTATGAGGGGCGAAGCCCTCCATACTCCCAATTTGCGGGCCTTCGTCCCGCTTTGCCCGGCCTTCGGCCGGATTTTATATTAATATATTATACTTTTTTAAAATTTTTTAACTCTGAATTTCATATTTTGTCATTTATTATATTATGCATATACAAAATAAACTGGCATATAAATAATTAAAACAATACAAGACATTCTAAAAATAATATTTTTTAATACAAAATCTATTTATTACAGTTTAAATATTTTCGATTGCAGATATATAAAAAATTTGCGCCTAAAGAATTACAAGTGATAAAAAAGGTTAATTAATTCATACATATACCTCAATTGATAATATTTTTTAAAAACTACATAATGCAATAATATAATTCTTAGCAACTTACATTGACAAAAGGTTATCAAACTAATATAACTCTCTGTTACCTAGACAATGTTTTATAGAATGGACCAATAAGGAAAAATTTATAGGCCTAAACCAAATCAACAATTCCTGAAGAAGAGAATAAACGACCAATCTAAATCATAAAACTATATGGTGGTTAGAACTTCCTTTTAGATGACATGATGGAAGCTAGATAAGTAATCGAGAAAATTATTGTGAGATATTCAATTTCTAAAAGATTATCTTCCATTTTTAATGATATATAAACGACTACACAGTTGACCATTATAGTTTATCTAAAATATGCAATCATATGCTCTCAGCCGTTGTAGTAATAATCTTAAATTATATAGCAACATAAATAATAGATGCTGGTTAATTTGCAGTAATAGCCATGACACTCACGATGTTAACTAATATCAGAATTTATTTTGTTGGATAAATTGATAAAATAAAAACACTTAAAATCTTTGGAAGAAATAATTATGCAAATATATTGAAGCCTGGAGTTTAGAAAGAAATATTTTCTAACTATAAAAAAGGACCAGAATGATATGATGAAACAATTAAGATTTTATATATTGTCGCACGACCTTGTTATATTATATCTTAAAATAATAGTAGTTTGTAATAATATCAAAATATACTTGTATTAAAAATTTAGCTCAGAACTGTTTTTCGAACAAGAAAAAAATAGCTTTCCTAAAAACACGTAAAAAAAGAGAAGAAAAGATATCAAATATCTATTGCAGGATAAATAATAAAATATTTAATTTTTAAAATTATTCATAACTAAATAGAAGGCGTTAAATACTTGAGTACAAATTATTACTATATTTATTATCAAAACCATTTATTAGTAAAATTTATCATAATATTAACTGTAATATATTATATAACTGTCATACGTCTATAAAAGTTTACATTTTATCTAATATTTTATAAACAACTATATAGTAGAGGATTATAAACTATATGTCTACTTACTTTTTATAAAAAAATCTCTTATACTTATTTGGACCTTGAAAATATTTTTAAGGATAGGTATGATAATAAAATTTAAAAATAAATATACAGTTGATTAGTCATTTTGAACTCGGCTAATTACAATATTAAATTTGTTAATTTTCAAATAATATATGATTATAATTATTTAATTCGGGTTATATAATAATTTAAATAATAAAAGCCAATTAAACTTCAACTGTTAAGGCTAAATTAGTATTTAGTGAGTTATTGATATTGTATTTTTAATACAGAATTTGATTGCAAGCTGACATAATGAAAATATAATTTATATGTATTAATCTAATATAATAATTAAAATAGTATTCATTTAATAAAAATTTAAAAGTCTTATTAATTTCTCAATAATAAAATTAAATTTATATATTACTTAATGGAATTATAAAAGAAACCATTCAGGGGGCAATCAAAAAAATTTATTTTTAGTTCAAGGGGATATTTTGGAGCCATTAAAAAAAATTTCTTTGCTTAAAGGGACTCGAGCCCCTGCGCGCCCCTACTCTAGCGACGCCACTCTTTCCATGTAGTTCATAGGCCTTCTCATTGTGTGCCCATACCATTTAAGTCTGCTTACCATTATCTTAATCTTAATGGGCACTACCTTTAAACTTCCTAGTATTTCTGTACTTCGCACCTTGCTTTCTTGTTACCCCAGCAATCATCCTCAACATTCTCATCTCCATAGTTTGTAGACTTCTCTCGTCTGATTCTTTGGTTGGCCATGTTTCCGAACTATATAGAATAGTTGGTTGTACTATTGAACTAAAATTTTCTCTTCAATTTGTGTGGGATTCTTTTGTCAAAGAGAACTCCAGATAAAAATCTCTACTTTAACCACCCTTGATTAATTTTACTCTTTACCTTTTTCTTTATTGTGCCGTTTGTTTGTTTAGTGGAGCCCAAATATTTGCAGGTTTCAATTGCCGATATCTGCCATTCATTTATATCAATGCTTTCTGTTTCCTCTCCTCCTATCACCATATACTCCGTCTTTTCTCTATTTACTTTTAGTTAGTGCTTTTCTAGGATATTTATCCAACTCATTTCTTTCATTTCATCCTGGGATTCGGCAAGTATAACAATATTATCTGCAAATATATTCCAGGCGACTGGCCCTAGCCACCGCCTTTGTAGCTATTCTCTTGGATTTTTTCTATCTTGTCTTGTCATCTGGGTTTTTGGATTTGTACCATATTATATATAGGGCTTTTTTTCTCCTGTATAGTCGTTTGTACCTCTTATTCCACCACCATAGTTCTTTGTGTGATTTGTTGCCTCTCCTTGTCAAACCTAGTATCGATTTGGCAGTGACTATTAATTTGGATGAAAGGTCTGCCTACATTTTTTCACTTACTTGTGAGAAATCTATTGTTTCAATGTTTGCAATGATTGCAAAGGCATCTGTCATTGATTTTAATCTACCCCACTTGATGCATGATTTAAGTTTTATCTTGTTTTGAGTGGATTTATTTGTGAGGTGTAAATCCCATGACTAGTAGCTTGTGTTGCGCGGCAATATCTTCTCCTGGAATGACTTTGCAGTCTATTACATCTTTTAATCTTCTGCGAGAGATAAGCATGTAATTTATCTGGGTTTTCCTTGTACCACTTTCATATGTTACTAAATGACTTTCCTTTTTCTTATAGTAGGTGTTGGTTAAGGCAAGGTCGAAGTCTTGCGCAAATTTCAGTACATGCTCTCCTTCATCATTTCTTTCTCCATATCCAAAACCACCATGATGCCTTTTGTAGCTGCCTCAGGGAAGCTTATTATAATTTTAATTATAATAAATCCGTATTTTTAATTTTTAAAAGGAAATTAGAAAGAATGTGTAGTATTGATTGACCATTGCATAGTTTTATTTTCATTAGTCTATCAGAGATCCTGTTGACTTCTACCACTGAGAAGGTTAGATCTTGACTGAGGATGAAGCAGACACCATTCCTATTGCTAACAATTCCATTATAGTACAACTTATATCCATTAGATATATTTTTTTATTCATATTTTTTATGCATTAATTGTATTTTATTTTTTGTTACATAATCCTTAAAATCTTTTGTCATTAATTAGACTTCTGAAGCTGATAAAAATAATCTTTATTTAGTTTAATTTGTATAGTATAATTCTATCCATGAATATTTAATAATTTCATCTTAAAATGATTTCAGGAGATCAATTTATTGAATATGATTTAAGATAAAATATTATTAACCATAATATACTTATTACCAATAAAAGTTTATAAAAAATTGTTCTTAGCAATAGATATTCTTTATGACACATGATTGTGCTATGGTTTCCTTAAGCTAACATTAATCATTCAAAATATTATATAATTTCTCTTTTCAATAAATTTTTGGAAATACTTTAACATAAAATCGATCAAATAATTACATTTGTATAGCATAATTACTGTAATATAATATTCTATTATATTATATTTTTTGGGCTGGTAGTTTTTAATATAATAAGCCAAATATTTCAATTGAATGATCATGAAGTAAACCGGAGATGTCATTTTTTAAATTGGGTTTCATATTAAATAAATTTAATAAAAATTTAAAGAAAAAATTGGAAAAAACCATCTTTTAAATTAGAATGTTTTTATATTTATTGACATTCTTCCATAAACACATGCTTGTAAAAGTTCGTTAAATAATTTTATTTAATATATTTTTACAAATCTCCCATTTTGATGCAATGTTATATTGATGAATAGGTAAAATGCACGGTCTTAAGTCGAAAGGCTCCATGATAGTAAGACTAAAAAATAATATTGAAAATTAAAAAACAAAGAAAATGATTAATGAGAAATTTTTTTGATTTATTGTTTTCATTACGAGAAAAATATTATAATAACATTACATGATAATATTAAAAAAATGGAAATTTTAAGATCTTTTCAATTTTTTTTTCTTTGATATAATTTGTGGTTTTGTTTTATTTATCATATTAATTTTTAAATTAAATTTTTAATTAAATTATATTATATTTGGTTATGATTTTATACCAATCATAAGCGTAGCCAGGATTTTTATAAGGGAGGGGGGAGGGATTATAATTTTTTTAAATATTTTTACAAGAGAGGAGGTTATTTTTAATAAAAAATATAAACCTGTTTTATTAGTTTAGATAAAAGATAATAAATTACTTGTGTATACATTAATATAAAAGCATGGTGATAATAAGTATTAGAAATTTAGTTATAAAAAGTAAGTAGACATATAGTTGATATTCCTCTATCAGGGGCGGACTGGCGACTCTACGGACTGGTGGGCAGTTTTTATAGTGGCCTCATTTATATGGGGCTTCGCCCCCATACCTTCTGACCGGATTCCCTTAAATGGCTTCTTTGATTTACATTATTTTTATTACTTCTTATTTTTTGAAAATAAGTTCAAACGTTTTACATTTTTAGTGAAAAAAAGAATAATATTATACGATAATCATATATTTTATTTTTTAAAAGCACATCTAAAATCATATTCATTACCTATATAAAATAATATTCATTAAAAAAATATATTTTATATTAGATTTACAACGATATTGCACTATATAATCAAATCATACATCACATGTTAAATATAAAAAAAATGCATACTCAATATATTAAATCAATTAATTATAAATATAAAATTATTGCAGTTATACAATATTATAGAGAATAAAATTGCTGCACTTTTATAAAATCAGGCACCGATCATATTGTAAATAATATTAATAAAATTCTAATAAAAGAATTAGGAAAATATATAATTTTTACGTTAATAAATCTCTCATTAACTTTGAACCTTTGCGCAAATATACAGGAATATCATCTAGTTCAATCTACGCTAATAGTTCTCGTTCAACTGACACCATTAAAAGCGCTTCTAAATATTAGCTCTCAGGTTATTTTTATAATTTTTAATTTACTAAATGCTTTCTCGCAATTAACTTGCATAAATGATAAAGTTAAAATATATTCATATGCCAAAAATAAATTAGTGTCACTTGTATGCATATTGTATCTTTTAAGAATTTCATACACGTATATTAAACAGTGGCATCGCTAGGGGGTGGAGCGCAGGGGCTCGAGCCCCCTGGAAAATTTGAAAAGCCCTCTGAAGCAAAAAAAATTTAATGGAATCTTAACCACTTAAACTAAAAATAAATTTTTTTGATTGCCCCCTGAAAGATTTCTTTTATAATTCTATTAAGTAAAATATAGATTTAATTTTATTATTTAAAAATTAAAAAGACTATCTAAATATTTATTAAATGAATACTATTTTAAATATTAGATTAAATTAATACATATAAATTATATTTTCACTATGTCAGCTAGCAATCAAATTTTGTGTTAAAAATAGAATATCAATATCACTCAATAATTAAATTTAGCATTAACAGTTGAAGCTTAATTGACTATTATTATTTAAATTATTTTATAACCCTAATTAAATAAATATAATCATTTATTAATTGAAAACTAAAAAATTTAATATTGTAATTAGCAGAGTTCAAAATGACTAATCAACTGTATATTTATTTTTAAATTTTATTATCATACCTATTCCTAAAAATATTTTCAAGGCCCAAATAAGTATAATAAAAAGTAAGTAAGTAAACATCTATATTATAATTTTCCGATGTCCTCACTACGTCATCTTGACGTCATGACATCGCTACGTCATGTCATCGGTACGTATTTATTTTTATTTATTTATTATTTTATTCAACAGATGATTGGAATTGATGGTGATGAAAACAATATTCCCTCAAAATATAAATGAAATTTTCATTTCACTTAATATTTTCTTTATTTTTTAGATAACCTTATCAATTTTCATCTCATATTATCAATTACACATTAATGAAATCTTTTTATACTATTTTCCTTTCATAACCAATAATTAAGAAGATAACCAAGTATATTCAAATATTTAAATATTCTTATCCTAACCTATGTATACTTAATAACATTACATTCATCATATTATTTTTTAACTTTTAAAATATCATAATAGGCTTGATAAGTCCCCCAAAAATTATTTTTGATGATAGCCAAACCTTATCAATTCCTTTAATTTAATTTTTATTATTTTTATAATATAATAACTAATACATTCTTTCCCCCCCCCTTTTTTAATCTTATTTTTTAATTACCTTACAATTAATTAACCTTAATCTTAATAACATTACATTCATCATGTTATTTTTTAACTTTTAGAATATCATAATAGGCTTGATAAGTCCCCCAAACATTTTTTTTGATGATAGCCCTCCAACTACTAGAAATATGCATCTAGTATTGACCCATCTACCGGTTTTACATTATTTTAATGTTTGTTTAATTTCAACAATAGTTTATTTATATTATTGCCTGATTTCTTTATTTGTCTAGGCTAACTCTAATCCCTCACATCGCTACAAAAAATGATGAATCTATTATTAAAGATAAGCAAAGAAAATAATGACGATTAAACAAACGCCTTACCCATTCTAGAGTTACTAATATGCAATATAACAAAGAACTACGCTTGAAATGAACTCATCTGGAGGTTTTTTTTTATCTTATGTTTTATAATAAGTCCCCCAAAAATTATTTTTGATGATAGCCCTCCAATTACTAGAAATATGCATCTAATATTGATCCATCTACCGGTTTTACATTATTTTAATGTTTGTTCAATTTCAACAATAGTTTATTTATATTTTTGCCTGATTTCTTTATTTGTCTAGGCTAACCCTAATCCCTCACATTGCTACAAAAAATGATGAATCTATTATTAAAGATAAGCAAAGAAAATAATGACGATTAAACAAACGCCTTACCCGTTCTAGAGTTACTGGTAGACAAAATAATAAAGAACTACGCTTGAAATGAACTCATCTGGAGGTTTTTTTTTATCTTATGTTTTATATCTATGTTAATTTTATTTTCACCCATTTCTCCAAATGATATTTCTATCACCACTACCACAATCCCTATGCCACCTCCGCATATTTTTTAACAAATATAAACATTTAATTCTGTACTATCATTCACTTCACTAGGAGTTAATATAAATATTACTTTATCCGATTCTCTGAGAAACCTTCATGATTATTTAGAGGAATGTTCAAACTTGAATGTACCTTACGGCTAATTTCATCAACTTAATAATAGAAAAATATGCAGTATTTCTGTCGTGGCCTTTATAACAATACTTACGACCGTTTTATGGTTGAGTTAACATTGTCGTTCATGATTCTATTTTAGAAGGGGATGCTAATTCTGACATTGACAGAAATATCATTTTGCGTGTTCAAACTTGAATGTACAGTACAGCCAATGTTATCAACTTTATTAATGGAAAAATATGCAGTAGTCGTGGCCTTTATAACAATACTTACGACCGTTTTATGGTTTAGTTAACATTGTCGTTCATGATTCTATTTTAAAGGGGGATACCAATGCTGACATTGACAGAAATATCCTTTTGCGTTCATAGGCATACAATCTTTATCAGGACTTGTGTTTTGTACACTGCTTTGGTAATCCGTCATTACTTTCATCTACAACCCTAAATGATATAAAATTATACATTAATTATTTCCTCTCCAGACGACCGCCCAGATTTATTTTGTCACTTTTTCCATCAAAAATTCAAATGTCAACAAGGATTTGCTCTTAATTTTATCAAATACATAATAAATATTCCTCATTATTTTTTAAATAAATTATCCTAAATTTATATGTCAATAAAAAAAAATATCTTAAAAAATATATAAATAATTTGCATAAAAATTTCATTAGTGTTTAAGTAATTTAAATAGACAGCATTTTTTTTACTTAACATAAAAAAATATATATCCCTTATCAAATTCTTTGACAAATAATTTCAGAAATGCAAGACATACATTAAATTTATCTGAAAAACAACAATAACCTTATATAATAAACAACATATTTTTTAGATATAATTTTAATTGATCATATTACAAAAAAGTATAAGAGTCGGTTATTTTTATTTTATTTCTCATGATTCTCTAATAAATGGTTGCATAGGCCTTCCCAGTTTCCATACGGAATTTACATGTTTTTTTTCCATATTAGACTAATTGGTAAATCAGATATTTCCCGTTCATGTAATGATATTAAAAATTTAACGATCTCCGAGGCGGGAAAGAATTTTCAAAATTATAATGGGTAGGACTGGGCTTAAAACCTCAAAAATAATATTAGCTTGCACCTGACTTGGGAATATTTTTTACAAATTATTAAGGCTTGAAGCTGGGCTTGATAAACTTTTTTAAAATTATAAGATCTTGGATGCTTCTTAATATTGTGAGCTTGAACCTGGCATGACATCTATCGTATAAAATGAATAAAAATCTAATTCCCCGTCATTTTTGACGGTCTTTCTACTAGTATAGTTTATAATCCAACAATTTGCTTTTAGGTATTTAACGTCATCTATTTAGTTATAAATAATTTTAAAAATAAAACATTTTATTATTCATCCTACAATAGATGTAATAAATTTGTTATCTTTTCTTTTATTTTTTACGTTAGGAAAGCTATTTTTTTCTTTTTCAAAAAACAGTTTTGAATTAAATTTTTAATACAAGTATATTTTTGATATTTTTACAAACTAATTATTTTAAGATATAATATACCAACTAGAGGTGGTGCGACATTATATAAAATCTTAATTGTTTTATCATATCATTCTGGTTATTATTTTATAGTTTCAAAATGTTTCATTTCTAATATGGCATCCTTGCTGTGTAAATAACTCAAGGCTTCAATATATTTGCACAATTATTTCTTCCAAAGATTTTTAGTGTTTTTATTTTATAAATTTATCCAACATAATATACTAGTTTACATCGTGACTGTAATGGCTATTACTGCAAATTAACCAGCATCTATTATTTGTGTTGCTATGTAATTTAAGATTATTACTACAACGGCTGTGAGCATATGATTGCATATTTTAGATAAACAATAATGGTCAACTGTGTAGTCGTTTATATATTATATATCATTTAAAATGGATGATAATATTTTAGAAATTTAATATCTCACAATAATTTTCTTGATTACTTATCTAGCTACCACCATGTCATCTAAAAGGAAGCTCTAACCACTTAATAGTCTTATGATTTGGATTGGTCGTTTATACTCTCTTCTTCAAGAATTGCTGATTTGGTTTAGGCCTATAAATTTTTCCTTATTAGTCCATTCTATAAAAGTGTAAAAGGGTAACAGAGAGTTATATTAGTTTGATAACCTTTTATCAATGTAAGTTGCTAAGAATTATATTATTGCATTATGTAGTTTTTAAAAACTATTATCAATTGAGGCATATGTATGTATTAATTAATCTTTTTTATCACTTGTAATTCTTTAGAAGCAAATTTTTTTTATATCAGCAATCAAAATATTTTATACTATAATAAATAGATTTTGCATTAAAAAATTTTATTTTTATTGTTTTAATTATTTATATGCCAGTTTATTTTGTATGCAAAATATAATAAATGAAAAAATTAAAATTCAGAATAATTGTTCATAATTAACAAATTTAAAAAATGTATAATATATTTATATAAAACCCGACCGAAGGCCTGTCAAAAGTGGGCCGAATGCCCGCAAATTGGGGAGCATGGGAGCGAAGCCCCTTATAAAATTTTTTTAGTTGAGCCCCCTGAGATTGTAAAGGCTAGCGACGACTTGTTACATTTATTATCACACTCTGATTTATTATCGTATTGTAATATTCCATTTTCTTCATTTGACTCCTCACATGTACATGCGATATCATCGTCCGTTTAATTTAGTTCTGGTACCAAATCTTTGAATACACTGGCAAATGAACATAATTCGTTATGAAATTTAACACTCAATATATATGCCAATTGTGCCAGTTTTTCCAAGGCCCTTTCAGAAATACCTTTACTATTTATTTCATCAAAATGTATTGTTTACAAACAGCGCCTACATGACAGGATATTCACAGGATGCAAACCCCTCTGAAAAATATATATCTACCCCCCTAAAAAAAACGCCACCTTCGGCGACGATGTTGTTGTATCTATTTAAAAAAATATATATTATAAATGTTACATAATATTTTTTAATATTGTACACATTTATAATATGACAAATATATAAATGTGCAGCAAAAGGCTACCTATAAATAGACCTCCGCCGATCTTTTTTGGTAACGCTTAAAACGCCGCCGATTTTTATTTCGGCGGTGCACGGCCGGCGCAGAAGTTTCTTTCATATTTTATACCTTTTTATTCTACTAATTGGTCAACATCACTGTTCTAATTTTTTAATATCAATCAGGATTTTGATGAATTTTTATTTTCTACTATTTTAAAATCTTAATTATATTGACGTCAAGAATTCAATCAATCAAAAATCTAAAATTCCAAAAGTTACCATAATTTTACATATTTTTAAAATGGATGCATAATTTAAATAATTTTAGTATCCTAACTCTGGATAATAAAAAATCCATAGTCTGGAAATTTTTTGCAAAAGAATAGAGAAATTATTACTACTCTAAGATATAAAACTGCAGAGGTTGAATTTGAATTCGAGGAATATCAAAGAAAATGTCTAAGTACAATAGATTTAACATCAGACATGTTAGATCTTGACAGCATTGATTACCCAGGTACCCGTTTTCAAATTGGCAATTCCATTGATAATAATAACAATAATTCCACGCATATGAAAACCTTAAAATTAAATGTCCCAACACGTTGGCATAGTATATTAATTATGCTAGAAAGCATATCTGGATTAAATAAGAATTTAATTAATAATGCTTTAAAAAGAATTGGGAAGCACTTTCTCAAATTATGAATCTGATCTGGTAGAATAACTATTAGCATTTCTTTCAAAATTTAAAGAAACTGTCGAATTTCTTTCAGTACAAAAAGGGCCTACTTTAAACTAGGCGTTACTTTTTAGAAGTGAAATTGAAATACATTTAATAGTAAATTATAGTGATAGTTCTGAAATTATTTCACTTAAGGAAAATATGCTAAAAAAACCTGCGTTACGATTTCCGGTTTGTAATCTGCAAGTAATATTATATAAGTATATACTTTTATTTTTTATTTAAAATTATCTAGGTATTGGCTTCTCTTTTAGATCCAAGATTTTAAAAATTGGCAATTGTGTCAAAGTATTTAATAGAGCAAAATTGCTCAGCTTCAGAATTTATAATAAAACATCTTAAACTTATAGAGAATGATGATTATCAGCTAGTAAATATAGCTAATGAGGATGAATTATTAAATTCAAGTTATTTGACAAAATTGGCAAATAAACATTCAAAAAATATAAATTATGACTCCAAGTTAGGTGACTTAGACCAAGAATGCCAGAGTTTTCTTGGAAAACGACAATCAGAAGATATGGACGTTCTAAATTTTGAGAGAAAAGAAGTGTGAACTTCCCAATCTTTCCAGGCTCGACAAAAAAATTATATGCATTCCGGCGACTAGCATACCTAGTGAAAGAGTTTTCTCTACCGCTGGATTGACGTTAAATTCAAGGAGATCATCATTATGTCCCGAAAATTTAAATAAAATAATTTTTATACATGATAATTATAAAATTACGAAATCGATTTTGGATATAATAAGTTTTCTATTAAATGAATATTAAAAAATATGCCGAGATATCTGTAGAATAGTGTAAATATTTATTTGTTTTTTTTAAAAAAATTAATAAGCAATTAAAAAAATATTTGTTATAAAAATTTATAACTGCGCCGATTTTATTGACGACGGCTAAGAATCAGCGCGCCGCCAGCCGTCGATTAGATTTTTTGAAAATTGCGCCAGGCCGATAATTTCGTCGGCGCACAGGTCTACCTATAAATGACTAATAAGGGACTAGTAAATCAAAATTTATTAATAGTCTTAATTTTATAAATTTATTCAAATATAAAAAAAAGTTAATTATAATGAAAATTCCTGAATTTATCTGTTTAATATAAAAAATGAGAGTTAGGCGATTAAAAAATTAGATAGTCTTTTTGAGGTTAGTGCAAAATCTGTTATAATATCTTCCATTTTAAATGTATCAAATATATCAATTTCACTTGATGTTAATAAATTTTCTAAAAAAGCATCAGAAATTTTATTTCTTATACGCGTTTTAACAATTTTAACTTTATTCATTAGTTGGCAGAGTTATGAGATATTTATATGTTTTTAAAGAAGGAAAGGAACTCAATTTTATTAGTAATCGATATGGTAGTATAAATAAATAGTTGAGCCATCTTTTTGTATTGGTTGTTTTAGTATCGTTTACGTTCTCATCTGTAAATATATTAAAATTAAGTTATAATATAATTATTTACTTTCATGATATAAGGTATCATTTTTTATAATATTCATTAGATCATTACTATAAATACTAGATAAGGAATTTAAGTAGTGGTCTGAAATTGGAAAATTCAACAACAATTTTCTGTGCATCAAAACCATATAAAGATGCAATTTCAGATATCTGGGTAATTTCTAAAATATCATTCTCTACTAATCCAGCAAGAGTGAAAATAGAAATCTGATTTAAAAAATTTAATGATTCATAATCAAATCTTTCATTTAAATGTTTAATGATCATATTTATTACTGGGTAAAAATTTCCATTTTTATATAAAAAATTAAATATTATTTTTAAAATAAACTTTTTTTGACTTCTCTTTTTGTTGTTCAATATAATTATCAAAGTTTGTTTGATCCAGCTTAAATAATGATTTTATATTATAAATATTTATTATAATATTATTTTCATCCATAAAGGATTTAACATCTTTAAGTGTGATAATATTATCGAAGGGTTCCAGTTGATTTATCTAAGTTTTTGATGGAGCCAATTTCCTTAATAAATGTTTAAAATTATATAATATATTGATTTTTTAAATGCGATATAACAAGCAGGTTTTAAAATCAGTAGTTTAACCTTTTAAAAATATGTCGCAATTGATTTATTTTTTTTAAATTGAGTATCAATTCCATTTGTTATTTTGAGAATTTGTATTTGGACCAAGTTTGCTCCATACATTAACTTTCTTAATAGCTATAACTTCAAACTTTACTTCACTATGAGGATGTCTTTTTTTGTAATGTAAATTAATTTTGTCTTTTCTAATTTTCTTGGAGGTACAGCCTGTATGCAAGCATTTTACATTATATGATATTTTATTGCTTGGCATCTAACAATGTATATCGAATATAAAAATTGATTTAATTAAAATATAATATTATAAAAAATGTTGTAAAATACTGTAAAAAATTTGACGGGAAATTCAAAAATGAGTACAATATATTAAGATTGTATTGGTTGAAATTTAGCAATCTATTAATATTATAATATGTCTATAATTGTATTATAAATTATTATAGCAAATTTTATCCATATATAAATTAAAAATTTAATAGATAATATTCTAGATAATTTTACCCTACCCCCCAACTTATACTTACCCCCTACCCCCTTTTTAGATATTAAGATGCAAATTGTTCCTAACCCCCCCCCCCCGTTCATGTAGACGCTGTTTGCAAATATTGCACATTCAAGATAAGCTCTCATTTCGCAGAAAGTAGTTCCTACAAGCTGTTTATAATTTGATCAATTTATAGGACGAAATAGTTCGAACCTATAAAGGTCAACCGATTCTTGAGGACGTTCATCTTGGCATTTGTCACTATATATTCTCTTCGCTCGTCCTATTCGATCTTTTTACAGAGCATTTTGTACTCAGATACTCTCCGGGACCTATAAATATTAAAATGTTTCATTTAAATTAGCAGCCATTTTATTGCTTTATTTTGAATCGATGTAATAATCGATGATACAGAAGATTTAGTATCTTCTTCCATTTTCCATGATGACAAAGTACCTAATTTTTAAGTTTGAAGATATGACAGTGGCCCCATTATTTTAAAAATTTCCAAATATATATAGCTGTACTTAGAGTCTTAAATTTACATAAATTATCAAGTTTTTGTCTCAAATTATTTATTATCTATTATAAATTGGCCTTTATCGTTATTGTGAGCAAGCTCTTTTTACCATATATCCCACTAAGGGCTTTTTCACGTGCACCACTTTATCTCACCTGTTTTTTGCAGCCTTCTCAACTTATTTTGGCCAGATGAATTATTCTGTTTCACCCAAGCATTTATCCTTTTATCTGATTCACCGACCTGGATTTTATTTGATTTCAATGGATTAAGAACAAGAAATGTTGGCTATATTATTTCTACAATAAATCAATGTATAAAAGTATAATATAATAAATTAATCAAAACTTCACTTCACTCTACTCAAACGGAAGCGTTTTCATTTGAAAAAAAACAAAGAAAAGAACGTGGTAATGATATGTAGCGTCAAACGACGTTATTGATATATTATGCATTAAAATATAGTAAACGACATGACAATTCTCAAGGAATGTGATATTCAAATCATAGAGATATCATATCATTAAAAATAAATAAATGATAAGAGAAAATAATGTGAATATAATAATAATTTTTTTCTAATCGGCCTCTATTTTGATATTTTCCTCTGATCGGCCTCAAAAATCGACATTTTCTCGCGGCTTCGTGGGCAAAATGCCCACCGGGTCTTATGGTCAGTCCGCCCCTGTCCTCTATTATATAGAATTGCTTACAAACTACTAGGTAAAATTCCACTTTTACAGACATATTTGACAGTTAGAGAATATATTTCAGTTAATATTTTAACAAAATTTACTAATCAATGCTCTTGATAATAAATATAGCAACAATTTGCATTCAATTAGTAAACGCCCTCTATATATTTTAAATAAAAATTGATACTAAAAAATAATCTTCATATTATTTATCTCACAATGTCTTTAAAAGATATTTTCTGATGTCCTTATCAATATTTTATAATTTTCTGTAAAATATATAATTCGCAATATCGGTAAAAATTATTTAATTGTCCTATGATAATTGATAAAATTAGATATACTGTAAATCTACGACATATAATATTCCACTGTTTGTATTGTGCTTTAAATTTTTATTTAATTTATGATTTAATTTTATCAATAGTTTTATAATTATAATTTACTTTTATTAAAATAAATAAATTAAAATTACTAACTTTATAAAAACTTATATTTGATATATTATAATATTTAGTAATTTTATGGATCTATTATTAATAATTATAATACATTTCACTTTTGTCTTAAGACATCTTTGACTTATATTTCATTTCTTAAAAAACATTTTTGGTTCACTTTTTATATATATAAATGCTTTTTTTCCAAAAATGTATAAATTATGATGAATAGTTTTATAAAATAATATCAACTTTTACATTCTTTCTTTCAAATTATTGTTTAATATATATATATGCTTACATTTTTAAGGGTCAGGGAGTGGGGGGAGGAGGACTAAGGAGGATATTTTTTATTAGCTTAAAATGATATTCATAAAAAGTGATAAATTTCTGAAGGGGGGGATTTCCCCTTGCCCCACCCCCCTTGGCTACGCTTATGATACCAATACTGTTACATATTTGTAACTATATATTTTAATATTACTTTTTCATTTTAGAATTAAGGCTATCGTTTTTTAGTAAAGATATATTATATTGTAATAATATATCATATGTTGTAAATTGGATAACGTGATTTTATATGTTATACAATTTTACATAATTGATTTACGTTGTATATAAAAAGAGATTATATATGATATAATTTAATCAGTTAACTTTTTTATAATAATAAATTGTTTTAAAATCTTATATTTAAATTAAATTCTATATTTTGAGCTAAATCCCGACTAAATTCCAGAGTTGTTAAACGCTACTTTTACAAGTAGCGCGCTACCGCTATCGCTATTTGTTAAAAAAAGTAGCTCGCTATTAGCTACTATTTTTTAAAAGTAGCTTTAGCTACTTTTTTAGCTACTTTTTATAAAAAAAATTTACAAACAAATTTTTTATTTTTTGCTTATAACGTTATTGTATAGTAAATATATAAAAATCAACATTTATAAATATTAAAATATAGTTAGTTTTGATTATAAAAAATTTATGTAATAAAAATAAATATTTATGATAATTTGTTGCATTTTAATAATAAAATCATTTCAATATTATCCTCTCCAAGTCTAGAGCGACGATCAGAAAGTATAAGTTTTGCCTTACTAAGTAATCTCTCGACACTAGCACTTGAGGGTAAGGTTATTTACATATTTTTAATATAAGATAGATTATCAATAATTTTATTTGCAACTACATCGTATGTCTAGCATCCTATCATTTTGAGGGCTAATTCCACAGATCTTCTTTTTAAAGTCCTAGGGTCTAGCCAATGGCCTGTGATTCCCAAATAAGCTCAAAATTATTTAATCAGATCAATTTATAAATATAAATAAGTTTTTGCCTTCTGTTATGTGTCCAACTATCTTCCATGGTACATATATATGATATCTCTGATAACTCTACTATTAGAGCATCTTTCATCATTTTAAAGTTATCTGCTATTTTATTCATTAGTGTCTGGCAGCATAAAATTGATGTACCAGGGGATAGAGTTTTAATCATCATGGTAAATGATGAATTATCAACTAAGGATATTGGCTGAACTGTATAAATTATAAATTCAACAATAACTTTATCAGCCAGTTTCTGAGAAATATTGTCATTTGCATTATTAATTAATTTGGTGAATTGAATTAGTCTTTTTGGATGTATAGTCGCTTATACCAAAATTATTTAGATGTTTCTCCATTTTCTTAAAACTCATGAACAGTCTTATAAAATAAATATTATTAGAATGTAAAAATGACAATTTACCTTTAGATGTTTCTTGAAGTTATAACTTCTGGATTGATTTGAGGAAATATTTTTTTTTACATTTTAAACAAATAAATTTGAAACCAGTTTTGGTTATATATTTATTTTAAAAAATTTTCAAATCTAGGGAATGGGAAATTTGAATTATAGCTATTAAGAACATTCTCTCCCCTGGTATCTTCCATTTCATTAATATCATTGTCTGAATCACTTTAAACGATTTGGATATCCATAGACGATGCCATTTTAAATTATTAACACGTGATTTAGGTTTATAATACAAATGAAAATATAAATTACAAATTGAAATTATATTTCAATTTCAAATTAAATAATAAATCATAAAAATTATAATTAATTATGATATAGTATTTAAATTTTCATGTTTATACTTACTTTCATTATATTTTTTAAAAGTAGCGAAGTAGCGGCTACTACTTTCCAAAAAAATAGCGCGCTAAAAATTAAATAATTACAAAAAAAGTAGCCGCGATTAGCTATAGCTACCAAAAAAGTTAGCGCGCTACTTTAACAACTCTGCTAAATTCCTATCTATTCTGACATACAAGACAAGCTAACATCCCTCATTTGTCATCAAATACAATTTTAAAAAATGGAATTTTTAAAATTATATTTTTATTCTATTTAAATTTTTAAGATTTTTTCAAAATTAAATTGATAATAAGTATAAAGATATTGTATTTTTTTTTTATGTTTTCAGTTCGAAAAATTTGTTTTGTTGCGAAAACATTCAGAGGGAAAAGGCTAACATCTTAGCGTAATTTCAAATATTATTATATCATTGTACTCAGAATAAAATTTCCTATCCAAAAATACTTAGATATACATTTTTACGTTTTCAGTTCGAAATATATTATTTTTGTTGTGAAAACATTCTGATGGAAAAGGCTAATATCTTAAAGGTAATTTAAAATATTATTATATCATTGTACTCAGAATCAAATTTCCTATCTAAAAATACTTAGATGTATTTTTGTACGTTTTCGGTTCGAAAAATATTTATTTTGTCATGAAAACATTCAGAAGGAAAAAGCTAAAATCTTATACGTAATTTCGGTTCCACGTTATTACAGCAAAACCATTATAGAGAATGTATTTTACAGAGAAACTTCTATAAGAAAACAAAAATAGAGAATGCACTTATAGAGAAACAATTATAGAGAATGTCGTTTATAGAGAAAATTTTATATATAAAGTTTTTTTATAAGAGAATAAGGTTTATGGAAATTGTACACTTCTAGAGAAAACAATTATAGAGAATGTCGTTTATATAGAATAATTTTATATAGAATAATTTTAAAGAGAATGATTTTACAGAGAATGATAGAAAATGATTTTACACAGAATGATAGAAAATGATTTCACAGAGAATGATTTTATAGAGAATGTATTTTATAGTGAATGTATTTTGTAGAGAATGTATTTTATAGAGAATGCATATTATAGAGAATTATTTTATAAAGAATTTTATTTAAAGAATATGATTATTTTGTAAAAAATATTATATCAATATAATATACAACATTTTTATATAAATTTGTGTAATTATTACTTAGGCTCTGCATAGTGATAGGGAAAAAAATTACAGTATTTGAAATAATATTAAATATTTAACTTATATAAATAAACTAATTGGTTATTTTTATTGTAAGAAGATTATAACAATCGGCACAGAAAATTGTTTGATATCTTTGCACAAGGTTCAACTAGTTATCTATTTTTAAAATATAACTAGTCACAAGTTGCAATTATTTTTCATAGTAATAGTTACTTCGTAAAACATTAATAGAGCGCATCATTGAGATAAAATTTAAATGTTTTTATATCATTATATTTGGTGGCATTTAAATAATAAGAGTTTAAATATAAAATTGACATATAATACAAAACTCTATTTTCGAATTTAAGAAAGTTTTATAATCTTATAATAAAATTTTAGAAGGTTATAATTATATTAGTATCTAGTGGATAGTAGATTCAGGGCTAGCCGGATCAATTAAATTACGTTAAATCGAATATATTATAATATATTCATATATTATAATAAAATAAAATAAGTATTCAATGGCTAAGATTTAAATCAGTTCTGTATAATAATGTAATAGAATGTAAAAAAATTATTACAAGTTTAAATTTATTATTTAATTATATTTATTAAGATATACATATATAATTAAGTAACTAGTTACTTTGGGCAGTTACTTTCTAAAAAATTACAGTTACGATTTTGTAAATGTAACTAGTTTAGTTAATTTTTAGCAAAAATGTAGCTAATTAATGGTAACTACTTAATTTAACATCACTAATATAGAGATTTTCATTTATAAGCTTTTTTTATCTTCAGAAAGATTAATTTTAGGGCTTTATTTTTCCTAAAATGTTTAAATTATAGATGTGACACACGGATAATCCATTCTTTAGTAAGATATTTGTCACGAAGCGATAAACCTTAATCGTACAATACCTCAATGTGGTATACCAACGTTATCTGCTTTTAAACAGTCGTTTCCACTGACTGCAATGCGCAGGTGCCTGTTTCATATGTCGCAATGCATATGGCGCACAGTTCAAAAAATCCGCTAATTTGCAATGAATATAAAACACAAACAAATTTTGCTATGTAAGGTTAATGTCTGACATGTGTACCATTTGAGGATGTAATTTGGACGAGGAATTATATGCCTCTGAATTCTATCAAGAAAATAGTAATATTCTCGCCCCCTTCAAAGAATACTTTGAGGAGACGTAGATTGGAAAAATGATATCGATGGAGAGGAGGTCGCCAAAATTAGAGGGCTGGCATCGAAGTTTTTCATCTCATATAAGTTCCCATCATCCATTGATCTGGAAATTTATAAAGAGTTAGTAATTATATTATATTATAAATGTTAAAAACATTTACATTTTTAGCTCTCAAAGACGAAGATAGCCTGAATTGTTACAAATTGGAACAATATTCTTTAGGACTATTGGCTCCACTGCCAAAGAAATAATATCGCGAAAGATCCAAAAGGATTTTTATAATTGTTGAAGATTTTTATCCAAGAATCATGATAGATTATTTAAGGGCTTTATGCCACAATATAAATTCAAATTTTTAATTAATTGTATATTTTTATATTGGTATATTATTTATACTATGTTTATTGAATAAAAATTTATTTGATATTTCGAAATGAATATTGTAAAACTCTTATTTAGTAGATTATCAGGTTTATCTTATAAAAACTTTATTTACAAATGGTATTAATCATATTCTTTAAAAAAATTCTTTATAAAATAGTTCTCTATAAAATCATTCTCTATAAAATACATTTTCTATAAATTAATTCTCTATAAAATCAATCTCTGTAAACTCATTCTTTATAAAAACATTCTCTGTAAAATCATTCTATATACGACATTCTCTATAAATGACATTCTCTATAATTTTTTTCTCTATAATCTCTGTAAAATACATTATGTATAAAATAATTCTCTGTAAAATAATTCTCTATAAAATAATTCTCTATAAAATAATTCTCTATAAACGACATTCTCTATTGTTTTCTATGTAAAAGTTTCTCTATAATGGTTTTCTCTGTAATGGTTTTCTCTGTAATGGTTTTCTCTGTAATGGTTTTCTCTGTAATGGTTTTCTCTGTAATGGTTTTCTCTGTAATGGTTTTCTCTGTAATGGTTTTCTCTGTAATGGTTTTCTGTAATGGTTTTCTGTAATGGTGTTCTGTAATGGTTTTTTCTGTAATGGTTTCTCTGTAATGACGGGATACCTTAATTTCAAATATTTATATCATTGTACTCAGAATTAAATTTGCTATCTAAAAATACTAAGATATATATTTTTACGATTCGGTTCGAAAAATTTTTTTTTCCTCGTGAAAACTTTCAGACGGAAAAGACTAACATCTTAAAATGCAATTTCAAATATTATTATATCATTGTACTCAGAATTAAATATCCTATCTAAAAATGCTTAGTAGTATTTTTTTACGTTTTCTGTTTTAAAATATTTTATTGTCGCGAAAAAATTCCGAGGAAAAAGGCTAACATTTTATTCGTAATTTCAAATATTATTATATCATTGTACTCAGAATTAAATTTCCTATCTAAAAATACGTAGACATATATGTTTACGTTTCGGTTCGAAAAATATTTATTTTGTTGCGAAAACATTCAGAGGGAAAAGGCTAACATGTTAAATGTAATTTCAAATATTATTATATCATTGTACTCAGAATTAAATATCCTATCTAAAAATGCTTAGATGTATTTTTTTACGTTTCCTATCGAAAAATATTTTTTTTGTTGTGAAAACATTCAGAGGGAATTGGCTAACATCTTCAGCGTAATTTCAAATATCATTATATCATTGTACTCAGAATTAAATTTCCTATATAATAATTAATTTTGAAAAAAACTTAAAGAATAAAAATATAATTTTAAAGTTTCCATTTTTTTTAAATTGTATTCATATAAAATCATAACATAATATAATTTAATTTATAAAAAATAAAATGCATTTTATTACTACTATCAAATAAAATAATATAATTTAATTTATAAAAAATAAAATGCATTTTATTACTACTATCAAATAAAATAATATTAAAATTAACATATCAAATATAAAATAAAATAAAACATTATTTTAACTAGTTCCCAAAAAACATGAATAGTTATATTTAAAATAGTTATTTGTAGATTCTGTTATAAAAAATAGTTTTCTTTTGGTTCTGATGTAAGGGCTCTTATCTTATCGCCTATATTTTTTAAGGAATTACATTAAAACCGGAATTTATATCAAAGAATATATAAAAAAATTGAAAAGATCTTAAAATTTCCATTTTTAAAAATATTATATAATGTAATGTTATTATAATATTTTTCTCGTAAAGAAAGCAATAAATCAATCAAATTTCTCATGTTTTTTTTATTTTCAATATTATTTTTTAGCCTTTCGTATCATGAAGCCTTTCGACTTATAGATCTACCCTGTAAAATGTATTTTTTTTAAAGGGCTATAGATTTATCTTCCTGGGCAGCTAAGAGTCTATGCAATACCCTGATTTTATAGATATCCAAAAAGTTGAATATTATTTTAATCTTATAAATAATATATTCTGCTCAAGTTAACAAATTTTTTACACCATTAATAATATTATTTTTTTCATATATGAATTCAATCAAGTTATTTCTCAATAATTTCTGTTACCTCAGATTTACCTTTATAAATCCTGCACGATTATTTAATTGTATGAAAGATCAATTAACGCAATAATTTGATTTTTATTAATATATTTTCGAATATTATAACTTTTTATTTATATAAATAATATAAAAAATATTAAACAAACAAAATAAATATAAAAGATTATTATCCCATGAATTTAAAGACAAGGTCTGCTTTAGACTGGATGACGACATCCTATTTCATTTCTTCGTCATTGTATCAACAGCTCTTGAGAATACTCTTTTACTGGCTACCCATGTCGTTTGTTGTGCCATAAAATCCTTAACGATATTGGATAGCCTTGGAAAAAGATTAGTATACTGAGACTTCCATCCTTTATCATTTTCGGTGATTTGTGCCACTGGGTCTGACAAATAATCCTCTATTTTTCCCATAGCAGGATTTATGGATTCATGGGCATATCTAAAAATAAATATATAATTTGTATATAAGTTTATAAATAATTACGTTCGCAATTCATTTAACATATTTACTGACATCAAATGGGATTCATTTTATTTATTGATAAAATTATATGCATCCGTTATCATTATAATATTCAAAAAAAAATCTTTGAACCTTTCATAATAGATGCATTTAAAATCGACGTCAAATTTTTTTTTTCTTAATCCCAGGATCAAGTAAGCCACAAACGTAATTAGGAAAGGATGTCATAATAATAATGTAGCTGACATTTTTCCAACATTTTTTAGTCCCACTTTTAATACAACTATTTGTACTAAATCGACAGACTCTAAATTTCTGTATTTAGTCCATGTAAAACACTGTCACTTATCTCACAGGCCATTTTATAAAACGGATACAAATATTGTTCCACACAGGGTTTCGAACCGTTTAGTATAACGGTTCGGTTCGTTCCGGTTTTTAGTTTAAAATTTTATAAAGGTTTTGTTCCATTTCGGTTTTTTAAAAAAAAATCATATCGGTTCGCTTCGGTTTATAATTTATAACGGTTCTTTTCGGTTTGTTCCGGTTTTTATAAATTTAATTTTAAAAAAAATTAATCATTAACCATGTATATATTCATTTTAGAGAAAAATCTTTTTAGTTTATAATTTCTTATTTAATTTATCCATGATAATCTAATAGATATTTTTATTAAATTTAGGAAATATAAATTAGACAAATTAGTTTTTTTTATTTCATAAATAAAAACATATAAACAAACATGCGTAAATACAATAATCAATAAAATAATATGTATACTATACTATTTAGGTTTAAAAAGGGAATTCGAACGGATAACTAAAATATTTTCTAATATTTCAGGATATAATTTAGTTCTCTGCGCAGAGAGTATAAACTTAAGGCTTGAAAATGCTCTTTCTACGGAGACCTGCGTAGCTGGAACTGCTAGCACAGTTATAGCTAACTTATAAAGTTCTGGCATACTATTCTTTACATTTTCCCAATAATTCAAAAGATTAGTATCTTTTTCTAATCTCTCTTTATTATCAAATGACCGAATTATATATTCTATTTCTATACATTTATTATAATTTTCGATGCTCTGAGAATTATTCTTATTAAGACTTTCATGCGACTTTAATAAATCTTCAAAATCATCATCTAAATTATCCTTCGAATACGAACACGTAGGCATAGTATTTAGAATTTCAATATTCTGATTATTTAGATTTTGTGTCAAGTTCCAATTTTTACAAAGATGTTTTCTGGCGATCTCTCTTTCTTCAAAAGTTAAAAACATTATATCTAGGGTCGAGATAAATAGCAGAGCAAAAAACTTTTAAAATTTATTTCTCATGCTTTCATCGTAGAAACTAAAAGTCTGGCAAATGGAGTGTCTACTTTACTCGTTTGCATGAGACATTTGATCCACGCAGCATAAAAATCGCCCATTGTCAATTGTTCACTTTGTAAATATTTTGTCAAAACATAAGCTGGATATAAAGCTTTTAATATGTCACTAATTATTTCCCATTCATTCTCTGATAAACATTTTTGATCGCTTTGGAGCGATATTTCTTGGCAAAAGCTTTTTAACTCTAGTAATCTCTCCAACATTAAATAGATAGAGTTCCATCTTGTGCAACAATCTATTAGTGGTTTTTTCAAATTTAATTTTGAGAGAATAGCCATTGTTGTCTGATTTCTTATTTTTTTGCAGATGTTTCTTGCTTTATTTATAATGACAATTTCATTTGAATTTTTAATGCAATCATTAATTGCTAATTGAAATGTATGTGAAGCACATCTAACACCTATTAATATGGGTCTGGCATTTGATGCAATATTTTCAATATTAAAAGGTTCTTTATTTTCATCATGAATTATATCATTATTATTTAAATCATCATTATCTATATCATTATTATTTAAATCATCATTAATTAAATAATCGTTAAGGTCATCATCTTCATCATCTTCTTCATCGTGTAGTATTAATAGCTTAATTAACTTAATCATATTTGCTGCATTATCGGTGGTTATTGTGTAAATCTGCTCAATTTTTATTTCTTATTCTTTTAAAACATCTAGAATAGTTTTTTTAAGATATTCTGATGTGTGTCGTTCTTTAATCACTTTCATGCATAGAGTCCTTAATTTTATTTTTCCGTTATTTATAAATTAAATATTGATCCCCAATATGGACCTATCATATCTAGTTGCTATATCTAATTTTAACGAAATAAGTTTTTGATACACTTCCTTTTTTATATTTTCCGAAAAATCTAACGCCATTTTTTTAATATTATTGCGTATATTTTCCTAATTGATAGTTAAATTTCCACCCAATCCTATAATTATTGGATCTATAATATTTCGAAATTCTTTGTCGTCAATTTGGCCTACCGTGAACTGTTATTAGCTCGGTGCAGGAGCGGATTAAAGTTTCTTTATTTATATTGATTTGTATTGTAGTAGTGTTGGACTTAAAAGCATCTTGGATTGTATTATACTGGTTTGCAGTTTTCGTTATTTGAATTTTTTTAATAGTCAAATTTTCTTTCTTTTTTCTTAATAATTTGAATTCCCTATTGTGGAATCTTTATATATGTCGTTCAAGATTTGCAGCATGGTCTCCAGTTAAGATCTTACCACAATCTTCTATTTTACAAATAGATTGATTTTTTATGATATCTAATTTAAAAAGGAACGCAAAGGATTTGACTTTTCCCGAACCATTTAATAGATAACTAAAAAACTATATGATGATAGATGAAAATCTTTTATTATATAAATAGAATAAATAAAAAAGCTTAATAGAAACAATTTTACCTTCATTTTTATTTTTTTAAATAACTTGGATTATAGAATTTAAATGACAATAAATAAAATGGTCAGCAATAAATATTTTAATGATATAATAATTTTTTATTTAGAAAAATCATATTTTTTTTAAATTCAGAATTCTAATATTTATTATTAAAATAATATGTTAGTTAGCATTTACCATTATCATATATGCAAAATAAAAAAAAATATGATTAAAGAATGGCATTTGTAATGAATATTTTTCTAAATCTGTATTTTTAAATAATAAAAATCTTACTATAAATCTTCAGTTTAAATAAGTTAACTAACATTGCATTAAATTATTTTATACTTTTATTTATTTGTGTTTTATATTAAATAGACTTACATTTAAAAATAGGAATTACATTTTGATGTTAAACTAAATATAACTAGTATAGTTTAATTCAAATTACCCACTCTGATATATTCTATATAAACTAAGATAAACTTTTTTTGAATATATCAATTAATAAGAAATTATTGTAAAACAATATTATATAAAAATTGGTCAGTACTTTATTTCTGTTAGATGTTAGTATAATATGACAGAATAGGTAATTTAAGTTAAACTATAGTATTTATATTTAGTTTAACATCAAAATGTAATTCCCATTTTTAATTCACTGTAAGTTTATTTAAATATAAAACACATTAATAAATAAATAAAAGTATAAAAATAATTTAATGCAATGTTAATTAACTTATTTAAACGATTTATAGTAAGATTTTTATTATTTAAAAATACAGATTTAGAAAAATATTCATTACAAATGCCATTCTTTAATCATATTTTTTTATTTTGCATATATGATAATGGTAAATGCTAACTAACATATTATAATAATAAATAATTTATAATATTAGAATTCTGAATTTAAAAAAACAATGATTATAAATAAAAAATTATTATATAATTAAAATATTGCTGACTATTTTATTTATTGTCATTTAAATTCTATGATCCAAGTATTTATAATGAGATAAAAAATTTAATTTAGCCAAGAATAATTATGTCTGATTTTAAGATATCTTATCTAATTAACAGATAAATTGTCTAATCTCTTATAAATTAAGTATTTAAAGAAAAAACAACAAACCTGGTATTATTTGATTATAATGTTGATAGTATAAAAATATTTAATTTGATATATAATGTTGATAATATGGAAATATTTAATTTGAAAAGAAATCACCAATTTAAAAAATGCCCCCAAGGAAAATTAAAATTTTAAATTTAGGTTAATAATTTAAAATTAATTATTTTAAAACCGTTTTGAACCGGTTTAAACCGGTTCAAAATATTTATAACGGTTCGGTTTGCTCTTTTAATATTTTCTTCATAACGGTTCGGTTAAGGTTACGGTTCAGAAAATCATAACGGTTCATTCCGGTTTTGCGGTTCGGTTCGGTTCGAACCCCTGTCCACAAGCCTCAAGAATTTTGATTCCTCTGTGTTGATGTAAAAAACTTTATAAACACTACATTAATTGGCAAGTGGTTTTATGAGTTTTAAATTCTATTAAAAATTAAAATTTAAATGTTTAGCATTAAAAATACCTTATTAATGGCTGATATCATTATATATATGCTGTTCCACCTCGTGGCAACATCCATCGATATTCTTAATACCCTTTCTTATTGCCATAAAATCTTGCATTAATTTTGGGCTTCTGTGAATATTTTTACGAACCCCTCAATATATTCTAAGGCTGGGAAAAAATAGTCCAAGCCCGATTTTACGATTAAATTTATCGTGTGGGCTAAGCAGCGGTCATTAATCATATTTTTTAAATGTTTTTCTAAATGTTGAAATAATAAATTAGCTCCTACTATAATATTTGGCCCATTATCATTAGTTATGCTTATTACTTTTATAAATGTCATAATCTTCTAATGTAGATTTTATAAGTTTACAAATTCTTCCCCTGTATGGGGGTGTGGCAAGAATATCTCATAAAAAATACTCCATGTTTTATCAATGTAAGGAATGTTAAGAAATAAAATACCATTTTATGTAATCTGGTTCAAATATATGTTAAGGATAATTCACTACGTCTTGATGTTATTTTTGCAGAGGTATATATTTCAGAGACCTGCAGGCCCGGCCCTAAACCCGGCCTATTTTAAATTTTTTAAATATATCCGGGCCGGGCTGGGCCTAAAAATTTTTTTTTAAACATATCCAAGCCGGGCCTATAAATTTTTTTTAAAAATATATCCGGACCGGGCCGGGTCTAAGATTGTTAAACCCGGGCCGGGCCTTAATATTTTTTATAAAATTTTTTACATTATGAGTTAATGGTTTTAAGATTATATTATATTATAGTTATGATTAATATAATATTGGGTGATGGTTAACACTACCTAACACCCACAGATCGATCTAATTATTAATTTCCTGCAAATTTATTCAAAGTATTAATATATTTTTTTATAATTCATATCTAAATTTTTACAACATATTTTACCAAAACAATCAAATAAAGGAATATCTTAAATAAGCCCCAATATTCAAGTATTATTAATATATTTTTTTATAATTCATATCTAAATTTTTAGAATACATTTTACCAAAACAATCAAATAAAGGAATATCACTTCTTGAAGTTTGTAATGCCTTTCAAAGCGAAAAAGGAGAAATAAAATTGATTTTACTTAATATAAAGCATTTTTTAATTGAAAAATTTGTTTTACACAAGTATCATTTTATTTCTCTTTTTCTCTGTCCCAAATTCAAGCAATTACATATGTTGTCAGGGACAGATCGCAAGATGACGGAAAATTATATAAAATATTAAATTACAAGAGGCTCAGGAAGTAAATGAAATACCATCGACCAGTCAAATTACGACTGTTGTTAAACAAACTGAATCGTTTTATGACAAATAGGGCGATGGTAATTCTGGTAATATGTCAATACGCGATGATGAATATTATAATTACATAAATAAAAAAATAGATGAAACATTTAAGGTGGATAATTTGTTAGAGTGGTGGGCGGCTCATCAAAGCGAATTTCCAATTTTAGCAAAATTTGGCAAAACGGGTATTGGCAATTCCTGCTTCAAGTGCAAGCCGTGAGCGGAATTTTTCCACTACTGGGAGAATTCTTGAAGAAAGAAGAAGTAATCTTCAACCTGAAAAGGTAGATATGCTTCTCTTTCTTCATGATAATTTGTGAATTTTTAATATCTTTCATGAGTATAGGGTTTCGTCAATCATGCTGGTTTTTTACTTTGCAAACTGTCAAATATTTATTGCATTTATTATATTTACCTTGAGTCATGATCAGGGTTGCCAGGTCAAAATTTTCAAATTGTGGGAGAAATTAGGTATTTTGTGAAAGAAATATATAAATTGGTGGAGATTTTTCAAAATAAAAGAGCCAACTATTTTTCAAAATAAAATAGCCAACTATTTTTCAAAATAAAATTTCCAACTCTTTTTCAAAATAAAATAGGTAACTCTTTAGAATAAAATAGCCAACTATTTTTCAAAATAAAATAGCCAACTATTTTTCAAAAGAAAATATCCAACTATTTTCCAAAATAAAATACGCAACTATTTTTAATAGGTAATTACTGTACGACACAAAATTTCTTAGAGTACTATCTTTATTATTAAAATAACATATTTATTTATTATAATATATTAATTTTGTTTAAAAATAATAACCAACGATCTTTTTTAATTACAAAAGAATGTAAACAAGATAAAATTTTATAAAAAAATTGTAATTTTACAATGTAAAAAAATAAATGTATAAATAAGATTTTATAAAAAAACAAACAATTTTAAATTTACAATGTAAAAAATATTTATAATCAGTGCGGGGAAGTTGTTCTACAGTATTTAGTTAATACAATGGGGGAAGGGAATATGATATTTTGAGGTATCAAAAATCTTCAAAGCATAAATCAGTACAGGGCATTCTATCAACATCTATTGCAAAACAAAAATATTCTTCAAAAATTAGAAATAATATAGATGCAACTACAGTTGCGGAAATGGTAAATACCTATCATGCAGTACAACATTCAGAGAGTTACTCAACATCTCAATGTTGGTAGAATCTTTCCCCATAATATTTAACGACTAATATAAATGAAAAGTATACTTTGTAGAACACAAAATGAGCAAGGCTATCAACAATGTTTTAGGATATAAATCCAGAAGGTCAATTCTTGACGATTTGAAAGATGTGCAAACATATGCAATTCTAACAGATGCATCTAATAAGGAGATATCAAAACATTTCCCTTGATCCTCCCCTATTTCAACAAAATTAATGTCATTTCAATAAAACTATTAAAAAAATTTTCTCCAGATATGAAATATCCAAAGACATAGCTAACCATATATAATGGTAAATATGGCAGATTTGGCATTACCAATGAATTGCATGGCAGCTTTCTGATCTGATAATTCCTCAGTGAATTTGGCAAAAACCATAGTGTATTTACAGAATTGAGTCAGCATAATGTTGTTGACAGGTTCCTCCTAATACGCGCCATCGTAGAATTTTAAAATTTTACAAACCTTTAAAAAATAAATAGATTAAAGCTGTCCTATTTGAAAAAAAATTTCAAAAATAAATGGCAGAAGTATATTTAGGAATTTTACATATAGGAAATCTACTATATGCTGTTAATATGCAGTTGCAATCAGAAGAATATAATTTAATAAAGGCTCACTAAATTATGCTGCAGAAATACCAAAGTAATCCACTTCTAAAAGTTCTATTCTTCTATGAAAATGTTGAGTGGAGCACTGCAATTATAGAATCTAGAAATTTAAAATATATTTATAATAATTATACATACTATTCTAACTTCAAATTTTGAAAATGTCGAATGGATTGGATTGGATGGAGAATTTAAAATTAGCGGAAAAATAAAATAAAAGAACTAGACATATTTTTCGAATAAATATTTAAAATTTATTTTAAAAATATAAAAATAATCAAATACTGTTTCTCAAAATTATTATTTATATATTAAAAACATAAAAATGCTAAAAAAAAAATTGTGGGAGAAATTAAAAAATTGTGGGAGATTTTTGTGGGAGATTGTGGGAGATTTCGAATTGTGGGAGTTTTGTGGGAGTGAGATGTATGTGGGTAAACTAAAAAATTGTGGGAGACTCCCACTGATGGGGGGAGGCACGGCAATCCTGGTCATGATAGTTTTTAATCCAACATTTTTCATTTTTTTTTTTACAATATTATATAATACAATATCTTCTTTTGTTAAAATTTTATATTATAAAATAAATTATATTAATTTTGTGCAATTAGATTATATTTTCAAAATACTATTTATTATACATGCATTTTTTTAAATAGCGATTTATTTTTATTTTATAAATTAAATAGCGATTTATTTTTATTTTATAAATTAAATAGTAAATTAAATACAATATATTATATTCTCAAAATATTTTCCATTTTTATAAATTAAATAGTAGTTTTATTTTTTTTTAAATGTAAAATATAGTATATGCTCAAAATATTATTACCATTTTTATGAATATTAGTTTTATTTTTATAAATGCAATATAAAATATAGTATATGCTCAAAATATCCATTTTTATAAATAACAGTTTTATAATTTTTATAAATTCAATATAATATTCTCAAAATATTAGCTTTTTACATGTATTTTTTAAATAATAAGCGATAATACTCGCTAAAAAATATGGTAAAATACCTCATAGGTGAATTGTATATACCAGGTCGAATATAATTTTAAAAAATTCCGAGCCGGGCCTGAAATTTTTTTAAAAAATATCCGGGCCGGGCCGGGCCTAAAAAATTTAAAACCGGGCCGGGCCGTGCAAATGGTACCTCTGCAGGTCTCTGATATATATATTATTAAAATATCTGGTTGCACTTTGCCTGCACCAAATCTTATAGTTTCTATTTAAATATTTAAAAAATATATTTAAAATGCTTGCTATCTATAAATGATATATTTTGTTTTATAAGATATCTCAATATTAATTTATTTATGTCGGTATTTCATTAGAAGTATAACGTTTCAGGAATATTTTCTTGAAAATTACCAGAATTTATATCCTGGTGTACAGTTTGCAAACTTTTTAAATTTGCTTAAAAAATAAAATATGAATTTATAAATTGATTAAATATATACTTGTCACTGTACTTGTCTAATAATGTTTATCACATAAATTACATTTGCATTTTTTTTTTCTTAGTAGTCTGAAATTTTTTTTTAAAATTGTGATTCTCCAATCGAATCGATCTATTTAAATTATGGGTGTCAGAACCAAATTTTGAATTATTAAGCAATTCCTAGATAAAATATTTATTTAATGATGATATTTTATAAATTATTATCTGGATGTTAAACATGCTTAAAATAACCACTCATTTATAAATTTTATCATAACATACTAAATACTTATTTCAGTCCTTTCACATTTTGACCAATTTTGAGATAAATTAGCTCAATATATAAATAATTGAATGTGTTATTTATCCCCGACATAATTTTATTTAAACTATAAATTTTAACTAAAACATTTATAATGTGTAAAAAATAACTTGACCTTAAAAGAATATATCTTTTTTTTTTATTAATATTTAGAAAATTTTAACATATTATATCTATATCATCATTTAATAATAATTTAAACATCATAATTAATTTAAGCACATAAAATTAAAGTTTTTTCAAGTTTTTTAAAAGTAAATATAAGTGTCTAGAAAACTAGATCAAAATTGGACATAGAATCCTATAATAATAATCAAGTTGCGTTATATAAAAATTAAATGTGATCAGGAAGATCATGTATCTGGATGCCCGTAATCGAATAAATTTTAACACAAACATTTATAATGATAAAAACTTAACCTCAAGAGAATATATATTTTGAGTAATATTTAGAAAAGTATATAATTCTTATATAGATCAACATATTTAATAATATTTTTCGTTTATATTTAAATATATATATTTACGTGATACGTGATAAAAGCGTTTTCGCCCTCTGGTTGTGGATACAACAGAGCTACGCTAGGTTTTCCTCAAAAATCAATCAAACTGGATAGTTAATTAAGGGGAGAAAAATGAGGAGCCCTTCACACGTTTGTGGGCAAGCCGCACGTACTTGTACGCGAAACAGTCCGAGAACTGTTGCTTAAACGTCTATAGGCTAATAGACAAAAAGAAATGGGCAAAACAAAAGCCTATACCCAAGAACTGCAAAAATAATTAAATTACTTTAAGGGTGGGTGGTGGCTAATTTTAAGTTTAACATCTAATGTAAGCCTTGATAATTACTATCAATAATTGAGAATGTATTCATATCAATTGAGATTAGAATTTATTCATGAAAATAAGAAAGAGCTAATGGGTTTACCGCAAATTGTTTAAATAGGTGAAAATTTCAGTGAATAGTCAAAGACTAGTCAGTAATAGGTTTATGACTATCCAGCAATGAACACCACACAACAAAGGTTTTTTTTCTTTTTCCAGAGAAACAAAATACTCTATGGAGTGATAGATAGATTATATAGCGAAAAAGGTCTTTGATAATGATAAAGATATGAGAGAAAGGAACTATGACGCAGAAATAGGAACCAGCTCCGTAAGTTTTAGGAAATGGAAAAGTAATTGTTGGCCAGGATTAACAAAAGGCATTATGGCTTGATTGTTATATGATAGTCTATCACTCACGGAAAGACTCTACCAACAAACATAATTACAAACCTCGCCACCCCCCTGTCGACTGGTTTCTCCATAAATGAAATAACAAGTGGTCAAAGACTAAGAAAAAACAAAGCTCCGGGGCTAGATAATATCACAGCAGAGAAACCAAAAATAGCACCTATAACAATATCTCTCTACCTATTTGCCCTCTTTCAATAAAATATGGGAGAGCGGAACTACTGCAGTGGGATGGAACAAATCCTACCTAAGTAACTACCCAAAAAAGTAAGACCACAGAAATTAAAGGGTTATTGAGCTATAGCCATCACATCCTGTAGCATGGAAAAAAAAATTTTTGGGTTCACTCAAAAAACCACAAGCATATCACCTACACCGAATCCCCCCCCTCCCCCCAATAAGTATATACAGGCAAAGAAAATAATATACTGGGGCCAAAAATTAATTTAAAAAAAAATTATTCAGAAAAAGTAAGTACAAATCCCCTTCTACTTTACATTTGTAAATTATAGCAGAGCTATTGATAATGTTAACCATGCAGCTTCGTTGTCAGAAAAGGGAAGACCCCAACATCTTCCAGATCCAGAAAACCACTAATACATGTTTAAATGTTTCGAAATCAATGATGAAGAATATCTCCTACCTCCAAGGTAAAAAAGGAGTAAAACAAGGCTAAACTCTTGCCACTCCTAAATAAAAACATAAAAATAAAAACAAAAGAAAAACACTGGGAACGGCCAATGTATTATATGAAGACTCCAATTAAGATGTTATTTTTTGAAAAAGAAAAAAGTTAAAGACGTTAAATCTAGTTAACTAGCAATAATAAAGAAAAATAATGAAATGAATAAAATAAAACAGTTTTCCTCCTTATTTTTCCCAAGAAAAACATGTAACCACTTCAAAAACTTATAGTTAGAACAGGGTAAATGTAGTCACAATGTACTTAGGAAACATACTTAATAATAAAAGTAGTTGCAAAGAAGAAGAAAAATAAGAATACAAAGGAGAGTGGAAACTTTTAAAGGTATATAAAAAGTATGGAAGATAAGAGAGAAATCAGTATTTTCTAGACTGAGGGCACATCCACAATACCTATATTAGTCTATGGAGGGAGCGGACATGTTAGAGAGACCAAAGAAACTGGAGAAGAAAAAAATAAATTAAAAATAAAATAAATAGATGACTACAAATAAATGTCTCATAAACAAAAGAGGATACCTTCTACCACAGAAACATTTCGAACTCAAAAACTATGGAAAAATACAAAACATACCCAAAAACTAAGTTAAAAAGAGCTAAAGATTAACTACAGCTAACACAATAATTTAGATTGAGATAATGAAAAACGTTCAAGCTATCACCTATTTGAATTAAAAGTATAAGGAAAATGGATTTGCTAAAGTATAAAAATAAAATGAGGAATAACAACAACTTCTATTCAATCAAGACTGCCACGTGATGAAAAGGGAGAGAAAAAAAATAAAAAAATATCAAAAGAAAAGAAAAGCACTAAGTGGGATTTTTTTTGTTTTATTTAAAAATAAGAAAAAAAGACTACAAGAAGCAAATCTGTAAAAAAAACTAATTATGAGTTATTTTTAAATAAAGGCAAAACTTTTCAATATTACATCTCACCGGCGCCAAGAGAGATTTAATAAAAGAAATTTAATAAAAAATAATTTTTGAGATTTTTCCTTTTTATTTTTAGAAAAGTTAACGTTAGGTATTTTCCTTCCATTTTTCCTAACCATGTTACCATTTTTTTACCAAATACAAAATGAAAGTGTAAAACATTACATAAAGTTGGAGTTTTTATAATAGAGGAACTCTAGAAAGATAAGTTTAAGAAAATGAATTGAGTACCGACTAATAAAATCAAAAGGTATCCAAAAAATTTGTTAAACTAAGGTTAGAGAAATTATAGCTATGTGTACTCGCTTGAATCTAAAAAGTGTATTGGCGCAATAAGGAAATTTAAAGAACAGAAACATATAATAATATAATAAGCAAATTAAAAATTGCCTATTTGAATTAATTTACAGGAAATTTGATAAAACTATTCATTAAATTTTTCATGAGGAAGAGAAACATAATAACAAGGGGGAGGACACTAGGTAGGATTTCTCGAACGAAAAAAAAAACTTCAAAAAAATACGATAATATTATAAAAACTGCAAATTCATATTTCATTTAAAACTAGTATTAAAAGTTTTTCAAAAAAACTAAGACAAAAGGAGCCGAATCATATGAAGAAAAATAATTATCAATGTATTTCATGAACAAAAAACATTTTACATAAACAGAGAAATATAAATCGTAAAGGCGCCTGAAAGAGAAAGGAAAAAAATAAATATTACAATCAACATAGGCGCCGAAAATTTAAAGAATTAATTTATAACCAACTTCGGAGAGAAATTGGGATAAAAATTAACACTTATTCACGTTATAATAATCAAAGATAGTATACACATAACATTATTTAAGGTTCCAGTTTACTGACCTTATTTAGGGGAACCTGAAGATTTTAAGATTGAATATATAACCTAAATAATCCAAAATATTTATATCTGATGATATGTATATGGTATTAAACAAATCGAAACATATAATATAATATATAAATAGATTAATATATAAATCATAAGGGAAAATGATTATACTAATAGAGTCATGATAATGTAAATCCAAAAATGTCATCCCCCTCTAAAATACAATCATGAACGATCAACTCAACCATAAAACGGTCGTAAGTATTGTTATAAAGGCCATGACAAAACTAGCGCATATTTACCCATTAATAATGTTAATGAAATTAGCCGCACTACACCTTCACGTTTGAACATCCCTCTAAATATTCATGAAAGTTCCTCAGGGAATCGGATAAAGTATTATTTATATTAACTCCTAGTAAGGTGAATGATAGTCAAATTAAATGCTTATATTTGTTAAAAATTAGGCAGAGGTGGCATAGGGATTGTGGTAGTGGTGATAGAAATATCATTTGGAGGCAACTGGGTGAATATAAAATAAACATATAGATGTAAAACATTAGATAAAAAACAAAATAAACCTCCAGAGGAGTTCACAGTTCCTTATTATCTAGCCACCAGTTACTCTAGAACGTAAGTCGTTTGTTGAATCGCCATTTGTTTCTTTGCTTATCTTTAATAATAGATTCATCATGTTTTGTAACAATGTGAGGGATTAAAATTGGGTTAGCCTAGACAAATAAAGAAATCAGCCACAAATATAAATAAACTATTGTTGAAATTAAACAAACATTAATATACTGTAAACCTGTAGAGGAGTCAATATTAGAAGTATATTTCTAGTAGTTGGGTGGCTATAATAATAAAAAAAAAATTGGGGGGACTTATCAAGCCTGTCATGTTTTTCTAAAGGTTATTTGCATTTGTTCATTATTAATGACTAATATATCAATATTTGAACAATTATGAAGAGGAAATAAGATGGGGATAGTTAACTAAAATAAAAGCAAAACAATTCTCAAGTTAATTTTATAAGGTAGGATTAAAATAAAATACCATTCGGAGAGTCCAATTGTCAAATTAAAAAAAAATAGGAACCTTGTGAATAGATATAGAATAATTTAAATAATATAAATACCATAGTATAGATTTTGTTTTGGAATAAATGTAAAATCCTAAAGATAGAAAACCCCGTTTTGTCTTTTTTATTGAGTTATACAAAAAAATTAGTAAGAATAAAAAAGAGTATTGTTAAAAAGGTAGGATCCTTAAAAATAAATATATAATTTTAATTGAATAAAAAAAATATTGTAATAGATATATTGATTTTTGGATAGATATAAAATCCTATATAAAATTATTTATAATAAAAATAATGTACTTATTTTTTGGTGAGTTATACAAAATAATCAGCATGGAGAATAGAGCAATTGTGGATCTGACAAAAGGCAAGCTTTTAAAAAATTAGGATCCTTAAAAATTGATATATTAATTTAGTTAAATACTAAAAATAATGTACTTTGGATATTTTTCTGTTAGTAAGAAAAAATATTCATCAGAGATAAAAGGGCATATTGTGCGGCCCGACAAAATGGATAGCTTTAAAAATATGTAGAATGTTTAAAATAGATATATAAATTTATTTAAATTATAAAAATTATCATACTAAGTATTGTAAATGGAAAGAAAATAGGGAAATAAAAGGGAAAGGAAGCTAAAGAGAAAGAAATAGGAAATTAAAAAGTTTGAGAAAGGTGAAGATAATAAAAGAAATTAAAAGGGAAGGAAAGGAAAGGAAAATCGAAAATTTTTTATCAGGCTGATTTTTCACATATTATTTGAGACTATTGTTAAAATAATTAATGTTAGTGACATCTTCAATAATGATATATATGTTGTCGTCGTAGCATAGCCAGTCTACATTTTATAGGTTACTGGTATTTGTGATGAAAATGGGTAGGGGGGGGGGGCACATCCTTGTTTTATACCACATTTTTGTTTAAAAAAAGGTAGGGTTAATCTTTTGTGTTTTGAAACTATTTTCATAAATATTTATAATAATTTTGAATGTGTGTAGCTGGAATGGGAAAGTTTAAATTATTGATGTTATACTTTTTGTAAACTAAGGATGTATGATGATTGTTTGATTTATAAAAACTCATTTTTATAAATTAAAAATATTATTTACCTTTATTTTGCTTTTCTTCTCAAAATTAATATGGGCTGAATTAATAATTGAATGATATTTATTTTTTGATATCAACTCTTGTAAAAACTCATTTTAATAAATAAAAAATAATAATTTACCAGGATAATAGTTGCTTAATCAGCATTTGTACAATCATTAAGAGAGGTTAAGACAGGGCTTGTTATCTAAAATAAAAACATAAGAATAATTTTAAAAATATTAATGTGTTAAACCTGAAGAGGAATCAATATAAGGTTCAACTCTCTAGAAATAGTGGGAATATCATCAGAAGCTAAAATTGATGTGTTCTAAATGTAAAAAAAATATAAGCATTTATAATTTAATTTACTTGAAAGAATTGAATGATATTTATTTTTTGATATTAGCCCTTGTAAAAACTAAGGGTGTATGATTGTTTGATTTGTAAAAACTTTTATAAATAAAAAATATTATTTAACCTTTCTACTCAAAATGAATATGGGTTGAATTAATAATTGATTAATATTTAATTTTTGATATCATAAATAAAAATATTATTTACCAGGATTATAGTTGCTTTTTATTTGAGTCTTGCTTTCTTGGATTTTCTTCTCAAAATATTTCACCTATAAAAAAAGTAAATAAATAAAAAAATTTATAAATTATAAATATTATTTACCAGGATATAATAGTTGCTTTTTATTTGAGTCTTGCTTTTATAAAAAAATAAATAAATACGTAGAGATGACATGACGAAGCGATGACATGACGTAACGATGACATGACGTCACAATGACGTAGTGAGGACATCGGAAAATTATAATATAGATATATTAAAAATACCGAAAGACATTGATGTCTTATTTGAGGAGATTGTAATTCTCTCTATTTTTTATGATTTGCCAAAATACTTAAAGTTAGATGGTATAAAAGCAGAGGAGAAATGGGTAGAATTTTTTCGTAATAACGATAAATCCCCATGCTTGGAAAAAATATGCGAGTATGTCTTCTCCTTACCTCATTCTAATGCCTCATAGAGCCAGGGCCGTAGCCAGGAATTTTCACTTAGGGGGGCCAAGTGCTTACTTGAGGGGGCCACTATTTTTTTAAAATCAAACAAATAATTACGCATTCATAGAAATTTTTTCCTATTTTTATTAAAAATTTAATAACAAAATAATACTATAATATGAATATACAAAACAAAATAATACTATAATATGCATATACCAAAATATTACTATAATAGAATACAGCGATTTTTATTTTTAAATTTTAATATAAATGAACTAAAAGATAAATTCTGCGTTATTCTTTTTTCATACGCCATTAATATATATTTTGTTTACGTTTATCCTTCATAGACTCTCTACTGCTCGATAAAATTCTCTTTAATGTAGAGAACGAGGCCTCACAAGAAGCCGTTTATCGCTGCTGAGTAGCATTTATATAATTCTTTAAATGCATGATTATATTTTTTATACATAATATGTAAGATATTTTCAAAATTATGATTTTCTTTAGCTTCCGAAGCTAGCAATCCTTTTGCTATCTTCATTTCATGATGCAGTGTTTCCATATTTAAGTTTAACAGGGATTTTAATGGGGCCATTTTATCTGATAAAAAATAATCAGGGTCAAGGGGGGGGGCAATGTATTAAAAGATGAAAAAAGATTAAAATTATCTTCTGTAAATCGGTCTAATCAGTTTCTGAAATTTCTGATGTAGTATTACTAGTAGTTTGTAGAAATGATTTTGCTTGACGTTTGTTTAACTTTAACTTAAAATAAGAGTTAATAACTGATTATTTCTTCATAATTTTAAAATAGCTGTAAAATAAAATAACTGGTTATATATTATAATATAAATGTGATACCTATAGAGAATGTTATACACAACAAAAACATATGAAAAAAAAATGAATGAAGGATATTTTAATATTGGGTAAAAATATAAATAAAACTGGATAGAAAAATACAAACTAGACATGTTTGTAGAATAAATATTCAAAATTTATTTTAAAAATATAAAAATAATCAATTCTAAATAGACATGTTTTTTGAATATTTTTGAATAAATATTCAAAATTTATATTAAAAATATAAAAATAATCAATTCTAAAAAAAATTTTCAAATTTGGGGGGCCAGAAAAATTTTTGGGGTAAAAGATTTTTTCTGGGGGCCAGGTTTGGGGGCCAAAAAAATTTTTGGGGGGGCCGCCCCCCCGTGGCTACGGCCCTGCATAGAGCGCATTTTTAGCCTGCTGTGGACTGCCTGAATAAAGGAGAGAAATCGGATTGCTTTAACAACATTAAAGGCCGAGCTAATGGTTAAACAAATATATAATATGTCATGCCAGGAATTTTATAAATATCTCAATAACAACGGTAAACATTTAGTTCTATTATTTAAATCTCAAATAAAATATAATTAAGTTTTAGCAATGGCGCTATAAAATATATTGTCAATTATTAACTGTAAAGATGAACACATCTGCAGCATAATTTTGTGAATCTTTATTAAGATTCTTCTTATTGCAACTACACATTAACAGCATGTAGTAGATTTCCTACATGTGAAATCATTCCTAAATATACCTCTGCCATTAATTATTGAAAAAATTTTTAAAAATGTTAGGACAGCTTTTATAATCTTTATTTAAGATATTTTTTTAAAGGTTTATAAAATTTTAAAATTCTATCGATGGCGGGTATTAGGAACATATCGCAACTAACATTGTGCTGACTCAATTCTGTAAATTCACTCTGTTTTTACCAAATTCACTGAGGCATTATCAGATCAGAAAGCTGACATGCAATTTATTGATAATCTCGAATCTGCTATATTTACCATTATATGGTTAGCTATGTCTTTGGATTTTTCACTATTTGAGGGGAAAAAATTTAATATTTTTATTGAAACGACCTTAATTTTGTTGAAATAGCCGAGGATCAAGGGAGATATTTTAATATTTCCCTTATTAGATGCAACTGTTAGAATTGCATATGTAGGCCCATCTTTCAAATCGTCAAGAATTGACCTCCTGTATTTAGGTCCTAAAATATTGATGATAGTCTTGCTCATTTTTGTTCTACAAGTATAGTTTTCATTTATATTAGAGTCGTTAAATATTATGGGGAAAAGATTCTACCAACATTGTGATGATAAGTTTTTCTGTGAATGTTGTACTACAAGATAAGTGATTACAATTGCCGGAACTGTAGTTGCATCTGTATTATTTCTTATTTTTGGAGTACCTTATTATGTATTTAAACGTGATACGTGATAATTACTATCCCTATAATGTTATACACACAAGATAGATTTCCAATTGCGGTCGTTTTGTGGGATATTCGCATAAAATATATTTTTAATTGTAAAATTAAATTCGTTTTTTTTTATAAAATTTTATCTTGTTTACATTCTTTTATATTTATAAAAGATCGTTGGTCTTTTTTAAATTAATATATTTTAATTAATCAAGATGTTATTTTATTTTGAAAAATAGTTACCGACTTTGTATTTATATAAACTAATTATAAAAAATAATAAGCTGTGTTACAAGTCCGAACTTAACTCAGAGTGTTAACACAGTATTGGGAGAGCTAATTAAGAATCAAAGGTGTATTAAATCTATATAATTAAAATAAAGGATTAATTTTAATAATAACGATGGCTAACTATTTACTTTTGCGCACACCTAAAATATATAATGTAACTCCTTTAAATAATTTTAATTTATTAAATCGTAGACTTACTTTTATTTTAATAATAACGATGGCTAACTATTTATTTTTATGCACACCTAAAATATATAATGTAACTCCTTTAAATAATTCTAATTTATTAAATTAATTTTTAAAATATCATCCGTTGCAATATAATTATCTTTCTTAGCTATTTATATAATTTTTTATAGCCATTAAACATTATAAGTATTTGCATATTAAAATAATAATTTTTCGAAAATCATTTAAATTAATTTTGTTCCATAAACTATAAAAAATGTAAAATTTATTTTGCATATACAAATATTATTTTTCGAAGAAATATAAAATAAAAATCCATCATTTAAATTAATTTTATTCCATAAATATCTTTTAACTAAATTTGCATAATCCAACAAGCGAGTAATTAATTCAATTCAAAATCCCTGCCGAAGGTCCGCAAAAAATTTTTAATAGCAATTTTTATATTTCTACCGCAATTTTCTTATTTCTCCCGCATAATACCAATTATCTCCCGCAATTTGAAAATTTTGATTTGGCAACCCTGTATATGATATCGAAGAAAGACAACTAATTAAATTTTATAAACTAATTTTTATTTTTACCAAGATGATTGGACGATTTTAATAAATATACAAAACAAATTAAAGACCTTTTTTGATTTTACTGAACATATCTGTGATGACACATATCCTACTTTAAATCTTGTCATCCCTTTTTATGTTTCTAATGGAACATTTAAATTCATTTGAAGGCGATTTCATAAACACTACCAGTGCACAAAATAGAAAATTATTATAACCTAACAAATATTGAAACCATAATATCAATCATATTAGATCCTAGACTAAAGGTGCAATTTTTTGAGCAATTTGCGTCATATAATATAGATACTACAAATCTATTATAAAAATTTAAGGGTATATATGATGAGTACATAAAATAATATCGATACCAGTGGTCCCTATAACGGGGGGGGGGGGGTACGACTGCTTCAGTAAATTTGAGTGGGGGTACTTTTTTTTAAATTTTCTTTATTATTTAATTCTTTTACTGTTTTGTTACATCCATCATGATCAAGTGATTTCTGGTTTATAAATGCAATAATAAGACCCCCCCCCACTTAATATTTAATTTAATATATATTGACGGAAATTTTGGTCGATGTTTAGTAAATTAGGTTGTTATCCGAGATTTCTTGTCATAAATTATTTTTCCAATTTTGAAATATGCCTAAAAATATTAACCAAAGAAAATACAAATGCCTAATTAAAAATTGCAAATCGCATAATATAAGAGATGATAAATGGATAGATCACATTAGAAAAAGACATGGTGGGCTTAATTTTGAAGATATAAAGAAAAGCTTTGAAATAGTAGCTTTTAAGAATGTTATTCAAAATTGGACAAATAGCAAAGTAATTTTTTTATTAAATATTTAATTATTTATACTTATCTTATTATAAAGGGTATGAATCGCAATTTAAGAAAAAGGAAATAAAAACTGGGAATTCAATGCTGTTGGTATAATAAATATTTTTAATTAATATAATTATCTTTTAAAAGTGTCCTAATAATAAAGAAAATGTGTTAGAAGAAAATATAGTACTTGATGATTCTGATAATGATCATAAAATTAGTGAACCTGAGGTCATAATTACTCATATTTTTTATCTCTGCTATATTTTTTTTATAGGCAGACGCATAGCAGAGATTTGATAAAGTAGAATAAGAAATTCCTATTATCTCTCTTTTAGTAATAAATATTAATTTAGCTTTATTAAATTTTAATGAATACAACATATGCAGTTTAACGAAAGATTTAATGATGATTCGATGAAATTTTTACATCAAACATCATTTTTTACGCCAAAGGGAATGGCAGAAAAATCAATTATTAAAGAAGATATCGAGGATATCTGTGAATTTTACAATTTATATTCAAGTCAAATTTTCGAAGAAATGTTGAAGTTTAGAAATATTTATAAGATGGCAAAAATGGGGAATGTAATTATGCTCATGACCTAGAAGTTCAAGAATCTAAAGATTTGTCAGATTCTGAGAATTGTAAATTTATTTATAAAATATTTTTACCAATGCATTATTTAGCTTCTTCTGTGATTATGATAATTCAGGGACTTACGATTCAGATTGGAAAAACTATTCATTTATTTTACCTTATAGTCTACTTTCTAATTTTTCTGCTTTCCCTAATTTAAGAATTTTATATGAATATTTATTAACCATTCCTACAACCTCATATACTGCCAAAAGAGTCATGAGTAAAATTAAATTAATTAAAAATGACTTCGTAGTACCATGAAGGATTCATTTCTCAATAATTTAACCATATTATCAGGGTGGCCTAATGGGTAAGATGTACGATTGGAAACACGAGTATGAACAAAGACGCAGGTTCAAAGTTTTTCTTCGATGACTGATGTGTAAAGACATATGGTATGATGAATTTCGGAGCTTAGAGATGACACCCCGGTCACCGACAGGCCTGGACAGCCGGGTCCTAAGGATACCTGTCCAATAAACAAAGTGACAGAAATAAAAGGATATATGAATATGAAAGCTAGGGCGTTCCCTCCATGCGACGCGCAGGGTGTAGACCTCCATCCTGTGAAAAGTAAAGTAAAGGTCAAAGCAAAGAAGACAAGACTGGCAAGTTTGAATATTGGGACGCTTAAAGGTAAGACGAGAGAATTGGCATCAATGTTGAACAAGAGAAAAGTTGATATAGCGTGCATACAAGAGACGAAATGGAAAGGACAGAAAACTTTGATGATTGGAGATGGGTATAAATTGTACTATAATGGACTTGTTAACAATAGGAACGGTGTCGGCATCATCCTCAGCCAAGACCTAACCTCTTCAGTAGTAGAAGTCAACAGGATCTCTGATAGACTAACAATCAATACTACACATCCTATCAGTATATGCTCCTCAAACGGGTTGCAAGGAAGAAGAGAAAGATGACTTTAGAGCTATCCTTGATGAAGCTGTAATGGAAATCCCTAAGGATGACCTAGTCATAATTGGTGGTGACTTAAATGCGCATGTGGGGAAAGCAAGAGAGAGCTACAAAATGCATCATGGTGGTTTTGGATATGGAGAAAGGAATGATGAAGGAGAACACGTAATGAAATTTGCGCAAGCCTTCGACCTTGCCTTAACCAACACGTACTATAGGAAAAAAGACAGTCATTTAATAACATATGAAAGTGGTACTAGGAAAACACAGATAGATTACATGCTAATCTCTCGCAGAAGATTAAAAGATGTAATAGACTGCAAAGTCATCCCACGAGAAGATATCGCCGCGCAACACAAGCTACCATGGATTTACAAATCTCAAATAAATCCACTCAAAATAAGATAAAACTGGAACCATGCATCAAATGGGGCAAATTAAAAACAATGACAGATGCCTTTGCAATCAATGCAAACATTGAAACAATAAATTGCTCACAAGTCAGTGAAAAAATCTGGACAGACCTTTCATCCAGATTAATAGACACTGCAAAATCGACGCTAGGCTTGACAAGAGGAGGCAATAAATCACACAAAGAACTATGGTGGTGGAATCAAGAGGTACAAACCACAGGAGAAAAAAGCCCTTTATAAAATATGGTACAAATCCAAAAATGCAGATGACAAGTCAAGATACAAAAAATCCAAGAGATTAGCTACAAAGGCGGTGGCTAGAGCCAAATCTATACAGATTAGCCAAACAGCGAGAAAAGAACTCTAGGGATATAAACGGAGCTCCGAAAGTAATCAAAAATAAAGATGGGAAATTGATAATAAAGGAAAAAGAAATAATGAATAGATGGAAAGAATATTTTCAGGAGCTTCTCAATTTTAATTCCCACATATTGCATCTCGACGAACACTCCCCTTGTCAAAACCTTGTACTACAGAACAAGAAATAATCACATGCCTCAAGCATATGAAAAACAACAAAGCTAGGGGTCCAGACGATATTCCAATAGAAAGCCTTAAAGCACTAGGAGATGATGTAATACATCTCCTCACAAATCTGTACAATAAAATACTTGGAAATGAAGAGGTTCCCCAAAAATGGAGGCAGAGCTATCTAGTTCCTATCTTCAAAAATAAAGGGGATCCACACAATTGTCAAAATTACAGGGGCATAAAACTAATGTCACACTCTCTAAAACTATACGAAAAAATAATAGAAAAAAGATTAAGAGATATAATCGAAATAGGAGAGACTCAGTTTGGCTTTATGCCTGGAAGATCAACAACCGATGCTATCCATGCAATTAGGCAAATGAGTGAAAAATACAGGGAAAAGAACAAAAAGCTACACATGGCCTTTCTCGATCTAGAAAAGGCCTTCGATAGAATCCCAAGAAAACTTATCTGGTGGGCGCTACGCCACAAAAAAGTTCCCGAAAAATATATAAGAATAATACAGGATATGTATATGGGACATACAACAATAAGTTAATGGTAAACAGACTTAGGTGGTATGGGCACACAATGAGAAGGCCTATGAACTACATAGGAAATAAAATTGAAAGTTTGGAAGTGATGGGCAAACGTAAAAGAGGAAGGCCAAAACTTCAATGGGGCCATAAAGTTAGAGCCAATATAAAGAAGTATAAAATAGATAAAAGAGATTGTATGAATAACATAAAGTGGAGAGAGATGTTGAAGGAGCTTACCACCAGAAAAGGTGAAAGCTAAAGAAAAAAAAAAAAATTTAGTTAACCCAAATAGTACAAATATGGATAAAATTTTTAAACAAAATATCACCTCATCGATATGTGAGGTTGAAATATATAACTTAATGAATTAAGAAACACTTCTAATAAAAGCCTGTTAGAATGGTGGAGATTGCATAGGGATAGTTTTCCCGTGTTGTCGAAAATGGCAACTGTTATATTGTCCATTCAGGGATCTTCGGCTTCATGCGAGCGGTTATTCTCAATAGGGACAAATATGATAATGAAGAATAGAATAGAATGTATTTGAAGGAAGAAACCATTAGAAAGACTTAATGCTTGAAAAACTGTTTAATGTCAAATTCGGATCTAGCATAATTATATTTTTTATGTTATATTTTGATGTTTATAAAATGATATCATTGTACATTTTTGGAAAATTTTAATGAAGAAATAATTTAGATATTTTTATAAAGTAATTCTAATTCTAAAAATCGGGTGTTCATCCAATTTGTTTGGATAACGTTATATGAAATCATTGGATTTTTATTCTATAAATTTTGATATGCTAATGACATATAGTTTAAAGAATCCTTAAAAATGTCATTTAATAATTTTTTTTTCAAAAAATTATTTATTTTTTATAAGCTTTAGAAAAGTTTTTGAATCGAATCGAATGTGAAGAATAGTATTAATCGATTCAATTTTATGTAGGCATAAATTTAATACACATATCTTTAAAATTGCATAAAACTGGGACACTTATTATAAACTTTTTTTTTGTAATACATAAATATTAAATTGTTATACAAATCTATGGTTTAGTTAAAGATGTTTTATGAAAAATAATCATAAATATTCATTTCAGCTATTAAAAACTACTTTATTTTAAAATGTTTACTTTCACATAACACTAGCAATATCTCTATTCCCTTATTCTTTACCTATCATAGATGAAATAAGATTCAAAAATTCTCAACATGTTAAATTATTTCAACAAATGTTTAACATATGAAAATACAAATTCTCAAGAACTTTCAACTATATATCATATTTTACAGTTGTTAAAGGATATAAAAATATCATATCTTTATCTAGATACACTCATTTTAAAGTATCTCTATCTATATCCTACTTTCGAGATATCTGTATCTATTTTAAGAAATTTTTAAAGATACATTTTGATATATTTATATTTAACGTTTTTATAAAAATATTCAAATGCAAAATTCATTTTATTTCATATGGGCATATTAAATAAATATATATTAAAATAAGTAAGGCTAAAATGATAAAAAATATATATATAATATTAAAACTTATATATATATAAAATTTTAAAACTTATATATAAAATTAATTTATAAATATTCATTAAATATTATCTTATTTTGCTTATAACTCAATAACATCTGATTCCGTTGTTGTCCTAATTGTAGAACAATTAACGGGTTACACAATGGTATAAGTTTCAATAATTGATACTCAAGTCGTTCCGCAGACATCATTCCACATTTTCCTTATAACTCACTAAGCTTTGATTTAGCCGGTGTCTGGTTTGAAAATTAATTAAGACTAAATATTGGCATAGGTTTTGTTAATATATCCTCAATCTGCCAACTTCACGGACCTGCCATAACGCCTATTTTTAAAACGACACCATTGATGCACAAATAAGCAAATAAATTTTTAATTTTTAAAAAAATTTTAGATATTCACCTAACTTTTAATGAAGAATTTATAAGTCTAATGTAAAAAAAAATTTTTTAAATAAATGCTCGTTTCAAATGAGAATTTGTTCGAAAGAATGACAAAAATAGGGATATTGACATTACTGATCTGGATCGGGCCTAATTTTTCAAGCCCGGCCGGAAATTTTTTTAAAAAGTTTTACAGGCCTGGCCCAAACCCGTTTAGAAAGTTTTGCCGGCCCATCCCGAATTTATTTTAATATAGAAATTAATTTTTATAATTACTCAAAATAAAAGATATATGTTATATGGCGTCTAGTTTCTATAAATAAAATCAAATATTTTTATGCAAAATAAAAGATATATGTTATATATGGCGTCTAGTTTCTATAAATAAAATAAAATATTTTTATTTTACATAAAAAAAGCAACATAAAATTGATAAATTTGGATATATTTAAAAAAAAATTCAAAGCCCGACCCGAATTTTTTTAAATATATTAGGCCCGACCCAAATGATCCCGATTTTTTTCAAAAAAATAAGCCTGGCCCCGAAGCCCGTTCGGGCCGAGTCTACTTTCAGATCTCTAATTGGCATTTTTTTATTATTATATATAATATTCGAATTGAATGAGAATAAAAATATTGTATACATATTTTATGCTCTCATAATAAGAGTTTCTGTTCGAGAAAATGGTGAACCCTGTACATATTATAAAAATTGTATGTGTCTAGCTACGTTTTTAGATGATGTATCTGTATCTAGATCCATTCAAAAAGTATCTTTTAAAGTAATATTTTATAAATATTTCATAATTTTTATGTAGTATAATTGCAATTACCAATAGATTTTATATTATATGATGTATATGTAACATCTAAATTGAATAAAATATTAAATTTATATAATTTTCAAAGAATCAAATATGATAAAATAATTAAATTTTTAAAAAGCTAGTTGCAAAACTAAAAGATTTTGACTAAGATTTAATAAGATATTTTTAAAATTTTTTACACAAAATCTCATTTTTATGAAAACAAAACTTGTAGAGATCGAAATTTTAGGTGCGGCCAAGCAAGATGTAAAAAAATCATTATCATGCGCATAATGGATTTGTAAAATAATTATTTTCAAACTCAGGCTGAGATTTCCTATTATTTTACAATGCAGTCCAAAATATTCAAAAACAATTCTCAATGATTAATCACTTCTTTAAAATTTGGTCCAGATTTTAAATTTTATAAACCGCATTTTGGCCAATTCCAGTTCACGTTTGCATATCTTATGATATTCTAATATTGTGTTAATTGTATTTACTAAATCCCCCCACACCTTATTTTTAATAAGTTTTGTTAAAGATCATGGTTGTCTTATTTAGCAGTTCTTATATAAGAATTGGAGGACAATAATATATATTAATGTTTACAAATGGTAAAATTCAAAAATAGAATTCCCTTTTAGAATCAAGCTTTTTTAAGAAATGTAGACGTTTGAGCTTTTACAAAAAATATAACAATAAGAAATAAAAATGTGCAGCTCTAAATATATAAGGAATTCCATTGTAGGCATAACATAATCAAGTGTGATAGATTGTTAAACTAATTATATTTATAATTTGTCAAACAATAAGTGACTTAAAACAAGGTTTGGATGTTTGAAATTTTATTATTTTAAAATCCATGATCATTCAAAAGATCTCAAATACGTAAAAAATATTTTTTAATGTTTTATTATTTTATAATATTAAAAATAAATTATGCATTTTATTATTCAAATGATAATTCCTAAAAATATTTCATTCATTTCCTTTCAAGCAAGATAAATATTCTGAATAAAATTTCATCCAGGTGAGTAGCTTTAATAGAATTTTTTTTACTATATCAAACTCAGAATTTTAGCTAACCTAATGTTACATTAATATATTCATTTTTTATGATATGCTAAATGATAATTAACTAATAGGTATTTAATTAAATTGTTACTTGCCATATATGATTAAATAAAACGAATTTTTAAAGTAGTTTGTGCAGCTCAGACGCCAATTAGGAAATCAATGAGGTAGGTTTGTCCTGTTTTATCTAGAATATAAAAGGGTACTATATTTTTAAAACAGTCTAACTATGATTCTTTAAAAATCCTACTAAAAAGTGAAAACAATGCATGACATGTTGATAGAATATAAATTGACCCATAAATTATTATTGACGCCTGCCTATACAATCGAGTTATTTTACAATAATTTTTATATTTACAATAGTTTCATATTTGATCCAATAACAATAATATATTTTTATGCAAATTGTGTACAATATAATTAAAATTTTATATAAATATGAATAATTCTAATTAGTGTAGGAACGCTGTTATAACACACATGTACTATACCATTGAAGGGTTATAGGTGAAATAAATATTAACCATACAATTAATTAAGTAGGAATATTCAAAGATTTAATTTTGAATCAAAAAATCTTGTGATATAAATTAACATCATTATAAACACTATTTATTAACAAATAAAACAATTATTTCATATTGGTTATGTCATCACATATATTTGTATTAAAATATTATAAACTTAAAAATTAAATTTTGTAAAAACGAATGATTTAGGCCATATTATTGATATTATCCGCATTTTATAAATCTTCATCATCATCAGGTAATGCTGCAGATTGAGCAGCCTATATTTTTATTAAAAAAGAATTATCATAGCATAAAATAATAATTATAATTGACTTTTTCCATAAACATTACAAACACTATTTTTAACAAATATTTTTTAACCTACCTCTTTACAACTAAATTAATTCCTCTCCCCAATCACTACTAATGTTGTCCCTCAACTTTATCAATTACTTTTTAGTTCTAGTCATTTTATAAATTAATTCAAAAATTTATAAAAAATGAATGAACTATTATTTTATATGTTTGAGTTCCAGTCATTATTTTATAAAACCATTAATTAAAATTTTTGTAAAAAAGAATCTTTCATGCAATAATTAATTTAATTTTTTGAAACCATGTCATTTATAAAAAAAATTTGCCTCTAATAAAGTGCGTTATATATGTGGTATTGGAATATTGAATCTATCAAGATTCGGAATCTTTCAAGATGTCGATTTTTAATTTGGAAAGTCTAATTTGAGACCTGAATTTCCGATAATTTTCACTATAAACTTTATCAACTTATAAGAAAAAATAAGTGGTTAAAAGATTTGTGAAGATTATCTGAAATACCTATAAATGTAATATATTTCTGTTCAAATTAAATTTTCCAAATTTAACAATTGCCTCAGTATGAATCCCATATTTTAATAATTCACGTAATGCATATGGGCTGGGCCATTTTATGTCAAATCGATCAAAAAAGGCGGCCGACCCCTTTTTAAAATTTTCTGGAATTATTTAGATAGATATAAAAGAGAAAGCCGTTAATTTTAGCTCGCTAGTACCTGGTTTCCGAGATATAGGGGGTTCAAAAGTGCAAAAAAGAGCCACTTTGGAATCTGTAAGATTTTTAAAATGCTTATGTCTCAAAAACTATTAATAGTAAAAAAAATGTATAATATATCATATTGTAGACAAATAAAATCTCTAAAAGGCTATCAAAAAAAATTGGCGCCTATTTGAGTCTTTAACTTTCGGTTTACCGATCTTGCTTCACCTGTATTTTTAAGCAAAATAGAGTTTACTTTCGAAATTTTTACAAATATATATACGATGTCAAAACCTTGGCGACGCTATCGACTTTTCCGATATACATTTTTATCAAAAATTGAAGAAAAAAGTAGATATCGCTAATGGTTGAAAAATATTTTTCTTAAGGAAAATGAAAATATTGATACGTTTATTAGAATTGTGATAAAAATTTCCAGTACTGCCCCCCCCCTCCCACTATCATTAAAATGTTTTACATTTTTTAGATCTCTACTTTGCTACTATAGCAAGCGAATGACTTATTAGCTCGATAATATATAACAGCTGCAGTAAAAATATTAGGCATATATTCGATTATATTTTACAAAATAAATTGTTTAAAACGATCTCTCTTTCTGAGAAATAATTTTGACCTGTCCGTTCAGATTAATTTTATAGTTTGTCTACCAATAACAATCTGGATTTGGAGAATGCAAAAACATGTATTCTAGGTGCAGATCAATTAAAATTTTATTCTATATCACAGATAATGTTGCAACCCATTTAATCTACAGAGACATGCTTATTATCACGAGAATCTAAGAAAGATTCTACCCTGGATGACCCAAAAAAATTTACTATTCAATTTAGATATTAATATGCTCTTCATGCCGACAAAAATTAGCAAACATTCCTTATACTTCAAATGACAATGTAGATATTGATTCCCCTCATATAATTAATCAAGAGGCTATTGATAACACTAATATATCCCTACAATCAAATGGGGAATCTCCCATTAAAAGAAAATGCTTATGTGAAAAGAAATATTCAAAGAAAAAAAGTTTCAACTAAAATTATACTATTATCTTCATCAAATGATGAAAAATTCAATGAAATTCTAGATACCTTAAAAATTAAAAAAATTATATGAAAGATATTTATTATTGGAAATTTGTTACATTATTAAGTGTCTATAGGGCATATTCCCACTCTGCTCCTCAATTTAATTAGTATATTTAATAGAAATTCAAAATTTTTTAGTATAAAAAGTGAAAATATCCGGTTATTGATAAGTTAGCAGCAAAATTTTAACCATAATCCGTAATTTCATAAAGCGCCATCTATTTTTTTCATTAATTAAGGTGTCTAAATAAAAAGCAATAAAAAAAATTCGAAAACAAACTCCCTTTTTTGCTTAAAAACACAGGTAAAGTAAAATAGGTAATCCAGAAGTTAACGGCTCAAATTGGCGCCTGTTTTTTGATAGCTCTTTAGAGATTTTTTTACCTACAATTTGATATATTATTTTACTATAAATAGTTTTTGAGATATAAGCATTTTAAAAATTTTACAGATTCCAAAGTGGCTCTTTTTTGCACCTTTGAGTCCCTATATCTCGGGAACCAGAGTGCTAGCGATCTAAAATAAACGGCTTTCTCATTTTCTTAACTATCTAAATAATTTCAGAAATTTTTAACAATTTTAAAAGGGGTCGGCTGAATCGTGATCGATTTGTTAATTAATAATTTTAAGCTATGACAGTGAGCCTGCTGAAATATTTTATCTTGATAAAGGAGAAAAATGCAGCATTGAATGTAATTTAAACGATATTTGATTTAAAACTAGATTAGGATTGGAATCAAAGAAAATTAATTTTATCAGGAATGGTATTTTCTATCATCATTTATGATTAAATGTCAATACCTAAAGATATATGAGCTTACAAAAAAAACAGCTATTTTTATCCAAAATAGTGTAAAAATATATTGAAGAAAAGTATTTGGGCCTTTAAAAACACAGAAAACTAAAAATTTGTAGTTTTCAAATTCTTAATATATTAATTATAGGTCTTTAAGACTTCGATCCATGTTAGTAAAATGTATTATATTTTTCTGATAACCTACTATAAGGTACCAAAAAGTTTGAAACCTTAGATTCAAAAAATAAGTCCTGCATTATATTACAAAAATTTGTCAAGTCCAAAGCAAATATTAATTATAATTCCCATGCAACTGAATTTCACATTTAAAAATATTATTACAAAAACAAGGGTTATAAATAAACAAAGCATGGATTTGTAATTGAATTTTACAAATAAAAAATGAATAAAGCATAAACACAGCATAATAAAAAAACAAATTTAGAGATCCTGTTTTTCTACAATCATAAAAAGTTTATTTAATTTTCTTTGCAATTATAAAAATTATTTTGCATGATATATTTCTGATTCTAATTATATTATAAAATCAGGTTTGGTCTACAATGGTTCTAGGTGATAAACCCATTTTGTAGAACCATTATCCAATTAACGAGAAATTGTGCCTTTATCTTGTTAAATATATTATAATATAATCCACCTTTAGTTCTTGTTCATATTGATTCAATAATTCTGGGTCTAAAGGAACCTCAGGTGGTGCAAGAGCTGGCATGGCAACGAATTCCAGATTAGGATCTTGCAAAAGCTTGCGGGCCAAATATAAGAAGGGCTTTTCAAAATTGTAATTGCTTTTTGCACTGATGTCATAATACTAATTTTAAAATATATATTTTTTAAATTAATCTTACAATTTAGTAAATATGTAGATAGCATTACAACACACATTAAATTTTGAATACTGAGAGAATAAAATAAAGCATTTACTAAATACTTTATTTTATTTGACATTCAATTTTAAAAAAAGAATATAATTATTCATTTTTTTAAACCTTGCAGGGGAAAAATTCATTTCAAAATTGTCCATTGAATTTTTAAATGAAATTAAAATTTTTTCATAACTAAAATAATCAAGGAAAAAAGTCACATAACTGTCATTTTTTAATAATTAGGTATTCAATATATAAAATTTTCTTTGATCAAGTAAAAAAAATTTATACAAACTTAAAGGTAATAATCATTATCAACAGAATAATTTTTACTCTTTTAATGTTCATGATTCATAATCATCAGAAGGTAAACACAAATTAAAAAATTAACTAATCTTATATAGAAATCTGTATAAAACTATAATTCACTGATTATATATTTTCTTAATTCTTACTAATATAATATATAAACCATGATAATCATTATTATATATATTTTCATCTATACTCAATATTTAATTAGTACCATCACCCATAGCCCTGCAAGAGATGTCCAAGGCCAGACACTCTGGCTTAGACAAGGCTAGGGTTTGGGTCATAAGAGGTAGCCCTACCCAAGGCCCAAAGATTAAATATTTGAAATATCCTCAATAATATTTTGTTTCATCAAAATGTCAATCCGCACATACCACATTTCACTTATTCATTTAAGCAATTTCCATTTCCCACTGTATTACTAAATACATCATATTCTAACAGGTTTATTAAAATATATATTATTCTACATATAGCCAGTATAAAATCTAGAATATTAATTCGTTATAACAGGGTTGACAAGTTAATCAATTAACCAGTCAAATTCAGTCAATTGAAGAGAATATTTAACATGGTTAATTACTCTAAAAAATCTGAAGAAAAAAATAAAAATATGTTTGAAAAAAGAAAAAACAATAAAAAATGTATGTGATCACAATGCTGCTTATTTAATAGGTTCTCAATATCAAGAAAATCATCGCACTCATAGTGATTTATTGAAATATGTTGATGATCAAAATATTTCAAATGATATTATAAATTTCAGAAGTAAAAGTGGCATGTAGCAAATTATGTGGAAAGTAGTACTTTTATAAGAAACAATCAGATTCTGGCCTCAAGTTAGTAAAATTGCCCACCATGTCTATTAAGAGAAGTGGCATATTTATTAACAATTCATAGAATTGGCCAATTTGAGTTAATATTCTCACTAAAATAGAAATCGATTTACTCTAATAAATATTTAATTTTTTTGTAGAACTTTATAACTCAAGATTATTATTATTAAATAATAATAATAAAATAAATACCTATAATACTAATAATTTTAAAAATATATTATATTTTGTGATCTCTAATAAAATGAATCAAAAATTGTTCAACTTTTTTAAAGATTTGAATAATTTGGTATAGCTTATGGTAATGATAAATTTTTTTTAGCTGATATTGATAATCAGTAAGTGCTTTTTTATATGAACAAAATTTGGTTTCAATGGTTCTCAAATTAAGAAAAATTATTTTTTTATTAATACAGTATCCAAATGATTTATAAATATGTAAAAATATTAATGATAATTAAATTGTACTTGTAAATTTTTTTTACGATGAAAAACTATAGATTTTGCTTTAACTTTCCTATCTTTTATATCAACTTTATTACCGCAAAGTACTATTGGGATATTTTCACATACCCTAACTAAATCTCGGTGCCAATTAGGTACATTTTTATATGTAATACGGGATGTCACATCAAAAAGAACTATAGCACAATTACCTGGAATTAAATTAATATCAAATTTATTTTTGTTTATATATTTAGCAATAATATACATTTAATTATTAAAGCCATAGGTTTGGAATATTTTAATTATTCATAAAGTTATGAGAAAAATCATTGTATAAAAAGGGATATAAAAATATGATTTATACTTATATTGTTAAATTAATAACTTAAATAACAACCTAAAAAAAATTATGCTTTACTTAACTGAAAATAAAGTGATAAAAATAAAATTTCAATTTAATCTTGGATTACCTTGAATATAATAACCATCTCTTAAACCGCCAAATTTTTCTTGCCCTGCGGTATCCCAAACATTAAAACGTATAGGACCTCGAGTAGTGTGAAACACTAAGGGGTGCACTTCAACACCCAATGTAGCTATAAAACATTCGGAATTAGAAAAATTATGCGCAATACTTACCGACATATCTCTTTTCGAATTCGCCAGTCAAATGTCTCTTTACAAATGTTGTTTTACCAGTACCGCCATCACCTACTAGTACAAGCTAATTAAAAGTTTACAAACTAGAAAATATATAAATAATTACTTTAAACGTAGGCATATCATTTTGTTGTGCCATTATATTTGCATATATAAGTTTTATACAATCGTTTACGTTTTGAAAATATTCAGAAAGGCGGATTATATAATATTTTGTAAAAAATTGGATTCATATTTATTTTAATAATTTAAAAAAAAACTCGGAAATTATAATAGTTACAATTATTCGTATAAATAAGTAGATTTATAGCAAAATATATTAATAATATTATTATTTTAAAATAAATATAACAAATCACAAATTTATAACGCCAAAATATTTTAATCTAATTTTATTAGCTTTGGGAATAAAATCTTGGTATTTATTCTAATAATAAAAATCCTTTTCGTTATCTATGGTTAAGGTGAATTCTTTATTTTCATTATATAACAATTTAAATTTGATTAGTTTTTTATTTCCTTAGTTCTTATTAGCATTTAAATTTGAAGTAAGTCCGATTGTATTAACTTCAATTTCTATTTGCTTTTATTAACTTAATATTATAAATATTTAGATGTTATATTAAAAATAACATTTATTTTTTAACTTATTCGATTTATTTAAAAATGTATTTTTTATTTTTTCAACATCTATTTTATAATTTTCCGATGTCCTCACTACGTCATTGTGACGTCATGTCATCGCTACGCCATGTCATCGCTACGTCATGTCATCGCTACGGATTTATTTATTTTTATTAATTTATTTATCTTTTATAAAAAGCAAGACTCAAATAAAAAGCAACTATTATATCCTGGTAAATAATATTTATAATTTATAAAAAAATTTATTTACTTTTTTTATAGGTGAAATATTTTGAGAAGAAAATCTAAGAAAGCAAGACTCAAATAAAAAGCAACTAAATTTCTATATAAAGAAGAAAAAAAAGGTAAAATCATTGTGATATTATTTTTATCATGTTTGCTTTTAAATTAATCAACATTCCTCACGAAATTTCTATTTACGACATATTGTTTGATTTAACTTATAACTGTGATGTGAATTACTTTAGAATACGGGGTACCGAAGATGTTTTATTTGAGTTTGTAAACCTCAAAGACATGATTAATTGTTTTGAGTTATTAATACAATGAGTCAGAATTCATTGAATTAAATTATATATCAAAATATAAAATGTTAAAATATAAAATGTTATAATTTTCTATACATATGTTTTACTAATAAAATATGGAAATAAAACTAGAGTTTATACATAAGATTTCTAAGTTAGTGGGACCACTTACTTAGATTTATTTAGACAGAATATTAAATTATTTTTCGACCAGCACATTATCGGACTCTATTAAAATGAATACTTTGCTTAATAATTTATCTGACGAAGTTTTTGACAATATTAAATTAATTTGTTCTGATACCGACATACTAGATTTAAAATTGTGACTAAAAAGTTAACTTACCTTTTACCAGCGCAAGATTATAATACTTTAATTAATAAATTTAATTTATTACAGCAGAACTCGTCTGAGAGTTTCATGCTGTGGCACATTAGAGTATCGAAACTGCATAAAAAATGTAATTTTTCGGACGACAGTAGATTAAAAGAAAAATTACGTACTTCTACTTTAAATGATAAGATAAAATATAAGTTTTGTAAAAACATTAACTTAACTTTAAATGAGATGGTCGAGTTAGGGATCAAGTTAGACAGCATTAGCGATAAGTCAGATGATAATATAAATTAAAAAACTTTTACAATAAAAATATAAACGACAACAATAATTATTTTAGACCTGATAATAATTTTAGAAATAATTACAAAAATAATTATGATAATAGAAATAGAAATAGAAATGGGAATTACAATAATAATTTTAGATACAATGATAGGAATTACGGTAATAATAATTTGAGATACCACGATAATTATAAAAACTATAACTACAATAACTATCGCTATAACAATAATAATCAATCTAATTATGGTAGAAATAATACATGGCGTGATAATAATCAAAGAAAACAGATCCAATACGGTGATGGAAATTGTAACAATTACCAATCCTATTACAACAATTCAAATAATTATAGAGGCAATGACAATAATCAGAGAAAACAAATACAATATAACAATAACTCAAATAATTATAGGGACAACAATAATAGAAAGCAAATACAATACAACAATGATTCTAATATGAATATTGAAGAAATTATTGAAGAGAAAGTTGACTCTACAAAGATCAAAGATGATAATGATTTCAGTGTTAACAACTTATCTGGTGACATGCTCAGTAACAAATATAACGCAATTATGACTACCTTAAAAGTGAACGATATTGTTACTTGTATGCAAGTTGATGCAGGCTCTAAACTTACTATTATACCTCATGGTCTGGCTAAAAAACTTGGTATTAGAGATGTTAAGAAATCCGAGCTACAACTCACCACTTATGACGGAGATTTAATCAAGATCATCGGCACCACTCAAGTCAAAGAGACTTATGAAGGTATCTCAAAATATTTACAAGCGGTAGTCATCGAATCAAGTAAAAATGCCTTGTTGGGACGTACATGGATCAATGCTTTCAAAAATATTTTAAATAAATTTATAGCAAATGTTGACACTAATTACGAAGATGAAATAAAAAAATTAATTAAAGAGTGTGAATCTAAATTGTCTAATGGGCCAATCAACAAAGCAAGTGTCAAGTTACATTTAAGAAGAGATGCCCAACTTAAAATTATACCGCCTAGACGTATTCCTTATTCAAAAATTGATCTTGTTAGCAATGAACTTAAGAAATGGATACATGATAAGATAATTGAGCCGGTAAATGATTCTGATGGGCAAGTCCTGTTACCGCTGTCTACAAAGATGATCGGAGCATTAAGCTTTGTGCTGATTTTAAGGACACTGTAAACCCAGCTCTAGAAGATTTCAGATACCCTTTACCGCGAATCAATGATCTAATAGCTAAACTTTCAGAAGGAAATAAATTTACGAAGATTGACTTTAAAAATGCTTTCCTACAGATACCAATTGATAAAAGTTGCAGAAATATTTTAACCATATCTACGCACAAGGTATATTACCAATTTACTAGACTTCCTTTTGGGCTTAAGACCTCATCTGCAATTTTTCAACAGATTATGGATCAAATCTTCGGTGACATGGATGATGTCATATTTTATATTGATGATTTACTTATAACTGTAAAAAACGATGAAGCCCACCTTAACAACATAAAAAAAGTGTTTGATAGAATATCATCGTTTGGGCTAATATCTAACTTTAATAAAAGTGAGTTCTTTAAAAACAAAGTGAGGTTCCTGGGTCATGATATTGACGCTAAAGGGATTCATACTAATCACGACAAAATTGAAGCAATAATTAATATGCCAGAACCAAAATCAGCTGCTGAATTATCAATATTTCTAGGAATGGCTGGCTACTATAGAAAATTTTTGAACAATTTTGCAGAAATTGCTGATCCTCTATATAAGATTGTCAACAAAGAAAAATGGGCTTGGAACCTTAAACACTCTAAAAGTTTTAATAATCTTAAGAAGTTAATTAGTCTTCCACCTGCTTTGACATATTTTAACCCTGAATTACCTATAGGGATAGCCACTGACGCATCGAAATGTGGTTTAGGAGCTGTACTATTTCATACTGAAAAAGATGGTAAAGAAAAACCTATAGCTTTCGCGTCAAGAACTTTATTAAAATTCGAAATGAACTATACCAATATTGAGCGTGAGGCTGTCGCCATTATGTTCGCTATAAAGAGGTTCCAGGAATACTTAATCGGCACAAAATTTACAATTTTACTGACCATAAACCTCTAGTTCACATCTTTACTAAGGGTCTTAAGGATAATAGCACCATGTCCTTAAGACTCCAGAAGTGGAATATTACATTAGGAGGAGATGATTTTAATATAAAGTATAAAGCCGGTAAATATAACGTTGTTCCTGATTGTCTCTCAAGATTACCACAAGAATGTCATGATGAAACTATTGAAAATATCACTATAATAAATGAATATGGGGATTTACCTATTAATTTTAATCAAATTCGTGATGAAACTTTGAAAGATATGGAATTAAAACAAGTCATAAATGATATTAATAACAACAGGCTTATAATGAATAACATTTATAAAAATATTGAATTGGAATTAAGTATAATTAAGGATTGTCTTTACAAAAGCAACAGAATCATAATTCCGTCTTCTATGAGAAAAAATATACTACAGTCATTACATGAAGGTCACTTGGGAGCAGGAAAAATAAAATCCTTAACCAAAGATTACATGTGGTGGCCTGGTATAAATAATGACATAGTAATGGAAGTGAAAAGTTGTGACGATTGTAACATATATCATGATAATCCTATAAAGATACAAAAACCATTGGTTTCGGCAATCAAACCGTTTGAAAGAATACATATAGATTATGCGGGTCCGTTTTTCACAAAAAATTGGTTGATAATAGTCGATGCCTACAGCAAATTTCCAATTATTATTCCTGTTAAAAATATTACGACAGATGTTACTTTAAAAGAAATCTTTAAAACTATTTCGCTATATGGAATACCTGAAACTATAGTTACTGATAACGGCACTAACTTTACGAGTAACGATTTTGAAAAATTTTGCAACAATTTCGGTATCAAACATGTGCTCACATCTGCGTATCACCAGCAATCCAATGGCCAGATAGAACGCATGGTGATAACGTTCAAAACACATATGAAAAGGAATATTAAAATTGACCTAGATATCGCACTTGGCAATTTTTTATTTAATTACAGAAATACGCGTAATGATACTACAGGTGTTACACCTTCTCAGAGAATGTTCAATCGAGATGTTAGAATTAAATGGGACTTATTAAAACCGTTGGAGGAGAAGGAGAACAAAATAAACGTTACTTTACCACGTAATAGAACCTTTAACATAGGAGATTTTGTTTGGTACAAAGTACAAGGTGATGATAAATTAGGCAAAGGTATGATCACACATAAAGAAAGTGATATGATGTTCCAAATTAAGACAGAAAAGGTATTTTGAGGAGACATTTAGATCAAATAAGAATTAGAAACTGTTTTAACATGCAAAGTAACATGATAATGTGTATAAAAGTAAAAATGTGTTTATTTATATTTAACTTTATTATAACTGTCTTTTCCAATTCACACTTCGTTTATATACATTTTTATAAGTCCAAATTAGAATACAAACGAAAAACAAAAAAGTAAAAATATTATAAAATATAAAAAGTAAAGTTACGCCGAAAGTTATAAAAATAAGGTTACGCAATAAAGTTATAAAATTGAATTACAAAAAATAATAAAAATTAGATTACAAAAAGTTCAAAAACAAAAAGTAAAATAAAGAATTAGATTATAACGCAACATTCTCTCTTCTGATAATTTCATCGGAGAAGTCACAGAGAGTTTGTTGTCCAAATGGTTTATCGTTTTGGTAATCAAGTTGATCTTATATCTCTTTCCTCATTTTTGGCATCGCGTTTGATGAATAACGCCATGATATCTTCTTTTATCTCTCCTAAAGATAACCTTTTAAACTCAGCCTTGACAGCCTGGGTATCTTTAGCTCCACCTGAAGCTGTCTTACCCACGATCTTAACACACCAATCTATTTTCGAACCTTTAATTAAAATTTTTTTTAAAATAATCTCATCAAACCCCCCTTTGGAGTATATTCAACTATTACAGAATGCTGAATGTACTAGTGGTTATGAATGATTGGAAGCATTACCAAGTCGTAACCTAGGTAACCTCTTATCAGATGAACAATTAAGAGTTGCCATAGGCCATCGACTTGGATGTAACATTGTTCAACCACATACATGCATCAAATGTAAAATATTAGTTGACTCCAAATAGAGATATGGTCTAAATTGTATATATAGTCAAGGCAGGCATGCAAGGCATGCAGCAATTAATTTAGCTATTAGCCGTTCTCTTACCAGGGCCCGAATAGCAAACATCCTGGAGCCTACAAATTTATCGTTAGATGATGGCTTAACTTCCGTGCCTTGGTCTTTAGGGAAATCCTTAATTTGGGACTTCACAGGCGTATCTTCTTTCCCAAAAAAATTAAATTCTAATCCGGTTTATATAGCCGAGAAAAAAAAATTAAATATTCCAAATTCACAAATTATATTTTTACATCGATTGTTATCTCTTCCCTTGGACATATGCCAAGCGGAACTTTAAAGTTTTTAAAAAATATAGGGGATAAACAAGAGCCCTTACATCAGAACCTAAAGAATTTTATTTTTTAAAACAAAACCTTCAAATCACAATTTTAAAATATAATTACGCATGTTTTTTGGGAACTTGTAGTCCCACCTCCGTTTTTATATAATATTGTTTTATTTTATTTTATTTTATATTTGATGTGAGAAAACTATATTGAATAAAAATATATTATTAAAAAAAAAAAAATTATGTATTATAAAAATGACTATCTATTTTGGTAAGCGTAGAACGTGGATTTTCATCGTTGACTAATTTACGTGGAAATCTGAAGGATGATATTTTAGAAGATATCATGATTGTGCGATTGAATAAAATATTTAAAATATAAATTATCTCATTTCGAATTATAAATGTGTATATATTGAAGTATAATAAAAAATGAATGAAATTTTTTTTTATTTTGAGTCATTATTTTTATGTTTCCTCTGAACCCGGACCCGAACCCTGGACCCGGGTCCTTTTTAAATTTATTACCAGACCCGAACCCGGACCCTTTTTTTTTGTCGAAGGGTTCACATCCCTGCTAATAAGGCATCATAAGATATTTTAACATCTTCATGATAAAAATCTAACAAATATTTTTTTTTTCCTATCACCATCTGAAAAAGGTTGAAAAGGCTTTTGTAGAAGTAATATCTGCGGATTTGTAAGTATTGCATGATGAAATAAAAAGGGCATTTGTTTTATAATACTCTACTATTGATCCTATATTAATGTTTTGGCGATGAGCTTGCTTGCTGCAAGTCGAGGGGGACAAATATTAAACATGGATAGCTCGCTTTTGACTCAACAATCACTTATAAAATATGAAATTCTTCATCAACATTAGCTCTAATTTGCTTGAGTTCTAATAAAATGCTCTCCGCTATTCTCATCTTCTTAATCAAGTCAATGTCATGTTTTTGAAAAGTATTACATAAAATAGTTGTATAATTAAATAATACATTCTAATGAGAAAATTTTTTTTAATAAGTATTGAATACAATAATTTTCTTGCTTTTGAGAAAATATTTCTTTCAGGCCGTTGTGATATTTCAGTAATAGCATTAATAATCGGCTCTTCTAACACAATAAAAGCGGTTACTGCTTGATGGTGAACACTCGATCTCGTTGGACAAGCTTACAATATCTTTCTCCCTGTTGGACAAGGAGTTTCAGAGATAATTATTATTTGACTAGAAATTTTGATAAATAATACGCCACTAAAATTTGAAAATAATAGGTAAATTAAGCCAAGAAAAACTCTAAATCGAAATTAATTGATAATAACTTAGTAGATGAATGTATGTGATAAATAAATGTAATTAAATATATATACGAGATAGGAATAAATATTAACAAATATAAATTAATATTAACAATAATATTTTTGAAAAATATAATCCGGCATCTGCTTTTTTTGGCTTTGGGGAGAATTGTCCCCCTGCCCACCCCCCGCTAAGCACGCGCCTGATTTGTTCTGAAACAGGTCTTATAAACTAGTCCTGGCCACTAAACGTTTGACAGTACCTCCGACCCCGTTATAGGCATATTTGCCATGAGATGTGGCCCAGAAATTTCAGTCAGCTTTTATCTCGAAATCCCCTGATTAAATTTTTGCGATTTTTATATTTAGCTGCTGCTCCATCTGAAAAGCAGAAGTAATTTTGGGCAAATTCATCAGTATTAATTTTGTGTTTTGATGAATGGAGCAAACACATATTGAATGGGTACCGTTGCTGCCAAGTGATACACAATTATCTGGGCGAAGATTACAAAATTTAGATAATCCAATTTTAATATTTTAATGAATACCTATAAATTTAAGATATAGCTATCGTAAATAAATTAAAATTAATAATTTTTGAACTTGAATCTTTTCACTATTTTTTAATATAGAAACAAAAATTGATTGCTAAATTTTTTGTGGTCATTCAGGGTATAATCATTCTTAGATTCTTACGATAATGAGCATGTCTTTTTAGATTAAATGGGTTGCAACATTTTGATATTATAACATGGTACGTCCATCTATTATATGGAATAAAAAGATCTGCACCTAGAATATATGTTTTTGCATTCTTCAAATCCTGAATGCTTTGGTAGACAGACGATTGTTTAAAATAAATCTGAACGGGCAAGTAAAAAATATTATATAGAAAGAGAGATAGTTTTAAACAGTTTATTTTGTTAAATAATATGCTCATAAAATATAATAGAAAATGTCTAATAAAATAGTTTTTGTTATATATTATCGAGTGGATAAGCATCCGCTATAGTAGCAAAGTCGAGATATAAAAAATGTAAAACTATTAAGGATTGTGGAGGGTGGGGGAAGAACTGGAAATTTTTATCACATTTCTTATAAATGTATGAATATTTTCATTTTCCTTAGGAATAATATTTTACATTTGCGCCATCTATTTTTTTTAAAGTTTTTAATAAAAATGTCTAATTTGGAAGAGTCGATAGCATCGCCAAAGTTTTAACATTGTATATAATTTAGCAAAGGTGTCAAAATAAAAAGCAAAAAAAAATTTCGAAAACAAACTTCTTTTTTTACTTAAAAACACAGGTAAAGCAAAATAAGTAAACCAATTAACGGCTCAAATTGGCGCCAATCTTTATTGTTTTTATAAGCCCTTTAGAGATTTTTTTTACCTACAATTTGATATATAATATACCTTTTTACTATAACTAGTTTTTGAGATAGAGGTATTTTAAAAATTTTGCAGATTCCCCTTTGAGCCTCTACTCGGGAACCAGGTGTGCTAGCGAGCTAAAATAAATGGCTTTATCATTCATTTATTTACCTATCTTAATAATTCATGAAATTTTTAAGAATTTTAAAAGGGATCGGCCGAAAGTGTTTGATCGATTTGACATGGAAAGGAATAAAATATTATTTAATTATTAGATATAAAAGTGAAGAATAAAAAAGTCAATAAGCGTATATTAGATTACAAAAATGAAAAAAGATTTTATTATTATCCACTGGATTGGATTGCGAGTGATATATAAAAATATTAATTGCATAACAGCATGATTCACTTTAATCGTTTTAATTTAACATAAAATACGGCAATTCGTAGTTTATTCCTTTTAACTTTATATAAGTCATCCTATTTTGCAACATTTTATCATAATATCATTAATTTGCGCAATTCGTAGTTTAGTCATTGCAATTCGCAATTTACCTGGCAATTCGTAGTTTTTAGCAATTCGTATTTTAGGAGTTTATCAAAAACAATGACATCTATTTGAATCGGTTATTAGGTTATAAAGATAAATTTGGTGGAGTTTTCGTAAATCATGGTTAAATTGTGAAATAAATAAGGAGAGTGGAGATAATCAGCAAATAAAGTCCAACAGCCTAAAATAAATTTATAATAAATAGTGCAGAATAGTGATAAATGATTATATTTATAATTGAATATATTTCTTTTTTGTTTTGAATTATTTTGATTTTTTTTTTTTTTTCTCTTTAGCTTTCACCTTTTCTGGTGGTAAGCTCCTTCAACATCTCTCTCCACTTTATGTTATTCATACAATCTCTTTTATCTATTTTATACTTCTTTATATTGGCTCTAACTTTAAAGCCCCATTGAAGTTTTGGCCTTCCTCTTTTACGTTTGCCCATCACTTCCAAACTCTCAACTTTATTTCCTATGTAGTTCATAGGCCTTCTCATTGTGTGCCCATACCACCTAAGTCTGTTTACCATTAACTTAGTCTTAATGGGCACTACCTTTAAGCTACTTAGTATTCTTGTACTGCGCACTTTATCCTTTCTTGTTACCCCAGCAATCATCCTCAGCATTCTCATCTCCATAGTTTGTAGACTTCTCTCGTCTGATTCTTTGGTTGGCCATGTTTCCGAACTATATAGAATAGTTGGTTGTACTATGGAACTGTAAATTTTTCCCTTTTATTTGTGTGGGATTCTTTTGTCAAATAGCACTCTACTTGATGGCATCTATGAATGGCTGCACCAGTCCTATTAAATTATAACTTGGTTCTAAACATTCTCTTTTTCTATTGTGCCGTTTGTTTGTATAGTGGAGCCCAAATATTTGCAGCTTTCAATTGCGGATATCTGCCATTCATTTATATCAATAATCTCTGTTTCATCTCCTCCTATCACCATATACTCCGTCTTTTCTCTATTTACTTTTAATCCATGCGTTTCTAGGATATTTATCCAACTCACTAACCTTTCTTTCATTTCATCCTTGGATTCGGCAAGTATCACAATATCATCTGCAAATATCATATTCCACGGGACTGTTTGAGGTATAGACTGTGCTAATACATCTATTACTGTAATCAGTGGCGTAGCTAGGAATTTTCCTTAGAGGGGGTCCATATATAAAAGCCTGCCGGGTTTATCTTAAAAATCATATTGGTTTTTCTTATAATATATAAGTCCTAGAATTATTAATTATTTTAATTAGTGTTGTTAAACGGCTCGACTTGAGCTGATTTTTATAAACAGCTAACTCAATATTTTTGCCAAAAAATATTGTTCAAGCCTAGAGATTTCTCGAATAATATAAAACTTGTATCTCCATGAGCAAAATTTTCTGGCTAATATATTGAGTTAGCCATATCGGCTAAAATTGAGCCACTAATTTTAATTAAAATAACACATTGACACAATTTTATTGATATACGTTTCATTTTATTATACTTTTAGAAGTTATTTACAAATAAAAAGCGATTATTTAAAATATAAATATTATATTGATTTAATTATAAATATTATATTGCTTTAATTATAAATATTATATTGCTTTAATTATAAATATTATATTGCTTTAATTATAAATATTATATTGCCTTAATTATAAATATTAGTATTACACATATAAATTGCTTTAATTATAAATATTATATTGCCTTAATTATAAATGATATATTTTATAATTAGTAAACACATTAAAACTATAGATTAAAAAATAAATGTTTTTTTTTAAACTGTAAATTTAAGTCGATATCCTTCAAAGTGAAAAAATCAAAATTGTGTTGGCAATATTTTTTTACCAATATATGATAGATGTTTAAAATTAATATTGAGAAACCTAGGCTAATAATCATAGATGACATGTTAGCTTTGGAACCAACTTTTGATTATTATAAGTATAAAGTAATAGACTATATCACTTGTAGTAGGTGATGGTTCTAAATGATCTAGTATAATTGGTTGTCTATTATCCTTTAGTTTTCTGGAGTATGTGGGAATTGCTAAGATTTTAAATAAATATAATTTAAATAAGACTAATACCTGACATGAGTGGAACTTCATTTCCATTTAAATTCTACCTAGATTTTTTATATATCTAAAATTTTAATGTAAATATTAATAAGTAATTGATTACATTACATTTATTAGATAGTGATTTGTTGTGACTTAGTGTATTTTTTTGTTTGTTATCACTATTTTTTTTACCCCTTGGTGTGAATATTAATTGAGATATTCCTATAAAAATAAATTAAAATAAAACAACATATTAGATAACCTTTAAATTCTAAATTGATACAGCCTATAAAATTTTGTTGACTACTATCATTCTTCTTCAATGTGATACTTGATATACCTAAAATTATGATATAAATATTTAAAGGTAATAGTTAACATTACTTTTACTAGGTAGAGATTTGAAGTGATCAAGTGTATTTAGCTTATTTTTATCATAATTTTTTATAGAGTATCTAGGTATTTCTAAAATTTAAATGAATACATTTAAATAAGGTCATATAAGTTCATAAAATACCTGAGGTGAGTGGTAAATTGTTGCTTGTGATATCAAGTTCATCATTAAAATTCTGATTTTCTATATTAATTGGTGATTCATTTAAATAAGGTCATTATAAAATACCTGATGTGGGTGGTAAATTGTTGCTTATGGTATCAAGTTCATCATTAAAATTTTGATTTTCTATATTAATTAGTGATTCATTTAAATAAGGTCATTATAAAATACCTGATGTGGGTAGTAAATTGTTGCTTATGATATCAAGTTCATCATTAAAATTTTGATTTTCTATATTAATTAGTGATTTGGTGTGTTCATTTTGTTGACTATCATCATTTTTATTAAATGTAATACTTGATATATCTAAATCTATAATAAAAAATATTTAAATCTTAATAGATTATATTACTTGTACTAGGTAGTGATTTTATATGGTCTTTGGGTATATAAATGAGTGTATCAAGATCATTTTCTTCCCTCCTACGTTTGGGTATATCTTATAAATGTCAAAATATTTTGGTTAGCCAAAATTATTTAAAATAATAAATTACCCAAAGTGGTTTGTACTGGCAATTTTAATTTAGTTAAAACTATGACTAGGTGTTTAATTTTAATTCTAAAATAAAAATAGTTAGCTATTAATTTTTAATATTTTTTATATTAAATGTTATTTTGACCTGGTGTATTTACATCATCCTTATTATTTTCAATAGAGCCTATAATGCATAAGATATTAATTAGTACACTGGATTAAATATTTTTTAACCTCAAAAGCATGAGAAAGTAGATTATGCACTATTTTATTTCATATTATTATTTTCGAACCATATCTTCGATAAATTATAATAAATATTTTTTTAAATATGCATAAATAATATATTATTATAATTTATTAGATTATTATCAATGACTTTAAAATAATATACAGAATAATTTTTATATATATAAAAGTAATAATATCCTACCACAAACATCAAAACCAGAAAAATATAAATATTCATGGTATTTATTTGATATAAAGTCACTTTTGAGTCTTTTGAACGAATAATCTAAAAAAATTGCTCTGAGGGGGGGGGGGGGTAGATTATGCACTTTTTTATTTCATATTATTATTTTCGAACCATATCTTGGATAATTTATAATAAATATTTTTTTAAAAATGCATCAATAATATATTATTAAAATTAATAGATTATTATCAATGACTTTAAAATAATATACAGAATAATTTATATATATATATTTAAAATTAAAAGTAATAATATCCTTCCACAAACATCAAAACCAGAAAAATATTAATATTCATGGTATTTATTTGATATAAAGTCACTTTTGAGTCTTTTAAACGAATATTCTAAAAAAAAAATTAATTGCTCTGGGGGGGGGGTCCAAACCCGAAAACCCCCCCCGTAGCTACGCCACTGACTGTAATGAAGAGAAGTGGGCTGAGAGCCGACCCTTGATGAACTCCTTCGGCTATTGTGAAGCCTGCTGAAGTACCTGTTGTGCTACGGACCATTGTTGTATGTCCCATATACATATCCTGTATTATTCTTATATATTTTTCGGGAACTTTTTTGTGGCGTAGCGCCCACCAGATAAGTTTTCTTGGGATTCTATCGAAGACCTTTTCTAGATCGAGAAATACCATGTGTAGCTTTTTGTTCTTTTCCCTGTACTTTTCACTCATTTGCCTAATTGCATGGATAGCATCGGTTGTTGATCTTCCAGGCATAAAGCCAAACTGTGTCTCTCCTATTTCGATTATATCTCTTAATCTTTTGATATTGTAAATAAAAGTATAATATATGTATTGCTAATAGTTTTAAAAAAATCCCGAGACCCATTTAGTTAAATTGGTTTAACTGAATATCTTATTGAATTTTATAGTTACAATGATAAATTATGGAATATCTTCAAATTATTTTTTTTTAAATATTTATTATCTTATCCACTAGCCGAATGTTTTTAATTATTTTAAGCAGCTATTTACAGACCTCCAAAACTTGCTTGATATTATTTTTTAATAATATATAGAAGTCTACAGGAGAATAGTAACCCCCATTTAAACGGGATATCAAGGTCTATCCTCGAGTTGATGGTAGTGATCTGATAAATATAAATATATTAAGCCCTAATCTTGATCCAATGGTATATCCTCTATTATTTCCTTTTGGTGACCCTGGTTGGAAACCAGATTTAAAGGGTGAAGATACAGGGCGTACAAGGGCAAATATCTCACTACTACAGTTTAAAATATTTAGATTAGCAATTCGTGAAAATGAATTCAACCCAATCCTTTTTGTTGGGAAATTATCACAACAATATATTGTTGATTCCTATTTACAGGTCGAGGCGAATAATTTAAATTTTATTAGACAAAATCAGCCAAAATTACGAGTAGATGAATATTCTGGATTAATGGACTACTTGGAAACAAAGTCAAACAATATAATTCCCTGCAAAGCAGTAATATTACCATCATTTTTTCAAGGTTCTCAAAGAAATATGCGAGAACGCTATCACGATGCAATGGCCATTGTGCTCAAATTTGGCAAACCTGATTTTTTTATTACTTTTACATGCAATCCTAATTGGCGTGAAATTAAGGAAAATCTATTTCCCGGGCAAAGTCCTACAGATAGACCAGATTTAATAGCCCGTGTTTTTAAATTGAAATTAAATGAATTATTGTTCGATATAAATAAAAAAAATTTATTTGGTAAATCTATGGCTTTTATATATACAATCGAGTTCCAAAAAAGAGGTTTGCCTCATGCCCATATACTTATTATTTTAAACGATGATAGCAAAATTGAAACATCTCAAGCTATAGATAAATTTGTTTGTGCCGAAATGCCAGATAAAATTCTCGATCCTAAACTTTTTCAGATTGTTACCCATTTTATGATACATGGTCCTTGCGGGATATTTAACCCCAAATCGCCTTGCATGGAAAATGGCATATGTACCAAAAAATTTCCGAAGGATTTTCAAATGGAAACAAGACCAAATATTGATGGGTATCCATATTATAAAAGGCGAGATAATGGTATTACAATTCTTTCCGGTAAACCTACGGATAATCGTTATGTTATTCCATATAATCGATATCTAATGTTAAAATTCAATGCTCATATTAACGTGGAAATTTGTACATCTATTAAATCGGTAAAATATATCTTTAAGTATATTTATAAGGGCTATGACTGTACTAATGTCGACATTAATGTTGCTTCAAATATAAATATTCATGACGAAATTAAATCACATTTAAATGCGCGATATGTGAGTGCATGTGAATCAATGTGGAGATTATTAGAAAATAATATGCATGACCGCTCGCACGCTGTTATTCGCTTAGGAATTCATTTACCTTTACAACAGCCAGTATATTTCACTGCTGGACATGAAAGAGATGCTTTATTGAGATCAGAAAATAAACATACTACTTTAACGGCATGGTTTGAGTTAAATAAGACAGATCTAAATGCTAGACAATATCTTTATGGGGAAATACCTTATCATTATGTGTTTACAAATTACCATTGGAAACTAAGAAAAAAACGATTAAATGTAATTTCGAGAATGTATTCCGTTCATCCTAATTCTGGTGAACGATTCTTCCTTCGATTATTATTACTTCATGTTTGCGGGGCTACAAGTTTTGATTATTTAAAAACTATTAATGGAATTTTAATGAGTACTTTTAAAGAGGCAGCTATTAAAAGAAATTTGTTATCAGATGATAAAGAGTGGGAATCATGCTTAGAAGAGGGATCAATATATCAAATGCCGTCACAACTACGGAGTACTTTTGCCTTTATCTGCATTTTTTGTCAGCCTGAAAATCCTGCATATCTATGGAATAGGTTCAGATTTATGATGATTGAAGATTATTTGCGTCAATATTCAGAAGTAATTGCAATAAACATGGCTTTAATGGACATTGAAAACGTTTTTCTTGATCATGGTTTATGCTGTCAAAGTTTTGATCTTCCTTCACCTACAAAAATCCCCCCAAAACAACATTATGATGCCCATGTTGAAGCTGCCGATTCAATCGAGCGTATATCTAAATTAAACCAATTACAAAAATATGCTTTTGATTTAATTATACAAGCGATTGAATTAGAAAATATTCCAGAAAGATATTTCTTCGTGGATGGCCCTGGAGGTTCAGGTAAAACGTATCTTTACAATACCTTAATGTGTTATATAAGAGCAAAAAATCAAATTGTATTGCCTTTTGCAACCACCGGCATATCCTCTATTATTTTAAAGGGGGGAAGAACCATCCATAGCGGATTTAAATTACCTGTGCCTATCTTTGAAACTTCTACATCCCATATGAATTTACATAGTTCGCTAGCTCTAGATATTAAAAATAGCAAATTGATTATTATTGATGAGGCCACAATGATGACTAAACACGCTTTGCGATGCATTGACCGATTACTTAAAGACATTATGAAAAATTCCCACCCATTTGGCGGAAAAGTAATTTTATTAGGTGGTGATTTTAGACAGACTTTACCAGTAGTGCCTTAAGGCTTAAAGTCGATATTATAGAGTCCTGTATAAAAAGTTCATATTTATGGAGTCATTTTAAAATAATACATTTGATTGATAATATGCGTATTTCATCAGATCAAGTTGATTACAATGCTTGGTTACTTAAAATTGGAGATGGGCTATCACGCAGCAATTCTGATCTTCCTACAAATAGTGTTTAAATCCCACCTATTTAATTTCAATTTATTTATTTCAGGTTATTTACGGCAAACTACGAGCAAGGAAATCACAACATCATCTTCAAAAACGAAACCACCTTGAGCAAAGAAAAGAGAACTTCTTCACCATCGCTAAACCATCTTCCTCACCAACAACAGTATATTCTATTTTATAATTTCAATTTACACGATTTATTTCAGGTTATTTACGGCAAACTACGAACAAGGAAATCACAACATCATCTTCAAAAACGAAACCACCTTGAGCAAAGAAAAGAGAACTTCTTCACCATCGCTAAACCATCTTCCTCACCAACAACAGTATATTCTATTTAATTTCAATTTACACGTTTTATTTCAGGTTATTTACGACAAACTACGAGCAAGGAAATCACAACATCATCTTCAAAAACGAAACCACCTTGAGCAAAGAAAAGAGATTGAAATCTCCTTTTTTAGGTAAAATTTTCTATATTATAAAATTTATTATATTATATTTTTTATATGGCTACAAATGCATATGTGTTGTAACCCGATAATCATCAACTCTTGAAGTATAAATATTTATTATATTTTCTTATAATTCATATCTTTGTCTCTTTTTTTCTATTTCTTCCTTCTTGTTTTCATTCTTTTTTTCATTTCTTTGCTCCCCTAATATCCATCTCCTACCTTCACGCGGTGGGGAGTGAACAGTAATTCTGACTAACAGGAGCTCTGGTAAATAATGTTAGTATTTAGGGTGCTAATAAGAGATATTGTTTAATTTTTGTAATTTAAAATATAAATTTCGAAATCACATCTCATAAAAAGGAAAATGTCTGATTCATCCATCATCAAATAAAGGTAAAATATATTATTCATCAATCATTGAATAAAAAAGACAATTCCTCTCTCTTAGTCTTAATGGGTTGGAATTGGCATGAAGGAGGAGGGGGAGGGATTATCGTAAAAGAACGAATAAAATTCTCATCCCCGTCATTTTTGACGGGTTATCAACTAGTTATTTTATAATAAAGGAGAAATAAGGGGATTTTATTTACAAAACGTTCATTTCTATAGTAAACTATTTAGATATACTAATTTATAATTTAATATTTATAAAATAAAATTGAGATAGAATCTTTACATTTATGATTATAATTTTTTAATATATGGATAACCTGAGCTTGCAACATGAAAAAAAATTGCAATCGTAAAATTCCTTTTTTATTTATAAAATATGCGATAAAATATATAAATTTATATATGCTGTATTTAACATTTTGCGACACTACACTAAGGAGTTCCCTATCAAAAATCACAAGGAAATCCAAACAGATATCAATAATGTTTGTAAATTTATAAATTAAATTATTTATATAACTTATTTTTATTTTAAGTAAATATATAAAGTACATTCATAACATAAAAGCTTCTTAACAAATAATCGGATGAAAATTGTTAATGCATTTATATTTTGTAAATTTATGAACTAAATAAATTATTTATAATAAATATCTATATTGAAATTAAATAAAATTAGTCAATAATTATAATTTTTTCTAAATACATTTTTTTGATTCATATATTATGAAATTGTAAAATAAAATACCTCTTTAATATGTTATGTTATTTTTAATAATCTAAATTTTTTTGAATATATAGAGAGGATTATGTCTATAAACGCTAATAATTGCAGCATATTTTATTAATAAATTAGGAAAATGTTTAAATTTTGTATTGAGGAAAGGATAGTATGAATGTAGGGTAATATAGTTGATAAAATCTTATATTTTTGACCAATTAAAAAAATTAGCAGTTTGGTGATTATCATCAGTATTTTCTATCAAAGTTAAGTTATCTAAATGTAATGTTAATTAAGGCAATGCGCAGTTTAGTCATTTTAATTTAACTTTAATTACCGCAATTCGTAGTTTAGTCATTTTAATTTAACATTATATACGGCAATTCGCAGTTTTGTAATTTAAATTTAACATCATATATTGTTTAGATATCGCCGGGGTGGCCTAATGGGTAAGATGTAGGCTTGGAAACATGAGTATGAACAAGGACGCGGGTTCAATCCTGGTAAGAACCATAAAAACTTTCAAGTTTTTCTTCGATGACTGATGTGTAAAGACATATGGTATGATGAATTTCGGAGCTTAGAGATGACACCCCGGTCACCGACAGGCCTGGACAGCCGGGTGCTAAGGATACCTGTCCAATAAACAAAATGAAGGACACAAATGAAAATATGAATATGAAAGCTAGGGCGTTCCCTCCATGCGACGCGCAGGGTGTAGACCTCCATCCTGTGAAAAATAAAGTAAAGGTCAAAGCAAAGAAGACAAGACTGGCAAGTTTGAATATTGGGACGCTTAAAGGTAAGACGAGAGAATTGGCATCAATGTTGAACAGGAGAAAAGTTGATATAGCGTGCATACAAGAGACGAAATGGAAAGGACAGAAGACTTTGATGATTGGAGATGGGTATAAATTGTACTATAATGGACTTGTTAGCAATAGGAACGGTGTCGGCATCATCCTCAGTCAAGATCTAACCTCCTCAGTTGTAGAAGTCAACAGGATCTCTGATAGACTAATGAGGATAAAACTCTGCATTGGTCAATCAATACTACACATCCTATCAGTATATGCTCCTCAAACGGGTTGCAAGGAAGAAGAGAAAGATGACTTTAGAGCTATCCTTGATGAAGCCGTAATGGAAATCCCTAAGGATGACCTAGTCATAATTGGTGGTGACTTAAATGCGCATGTGGGGAAAGCAAGAGATAGCTACAAAAGGCATCATGGTGGTTTTGGATATGGAGAAAGAAATGATGAAGGAGAGCACGTACTGAAATTTGCGCAAGCCTTCGACCTTGCCTTAACCAACACCTACTATAGGAAAAAAGACAGTCATTTAATAACATATGAAAGTGGTACTAGGAAAACACAGATAGATTACATGCTAATCTCTCGCAGAAGATTAAAAGATGTAATAGACTGCAAAGTCATCCCAGGAGAAGATATCGCCGCTCAACACAAGCTACTAATCATGGATTTACAAATCTCAAATAAATCCACTCAAAATAAGATAAAACTGGAACCATGCATCAAATGGGGCAAATTAAAAACAATGACAATGCCTTTGCAATCAATGCAAACATTGAAACAATAAATTGCTCACAAGTCAGTGAAAAAATCTGGACAGACCTTTCATCCAGATTAATAGACACTGCAAAATCGACGCTAGGCTTGACAAGAGGAGGCAACAAATCACACAAAGAACTATGGTGGTGGAATCAAGAGGTACAAACCACTATACAGGAGAAAAAAGCCCTTTATAAAATATGGTACAAATCCAAAAATGCAGATGACAAGTCAAGATACATTAGCTACAAAGGCGGTGGCTAGGGCCAAATCTATGGCATACGATGACATGTACGAAGATCTACATACCAAAGAAGGGCAAAATAAAATATACAGATTAGCCAAACAGCGAGAAAAGAACTCTAAGGATATAAACGGAGCTCCGAAAGTAATCAAAAATAAAGATGGGAAATTGATAATAAAGGAAAAAGAAATAATGAATAGATGGAAAGAATATTTTCAGGAGCTTCTCAACTTTAATTCCCACATATTGCATCTCGACTTGTCAAAACCTTGTACAACCTATAACGGAACAAGAAATAATCACATGCCTCAAGCATATGAAAAACAACAAAGCTAGGGGTCCAGACGATATTCCAATAGAAAGCCTTAAAGCACTAGGAGATGATGGAATACATCTCCTCACAAATCTGTACAATAAAATACTTGGAAATGAAGAGGTCCCCCAAAAATGGAGGCAGAGCTATCTAGTTCCTATCTTCAAAAATAAAGGGGATCCACACAATTGTCAAAATTACAGGGGCATAAAACTAATGTCACACTGTCTAAAACTATACGAAAAAATAATAGAAAAAAGATTAAGAGATATAATCGAAATAGGAGAGACACAGTTTGGCTTATGCCTGGAAGATCAACAACCGATGCTATCCATGCAATTAGGCAAATGAGTGAAAAATACAGGGAAAAGAACAAAAAGCTACACATGGTCTTTCTCGATCTAGAAAAGGCCTTCGATAGAATCCCAAGAAAACTTATCTGGTGGGCGCTACGCCACAAAAAAGTTCCCGAAAAATATATAAGAATAATAGAGGATATGTATATGGGACATACAACAATGGTCCGTAGCACAACAGGTACTTCAGCAGGCTTCACAATAGCCGAAGGAGTTCATCAAGGGTCGGCTCTCAGCCCACTTCTCTTCATTACAGTAATAGATGTATTAGCACAGTCTATACCTCAAACAGTCCCGTGGAATATGATATTTGCAGATGATATTGTGATACTTGCCGAATCCAAGGATGAAATGAAAGAAAGGTTAGTGAATTGGATAAATATCCTAGAAACGCACGGATTAAAAGTAAATAGAGAAAAGACGGAGTATATGGTGATAGGAGGAGATGAAACGGAGAGTATTGATATAAATGATTGGCAGATATCCGCAATTGAAAGCTGCAAATATTTGGGCTCCACTATACAAACAAACGGCACAATAGAAAAAGAGATAAAGAATAAGATTAATCAAGGGTGGTTAAAGTGGAGATCTTTATCTGGAGTGCTATTTGACAAAAGAATCCCACACAAATTAAAGGGAAAAATTTACAGTTCCATAGTACAACCAACTATTCTATATAGTTCGGAAACATGGCCAACCAAAGAATCAGACGAGAGAAGTCTACAAACTATGGAGATGAGAATGCTGAGGATGATTGCTGGGGTAACAAGAAAGGATAAGGTGCGCAGTACAAGAATACTAAATAGTTTAAAGGTAGTGCCCATTAAGACTAAGTTAATGGTAAACAGACTTAGGTGGTATGGGCACACAATGAGAAGGCCTATGAACTACATAGGAAATAAAGTTGAAAGATTGGAAGTGATGGGCAAACGTAAAAGAGGAAGGCCAAAACTTCAATGGGGCCATAAAGTTAGAGCCAATATAAAGAAGTATAAAATAGATAAAAGAGATTGTACGAATAACATAAAGTGGAGAGAGATGTTGAAGGAGCTTACCACCAGAAAAGGTGAAAGCTAAAGAGAAAAAAAAAAAAAAAAAAAAAAAAAAAAAATCATATATTGTTTAGATAATTTAATTTGACAAAAATAAAGGCAATTCGTATTTTAGTAATTATAATTTAACATTCATTACCGCATTTCGTATAAATTAACGTTATATATTGCAATTCGCAGTTTAGCCATTATAATTTAACATCATATAGTGTTTAGACAATTAAATTTAATATTAAATATGGCAATTCGTAGTTTAGTCATTTTAATTAAACATTAAAACGGCAATTCGTAGTTTATTCATTTTATTTTAACATTAGAACGGCAATTCGCAGTTTAGTCACTTAATTTTAACATTAAACAAGGCAATTCGTAATTTAGTCATTTTAATTTAACATAAAATAGGGCAATTCGTAATTTAGTCATTTCATTTTATCAATAAATATGGCAATTCGTAGTTTAGTCACTTTATTTTAACATTAAATACGGAAATTCGTAGTTTAAATTTAACATTATATTCTGCAATTCGTAGTTTGGTCACTTTATTATAACATTAAAAACGGGAATTCGCTGTTTAGTAATTATAATTTAACAATAATTATCGCAATTGGCAGTTTAGTCATTCTAATTTGAGATTAATTATCGCAATTCTTAGTTTAGTCATTTTATTTTAACATTAAATACGGCAATTCATAGTTTACTCATTATAATTTAACATTAATTACCGCATGTCGTAGTTTAGTCATTATATTTTAACATAATATAGTGCAATTCGCACATTTTAGTCATTTTAACATTAATTACGGCAATTCGTAGTTTAGTCATTTTAATTTAACAATAATTACCGCAATTCGTAGTATATTTTAACATTAAAACGGGAATTCGTAGTTTAGCTATTTTATTTTAACATTAAATGCGGCAATTTGTAGTTTAGTTATTTTAATTTAACATTAAATACGGCAATTCATAGTTTAGTCATTTTAATATAACATAAAATGCAGTTTAGTCACTCTAATTTAAGATTAATTACCGCAATTCGTAGTTTAATCATTATAATTTAACATACACAGCAATTCGTGGTTTAGTTTATTTTAACATTAAATACCGGAATTCGTAGTTTATTTTAACATTAAAACGGCAATTCGTAGTTTAATCATTTTAATTTAACATTATATACGACAATTGTAGTTTAGTCATTTTAATTTAACATTAAATACGGCAATTCGTAATTTAGTCACTTTATTTTAACATTAAATACGGCAATTCGTAGTTTAAATTTAACATTATATACATTCGTATTTTAGTCATTTTAATTTAACATTATTTACCGCAATTCATAGTTTAGTCACTTTATTTTAACATTAAATACGGCAACTCGTAGTTTAGTCATTTTAGTTTAATATTAAATACGGCAATTCGTAGTTAAGTCACTTTATTTTAACACGGCAATTCGTTGTTTAAATTTAACATTATATACGGCTATTAGTATTTTAGTCATTTTAATTGTTAATATGTGAATTTTGAATAAACTTTATAATTTTAAATGTATTTAATGATCTTTTTTTTTCTTTTTGTGAAATATATTTTGTGCGACCTTTAAAAAAAGATATCGTATTTGTATATGTAAAACGTTAAAATAACTTTTCTTAAAGTAACATTAAAACAAATTGTAAATTGTAACTTTTCTTAAAGTAACCTTAAAACAAATTTTAAATTGTATATATGTAAATAGTATTAAAATAATAATATATAGTTGTGAAATTTTTAGTAGTGACATATATAGAAAAAAATAAAAGATTTGAAAATGAATTTTAAATAATATCAGTCTTGCCTCTCATGCCTTCGATGTAAATAAAATTAATTTAACCTTATTTACCGCAATTCATAGTTTAGTCATTTTAATTTAATATTACGTCATGCGTCATAAAGCGCATACGCCCTCTAAACGTTGTAGGTACAACAGAGCTACGCTAGGTATTTCTCATTTCCATCTAATTGGATTAAATAAAATTTGGGGAAAAGATGAGAAGCCCTTTACACGTTTGTGGGCAAGCCGCACGTACTTGTAGGCACAACATTTCGAAAAATGTTGCTTAAACCTCTATAGGCTTTAATTTAAAAGGAGTGGGACAAAGAAAAAGCCTATACCTGAGAACTACAGTATAATTTAATTACTTTAAAGGTGGGTGATGGCTGATTTTAAGCTTAATTTCTTTAATGTAAGTTATATTTGTAAATAAATATGATTAAAATAAAATAATATTTACCACCGGATGAACCGAACCCCAATAAATTTATTAAGATGATAGAAATCAATTTAATATTAAATACGGTAATTCGTTGTTTAGTCACTTTATTTTAACATTAAATACTGCAATTCGTAGTTTACATTTTGCATTATATACGGCAACTTGTAGTTATTTTTATTTTAATTAAACACTATTTACGGCAATTCGTAGTTTAGTCATTATAATTTAACATTATATACGGCAATTCGTAGTATAGTGATTTTATTTTAACATTAAATACGGCAATTCGTAGTTTACTCATTATAATTTAACATTAATTATCGCAATTCGTAGTTTAGTCATTATATTTTAACATTATATAATGCAATTCGCATTTTTAGTCATTTATTTTAGCATTAAATACGGCAATTCGTAGTTTAGTCATTTTAATTTAATAATACCGCAATTCGTAATTTATTTTAACATTAAAACGTCAATTTGTAGTTTAGTCATTTTATTTTAACTTTAAAACGGCAATTCGTAGTTTAGTCATTTAATTTAACATAAAAGGCAGCAATTCGTAGTTTTGTCATTCTAATATAAGATTAATCACCGTAATTCGTAGTTTAGTCATTATAATTTAATCTTAAATACGGCAATTCGTAGTTTAGTCATTATAATTTAACATTAATTACCGCAATTCGAGTTTATCATTTTAATTTAACATTATATAGTGCAACGCACTTTAGTAATTATAATTTAACATTATATACGGCAATTCGTAGTTTATTCACTTCATTTTAACATTAAATACGGCAATTCGTAGTTTAAATTTAACTATATATATAACAATTCGTATTTTAATCATTTTAATTTAACATTATTTACTGCAATTCTTAGTTTAGTCAAATTATTTTTACATTAAGGCAATTCGTAGTTTAGTCATTTTAATTTAACATTAAATAAGTCAATTCTTAGTTTAGTCACTTTATTTTAACATTAATTATAATTCGTAGTTTAGTCACTTTATTTTAACATTAAATTAGGAAATTTGTAGTTTAGTCACTTTATTTTAACATTAAATATGGCAATTCGTAGTTTAAATTTAACATTAAATACGGCAATTCTTAGTTTACTCATTCAATAAAAGATTATTTACCGCAATTCGTAGTTTAGTCATTATAATTTAACATTAATTACCGAAATTCGTAGTTCAACATCCTAATTTAACATTATATAGGGCAACGCAATTTAGTCATTATAATTTAAAATTATATACAGCAATTCGTAGTTTAGTCACTTCATTTTAACATTAAATACGGCATTCGTAGTTTAAATTTAACATTATATACGGCAATTCGTATTTTAGTCATTTTAATTTAACATTATTTACGGCAATTCGTAGTTTAGTAACTTAATTTTAACATTAAATACCGCAATTCGCAGTTTAGTCACTTTATTTTAACATTAAATATGGCAATTAGATTAGTCAATTTATTTTAACATTAAATACCTCTATTAGTAGTTTATCCACACTTTTTTAACATTATATATTGCAATTCGTAGTTTAAATTTAACATTAAATACGGCAATTCGCAGTTTAGTCATTTTAATTTAACATTAAATACGGCAATTCGTAGTTAAGTCACTTTATTTTAACTTTAAATATAGCAATTCGCAGTTTAGTCATTTTAATTTAACATAAAATACGTCGTAGTTTAGTCACATTATTTTAACATTAAATACGGCAATTCGTAGTTTAGTCATTTTAATTTAACATTAAATATAGCAATTTGTAGTTTAGTCACTTTATTTTAACATTAAATATGTCAATTAGTAGATTAAATTTAATATTAAATATGGTAATTTGTAGTTTAGTCATTTTATTTTAACTTTAAGACGGCAATTCGTAGTTTAATCATTTAATTTAACATAAAATGCAGCAATTCTTAGTTTAGTCATTCAAATTTAAGATTAATTACCGCAATTCGTAGTTTAGTCATTATAATTTAACATTATTACCGCAATTCGCAGTTCAACATCTTTCAACATTATATAGGGCAACGCACTTTAGTCATTATAATTTAACATTATATAAGACAATTCGCAGTTTATTCACTTAATTTTAACGTAAATACCGCAATTCGTAGTTTAAATTTAACATAATATACGGCAATTCGTATTTTAGTCATTTTAATTTAACATTGTTTACCGCAATTCGTAGTTTAGTCACATTATTTTAACATTAAATATGGCAATTCATAGATATATCATTCTAATTTAATATAAAATACTGCAATTCGTAGTTTTACTTAATTTTAACATAAATACGGCAATTCGTAGTTTAAATTTAACATTATATACGGCAATTTGTAGATTAGTCATTATAATTTAACATTATATACAGCAATTCGTAGGTTAGTGATTTTATTTTAACATTAAATACAGCAATTCGTAGTTTACTCATTATAATTAAACATTAATTACCGCAATTTGTAGTTTAGTCATTATATTTTAACATTATATAGTACAATTCGCACTTTTTAGTCATTTATTTTAACATTAAATACGGCAATTGGTAGTTTATTCATTTTAAATTAACAATACCGCAATTCGTACTTTATTTTAACATTAAAACGGCAATTTGTTGTTTAGTCATTTTATTTTAACATTAAAACGCCAATTCGTAGTTTAATCTTTTAATTTAACATAAAATGCAGCAATTCTTAGTTTTTCAAATTTAAGATTAATTACCGCAATTCGTAGTTTAGTCATTATAATTTAACATTATTAGCGCAATTCGTAGTTCAACATCTTAATTTAACATTATATAGGGCAACGCACTTTAGTCATTATAATTTAACTTATATACGGCAATTCGCAGTTTAGTCACTTAATTTTAACATAAATACAGCAATTCGTAGTTAAAATTTAACATTATATACAGCAATTTGTAGTTTAGCCATTTTAATTTAACATTATTTACCGCAATTCGTAGTTTAGTCATTATAATTTAACATTATATACGGCAATTCGTAGTTTAGTGATTTTATTTTAACATTTAATACAGCAATTCGTAGTTTACTCATTATAATTAAACATTAATTACCGCAATTTGTATCTTAATCATTATATTTTAACATTATATAGTATTCGCACTTTTTAGTCATTTATTTTAACATTAAATACGGCAATTCGTAGTTTAATCATTTTAAATTAACAATACCGCAATTCGTATTTTATTTTAACATTAAAACGGCAATTTGTAGTTTAGTTATTTTATTTTAACATTAAAACGGAAATTTGTAGCTTAATTTAACATAAAATGCAGCAATTCGTAGTTTTGTCATTCTAATTTAAGATTAATTACAGCAATTCGTAGTTTAGTCACATTATTTTAACATTAAATATCACAATTCACAGTTATATCATTTTAATTTACCATAAAATACGGCAATTCGTAGTTTAGTAACTTAATTTTAACATTAAATACGGCAATTTGCAGTTTAGTCACTTTATTTTAACATTAAATTTATCAATTCGTAGTTTAAATTTAACATTAAATACGACAATTCGCATATTAATCATTTTCTGCGAATTAAATACGGCAATTCGTAGTTAACTCACTTTATTTTAACTTTAAATATGGCAATTCGCAGTTTAATCATTTTAATTTAACATAAAATACGGCAATTCGTAGTTTAGTCACATTATTTTAACATTAAATACCGTAATTCGTAGTTTAGTACTCTTATTTTAACATTAAATATTGCAATTCGGAGTTTAGTCATTTTAATTTAACATAAAATACATCAATTCGTAGTTTAGTCACTTAATTTTAACATTAAATACGGCAATTCGCAGTTTAGTCAATTTAATTTAACATAAAATAAGCAATTCGTAGTTTAAATTTAACATTAAATACGGCAATTCACAGTTTAGTAATTTTACGGCAATTCGTAGTTTAGTCACTTAATTTAGCATTAAATAAGGCAATTCGTAGTTTAGTCACATTATTTTAACATTAAATATGTCAATTCGTAGTTTAAATTTAACATTAAATACGGCAATTCGCAGTTTAGTCATTTTAATTTAACATTATATACGGCAATTCGTAGTTTAGTCACTTTATTTTAACATTAAATATGGCGATTCGCAGTTTAGTCATTTTACTTTAACATAAAATATGGCAATTCTTGGTTTAGTCACTTTATTTTAACATTAAATATGGCAATTTGTATTTTAAATTAAACATGATATATGACATTTGTAATTTAGTCATTTTAATTTAACATTATTTATCGCAATTCGTAGTTTAGTCATTATAATTTAACATTATATACGGCATTTCGCTGGTCATTATAATTTAATATTTCTTATCGCAATTCGTAGTTTCATTCTAATTTAACATTATACACGGAAATTCTTAGTTTAGTCATTTCATTTTAACATTAAATACAGCAATTTGTATTTTAAATTTAAAATTATATTCGGCAATTTATTTTAGTCATTTTAATTTAACATTATTTACCGCAATTCTTAGTTCACATTATTTTAACATTAATTACGGCAATTCGTAGTTTAATCATTTTAATTTAACATTATATATGGCAATACGTAGTTTAGGCATTTTAATTTAACATTATTTACCGCAATTCGTATTTTAGTCATTATAATTTAACATTATATACGGCAATTCGTAGTTTAGTCATTTTATTTTAACATTAAATATGGCAATTCGTAGTTTAAATTTAACATTATATATGGCAATTCGTAGTTTAGTCATTTTATTTTAACATTATTTACCGCAATTCGTAGTTTAGTCATTATAATTTAACATTATATACGGCAATTCGCAGTTTAGTCAGTTTATTTTAACATTAAATACCACAACTCGTAGTTTAGTCATTTTAATTTAATATTAAATACGGCAATTCGTAGTTAAGTCACTTTATTTTAACACGGCAATTCGTAGTTTAAATTTTACATTATATACGGTGATTAGTATTTAAGTCATTTTAATTGTTAATATGTGAATTTTGAATAAACTTTATAATTTTAAATTTATTTAATGATCCTTTTTTTCTTTTTGTGAAATATATTTTGTGCGACCTTTAATAAAAGATATCGTATTTGTATATGTAAAACGTTAAAATTACTTTTCTATAAGTAACATTAAAACAAATTGTAAATTGTAACTTTTCTTAAAGTAACCTTAAAACAAATTTTAAATTGTATATATGTAGTGCTGTAAACATTTATAAAAAAATCGAACACGTTCACGTTCAAATTCAAAAAAAGGAACGCGTTCAAGTTCATGAACGCGTTCATACGTTCAAGTTCATGAACGCGTTCATACGTTCAAAATTTTATGATAAACTTTTAATTTAATTTAATATAAATAAATGCCTTATATTTTTCAACACAATATATTAGCCATGATAAAAAATAATAGTTTTATTTTGATAATATAATTATAAATACAATATAATAGAGCGATAAAAAAATAAATTTATAAAAAAAATTTCTTATTAATTTTTAATAATAATTGCTTTTCAAAATTTTCATCTGATAGGCATGAACGCTTGGTTAATACAGCGTTAGCTATACTAAAAACTCGCTCAACAGGGGCGGATGAAGGTATTGCGGTGTTATACTTGATAAACAATTCCTTTAAAAGGGGGAATTTATTAAAATCATTTAATGTTTTACCCATTGTTTTAAAAAATTGAGCTATGTTATCATCCTCCAATCTGCCCTCTTCTTCCTCGTCAAATAAAAAGGATATCTCGGAATTGATTTTAAAACAGTGAAATATTTTTGATATTTGGGCCATGGTAATTCTAATTCATCTAATATTGAATTTTGATTTTCAGAATCTGATGATGAAATATTTATTTCCATGCAAATGCTAATCTATTAAATTAAAATATAAAATATTCAAATTAATAAACTTTAATCTTATCTTCTCTAGCAGTAGCACTATGGTACGTTAATTGCAATATGAAAAAGGAAAAAGTAAAAACAGCTGATTAAAAAATATAAGACTTTTTTGTTAAAAAATTGGATTAAATATTAATTTTTCAAATAAATAAAAATATAAGATTTTTTTGTTAAAAAATGCGGATTAATTTTAATTTTTCAATTAAATAAAAATAAAAAGTGATTTTAAAATTGAACGAACGTAAAATTGAACGAACGTAAAATTGAACGCGTTCATCAAAGAAAAGGAACGCGTTTACGTTTAAAGTTCGTCAAAAAAAAAGGAACGCCGTTCATCACCTTTTTTCAAAAAAACGAACTTCGTTCATGAACGCGTTTATTTTGAACGCGTTCGTTTACAACATGATATATATGTAAATAGTATTAAAATAATAATATATAGTTGTGAAATTTTTAGTAGTGACATATATAGAAAAAAATAAAAGATTTGAAAATGAATTTTAAATAATATCAGTCTTGCCTCTCCTGCCTTCGATGGAAATAAAATTAATTTAACCTTATTTACCGCAATTCATAGTTTAGTCATTTTAATTTAATATTAAATACGGCAATTCGTTGTTTAGTCACTTTATATTAACATTAAATACTGCAATTCGTAGTTTACATTTTGCATTATATACGGCAACTTGTAGTTATGTCATTTTAATTAAACACTATTTACGGCAATTCGTAGTTTAGTCATTATAATTTAACATTATATACGGTAATTCGTAGTATAGTGATTTTATTTTAACATTAAATACGGCAATTCGTAGTTTACTCATTATAATTTAACATTATATAGTGCAATTCGCACTTTTTAGTCATTTATTTTAACATTAAATACGACAATTCGTAGTTTAGTCATTTTAATTTAACAATACCGCAATTCGTAGTTTATATTAACATTAAAACGTCAATTTGTAGTTTAGTCATTTTATTTTAACTTTAAAACGGCAATTCGTAGTTTAGTCATTTAATTTAACATAAAAGGCAGCAATTCGTAGTTTTGTCATTCTAATATAAGATAAATTAGTAATTCGTAGTTTAGTCATTATAATTTAACATTAATTACCGCAATTCGAGTTTATCATTTTAATTTAACATTATATAGTGCAACACACTTTAGTAATTATAATTATTTAACATTATATATGACAATTCGTAGTTTATTCACTTCATTTTAACATTAAATACGGCAATTCGTAGTTTAAATTTAACTATATATAACAATTCGTATTTTAATCATTTTAATTTATCATTATTTACTGCAATTCTTAATTTACTCAAATTATTTTAACAATAAGGCAACTCGTAGTTTAGTCATTTTTATTTAACATTAAATACGTCAATTCTTAGTTTAATCACTTTATTTTAACATTAATAACGGCAATTCGTAGTTTAGTCACTTTATTTTAACATTAAATTTGGCAATTAGTAGTTTAGTCACTTTATTTTAACATTAAATATCGCAATTCGTAGTTTAATTTTAAACATTAAATACGGCATTTCGCAGTTTAGTCATTCTAATATAAGATTAATTACCGCAATTCGTAGTTTAGTCATTATAATTTAACATTAATTACCGCAATTCGTAATTTATCATTTTTAACATTATATAGTGCAACGCACTTTAGTAATTATAATTTAACATTATATACGGCAATTCGTAGTTTATTCACTTCATTTTAATATTAAATACAGCAATTCATAGTTATAAAGCTGGAATCTTTGGTCTAGAAATAAACATTAATAAAACTAAGATGATGACCTCATCATTCATCCCGTGAATATAATACAATAATCGATTGTGGAAGTACAACATTTAAAATATTTAGGAAAATACTTAGGAGTAAAACTAGACAGAAAAGGAAATACCAAACAAAATTTAATAGTCAAATTAAATAAAGCTAGAGTAAAATATAGGTCCTTAATGAAAATATGATCGTCAAACCAAATATCAATTCCATTAAAGATCCGACTATTTAAATTTCTAATACTCACTTCCTTACATTATTGTATTAAAACTTGGGGCAATACAAAATAGGAAAATAAAAAGATGCAAACTTTTGTTAATAAATGTCTTCGATTTATAACTAGAACCTTCTTCTATATTCTATGATCTAGATACGACACACTCCCATTATATAGAATGATAGAATCAGGAAAAGAGAACTAGTAGGATATATTCTTAGACAAGCTCCTAACAATCTAATATATCAAGCACTCTTTAAAATATCCCCGGAGAAGTCAACCCTACCCTTCCTAACCTATAAAAATAGTTGGTTCGGCAAGATAACTCGATCATTAGCGGAGATAGACATATCCTGGGAATTTATTAAACGAGCAGCTTCTACTGATAGGAAAACTTACAAAACTATTCTAAGGCTAATCTATGAGTATCTGACGAATGACTGCTGATTTTTTAGGAAGATAATCATATATCTATTTTTTTTAAAAAAAATATCTTTATCGATCGTTGTCTCTAATAATATTTTTTAAGAAAAGCTCTCCAATATTCTTTAACTGCTAATATATAATAAATGATATCCAGCTTCTATATAAATAATAACTGTTTAGAGGAAGTTACTAAATGATATTGCTCTATATAAATGAGAACTGATTGAGAGGAAGTTATTTTAAGAAAAGATATTTTATAATAGAAATTTAGATTTACCATCATGCTATTATAGGACTAAAATACTAAGTAAGATAACCTATATTAACCTATATGTCTTTTACGGATTATAGGAAAATTACTAAATAATCATTAAATACTAATTATAAATACTTAAAACACTTAAACAAAAATTAAATAAGTTTTTGTATATCATACCTAGACTGATTACATAATATGTAATCAATTTATAAAATTTCTCAACATCTAAAACCTAGCTAATTAAGTAATAACTAGAAATAGTTTTCTTTTTTCTCTCTTTTACTTCTTACCTTTTCTCCTATACACTCATAACTATACTGAACTCAACTACTAAATTTGACAGGGTGCAGTTCCACTCATTTTAGACAAAACACATCTGAGTTGCAAAGTTTGTTGGTATATTTGAGAAAAAAATCGGCTTAATTATCTGGAGGGCGTGCCTCCATGTAATTCACGTTCGCTCACTTTAGGCAGGTTCATGACCAACGTGCTTGATATGAATTAAATATTTTTATTTTATAAATAAAAAATGTTGGCGCCTTGTGTAAAAAGCTGAAATATCCAAAATAAAAGATATATGTCATATGGGGTCTAGTTTCTCTTTCTTTTAATAAATTGAAATATTTTTATTTTACAAAAAAAATATTAGCGCCAATTGATTAATTATATTTAAAAAATTTTCCAAGACCCGATCTGGTCTGAATTTTAATAAAAAAAATTGGGTCCGATCCAGCTAGAACCCGATTTTTTTTAAAAAAAGCTACCTGGCCGGGGTACGGGCCTGGCTTACTTTTGAAGATCTCTAATTCATATCACTTAATATAAGTTTATATAGGGTGTATATTATAATTATATATTAAAATTTTTTTTTTATAAATTTTATAAAAGTAATTAAAAAGATATGAACAATTAAAAATACTATTTTTTTATAAGCCTATTTGACCTATTAACAAGGTTTTCAAAGTTAAATATTGTTTAACCAGGGCTTTAGAAGACAAAATAGTGTTGTACCTCAAATTTTTTTTAAAATATGTTTTATTTATGTAAGAAGAAAGAAAGAAAAAAAAGAAGAAAGAATCCTCTTTTATTTTTGGTATCAAGATATACGCGATACCGCCCCAACTTTGGCTATATCTGGGAATACTCAGTTTAAAAAAATACTTAACCTTTACAAACCTACATTAAATATTTCCAAACCAAATCAAAGCCTTCATAAAATTATAAGGCTTAATCTGAACCGAACCCAAATTATTGTTTTTATTCTGATTATTGTGCTTACAATATATTTAATTAATTAATTGCTTTCTTCATTTGTTATCCCAATAAAGTAACCATACAAATTTCGAAAGTGATAAATAAGTAATCACTTTTATTTTTTTCGACTAAAAGCTATTATTTTATATAACCCCATTTTTTACCTCATTGATATTTATATAAAGTAGCTAAGTAGCAAATAGATGTCCAAGCATTTTTGCCCGCTATGTGTAAAATTTTTAGGCTTACATAATGTTATTTTGGTTATAATCTTAATCGAGCCGTTTTTTTTAAATCAACCCGAATCGGGGTTTTAACAACACTAGGGTTGAGACAGTTCTAAAACACCTGAGTGGTAAAATGACACATAACGATCCCGCCTGGTTTATGATGTTATGATTGGCTAAGAATATTTGCCACATAATCGACGACAAAATAAGCTATAAAAGGACGGGTTGTTTGTTGAATTAAATTTGATCATGTTTACTATTGCAGAGTAACCGTGCTATATTTAGGGTTACATTCTATAATAAATGATAGATTAGAATTGACACTTTTCAGAACTATGTGTACATTTTTATTTTGAATCCTTTACCTCACCAGTCCTTGTCCGGTCTTGTCCTTCACTGGGGAAACACACAATTAAGTGGCTTCCACCATCCAAAAGAGAGCGTATCCAGTGCAGTGGATTTGCATCAACTGTTTGGTAGTTATTTACCCTACTGTCAGGGCTCATTTAATTAAAGAGGAATGATGGTACCTCTCGTGGATAAGCGAGGATCGACTAAAAGATTTTTTTTTGACAGTAATTTACCCTACTGTCAGGGCCCATTTAATTAAAGAGGAATGATGGTACCTCTCGTGGATAAGTTAGGATCCACTGAAATGATAGTAGTAAAGAATAAGTAGGGAAAATAAATAAATGGGAGATATTAGTGTTATTGATATAAATATGGGAAAAATATATGTATTTTATTTATTTATTTAATTTATATTTTTAAGATTAAGGCGGCTTGATTTAGCCATTTTTTTAATTGTTTTTTGTTATGAGAGATATTAATTAGGAAAAGGCTGTTGACATCATTCTTTAATAAAATGTGTATGGCTTGGCCATACCAAGTTTTAGTATTGTTAAAATATTCTTTTTATAACATTTTGATTTGTGTTTTAAAGCTTTAGTAATTGTACTAGTATGGTTATGTCTTAGGGTGTGACATAATAATTCTATTTTTATATAATTTAATAAGTTGTTTAATGGAAGGATGTGACAAAGTTGCCAAAGATTTGCGTTAGATATAATAATGGGATATTTGATATTGAGGATATTTCTAAGACATTTATTGATAAAAATTTGGGGTTTATTTAGGTTTGATATGATGTTATCCCATGTTTCAATTCATTACCATAGGTTAGAGATGATACTATATAGATTTTGAAGATATGAATTTAAAATTTTTTTGAAATTATATTTGAGTTCCATAATTTATTGAGTGAATAATATATTTTTTTAATTATGGATAATTTAGAGGATAAGTTGGCTTTTGTTTTACCTTTGTTGTCGATTGTAACACCTAAATATTTGTGACAATTTGTAAATTGTAATATATTATTATTGAATAAAATATTTTGATGGGTGTTTGAGTTTGATAGAATTTTGGTCTTTTTGAAATTAATTTTTAGATTCATATTTTCCATTTTAATTGCAATGGATGTTAAAATATTTTGGATGTTATTAAAATCTTCGGTGATGATGCATATGTCGTCTGCATAGCATAGCCAGTCGACGTTTTGTAAATTGTAGGTGTCTATAATATTATTTATTAGTAAATTAAAGATGGGAGGTGATAGGATGCAATCTTTTATACAGATTTTTTGTTTGAAAGAAGGAGAAATTAGTCTATTGTGTTTGATAATAGTTAAACTATTTTCGCAAATGTTCATTATAATTTTAATAATGTGATTATTAATTTTATATTTGAAGAGGGTGTCCCAAATTGAAGTATGGCGTACTGAGTCAAATGCTTTTGAAATATCAATGATTTTGATATATAGGTTATATTTATGAAAATTAGCTTTCTCAAGTCTAATTTTTAGGGCTGAGCTTAGTTCTATTGTATTTCTTCCTTTACGGAAGGATGCAATACTACCATTTGTGTTATTGTCAATGTTTTTTATTATTAGGTTATATAGGAAATTGGTTAAAATTTTGTAAATAGATGAGGTGAGTGTTATGCCTCTATAGTCACTAGGTAGTTTGGAAAAGGGATTTTTGGAAGATTGATAATAGTTGATTTACATATTTCTGGTGGTACTTGTGTTTTTTCCCAGATTTTGTGTTGGGAAGAGGATTTTAGAAGTTGTAGTGGGGAATTTTTTTAGAATTTCATTTGATATGTTATCGGACATACATAGATATATGATTTTTTAGTTTGTTGATAGAATTAATGATGTCTTTATGTTTTAAAGGAAAAGGAAGATGTGAGTTTAATTGTTGTAAGGTTAGAGATTTAATAAAAGGGATTTTACAGTTAATATTTCTGTAGTGATCGATGAAATTGGTAAGTTGGTCTTGTGGGTTGTTTATAGTGAATTGGCTGATTTTTAGGTTATTAATTTTTTTATCATTGGAATATGTTAAGAAATTTAAATTTTTAAAAGCATTATAAAGATCGTTTTTATTTTTAAAATTTTGTATTTGGTTTAATTTATTGTAAATATATTTTCTTTTATCTTTTATTATAGATTGTTTGATTTTATTAAAGAGATTTTTTATATATTTATTTTTTATATATTTATTTTTTATATATTTATTTTTATTTTTTTAAAATTTTTATTTGGTAATAAATTGATAAGATGATGTGACTGGGCTAATCCATTCTGGATATTGGGTTTTGATATTTAAACTTGAATTTGCGGCTTTTACAATTGAATTAGAAATATTTGACCATGAGTCATTATTATTTATTTGTTTTAAATTATTATGAAAATTGGTGAATTGAGTGGGTAGGTTTAAGTTATTGATGTTATATTTTTTTGGGGTTGAAAGTGTGTAATTTTTGGATTTTATGAGGTTATGTAATAATTTTGGTTTGATAATTAAAGTAAGAAATAGTGATCTGTGGTCAGATAGAAAATCAATATTGTTAAGAATGTTAATATTTTTTATGTAAAAACTCATTTTTATGCTTGTCATAAAAAAATCTAGTTGAAATTTATAAGAAGAGTTGTGTTTAAAGTTAGTAAAATAATTATTGTTTTTTTGTTTAAAAAAAAGAATTTATAATTTTTAAATTGAAGAGTTTACAGATTTCAATAATTTTTTTAGCATTATCATTTGTTTTTTGATTTAATGTAGCGTTACCTATATGAATGTTTGTTATTTAATTGCCTTTTCATGTTTAGATCACCGACAATTATGATAATATGATTTTTGTTTATATGTCTAATATGGTTTTTTAGTTCAGTTATAAATTTGGGATATTCATTTAGTTTTGCGGGTGCATATACGTTTATTAGATGGATTTGTTTTCCTTTGCTACTGAGTGTAATGGATGATATTCTGTCGTTGACTGGATTGAAATTTTTGGTCGATTTTAGAAAGTCATCGCTTATAGTGAATGATAAACCATTTCTATTGTTGGAGGTGTCTGAAGTGAAAATGGTGTATCCTCTTAATTTTTTGATTATGTTGTTGTTAATCATTGTTTCTTGGGTCATGATTATTTTCATTTTTTTTGTTCCATAAATTTTCTTAAAATGGTTATTTTTCTTAAAAATCCTGGAATATTGAATGAGTAGATTTCGAGTGTGTTTTTAAAAGACATTTTAAGGTTTATTGGAAGAATTTTCTTGTTTGGATAGAAAAAATAAAACGTCTTACCAGTCCTTAAGACCTATCTATACCCTAACCACTCTAAAAAAGAATGGATCTATATTGACATATGTCGAAAGTTCTGTGCATTTTTATTTTAGGTCCTCTACCTCATCTGTTCTCCATGTCAAAGCTATTACTCTTAATCTTAACCTAGAGCAAATCCTATGACTTTAAATAATTATATTTGTACTAATGAAATAAGACGATAAAATTTAAAAAAAGTCCTATTAGTTATTACTTCAGATTTCGATAAATCTAAATATCTGACTAAAAATTAATGCCGCCAATGCCAGAATAAATATAATATCTGATTATAGTGGCTTAATTTTTTACATTTAAATTATAATTTTTCTTATAAACCTATAATTGGAATCTACAAGACTCACGAACCAAAAAGGGTATAGAAAATTTTGGGCTATTTTAGCATTCGAAATATTGACATAACATGGACGTTTTTTGAATCTAAAATGATTGGTAATATGATCGAAAGCAAAAATAATGAAACTGATCTTTGCAGATGTATAAAATTTTGTTTTATTTAAAAATATTATAATTATCTTAGATGACATGTACGATGTTGTTGAGAAATATCTGGATGGAGAAGTTACTTTGGATGAAGGGAAATTGAAAATAAAAAAATTAATAGTTTAATATAAAAATAAATTTAGTTCTACTTTATTTATAATTACAGGATGAAAAAGAAGACAATAAGAACATATTTACAGATTTATTATCCTTAATAGGTATATTTATATTAAGAATATCTTTTTCTTAAAAAATTATAGATATAGAAATTCAAACTTCAGAGTGCAAAGATAAATTATCTAAATTTGCTATTCTACTTTCTTCATTAAAGGTAATAATATTATTTATATTAAGCTGTAAAACTTTTTTCTATAATAATTTAAAAATGATACTTTTAACAAAATTCAATTTTTCTATATTAACGTTTTTGATTAAAGAATAACATAATACCCACTCAAACCATATTAAGTCAACTTGATTTAGAGGCTTTGGAACAAGCTCATTTCATACCCTCAACTAAATTATATCATCAAAAAACTGTTCGCATGAAAACCAAATTATTGTAATAATTTTGACATAATTATAAAAATTTCCCTTAAATTATTTTTTTATATATTGTTGAAATAAATTTTCATTTAATTTTTGATAAATGAATAATTTATTTCTATAACTTATTTGATAGATTTTTTCTTAAAAGCTCCTTTCTTTATTTTATTTATTTTTTATATTAAATTAATTATACAATTAATACAACAAATAACAACCTTTGCTGTCAAAGCACTTATAAATTTGCAATTTTTTTTATCTGTCAAATACCAACCTCTTATATAATATTAAGATTAGGAATGAATTTCAATTTTTTAAAAGTTAAATTATGTATAATATTTATTGTATTCTTATATTCCACTACACAAAAGTTACAAGCAACAAAAATTCAATTTATTGCGCGAGGAAAGTGAAGGATATGCCAAACTTATTTCCCAACTCTTGCAATATCATCCAGACAGAGGAATCTCCTTAAATAAGACAAAAGAAATTGTATCGCAACTCATAGGTAATATCATTGTTTATCTAATCTTTATTAAAGTGTGCTCATTATATATGGTCAAACCACATGGGGTTGGCCATTCTTGAAGAATATGCACATTCCATTATATAAACTTTCAATTTAAATTCTACTTTCTTAAAATATATAAAATAATAAGCTTACTTTATATTTATAATTGGATCCATTTTCACTACTACTGGTTCAGATCTTAATTATTTTCCTAATGCCTGGCTGAATCTGGGTTCAGTATTGTATTCCATATAAAAATTTTGCAAACTAACAACTCTTATTTATAATTTGTGAATAAATATTTTATTTAATAAAATTAAGACAAGGATCAAAAAAATTAATCTAACACAAGATCAAGATATTAAAAATTTGTTGATTATACTTATTTTAAAGATGAATACCATGTGTCTATATTAAAACTGACACCAATATCAAAAAAATTTATCTTTCTTATTTTTATCAACTTTTTCATTTTTAGTTAATTTATAAAATTAGAATCAATTAACAGTAGAAAAAAATAACTTCACCTTCTATATTATTGATTTACAATTTTGGTTTATTATTCATTATTGGCTTAATGTTGAGGAAAAAAATTATAATAATTTTTCAAGTTGATTTATCTATGAGTATTGATCACAGGCAGTAACATCACTAGGAGGTGTGCAGGGGCTCAGCTCCCTCAAAATTTTGAATTTTTTTTAATTAAATTTTTTGAGCCCTCTTAGATTGTAAAGGCCAGTAACACTCTGGTCACTGGTATGAATTAAAATTGAAAAGTCAGTTAACTGCCAATATTGATCAGTGCATCTCAGCATTGTTTATCCACAATAAATATCATTTTATCAATTATTTAACCATTCATCATGAATGTATAACTTATATTATTTAATACTAAAAGTTATATAATAATAATGTTAATTAGTTTTTTTAAACAGAGAAATTTATAATATTTTTGACAGAATTTGACTTCTACTATAGCTATCTATAGCGCCAACTTTGAGTATTAATAATTCACTTAATTCCAAAACAATAGTGTGAGTAAGATCATTGATTTTTTATAATGTTAATTACAATTATTAAACAACTTAATTTAAATTGTTCTTATATTTTCAAAAAATTTCATCTAAAAAATTTTATATTAAAATACCAAACAAAATGAAGAGTTTATTGGTCGTATCAAATGTATCTATCACATAATAATTAAATGTAATTATTTAATAAGATGAAAGTAAAATAAAATTAGGGTTGTGCATATATTTTTGCCGATATTAAAATTATATGGTTATAAATGTGTATATCTTGGAATTGCTACAAGGTATGCAGTAAATTTTTAATGTATAACCATCTTGGAATGTTAATAAAACTTTAAAATAATTTATCAAATGAAAATATTTTAATGAAGTCATCATCGGCAAATGAAATAAGAATATGTTGTGTATCAGTTTAAAAGAAAATTTCTTGATTTTATCCAGTACAAATTCTCTGGTCAATTCTGACACCTCCATAAATAATTTTGTTTTTTTAAAACAAGTTTTAGTTTTGTATCAATATTCCTAGATGGTTATGCATAAAAATTAGCTGCCAATCTGCGAATTCTAAGATATGTACATTTATAAATGAGTCATTTTAATATAGGCAAAAATATAGGCATAGCCCTAATAAAAACAAATTGCAATACTAGTCATTTATGGCTATCATATCCCCACATAAAACAATATAAACTTGTAAAGCTGATAAGCCAGTTTTATTCCATTTCATAAAACCAAATACTGATTTTAAACTTATTTTGTGACAAAGATATCTCTTTCATTGTCTCAGGATGGATAATCACGAACTTCTCTTGATTGATTTGATCTATCATTTGTTTAATAATGACTTCCTTCTATCAATTTCTTAATGTTGCTGAGCCATCTTCTTTCTATGCCCTTAGCAGAATTTTTCTGCTACTGGGCCTTTTTTTACCCTTGCATACTTCAGGAAATTTCTGTTCCCAATACTGCTTATTAATTCCTTCTAACCCTTGTATCGTTGATCGAAAAGATTTAACCCACATTAAAATATATAAAAATCAAACATACCATGAAAACATGTCTGATCAAATTCACATTGCCATAAATGTCTGAGATTGACTCTGGAATGACAGGAATAGAACTCACCCACCAACCTAATTTTATAGATATTTATTTAAATAATTATCTTATCAGATATAAAAATAATAATTGGAACTTTAAGATCTGGTTAAATCTCTAAATTTAAAAATATTTCATTAAATTTAGGCATATTAGACAAATTTTCAAAAATATATATATTTTTTTGATGAGGTGTTTATTTTGTAAGTAATTAATTTTATTTTATTACTAATAAATTTTAAAAAGAATAACCTATCTTTAAATAACTAATTTATAAAGGTTACTTCAACCTAGATCCTTGCAGGGTATTGGACATAATTTTAGAGGTGTTTTCTCACAAGCTTTTGGAATCTGATTGCTTTATATTTTTCATCAAACTCATAAAATACTATTGGAATGAACCCAAAGTTATCATACAACTCCTGGCATTTCGTTTTAATAATTACAGGGTACAATACACGATAGCCAATTTTATCAATTTAGAAATTTAAAAAGAATCACTGAAAAAATAAATTTATATTACATCATACAAAAATATTAAAATAATTTAACCTCCTTAGATTAAAAACCAAAATCCGCCACAAGCCGTTTATGACGTTACAGCCTTACTTATCATAAATGGAATACTGGAAGTTGCCGACATATATCCCCATGTATATTTATAATATCTGTGAATTTGTTAGCTTAAATTTAAATCTTATTTTTTTTTATTATAAAAATGATTTATAGATTATTTAATTAATGGTTATATTATGTGTTAAGATTAATACAATTCACCTCTTCACAGATCATAGTATTTTTAAATTTACTCACATTTTTTTAAAGTTATTGCCAGACGACAAAATCCTCCAGCTTTCCACCGATGCACGGGTAAACGAGATTAAAAGCTTCATAAAACGGCTCAACCCTACGAGGCTTAAGGAACTGGAAGATTACCAAGATACATGTATAGACAAGGCGGGCTTGGAGTTATGGACATACCCTCCTTCATTTACTTCTTTGGATGCTTCTTCCCAAAATACAAATCAATCCTCAAACACTAATCTAAATCTTAACATCATCACAAATGTTAATATCTTTGATTTAAACTTCTTATATATAGATTTATTCTAAAAAATTAACCAATTTTTATTTTATTATTCTTTTTTGCTCACAAATTTACCACAAACTATTGTAACAAAACAATTTTATAATTCATACGTTTATGCATTAATAATTCATACTTGCCTTTTTTAGGAAAACAACACAATCAACCAAAAATTAGAAATGGCCAGATCTTTGATAAAATTTGGTGGCTGGCCCCACTTGCATTACATGATTCAAAACCATCCTCACCTCTACATGTATATGGATTTAGAAATCATGTCTCACGTATGCAAATATTTGCAATTTGTCCTAAACCCTTTATATTTAAAGTTAGCAATTTACATGGATATATTTTTTTTTGAATTTCGATAATCTAAGAGTTATAATTATAAATTTGAGCGTCTTTTTTTGGGCACAGGTCTTTATATGGTATAACTTTGCTTTTAGTGCACATTGGGCTTCTATCTTTTTTCGAAATATGCAAAACACTACCATTAATATTGTTATCCAGCCTATACTTTCAATTTTAATATTCAAAAACTAGTGCTGTAAAGTAACTTCGATAGAAGTAATGTCTTTATTAATGCGCTTTTTTTGTAGAAAGAAACGCCATTTGTTACTTGCTTCAATTCTCGTTACTTAATTTTTTTTTTAAAAAAAATTTGGGAAAAATATATTTTATTTTATTATATATTAAATTTTATAAATAATTTAAGCCGAGTTTTTAATTCAGTTACCATAGTTCTTCATTTTTATTTTATTTATTATGTTTGTTGTTGAATCAAGATTGTTAAAACAAATGTTAAATCAATTAAGGCATGTTATTTATAATAACAAACCTGTTAAGAATGACTGGCTAACCAGACATTTCTCCTTTGATGATGAATCAGAAATTTGACTTTCCCTAATTTTTTTTATCTCTTTATTTGTAAAATGTTAGATGATTTATGCACACCTTATTTTAGATTGCATAGCTTGTGGGCAATTTATTATTGCCTTACATAATTATTTATTCATATTGAATGTACTAATTTCTGTATTAACGTTTTTTCTGAATAATGGAAAATTTGGGAACCTCCCCTCATCATAACATAATAATACTAAAATTTTAGTTCATACCTCCTAAACTAGGCAAATTTTTAATCATTCATCATTAAATGAAGCGAAATATTTGATTCACCTATTGGCTAGCTCCTAGTTTGGTTAGGTACTACCAAATTTATTTATAATATATATTTGAAAAATCGTGATTTTTGGAAAGCGTCTGTGGCCTAGTCGGAAGAGCGTCACATACCAACCCTATCTTTTTTAATCCCAGCAAATATCATGTATTTTTATTAATTCAACTTTGTGGTTCTGTCATTCGGGGATGATACATAGAAGACCGGACTCGACCACGTGATTCCATTATAATATATGTTAAATAATAAGTGTCCTATTACATTTTAATAAAATTTGATCGGTATTTAGCAAATTAAGGTGGTATTTAGAAAATTGCTATACGTTGACTTGGCAGTATCTATCATTAATCAATAAATATAAACCTAAAGTCTTCTAAAATAAAAAGTGTAAGTATATCTTAAGTGATAATATAAATCATCTCTCATCGAAATATAGGTTCATTTATTCATGATTCATAAAATAAATTGGATCTGATCAGAACCATGCAGAGACTTTTGGATGTTCAGAGCAATGATACCCCAATTTACTTAATCCTTAAAAAATTATGAAAGAACGAGCTTTGTTGATTTCAAAATAGAATTAGTAAATGATCATATGAATATGAATGAAATGTGGCAAACAGTAGGGCTGTATCGATCCACATATTTTTCACCGATCCAATATTTATACTGATTTTTCGCCATCCCCCATTGAACCAAATGTAATTGAGAAATCAATATTTTTTATCCAAAAATTGAATTATGAATTCAATTAATTTTTTTATTTCTACAATTAAGACTATAATTAAAAAAAATATTTAATATTATATCCATTTTATGTTGGTATGAATTATAAAATTGTAATATTTAATATATAAAATTATAATATATTAATTTTTTAAAATAAATATGAGAGCCTCTAGATTTTCTGGCTATAAGCATCTACGATATGGACTATATATATATCCCCTACCGTACTGAAGGCAGACTCAGATGATTCCACAGATAACGCATTTTGCAAAATTATCTTTGTCTTTTGTAAAATATTTCCATAATTCAGATACCATATTTAAAAAATTCTTTTATTAAAATATAAATAATAAAATTGGCGTTATCATTAAAAAAGATTTAAAATAAATAAAACTTTAGGTGTTCCTTACTATTTTTATAAAAAACTTTTAAAATACTATATATCTATTTTAAAAAAGAAATAAAATTTAGAGGGTGTTGTGCATTTGCATTGTTTAAAAAAAATTATTTAGAAAATATTATAATAAGGTAAAATAAATATACATAACATAAAATAACAAAAAAAAATAAAAGTAAAAAGATCGGATTGGGTTTTTACAGGTATCGACCCTATCCGATATTTTTGGAAAACGCTATATATTGGTGCTGATTTGATATTTAATATCGGCACAGCCCTAGTAATCAGTTACTTCTATCATTTCAAAACAGACTTTAAATTTGATTTCTTCCTTATTTTTCTGTCTGCTATGTTGAAATTTAACCCTTTGACGCCCAACTTTTTATTAATTTAAAAAATTTTTTTTTTTTATAAATTATTCATTTATACACTCCATAGATGCCTAATATTTGTTTCAACTTAAATATACAGTTAAAAAAAATGATGATGCCAAATCAAATCATCAGGCTTTTGTGTAATAAAAAAATACAAATATTTATTTATTATGAAAATGTCGAAAACAATTTCTAAATTGATTAAAACAGAAATATATATTACATTTTCCACATTTTGTTCTTGAGTATGCATTTATGCATAACTTGCACCTTTGCCTAGTTTTGCAGGAATCTGGCCAATGACCTATGTTATCATATCTGATATCAGATATAGGAGCCATTATAGAAGAAATTTTTTTTTAATCGGTTTATTTAAAGGCCTCCCTGATTTTCTTTTGCTAGTTTTTCCTGCCGATAACAATGCTTTAACAATATGTGTTTTAAATTGTATAAGTTTCATGATTTTATTCTCCTTTTCATGGCATATTTGCCGTTTATACAAAAGCCATGAATTTACTACACACATATCTATGAGATGAAAAATAATTCTTAAGTAGAATCTTTTTCCTTTGATATCTACTCTATAGCATTCAACAAGCATATTGTGTAAATCGACTCCTCCCATACCTTCATTATATATTTTTAATACATTTGGTTTTGGAACTTCAATATATTCTTTGTTACTCAGTGACCATCTTTTTACATTTACTACCAGATGAACACCGACAAATGTTGAGATGATGTGCACAAATTTATTGTCATACCATTTGACAATTATTATATTTTCTTTTTTATCAACTTTATATACATAGTTCCCACGACCTTCTTTTTTTAAAGTCTTTATCACATTTTAACTTGCAATCTTTCAAACGATTACTTCTAATAGTCCCTACCATAAATATACCTTTTTCTTTTAATTTTTTAGCCAATGCTATTGAAGAAAAATAATTATCGCAAAAGAGTTTATGATTTTGAAATTTCGGGATATTTTTAGCCAATTGAAGGACTGTATCACCACTTATCCCTAATTCTGAGGGTGTTGGATTAGTTTGCTTTCCCGCATAAATCTTAAATTCATATACAATACCGGATGATCCAGCTAATGCAAAAATTTTGATACCCCATTTGTGAGGCTTTGATTTTATATATTGTTTTAAAGAACTCCGCCCTTTAAACGGGATGATTAATTCATCAACACATACTCTTTCCTCCATCTCTATTTTTTGCATATTATTTTGAATCTCTTTAATAAATGCCCTAATTTTAAAACATTTATCATATCCATCTTGATTTCTTGGGATAAGTTGAGAATTATCATTAAAATGTAAATATTTTTGCAATATTTGGAACCTGGTTCGAGACATAGTTTCCGTAATTTGAGGGAACGCTAATTCTGCAGACCAATACTGTCTATATGAAGGAACTTTGACCAAAGAAGAAAAAAGATGTATGCCTATAAATTGTTCTAATTCATTTATATCTAGATTTAGCGATCGATTTATTTGCTGAAAACTGTATAAATTACTTTGTTCACATATATTATTTAGTATTTTAGTATATTATTTGAAATAAATAATTTGAATTATTGATACAGAGTTAATATATTGGTTGAAGTGGAAAATTTATTAGCATAATTTGTGTACAATTGATGTATATCACCTACTCTCCATTTCATATCATTTTGAATGATTAATGTTATTATTAATTTCTCTATCCTTTATCTCGATTTGAAGATTATTAGATATTGGAGTTGATGAATTTGAAAGGGAAATCATCGTAGGAGTATGAAAATTAAATTCCTCATGATTTGATTCATCGATATCAGCTTCCGAAATATCTCCCTCCACTATTAATAAATTATTTGGCATCTATAAATTATATAGAATCATTTTAAAAAATATATTAAATGTAAAATTATAATACAAGTCAGAAGATATAGGTCTTATGAACGCCAAATTAAAAAATGGTATGGTCTGATTGGATTTAGAATACATTTTATGGTAAAATTTCATTATAACTATAGAAAACCATTATAAATATAAAACGAAAAAAAATATTTAAAAGTTGTATTCTAAAATCCCATTGACTTATTTTGTCATCATGCACTTTGAGTTGATATAAAAAAGAGCATAGTCATTTTAATAAAATAATTGATCATAATATTATACTCTTACCTTTAATAATTAATAAGAATTTTAGGAATAATATATATTTTCCACAGAATATGTTTTATTGTTGTTATAAAATCGTAAAATTCAGTAAAATGGAAAAAAAAATTATGAAAATATAATTGGTTCAAATTTAAAAATAAAAAAATATACTATTAATTTTAAGAAAATGCGAAAGTATTTTTATTATATTTATATCATATGATTATATCATATGATGTTAAATTAAATCTATAGGCTTTTATAAATTTAAAATATTTAATTATATTACATGATGTCAAAACAAATCGTGTGACGTCAAAGGTTTAACCAAATAAAATAATTCGATTTTTAATGAAAATAAATTACCCCTATCCTGCTAGTCCAACTCAAAGACATTCCTGTAACATAAATTTACTGATTCTTATTCTAAATATAAATTTATTGGTTATTATTCTATACATGAATTTGATTCTATTATAAATAAATTATATATATATAGTTTATTGTTTTTATTATAAATAAATTACTTATAAATATTGATTTGTATCATCAGTGCTAATTTCATATGATATTGTTCCACATTTATATCTAAATGTTACAAGGCTAAAAATTTAAATTTTAAAATATATTGGGTTTCATCCAATTAATGTCTATGAGATAATGAGTCCTCGAGTTGATCTACTATCCTATATCAAATCTTTTACATATAAGCCAATCATATCCTTATTAGTTACCCCCATTTTCACATCAGCAGTTGTATTTTTTAAATTGGTTATTTTGGTAAAATATTTATCCCTTCATCATATTCTTAAATTATATTTTATATAGCAAATTTTATTTATACAAACCATATTCCTTCATTATGAACAAATAATTGATAAATATTGATCATTGTATATGAAACAGTAGGTCTTTCAGCTAGAAAATTCAATCAAATAAAAAAAATTCTGAAGCATAATTTATGTAATATCTCTAAAAATAATGAAATTATAATTTACCTTGAAATGCAGGGTATGGATCTGATTAATCCACCATTAAAAAGAGAAAAACAAAATATAGTTTAATTTTAAAATAAAGTAATTATGGCAGCAATAATATAAGCGGATATATCATTAGAGGAAAAATATGATCCAATAATATTGTAAGAAAAGTTACCCAATAAAAAGGTATTGCATTTGTTTCATACATAATAAATATATTGCTGTTATTTTATAATATGCATCAGGGTGCATAGAGAGAATTATTGCCTTCGAGGCTGGGTAGGGCATGGGATCTGGTTGTTGGCATTTCCAAAGTCAAATCTTATTTTAAAACCGATTCCGAACTCTTTGGTCGACTGGATTGGCTGGGTGGATAGATTGAAAATTTAACATTTGGTTATATAGTCTCTCTTAATGTGTATAATATATATATAAATTTTTAATTGGTTACTTTTCTTTTAGATGCCTAAAAGTTTTTCTAGTCTTCACCAATTTAGGTGTCTAAAATTTTCTTGTGTTATAATGCTAGTGATTATGTAACCCATTTTTATTATTATATTCATCAGTTAATAAATAGTTTTGTTATATATGTTGGAATTGATTCTATAATGCAAAAGTAAATATAGGTGTTGATAGCTGGAGTTTACCAGCCGGAAACACTGGGCTTATGGGGGCCTTTTGCACCTTCATGGCTATATATGTTAGAATTGATTAAATAAGAAAAATAAAAATGGATGTGGATGGCTGGTTTTTATCAGCTAGAAATACCCACAGGGCGTGAAGGCACCTTTTGCACCTTAGGCCTCCATTCCTTAATTCAAGTATTTCAACCTGGATGTTTTGTAGCTCTAATCTAAAAAAACATCAAAGTAAAAATACGAATACAGATAAAATTCTGATAAAGATAAAAAAAAATTATGAGGATCTGGATGAAGGTTCTTAAGATGATCTAATAAAATATTTTGAAAATAAAGATCATTCTAATTTTTCATTTATTATTATAATACAACCCTCCCATTCTCTGCACAATACGAAAGTTTTGATAGCCATCCATCCCCCCTTTATTTTTTTTGATTTAATAATATTGTTTTAATATTTTATATTAGCGACTATAAATAAAAATAGTATAGTATTCCAAATAAAAAAATCTAAAAACGAGCAACGTGTTACCTTTTTTTGAATAGCGAGTAACGGTAATTTGTACCTTTGTTCAAACATTAAAATTAAGATTCTTCCGCTTTTTTAAATCACATTCTAAAAATTTAACAAATTTTAATTTCTAATCAGACTATAACCAAATTTATATAGATATTAAAACTACCACATAAACAGATGTGCCAAAAAGGTCTGCCCTGTTATCAAATCTTCCACGACTCCCATCGTATCCAACATTACCTTAGCCATTCTAAATCGTTCTAGCAAAGTTAACGATCTTCCCACTTTTTTCGCCCGTTATAAGCCACTGATCGATTTCTTGGGTCCACTAATATATGACCGTTCTAATCTTCTGGTTATAAATCAACTTGTCCGAGTTCTCGATCATTATCTTGCCACTAATTCATTAAAATTTTCCAACGTACTACGAAAATATAAATTAATGTTTTTTGGCTGAGAAGGGGGGGGGGTGTTAAATGAATTGCTATATTTGAGAGTGAAAAAGTATGGATATCAATAAAATTTAATATATGCTCATTAGTGTTGTTAAACGGCTCGATGTTTAAAAAATCCAATATCTTTGCCAAAAAACATTATGCAAATCTGGATATTTGTCTCAAGGATGGCAGAAAGGTTTAGACATCTATTAACGAAATCTTGAAGTTTCCCTAATATTATTTTGGCTAAAATTAAAATAAAATTGGTTACGTCTAACTACACTAATGTTAATATAATCTAGAATGGGAACATTATTGATTATGTTTGGGTTATTAGATTTTAAAATTATTCTTTATTTGCAAAACTATTAGATTGATACATGTGAAAGTGACGTGACCTACTGCGATATTCTAGACACTCTCAGGTGCTCCCTTCTCCCTTCCCTCTCTCAATCGTCTTACAATTGCTGTCTATCCGAATCAATAGGACGAATGATGAAACATATCCATTATCAGCATAGGTCTTTTTATGATCAAATATGATATATATTAACGAAATATCAACGTCAAGTTTGCTAATAAAATATTTGAACCATCCCATTTTAATTGGACGGAAAATCTATTCTTCTCACTCGCTTTATTTCTACAATAAGCTTTCTTTTTGAATATAAAAAACCTCGCTCTATGCAGCTGTGTAAGACAATATCAGGATCATAATTTGGACATAAATGGTTATATTGAAAAATCGTTCTTTTTTGAATTTCTCACCCCCCCATTATATTATATTTAATTTGGTTTATAGCTTTGATATGTCAAAAAATTCAGAATATGCATAATTTAAATTTTCCAACGAATTTTGGAGAAACCTTGAGTATAATTGAAATAGTGTTGTTAATTGGTTGGTTGTGTAAAAACCATACTCGGGGTTTGGGTCTAAAAATCGACTAAACCAGTTCTGAGCACGAACCCCGAGCACAGACCTTGGGTTCAGACCCAGAGCAAAAATCAATTTATAGTTGTTTTTTGCTGATAGAAAAGTGTATATTCAATATATATCAACCGAGAGCCAATCAAAAGATCTATTCATTAGGAAGACAAGCATTTCCTTTCGATTGGCTAATAAGGCTAGGGAGGTCAGGAATATTTTTATTAACATTTCTCCCTCAATTGATCATAATACTCCGTTTTCTTTAAAAGTCAAAACAAATCTTTTCCTCTTCAGGAATTCATAGTATCTTATATGCATTAAAAATTTATATATAAAAATTATTACAATTTATTCTCTTGATTTATTATAAGTTGTTTTGTTTATACCATTCAAATTAATTTTTCTGAAATTCGCACTTTAAATTTAAAATAACATACTTATGTATTTTATTTTTCAAATTTTAACAACTTATATAATTATATAGCAGACATGTCAAATCCAAATATCATAAAACTTTTTTTTATGTTTAGCAAGAAAATAAATAACTTCTATTTATGGATCCCTTCCTTATCCACCCTTAATATAATATATATTGTTAATATTTTCCCCGGAATTGGGTCGTAAATTTTACGACCAAACAAATTAACAAGACTAAATTGAAATATATAATATATTAATATCAAATAATTGGACAAATTTAATTTTTTTTTATATCAAAACAGGAGTCAATTTTATTTTAAAATTTTCTATTGCACTACCAATTTTAATTATAGTTTTTAAATTTAATTTGAATAAAATCGGATAGAAATTTAAATATGTATAAAATAATGGCCAAAAATATAAAATCCCCTTTTCCATTTTCCTTTAATTCGACCTTATTCTATATTTTTAATTTTAGTAACAACAATTATGTATTTGTTTCCCGAATCTCTATTGTTTATTTTTTTAAACTAAATTATTGTATAAGGAGAAGTAATTTCTTAAATTTATGTATATTTTTTTTTATTACCTCTTAAATTTGAGCATTTTCTAGGAGATATTTTTTCTAAGATCGATATTAGTTTGATCTACAACATTGAGATTCTGCATGACATTTACTATCCTTTTTTTAATACTGTGAAGAAAATAATATTATATAAGGACTTTGTTATAGGTGTGGTATTATTTCTAGCAAAAGAATAATGTTTAACACATTTAAAAAGAATATTCATTAATTTATATAATAAGAATTTTCAATTTTGTTATACACGTGACAAAATAGATACAACTTATATAGTAATTGGAAGGCGCCAGTATCGCTAACAACAACTGACGACGAGTACCTTTTAACACATGGAGACGTTATGGTGTCCAAAATCAAAACGAATATCAAATCCAAATACATTATGAGGTTCGATTTGCATTAATATTACTTGCATATTTTCTAGTAGGTGGCAATGATTATAAGCCAAAAAAATTGATATTCGTTTATCTTTTTCTCCTCTTTTGTAAAAATAATAAAAATACTTGAAAATATTTTTAAAAAAATATCCGGGTCAGGCCTGAAAATTTTTTAAAAATAATATCCAGGCAGGGCTGTATATTTTAAAGCCAAATATTTAAAATCCATTAGCTATAAAAATCAAAAATATATTTAAAAAAATTTTCAGGACCTTGCTGGGCCTTAAAATTTTTGTTTAAAAAAAATCCGGACCAGGTCAAGCAAATGATACCTCTGCAGGTCTCTGATATATAGTTTATTTTGATAATTTTTTATAATTCATAAATAATCTGAATTACCATTTTCAAACTCAATAATCTATTTCAAAACTTAGATCTATCTTTATTGGAAAATATATAATCTTGTCATTTTAAGGCGATTATCAAAAGACAACATAAAGCAAATGGGTCGTCAAATAGGCAAATTAAGCCATTCCAATCCTGGAGTTTTATTTGAACACGTAATTTCGTTTAGATAAAAAAATTAGTTGACACTTATAACGGATACTTTTATTTAATGTAGGTTCTCAATCAAATCCAATATTACGAAAATTTGATAACGCCTGTCATAGACACCTTACGTTACATAACTTCTCTATCCTTCGATATTTTGATGTGTAAGTTGTTATTTTATATTAAATTCAAAATTCATGCCTTTGACTGAAAAGACGAATTTCGTTTTTCTTAACCTATTTCCATAACATTAAAATTAGTTGTGACCTTTATTATTCAAAATGAGAGGCTTCTCTCAATACCCTCTATTGTCTGGCTGGATTTATGTCCTTGAATAAAAATATCATATCCCTCACTCATTGTCACTTATATTTAAATGCATTAGTACAATATTATCTTTATACATTGAGGCTTTTCCGGATATTCTTATTGCTCAAAACAATATATCTGGTTTGTCTACAATATGCTCAAATTTTTAATCCAATTGAGATGAAATATTTTATTCCAATAAAATCGATCAAGTTTTATGGCCCTCTTTCAAATTGAATGACTTTACATGATGATTATATATGTTGTGAGGACCTATGCATTTTAATTTTTAAGCTTTAACTCAGTTATGTAGATATGGAAGGTCAAAGCTAAAAAATGGCGTCCTTCCTAATTCAAAAAAAAACCGATAAAAATAAAGATTGCTTAAGAAATATACAGAGACATATATATTTTATCATTAGATAGCCCTTGAATCCCTTTCTTAAAAATAATTTAAATTTTTTTAAATCTTATGTTTTTTATCCGGAATAGGTAAAAGTCGATTTTTTAATATCTGCTCAAACTTAAAACTTTTTAAAATTTGAAATGTATAAGGAGGGGAGGGCTTTTTATTTCAGCTAACAGTTAAAGTAACAAACTGTTAACTGGATTAAATCTACATTTTAAAAATTCTACATATAGACTCTCTATGAAAATTATTATAATATAAAAATCTACCAGTACAACGCTATTTTATAACTCACACTATTTACCAACACAACCCTAAAACTAAAAGTAATAAATTTTCAACTGTTAATTTTATTGGCCAACAAAATGTATATCTACTAAATAAAGTTGTTATAATTCCTTTTATACCTTGTTGGCACAAAGAAAGTAAAATGAGAGGGCCATTTTTAAATACAATAAATATTAAGAATACATATATTACTCGAATACACGAGTACACAATTTTATTTTTAAATAATAATATAACACGTTTTTTTAGTATAGCATTTATATATCAATCTCTTTTTAATTAGAAATGGATAAAAGAAAATGTGCTCGCTCTAATCCATTTAATAAAGTAAAACATAATTATATTAAACAAATTAGGAAGTCACAAATAATATATTAATGAAACATCGTTTTTTTAAACTAACGGATTACCTTTGTGACCTATATAAAAAGGAATTAAAGGAAAGTAATGCCAAATGTAGCTCCGACATTATTTCTGATTCTATAAAAAGTTGCATTGAGGACATTAATGCTTCATTGCAACATATCAATCAAATATCCAAAAGTCAAATAAAAAATTTACAAGAGGCATTAATATAAAAGGTATTTGGGACGGAACAACTAGAGACGAATTTAAAAGATGAACCTTTATGCACAATGATGGGCACACAAGCAGTTATTCTACTAGATTTGAGAACTATTGAAGCAAAAATTTATTAAAATGCTCACTAAGGTAAAGTGGAAAATATTACAAGATACGAGATTTATGAATGATATTAATGGTAATGTAACTTTTTTATTATAATCTCTGGTGGTTGATGCTTATTGTAGATAAAAATGAAATGGCCAAAGAAGTGCAAGTTAGTTTTCTGTGTCCACATTGACCCTCTCCATGCTTCATTTTTCCACCTAATGGAGATAAATTTTATGCCTCTATCAATAACATTATAGGTGTAAATTCACAAACTCTGCAGTTTGGTTTTCATTTTTTTTATAAAAATGCTTTTTTGATAACAATTTTGAAATATAGTCATTATTAGTGTTGCGTAATCGGCCTGCATTGACTAATCATCCGTCAGCGTTCTGTAAGATATGTCTAGCTTTAATTATTATTTATTTTATTTATATTTAAATATTTTATTATTATTAACAAAAAAACTTATGATATGATTTAACATTTTATATTTATATTATGAAATAAAAATGGATTTATTTATTTGATGTTTTTTTAATAAAAAAATGATATGCTGCTTTTGTAATATTATTTTTGTTACATACAATTTATTAGTGATTTTCACCAGAGTTGTTAATCGCTACTTTCAAAAGTAGCGCGCTACCGCTATCACTATTTGTCAAAAAAAGTAACGTGCTATTAGCTACTTTTTAAGCTTATCTTTATAAAAAAATTAGAAACAAATTTGTTTTATTTTTTGCTTATAATGTTATTGTATAGTAAATATATAAAAATCAACATTTATAATACATACTAGACATCTTATTATTATTCTTATGATAGAACGGTTATTATCTATACATTCTTTCTGGTATATTATAAATCGTAATATGGAATTTTTATTGTGTGAAAGTGTGAAAGCCTTCCATAATCGGCCATCATATGTGTGCATGTGAAGATTCATATGATCATTATCAGAGTCAGATATTATATTTTCTTCTAACACATTTTCGTTATTATTAGTAGTAGTACACTTTTAAAAAATAATCTATTTAATACCCTATATAAGATAAGTATAAACAATATATATTTAATAAAAAAAATTACTTTGCTTTTTTTCTGAGTAATATTCTTAAAAGCTACTATTTCAAAGCTTTTCTTTATATCATTAAAATTAAGCCCACCATGTCTTTTTCTAATGTGGTCTGTCCATTTATCATCTTTTATATTATGCGATGTGCAATTTTTAATTAAGTATTTGTATTTTTTTAGTTAATATTTTTGGTTATTTTGAAATTGGAAAAATAATTTTTGACAAGAAATCTGGGATAACAATTTAATTTACTAAACATCGACCAAAATTTCCGTCAATTCATTAAATTAAATAATAATTGGGGGGGGGGGTCTTATTACATACATAAACCAGAAATCAATTGGTTATGGATGGATGGATGTAGTAAAACAATAAAAGAATTAAATTTAAAAAAAACACCCCACTCAAATTTTTAGAAGCAGTTGCTTCGGATCCATCCCCCTCCTAGGGTACATCTTTACTGAAATTTTATTTTTGCCCATTTGCGTCAAAAAAATTCAAAAATCTTTAAAATAACGATTATGACAATTGTTACATGGTACATCTTAATTAAAATTTTAATTTAACATGTTAAAAATACAGATTTTTGCCCATTAGCGTCAAAAAATTTTAATATGCTTATAAATATTGATTATGATAATTGTCATTTCAAGGAACATCTTTATTGAAATTATAATTTTATATCTTTACAATATAAATTAGTGATCTGCATCGGGCCTAATTTTTTAAGCCCGGCACGAACCCTAAATTTTTTTTAAAAGTTTTGCTGGCCCGAACCCGAAATTTTTTTAAAAAAATTTACCGACCTGGCCCAGCCCGAATTTATTTAAATATAGAAATTAATTTTTATAATTACTCAATAAAAGACATATTTCAATAAATAAAATTAAATATTTTATTTTACATAAAAAATTCAATATAATATAAAAATTTCCAAGGTCCGACCCTACCCGGCCCGAATTTTTTTTAAAAATATTATCCCCGGCCCGAACCCGATTATTTTAAATAAAATTAGGCCCGAGCCTGCCCCAAAACCCTTTCGGGCTAGGCTGGGTACGGGCTGGACCTAACTTTGCAGATCTCTAATATAAATATTATTTTTACCCTTTTGTGTCAAAAAATTTCAAAATGTTAAAAAAATAACGAATATGACAATTGTCACATTAAAATATTATCCTTAAAAAGATCTTATAAAATAACATAAAGTTTTATATAAATATTTTTTTAAAATTATTTAGAATAAACCCACCTCTTTCAACATACTTAAAAAAATAGAGCCATTTCTCGGGCCAAAAAAATTCGGAGTCCGAGTTTAAGGGCATTAATTTTTATTTTTTTTTATTTTCGAATATATTTTTCTCTATCAATTGAAATATATAAAAAAAATTGTATTTTTTATATATTTGAGCCAAAACAAATGATAATATATTTAAATGCTGATCAATCATAGTTATTTAGTAACAAATACCATAATCTCTTAAAAATATTAAAAAATTGTATATTTTTTTACATTGCTTTATCCAACCATTTTCAAGATCAAATGCATAATTTTGCAAAATCACGGCGAGGGAGCTTCTATCAGTTGTTATATTTTTCTAAATTTACTTCCCTTTAGATTGCCTTCTGGAATCACTTTGCAGAGGTCGGTCCTTGTCCACTTCCATCACCGCAGGTCCTATCCTCGATCGTGACGCTTGGTTTTCTAATGCCTGCTCCTTTGCTGGTAGTGTTGTCAAAAAATATGCGGCATGTGACGTCACTGGACTACTCTATTATGCTGTTAACGGTCTCAAAGTGGCGGCCTTCAGTGGAACCGGATTTAGAGGGCCCGTGACTGACCTTAACGAGTCGGGCAAGACCGAGATTGAACCTGGCGAGACCGAAAATCTTAGTCGGACATCGCAAAGAGGTTCAGAACTCCTGCTCGTATTGAAGGAATTGGTTCACAAGATGTCGGGTATAGAGATGAATGACACGGCGTCAACGCGGGAACAGATTGAGGCCTTGAGTGGAGGCGACCTACTCAAATCCGAGGTATTATTTAGTATCACAATTTCACCACTTTATAATGTGTATCGGTATTAAGTAATTATATGCTAAAATAGTATATAGTCTAATATGATAGCAACAAAATCCATTCCAATAATTAATATTAATGTGAGATCAATTTTATTTTCTTTGTGGAGCTTGATAAAAGGTTATAAAATAGAAAAAGGCTATGTGTATTAGTAAGGGATTATAGATTTTAATCAACCATCTTCCACCTATTTGTACACTAATTTTCTTTGTGGAGCTTGATAAAAGGTTTTAAATAGAAAAAGGCTAAGTGTAATAGTAAAGGATTATAGATTTTAATCAACCCTCTTTCACCCCTTTGAAGTAACATTTTATTAAATCCCACCAAACTGTGCAATATAAATTTATATCTTGATTAGAGTCTTCTTATACTAATTCGTTAACTTCGTTTATACATATTATAACATAAAGGAGCTTAAAATGATGTTTCAACTAATGTGTGATTATTTTTTAAGATTGTAAAGTAGGAGGGATTAAAACAATTATATCCCAGTGACTATACCCTATTGAAAATTTCTCAACCCCATTTAAAAATAGGCTGGTTACTTTTCCCAAATACGCAACACTAAGCGTTCTTCCCAGCGATTGAAAGAAAGCCTCATCAACTCCGACATTCTGATTCCCATGGCCATCCTCATATCCCAACAAAGGGATTGCGAAATCTTCAACCCTACCTTGCCTCCTATAAACGATAACAATAATGAAACGAGCGTTACTACCAATGATTCTGATCACATTAAATTGCTAGGAAAACTTTATGACCAGGTAAATATGTATTTTTTATTACGTTATTAAGTGGGGGTTGCTTAATTTTAGTGTCATTTGGTAGTCTTATCTTATCAATTCATGAAGTCTCAATTTTTGATTCAAAATTTTTAATTAAAAAATAATCATTAAATCACCCTTTCTTGAAAATATTTCATTTGTATATAATTATACAATTATAACAGATTTAATGACAAATGAAATTAAATAATAAATGCACAGATATAGCATAAGTCATCATCTTTCATTTTAGATCTTGTAACACCCTTTTTTAATTGAATTATCTCTTAAATGCCTTTAGGTAAGGAACTAATTAAACCTTTCAGTATATCTCCAAATTTCTAGAATTTTTTTTATTTAAATCTTTTGTATGTGGCCGTTTTCCTATCTGTTACCATACTCCATTGAGATAGAATATTTATGTTATTAACCAATTTTTGATAAATTTAATCTTATTACAAAAGACCCTAGTCCTTATGGAAAACAAAGTAGGCATATGAAAATAATGCTGCTGAGGTTGAGGTTAGATTTTGTAGAATTTTTAAATATTTTTCACCAATAATTATCACTCTCATAACAAAGCTCACCTTTCTTTTGCAGTCACGTATTACTCATATTGCTTAATATATTTATTTATTAATATAATTTTAACTGGGCAGTTGTCTGCCTATAATACCAATTATCAATGACGCAAAGCATGATTTTAAGAATCCAGGCCTGGGCTTAAAAATTTATAAAATAAAAAATTTGGGCTTAGCCAATAGAAATTTTAAATTATATTAATTAATCAGTTGGGAAATTATATTGGAGCTCATTTTTTCAATTTTCCTTTAGAACAAATTTGTAAAATATATATCCAAAATAACGATTTTAAAAAGAATTTGCCAGAAAATGATCAAAGTCTGGGCTGAATCAAAATAATCTTGGGCCATGTTTGAAAATGAGATATTTTTTTCAAATCCCTAAATTTTGATCTCTGCAGGTTTTGATAATCTATAAATCATATCAACAAAATTTGGACTGAATTGTCTGCTCACTCTTCATCCTAAGAATAATGAGCTCATGATAAAACTTGCCTTAACAACGCATTTGTTCTTGAATTTTTTTGCAAATATTCTTCAATTAAAATTTACACTATTCAAAATATATATTTTTATACCTTTAAAAAGCTTCATAAAATATATTGTCAATAGTTTTTTATTTTATTTTCATTTAATGCATACTATAATTATTCAATTTAACTTATATAAGTATTCAACTGACCTTTAAAAATACTTTATATTATTGTATGACAAATATATTATTCAAAAAACGTTGAATATTATAACCTTTTAAAAATAAAACAATAACATATATCATCATACCAGTTGTCAATCTTCGATCTAAAATTTAATATCCATACAATTTTTCAAAAGAAATTACAAATAAACCTTCTTGGCCCTATTTATTTTTAGACCTTAAGAACTTTAATTACAGATATTCGTACAATATTTTATCCATGCTTGAATTCATGATACTTAGAAATTAAAGTTTCAAGTTTTCCTGATATTTTGGCATTTCCATCCTCAATACACATACTATTTTAACAAATGCGATTTAGCTATGCATTCCAGACTATTCCTCATTCTCACAAAAGCATAGACATTAAAAGAATCATACCATTCTCCTTTCTTACTAATTTTTGGAATTTAAGCAACTTGAGACAAGAATGTCCTGATTATTAAAAAAACTCAAACTTGTTTGTATTTGTTTTTGAAATTCAAAACTTTTGTTTTCCATCTTGTTTTTATTATAAATTCATAAATTTATTATGCAACTCTTTTCATCAGATTTATTTTTGAAATCCAAAAGTTTTCCATTGCTACAAATTTTTTTATTATCAATTTATTAATGTATTATACAACCTTTTTCATCAGGCACAAGACGCTCTCGTCCAATACGTTACATTCGTATCCACTAATTTTGCCGTCGAAGAATACGTTCATTTACTGCCTTCCCTCCCAGCACTTATCAATGATTACCATTTGGCCTTCGACGCAGCCTTCTTTATTCGGCGCCATTCGCTCGCTTTGACCCTCAAGGTATTACAGTAGAAACCGTTTAAATGCAAGGCGGACACGATTTTTTTTGCACTTTTTAAAAATAACCTTTCTTTTATTTTTGAATATTTGTCACCTTTACATGCTTGATATTTTTTATCTTTAAAATATTTTTCTTCATTTTAATATATTATTCCAATCTAATTTAAAACAATAGGGCTCAAAATTTTTTTCTCATTTGATTGCCACTCCTATTACTTGCAATGGATAAAACTTTATAGTAATGTAAATTTTGAATGTTATCTTGACTGAATTATGCGTTAGTAAAAGTGAAGTTCAATTTTTTCAAAATAATATTAGGAAAACCCTATACTTATTGGTTTCAGAAAAATGAACATTCTTTGATTATATTAATTTTATCAGGCTAAGCGTTCATCTTAAGATGTAATTAATATTATTATTAACGCAAAACATAAACATGGGTAAAATAAAAGTTAAATACAAAATATTTAGACTTCAATAATAAATATTATAAGCAGGGGTTAAATATAATCATTGCTTTTTAATAACTCATTATATATCAGAGACCTGCAGGCCCGGAACTAAGCCCGGCAAGGCCCTAAATTTTTAAAATATACCCAAACCGGGCTGAAATTTTTTTTTTAAAAATACCTGGGCCGGGTCGTATTTTTTAAAAAAATTTATACAACTGAATTATTATATTCGTCAATTAGATATGGTTTTATAATGATTATATATAGTTATGATGAATATAATGTTTGGTGAAAGTTGACACTAGCTAACACTCATAGTATCTATTACATAATAAAATTATAATTTTCCTGCCATGGAATAAAAACGCAAAGGATTAAATACATTATTATATAATATTTAATATATGTATATTTTTTATTAATTAAAATATCATTTTTATTTTTTTTATAAATACATAGTATATTCTCAAAATATTATTTACACAAATTTTTTTTGTAATATACTAAATATCTGTTTAGAATAAAAAAAATTAGTGTTGTTAAACAGCTCGTTTTGAGCCGATTTTTAAAAACGGCTAACTCAGTGTTTTATCCATAAAAATATTATGCAAGCCTGAAAATTTTGCTCGTAGAAGGAGCAAAGGTCTAGACTTATAGTGTCGAAATTTCGAGGCTTAGTCAATATTTATCTGGCGAAAATATTGAGTTAGCCGTTTTTAAAAGTCGGCTCAAAACGAGCCGTTTAATAACATTAGCTAATATACTTGCTTATTAAATGATAATACTCGCCGAAAAATATGATAAATACGAAATAATGAATTTTTTAATATACCAGGTCGAATATAATTTTAAAAAATTTCGAGCCGGGCCTAAAAAATTTTTTTTTTAAAATCCAGTTCGGGCCCCAAAAATTATTTTTTTTTAAATATTCGGGCCGGGCCGTACAAATGGTACCTCTGCAAGTCTCTGATATATATATAGCCAAAATTATTTGTGAGCAACTAAATCTAATTTGTAATATTTTTAAATCTCAAAATTTCAGTTAGATTTGAAACCATTGATTCACAAATTTTAAAATGACATAAATTTTTCTTATTGCAGCTATAAATTATTACACTTCTTTATAAGCAAATCATCTCTATTATTAAAAGATTTTTTAATTACTAGATCTCCCGCCTACTTAGAGTATAATTATTACAATCAAGAACTAGCTTTTATTTGATACCCTTATCGATATTTTATGTTGATAAAAATATTTCTGGCCCGCAAGACCTAGACCCGCCCAATATGAGTGATTATTATTAGTGTTGTGTAATCGGCTAATTTTAGCCGACTATAAAACGGCTTAGCCGAGATTTTAGGTGAATAAATCGGCTAAGCCTAAAAATCGGCTATGCCTAATTAGGCTAAGCCTAAAAATTGGCTAAAATAAATTAGTCAAAAATTCTGCATTGGTGCATAACATTAATTATTATTTATTATTTTATTTATATTTAATGTAAATATTTTAATATTATCAACAATTAAACATGATATAATTTAATATTTTTTTATTTATATTGTTTTATTTTGAAATGAAAATAAATTTATTTATTTGATGTTTTTAATAAAAAAAATAATATGCTGCTATTGTAAAAATATATTCTTTTTAATAATTTCACAATCTTCTTTGTAAATACATCTTTTATTTAGGAATTATATTGTAAATTTTATTAGATAAAAAAAATCTTTTAGGTGAAATCTTTTATAATATTTTTTTTATCAATTTTGTAAAATTATCTATTTTTTTATTAAATGAGGTGTTTTTTTAAATAATTTTTTAAAAATATTTATATAAAACTTTTTTGATGTTATTTTATATGATCTTTTTAAGGATAATATTTTAATGTGACAATTGTCATAATCGTTATTTTTAAAGTTTTTGAATTTTTTGACGAATATATATTAAAATAAGTATTGATAACATATTTAAATAAAATTTAGTGAAGATGTACCTTAGAAAAGTGACAATTGTCATTATCGTTATTTTTAAAGTTTTTTTTATTTTTTTTGGCGAAAATAGATTAAAATTATTGATAACATGTTTAAATAAAAATTTAGTGAAGATGTGCCATAGAAAAGTGACAATTGTCTTAATCGTTATTTTTAAAGTTTTTTGAATTTTTTTGACGAAAATAGTTTAAAATAAGTATTGATAACATGTTTAAATAAAAATTTAGTGAAGATGTACCATAGAAGGTGACAATTGTCATAATCGTTATTTTTAAAGTTTTTTGAATTTTTTTGTCGAAAATATGTTTATTGATAACATGTTAAAATTAAATTTAGTGAAGATGTAACGTAGAAAGGTACAATTGTCATAATCGTTATTTTTATAGTTTTTTAAATTTTTTTGAAGAAAATATGTTAAAATAAGTATAACATGGTTAAATAAAATTTAGTGAAGATGTACCATAGATAAGTGACAATTGTCATAAACTTAGGTTTTAAAGTTTTAGTATTAAATAGGCTAAAATAAGTATTGATAACATATTTAACATAAAACAACATTAGAAAAATCCAGGACAGGTCGGGCATGAATATATAAAGTACATATTAAAAATCCTGGCCAGGCCTAATTTTTTTTTGAAAAAAGGAGCCGGGACGAAATTTTTATATTTTAAAAATTAGGGTCATGCAAATAACACCTCTACTGCTATCTCATTAATTAATTTTACAAAAACCACATTTAAAAATTCCTAAACAACACTTAATATGAATAAAAATCACCTTTAAAAATATTTAATAAAAAAAATTTATTAATATTTACATCAAATTTTATGGAAAAATAGAAAAAAAAATGTCGAGTTAATAATTGATTATTTATCAATCAAATTATCTATAGCTTAAAAAAAAATAAATATTTGTATTTTAATTTCTTAACCTATAAAATTAATTATAACACTAATTTTAACCCATTTGCTTCAAAAAACTTAAAAATAACGATTATGACAATTGTCACTTATCTATAGTACATCTTCACTAAATTTTTATTTAAACATGTTATCAATACTTATTTTAACATATTTTCGTCAATAAAATTCAAAAGACTTTAAAAATAATGATTATGACAATTGTCACTTATCTACGGTACATCTTCACTAAATTTTTATTTAAACTTTCGTCAAAAAAATTCTTAAAACTCTTTAAAAATAACGATTATGACAATCGTCACTTTTCTACGGTACATCTTCACTAAATTTTATTTAAACATGTTATCAATACTTATTTTAGCCTATTTACGTCAAAAAAATTCAAAAAGCTTTAAAAACTACGAATATGACAATTGTCACTTATCTATGGTACATCTTCACTAAATTTTTTTTAAACATGTTATCAATACTTATTTTAACATATATTCGTCAAAAATAACGATTATGATTATTGTCACATTAAAATATTATCCTTAAAAAGATCATATAACATAACATCAAAAAAGTTTAATATAAATATTTTTAAAAAATTATTTTAAAATAAACACCTCATTTAATAAAAAAATAGATAATTTTACAAAATTGATATATAAAAGATTTCACCTTAAAGATTGTTTTTTTATCTAATAAAATTTATAATATAATTCCTCAATAAAAGGTGTTTTACAAAGAAGATTGTGAAAATCACTACATATTTTAATTACCTCTATATCAAAAAAAATTATTTTTTAAACACCCCCCCCCCCCCTCTTACCTCCTTACCCCCCAGATCAAGTCATGCCCATCAAGACAAAAAATGAATAGTTTCAATCTAAAGATATTTAAATTAGCTCTTATTTGATACCCATATAGATATTTTGTGTTGAAACCAGAGTTGTTAAAGGATCTAGATATAAAAATGTGGTATCTGTATCTAGATAGATTTTTGATTAAAATATCTGTATCTAGATATTATTTTAGACAGTGTATCTGTATCTAGATCCATTTTAAAAGTATCTTTTAACAACTCTGGTTGAAACATTACATGCATATAAATCGCGGATTGTTTTTCAAAATTTCCATCTGAAGGCATGGACATTTTATAGTTGGAACATAATGGATAGGTCTTATGTCTGGAAATTATTTTAAATATTCAATATTTTATTTGTTTCAAAAAATTTAGATACGAAATCATCATCAGAATTCTTCAGTCATTCTTCGTCATAAATTGAGATTTCATAATAGACTCCTTATTCTGAATTAGAGGTCATTGAACGGGTTTTTAGACCAAAAGCCCGCCCACCCAATGTTTAAAAAAATTTTAACCCACCTGCCTAGCCAGCCCATAGTTTTCAAAAAATATATACCCACCTGCCCCACCCATTTGTTAAAATTCCTTACCCGCCCGCCCATTAGTCTAAAATTTTTTACCCGCTCGCCCATTATTTAAAAAAAAATTTATCTTAAGTCCACTTATAAAATTTAATAAATAATATAATGGCCATTCTTTCAATTTCTTAAGCATCTAATAAAATATTTCAGCACTACACCTCTACAAAAAGTTTATAATTTAGAAAATTAATTTAATAAAAAAAAATCAATTTAAATTATGGACTATTTATTTGATTATAGAAAATATATGAAAAAAATATAAATATAAAATTGATATTATATGTAATTATAATGCAAAAATAATAATGAATCGACATTTTCTGGATTCAAACACGTTCTTTGTTCTAAAAACCTTTCAGAGGAATTGGCACTATTTTTTTTGCTAATCTTGATAGCTTTAACAAATCTCTTTCTTGTCGTTTCCACGAAAGTAGGATATCCGTTTGAAGTATATCCTCTTCCTCAAGTGAGATCCGGATGTCCAGTATGCAATATATGTAAAACTCTTTTTTGAAGTGAGTACGGAATGATTAATCTGCTATTCCAAAATAAAATACCGTGCTATTTTTGTAATCGTTTTCATGCTATTCGGAATAGTAACAGAGCAAAATACTATACAGTTTTATAAACCAGACTTCGAGTTAATATTAGAAACAGATGCCAAGGATTTGGAGCTGTATTCATGCAAAAATAAGATAATGGTATCTAATTTCCAATAACTTACACCTCAAGAACTTTACAAGACGCTGAAAAGAATTATTCTACAATAGACAAAGAAGCAAAAGCAATAATAAACGGCTTAGAGAAATTTCATAACTATTTGTATGCGAATATTTGAAATACGAACAGACCACAAACCTTTAATAAAGATATATGGTAATAGCAGAGATTTAAGCTCATTGACAAACCAAAGATTATTACGTTGGGCTTATAAATTATCGGCATATGATTATAATATAATGTACAAGAATGGCGCTAATAATCAGAGTTGTTAAACGCTATTTTAAAAGTAGCGCGTTACCACTATAGCTATTTGTCAAAAAAAGTATCGCGCTATTAGCTACTTTTAAGCTACTTTTTATAAAAAAAAATTTAGAAACAAATGAAACAAATTTTTTTTATTTTTTTTTGCTTATAATGTAAATGTATAATAAATAATATATAAAAATCAACATTTATAAATATAAAAATATAGTTAGTTTAGATTATAAAAAAATAAGCAATATAAATAAATATTTATTTTAATTTGTTGCATTTTAATAATAATATCATTTCAATATTACCATCCCAAGTCTAGAGCGACGATCAGAAAGTATAAGCTTTGCTTTACTAAATAATCTCTCGACACTAGTACTTGAGGGCAAGGGGGTATTTAATTTTAAATATAAATTTTTAATATATGAAAAATTATCAAAAATATTCATTTCAATATTTTTTGATTGAAAAAAAAGATCAATTGGATTTTCTATTGATTCATCTTTAAAAAAATTATTTGAGGATGTCTTCGTGGTAGATACTCGGCAATCTATGTTTGTTGGAGTAAGATTATTCAGCTTCGCCATTAGCCTATCGCGTTGATGTTTGGCATCATCGGAATTTATATATGGCCAGTTTAGTTTAAACTTTGGAAGAACCATTGCCGCTAAGACATTGTCATCATTGTATAAGTTTGGGAATCTAAAAGTTACAAAAATAGAGTATTTTAAATATATCTTAATCATAAAATTTTATAAATTTTTTAGCTTTAAACATTAAGTTAGAATAAATCTTCAGTCAAAATCAAAACAATATAAATTTTATTTACCTTCTCTCAATGCCTTTTAACAGAGAGTCTACTAGGGGCTGGCATAAGATTAGATTATTCAATCTCTTTAATTTGGTATTTAGGATACTTAAAGTGGGAACATAATACCCCATCTCCATATTATCCTCACCTTCCAAAATTTCAAGGGAAACAGCAACATATTGCATAACCTAAAAAATAAAATGATATGGAAATGAATCATTATTAATTAGAATTACTTCTGTATACTCTTTATAAAAGTATGCTCTTCATCGTTAATATATTCAATTTCAACAAGATCACAGAGATAATTAATCTCTAATCTTCTTTCCTCCAGAAAAAAGCGATTAGTTTTATTGCTTGGTATATAGAATTCCATCTTGTACGATTAGGGGTTAATAAATACCTCCCTAATCTTTTTTAAACATGTCAGAACTTTTAGGAGATTTGTTCTGATTATTCCATAAAGTTTGACATTTATAAAATGTCGATCTTGACACCCTTTTAAAATCTTCATCATTTAAAGCTCCTTCAGCATCTACTGTTGCTATCAAATTTAAATTATGACAGGAGCATCTCTGATGGCTGGGTAACATTGTGGAGTTAGTTGAAGATCCTATAGAATATTGATTAGATTAACATGTATTATAAAATAATTTAAACCTTCTTCTAAGTTCTCATTAATATCATTGGCATCAACACCTATTTCCTCCTCTTCTAATACATGTTGACTATCATTCTGTATCTCATCTACAGCATTTTCCTCACCAAATATTCTATATTCATATTAAATAGGACAAATTAAATTATTCATCCAGTTTTCATAGAAATGTCTTGTAATATTTATCAAAAATGGAGTGGAAAAATCATTTCTTAGTATTCTAAATTTTGAACCTCAGGAATTATAATGTAACTAAGCAAAAATATTTTATCAAATGAATACATTGAATGAATTCCCTGTACTGTATATAAATTGATGGCAAAATCAATAAGAAATAAATATAGTAAAAATCTAATCATCCATGAAATATTCAATAACCATATCTTATTAAATGTTAGATTAGCTCAATGACACTGTACAATAAAAATTAATGAAATAATCCACCTCTGTTTTATATTTTATTAGTTAATTTCACTAATTTTATTTATAATTTGATATAAATTATGATAATCATAATATTACTAAAATATGTATGTATTTAGTTAATAAAAATTCTATAAATATTGTGAAATATTAAAATACTAAATATTTTATAAATTAAATAATAACCATTCCATTCTGATTAATTTACTGCCCAAAAAATCATAACTTAAAATAAATATTATAAATAAATTTGTGATATAACCTAAATGCCTTCAGGTAGTTAGACCCATTATGAGTAACCATCTTGCAAACTGTATTATGAATCCTAAAAGACTTGTGGATGTCAATAATTTTATTTGCAAGTACGTCATATGTCTGGCATCCTATAATCCTTTTAAGGGCTAAGGCTACAGATCTTCTTTTTAAAGTCCTAGGGTCTAACCAATGGCCTGTGATTCCCAAATAAGCTCTAAAAATATTTAATCAGATCAATTTATAAATATAAATAAGTTTTTACCTTCTGTTATGTGTCCAACTATCTGCCGTGGTACATACATAAGATATATCTGATAACTCTACTATTAGAGCATCTTTCATCACTTTGAAGTTGTCGGCTATTTTATTCATAAGTTTCTGGCGACATAAAACTGTTGTGCCAGGGGATAAAGTTTTAATCATCATAGTAAATGATGGATTATCAACCAAGGACAATGGCTGAACTGTGTCAATAATAAAATCAACAATTACTTTATCAGCCAAATTTTTGAAATATTGGCATGTTTATTATCAGTTAATTTGGTTTGGATAGTATTTGTCTTTTTGAATGAAGATTCTCCTATACCAAAATTTTTTATATGTTTCTCTATTTCCCTATAGCAATTGGCGTGAACAGTCTAATAAAATAAATATTATAATGTAAAAATAACAATTTACCTTTAGGTGTTTCTTCAGGTTATAGCTACTCGATTGATTTGATGAAATATTTTTTTTACATTTTAAGCACAGGAATTTGAATCCAGATTTTGTTTTAATATTTATTTAAAAATATTTTTCAAATCTAGGGAATGGGAAATCGTTATTAGAGCTATTAAGTACATTTTCTTCCATTGAATCTTCCATGTCTGAATCACTTTCAAGGATTTGGATATCCATGGGCGATGTTTATTTTAGATTATTAACACAGATTGAAAATATAAATTAAAAATTGAAAATATATTTAAATTTCAAAATTAAATAATAAATTATAATTAATTATGATATTATATTTAAATTTTCATGTTTATACTTACATTCATTATATTTTTTAAAAGTAGCTCGCTAAAAAATTAAATAATTTTAACAAAAGTAGCGGATATTAGCTATAGCTACTATCGCGCTACTTGTAGCACACTCTGCTAATAATATAATTGCAGATGATTTATCGCGAAACCCAATAGATAAAAATGATGATAGAATAATAAGCGAAAATAAAACAGTGAAATATATAAGAAATCTTACTTATGACATATTAACTCTATAAAGAAAAGTACTTAGAGAGGAAACCGCAAATGATCCAATTTTAAGAAAAGTAAAAACCATTAATAAATGGTACAAATATACCAGAGTTGTTAAAGTAGCGCGCTATCTTTTTTGGTAGCTATAGCTAATAGCCGCTACTTTTTTTAAAATTATTTAATTTTTTAGCGCGCTACTTTTAAAAAATATAATGAATGTAAGTATAAACATGAAAATTTAAATATAATATCATAATTAATTATAATTTATTATTTAATTTTTTCAATTTTTAATTTATATTTTCAATCTGTGTTAATAATCTAAAATAAACATCGCCCATGGATATCCAAATCCTTGAAAGTGATTCAGACATGGAAGATTCAATGGAAGAAAATGTACTTAATAGCTCTAATAACGATTTCCCATTCCCTAGATTTGAAAATTTTTTTTAAATAAATATTAAAACAAAATCTGGATTCAAATTCCTGTGCTTAAAATGTAAAAAAAATATTTCATCAAATCAATCGAGTAGCTATAACCTGAAGAAACACCTAAAGGTTAATTGTTATTTTTACATTATAATATTTATTTTATTAGACTGTTCACGCTAATTGCTATAGGGAAATAGAGAAACATATAAAAAATTTTGGTATAGGAGAATCTTCATTCAAAAAGACAAATACTATCCAAACCAAATTAACTGATAATAAACATGCCAATATTTCACAAAAATTGGCTGATAAAGTAATTGTTGATTTTATTATTGACACAGTTCAGCCATTGTCCTTGGTTGATAATCCATCATTTACTATGATGATTAAAACTTTATCCCCTGGCACAACAGTTTTATGTCGCCAGAAACTTATGAATAAAATAGCCGACAACTTCAAAGTGATGAAAGATGCTCTAATAGTAGAGTTATCAGATATATCTTATGTATGTACCACGGCAGATAGTTGGACACATAACAGAAGGTAAAAACTTATTTATATTTATAAATTGATCTGATTAAATATTTTTAGAGCTTATTTGGGAATCACAGGCCATTGGTTAGACCCTAGGACTTTAAAAAGAAGATCTGTAGCCTTAGCCCTTAAAAGGATTATAGGATGCCAGACATATGACGTACTTGCAAATAAAATTATTGACATCCACAAGTCTTTTAGGATTCATAATAAAGTTTGCAAGATGGTTACTGATAATGGGTCTAACTACCTGAAGGCATTTAGGTTATATCACAAATTTATTTATAATATTTATTTTAAGTTATGATTTTTTGGGCAGTAAATTAATCAGAATGGCTGGTTATTATTTAATTTATAAAATATTTAGTATTAATATTTCACAATATTTATAGAATTTTTATTAACTAAATACACACATATTTTAGTAATATTATGATTATCATAATTTATATCAAATTATAAATAAAATTAGTGAAATTAACTAATAAAATATAAAACAGAGGTGGATTATTTCATTAATTTTTATTGTACAGTGTCATTGAGCTAATCTAACATTTAATAAGATATGGTTATTGAATATTTCATGGATTATTAGATTTTTACTATATTTATTTCTTATTGATTAATTGCCATCAATTTATATACAGTACAGGGAATTCATTCAATGTATTCATTTGATGAAATATTTTTGTTTAGTTACATTATAATTCCTGAGGTTCAAAATTTAGAATACTAAGAAATGATTTTTCCACTCCATTTTTGATAAATATTACAAGACATTTCTATTAAAACTGGATGAATAATTTAATTTGTCCTATTTAATATGAATATAGAATATTTGGTGAGGAAAATGCTGTAGATGAGATACAGAATGATAGTCAACATGTATTAGAAGAGGAGGAAATAGGTGTTGATGCCAATGATATTAATGAGATCTTAGAAGAAGGTTTAAATTATTTTATAATACATGTTAATCTAATCAATATTCTATAGGATCTTCAACTAACTCCACAATGTTACCCAGCCATCAGAGATGCTCCTGTCATAATTTAAATTTGATAGCAACAGTAGATGCTGAAGGAGCTTTAAATGATGAAGATTTTAAAAGGGTGTCAAGATCGACATTTTATAAATGTCAAACTTTATGGAATAAGCAGAACAAATCTCCTAAAAGTTCTGACATGTTTAAAAAAAAATTATTAGGGAGGTATTTATTAACCCCTAATCGTACAAGATGGAATTCTGTATACCAAGCAATAAAACTAATCGCTTTTTTCTGGAGGAAAGAAGATTAGAGATTAATTATCTCTGTGATCTTGTTGAAATTGAATATATTAACGATGAAGAGCATACTTTTATAAAGAGTATACAGAAGTAATTCTAATTAATAATGATTCATTTCCATATCATTTTATTTTTTAGGTTATGCAATATGTTGCTGTTTCCCTTGAAATTTTGGAAGGTGAGGATAATATGGAGATGGGGTATTATGTTCCCACTTTAAGTATCCTAAATACCAAATTAAAGAGATTGAATAATCTAATCTTATGCCAGCCCCTAGTAGACTCTCTGTTAAAAGGCATTGAGAGAAGGTAAATAAAATTTATATTGTTTTGATTTTGACTGAAGATTTATTCTAACTTAATGTTTAAAGCTAAAAAATTTATAAAATTTTATGATTAAGATATATTTAAAATACTCTATTTTTGTAACTTTAAGATTCCCAAACTTATACAATGATGACAATGTCTTAGCGGCAATGGTTCATCCAAAATTTAAACTAAACTGGCCATATATAAATTCCGATGATGCCAAACATCAACGCGATAGGCTAATGGCGAAGCTGAATAATCTTACTCCAACAAACATAGATTGCCGAGTATCTACCACGAAGACATCCTCAAATAATTTTTTTAAAGATGATTTAATAGAAAATCCAATGATCTTTTTTTTCAATCAAAAAATATTGAAATGAATATTTTTGATAATTTTTTATATTTTAAAAATTTATATTTAAAATTAAATACCCCCTTGCCCTCAAGTGCTTGTGTCGAGAGATTATTTAGTAAAGCAAAGCTTATACTTTCTGATCGTCGCTCTAGACTTGGGGATGATAATATTGAAATGATATTATTATTAAAATGCAACAAATTAAAATAAATATTTATTTATATTGCTTATTTTTTTATAATCTAAACTAAATATATTTTTATATTTATAAATGTTGATTTTTATATATTATTTATTATACATTTACATTATAAGCAAAAAAAAATAAAAAAATTTTGTTTCATTTGTTTCTAAATTTTTTTTTAAAAGTAGCTAATAGCGCGCTACTTTTTTTGACAAATAGCGATAAGCGGTAGCGCGCTACTTTTAAAAATAGCGTTTAACAACTCTGAAATATACAAAAAATAGCACAAGAATTACAAGCTTTTAAAACAAGAATAGATCAAATAGAAAATGATGACTGTATTTTATTTTGGAATGGCAGATTAATCATTCCGTACTCACTTCAAAAAAGTGTTTTACATATATTGCATACGGGATATCTGGGTATTACATCAATGAAATCCATTACGAGATATTATATATGGTGGGACATTTTGATGAAGATGTCGAAAAACTAGTAGTGTTCTTCACTTAAAAAAACGATTGGTACAATAAAAAAAGAAATATTGTTATTGATCATTTAATTAATTATGATTTTTCTTTAGTTTGTTTTTGGACAAAAATTTTAAATTTGCATCCGCCCGCCCATTTAGATGGGCCGGTGTGGGCAGGGGCCGAAACCCCGCCCAATTCAGACCTCTATTCTGAATCTTATACATTTCCCAGTGTTTCTACTAGTTCCTAATTAATTTTTATTTACTTCATTCTCTAAAACCTAATTCAAGGTTATTCGAGTTAAATATAGGAGTATAATTAATTTTAAAAATCAGATTATTTTAAATTAAAATTTTACTTTTATTTATATGAAAAGTTAGATTTTTGTTAAAAATTTAAACTTTTATTAAATATAAATTTAAACTTTTTTAATTGAAAGAGCTTAAAAAAATGAATATGTTAACTTTCAAAAAGCCTCTTAAATAAATGGAATATCTTGTTTTATGTTTTTTTCAAAAAACGAATTTAACACACGAACACGTTCGTTTACATACACTATATTTATCTGATTCCTAATTAGATGCGTTACACTATATAAAGTTTGCAATGATTAAGAAAACGTTAACATCAACCTAAACAGTTAAACTAAATCAACCAATGCTGTATTTTTTTTCGATTATATTGTTATTTGTTATTAAGATTCTGCAATTTTGTGGAATGGGCTATTAAATCTGGGTTTCAAAAAAAAGGAAACCACTCTGTTTAGTTAACGGTTATAATAATTCATATTTTAATATTAAAAGATTTTTTTGATGATATAAAAATATTTTGGGGATTTTTTTTGTTTTATACCTGAAAAAATATATAAACTATCGATATGCCAAAATTGTGATTCATGAATCATGTTTTTATAGAACTTTACATTGATAACTGTAAAAATTTTAGTTACTGATTTACAAAAAATAGAAGCTTAAATCCTTATTTTTATTTGCAACTTGAAAACGTTTCCAAATCATAAATACGTTTTGAGTAATTATATTTTATTATTTTACTATGCACAACATTTTTTATATAAATATTTTCTTTCATTATTTAGGGCAATAAATATTTCGAAGTGCTAAAGCATTTATTGGCGGATGAAGCTGAACACGTAGCAGCTCTAATGCCTCCTAAAGTTTGGGAAGACATTAGGTAATATTATAGTTTAATGTATATTATATTTATTTTAACAGCAATAGGTAACAACGAATATGACGCATAAAATTTTTGTACAAAGGATTTAAGGGGTTAGATAAAAGATTTTTTAAATTCAGGATTTGGTAATTGAATAAGCTTGACTTTACCCTTATGACAACAATGGTTTAATTTACCACCTGAAGGACCTTCGGCTAAAAAATTTAAAGATTTTCAAAATTGGCATAATAAATTCATAACACCACAGTTATGTTGCTCCACTAATGGATTAATTTTAGAGAAAATACTAGGCAGATGTTTTAATTTTTCCCTAAATCATCTAGTGCAAGCACGAATCATATCAGATTTGGGTAATTCCATACCAAATCGATAACTTTTCGGCCCGACCTTTTTAATTTCGATAAAATTTTGCACGCTGAGAGGATATCATTAGAAAGCATCGAATCCAAAATTTTAGCTCCCTAGTACTCAGTTCCTGAGATATCAATGGTCAAAAGTGCCAAAAATGACCTTTTTTCTAAAAATACGATTTTATAAAATTGAGATAAGTTAAAAATAATTATTCTAAAAATATAAGTTATATGTCATTTTGTAACTCTATTAAAAGCCTTTTATTAAATATTAAGGATTTTTTTGAAATAATATTTTTGCGGTTTTTATTTACATTATAAATTTTAAACATGAAAACTCCAGATGTTTCGCTTTCCAAATTTTTTTGAATTTAATATTTTCTTATTCTCTTAAAAATTTAAATATTAATTAATTTTTATTTTACAAATATTTTGATATTAAATTTTCTTTTCATAAAATTATTTATAATGTATAAATATAAATGCATAAATCCTTTTAAAGAATCTTAAACACTTTAATTACAAAAAGAACCTGCGTAAAGTCATGACGTGGATGACACAATATTCAAACATTGAGGCGGAACACTATATTTGTGATAAATGTCTTAAACGGTTATCACAAAAAAATATTGAAAATATAAATTCTGATAGCTAATATGTATATAATATTAACACAGCATCAACAAAAATAGATACATAAGAAGAAAAAAACTAACCGAAAAAAATTATCCAAAAAAAGGTAGCAAAAATATCAAAAACTATTTCAGATATAATAATTAACAATCCCGAATCGGATACAAAAAACAATAATGATATACTTAATAATATGAAATTACAATATACTAATTTATCTAAAAATAAAAAATATCAATTGCTGACCATTCTGCCTCCTAATTGGAGCGCAAATAAAATAAAAACGACATACGTTACATATCATATGGCATATAATTCTAAAATCATTTTAGAAGAAAAGGGGATTCTTTCAACTCCAAATGGAACGCCTACAAAATGGCTCAATTAAAAAACAGTTGATATTGTTAAAAAATTTTTTTGCAGTGATGAAGTTAGTAGGGTATTACCAGGAAAAAAAGATTGCATATCTATCATTGAAAAGGGGGAACGAGTTAACGCTCAAAAAAGGTTAGTTCTTAATAATTTGAAAGAATTATATAATCATATTAAAGCTAGTAATTCAAACTTAACAATTGGATTTTCGAAATTTGCTAGCTTAAGACCAAAAAATTGTATATTAGCGGGGCTAGTGGAACACATAGTGTATGCGTTTGTAGTATACACCAGAATATTATTATGATTTTAGGCTGTGAATTAGCAACATTGACTAAAAATGGTGAGGATACATTAACAATTTATAGAAATGTTATAGCCAGAATGATTTGCAATCCCCCGTTGCCCACATGTTATTTTGGTGACTGCAACGAGTGTCCTGGCTCGGCACTCTTATAAGAACGCATCGAAAAATTATTTATAAAAAATATATAGCTCTTGTTACGTTTAAACAGTGGGTTTCGGTAGATAGAACAACTCTGGAGACTATTTCTCAATCTTCAGACGAATTTATGAATTATTTTGGATAAAATGAATATTCTCATTAGTGATCTGCATCGGGCCTAATTTTTCAAGCCTGGCCCGACCCGAAATTTTTTTAAAAAGTTTTGCCGGCCCGAACTCGTAATTTTTTTAAAAAAAATTTACCGACCCAGCCCGGCCCGAATTTATTTAAATATAAAAATTAATCTTTATAATTACTCAAAATAAAAGACATATGTTATATGTCATTTAGTTTCAATAAATAAAATCAAATATTTTTATTTTACATAAAAAATTCAATATAAAATTGATAAATTTAGATATATTATTTCCAATTTCCGACCTGACCCGGCTCAAATTTTTTTTTAAAATATTAGGCCCGGCCCGAACCCTATTATTTTAAATTGAATTAGGCCCGAGCCGGGACCGAAGCCCGTTTGGGCCGGGTACGGGCCGGACCTAACTTTGCAGATCTCTAATTCTCATACGACATTCATTTATTTGTGAATAACAAAGTTCATTTCACAAAAACCTTAAAATTAGTTTAGAAAATAATCACTATCTAATTATTTGTGACTTTTCAGAAAATTATTCCTTTATTGTCCAAGACGAAGTAGGGTTATCATTGGACAACTTCGCAAGTTACGTTGCACCCATTCTCAATTTATTATAAAATAGGAGATCAAATAAACAACCTAAGTTTTGTGGTGATATCGGAATCCATAATTCATAATACTGTTTCATTCCATTTATTCCAATCGCATTTGATTCATTTTTTATAAAATAAATTCGACACTCCACCAGAAAAAAATCACTACTTTTCTGATGATTCAGCAGCACAATATAAAAATAGGAAACACTTCATCAATGTTTGCTACCATGAAATTGATTTTGGTGTTCGAGCAGAATGACATTTTTTTCCTACGATACATGGTAAAAGTGCTTGTGACGGCATAGGCGGCACAATAAAAAGGCTAGTTGCCATTTGCCAAGGCAAGCTTACAAAGACTTTATACTGATCAAATAAATACACCTTAACAATTTTATAAATATGCAGAAGAGCATATAAAAGGTATAAATTTTTCTTATGCCACTATACCAGAGTATGAGGAAGAAGAGATTAGGCTAAGTGAGAGATTTAGTAAATCTATCTCAATACCTGGGACACAAAAAATTCATGCAGTGTTTCCGATTGGTTTAACTAAACTCAACACTAAACTATATTCTAATTCACAGACATTTATTGTGGAGAATATAGTATATCCACGTGAGGATCCTTTGATTGAGGATCTGATAATTGAAAACGATTGGTGCTTAGGATTTGTACAAGAAGTGAATGTAATTAGAGATGAAAAAAATTATACAATGCATTAGATAAATTAAAAAAAATAGAAATGATAACAATATTATACCAATTTTGAACCACAAGATGAAACTTGTGGTTGTCGCAATGTATAAATGGAACATTTTTATTAAAAAATTTTTGTAAGATTTTCACTCCTCAATTTCCAGACATGACGTTTGCACTATCATATACCTGGCTTATTATATTCGTTGAATTAATATTTAACTTATTAAGTTGCTTTAAAATGCAATCAGTAATGCTTTCAGTAGAAAGACACTGTAAATTGATAATTCCTATTTAATTTTCTTAAATTTCTCCAGAAAAAAATATAGCGAATAATTATTCTCAGGTTTTCACAACCTGATGCATCTTTTGCCTCATCAGCCTTAAGACAAAAAAGGCACTCACTTTTTATATATTTTTCTGAAATATTTAAGGCACCATATCTTCCATAATAGATTTTACTTCCTTTTGAATCTGGGATGATGTATATGGGCATTTTTGGGTATTTCATAATTTTATTTAATCCAGAATATTTTTGGATGGTGTATGAAACATTGAAGAATAAATTATGTTATCATCTTTTGCAGTATCGGTAATTTATGTTGAACCAATCCCACGAAAAGGTAGCTCATGCTAAGAAATAGCATCAAATCAAATATTGATTTAAGATAGTAAAATTATATTATCACTTTCATTTTTACAAAACTTCAATGCACACTTTAAAAAATAAAACAAAACAATGGTGAAAATAATATTAAAATTGCAATTGACATATTATATCTATATTCTATATAAAAATATATAATTATAAGAAAAATTAAAAAAATAATTTAAAATAATATATTTAGGTATAGCCGGTGGGGCTTAATGACCCATGTATGGATATAACAGTTGGATCGACAAATTTCAATTGATATTCTTTGTCGAAGGTTAAAGCCTACTTTTGGATCACCTGTGATTAAATGTAACCTTATTATGGTTAATTTGTTGGCTTCCAAAATTGTTCATATCTCAGTATTTTCTTCATAATTATAAAATATTCACCGCTGTTTTAAATAACTGGTTATATTATAATAAATAAAATAATTATCATTGAAATAAGTACAATTTAAACGTGATTAAGCGCTTATATAATGTCGTACACAAACACAAACATAAATGAAAATGATAAAATATGAATGAATGATGGTTTATTATTGGATAAAAATAAAACAGGATAGAAAGAAATTTACAAACTAGACAGACATGTCTTGAATAAATATTTAAAATATATTTTAAAAATATAATAATAATTATATTACAAAAACAAATTTTAAATTTGAGGGGGGGGGCGGAAAAATTTATGGGGGGGCCAAAATTATTTTCTGGGGGCTAGATTTGTGGGCCCAAAACATATTTTTGAAGAGGGAGCTGCTCCTCCTCCCTCTGCTCCACGTATGCACATAATATTTCATAAAATAATCAACCAATATTTTTAATTAATCTATTCTGTAAGAACCATTATGTAAAGAAGTTATTGTATAAAGAAATTCAGTTGCAGATTAAAATTCTTAAATATTTATACCTAGTATTTGGGGTGCCTTATTCTTGACATTTGTCAAGACTAGTGTTGCGTAATCGGCTAAAAACTACACCTAAGCCTAAAAATCGGTTAAACCTAATTAGGCTAAGCCTAAAAATTGGCTAAAATAAATTAGTCAAAAATTCTGCATCGATGCCTAGTATTAATTATTGTTTATTTATTTCAGTAAAACAATTTATTTTATTTATATTTAATGTAAATATTTTATTATTATCAACAAACAAACATGATATGATTTAATATTTTTTATTTATATTGTTATATTTTGAAATGAAAATAAATTTATTTATTTGATGTTTTTTTAATAAAAAAAATAATATGCTGCTATTGTAAAAATGTAATATTCTTTTTAATATAATTTATTTGTGATTTTCACAATCTTCTTTGTAAATACATCTTTTATTGAGGAATTATATTGTAAATTTCATTAGATAAAAAAACAATCTATAATTTTTTTGATCAATTTTGTTCTATTTTTTTATTAAATGTGGTGTTGTTTTAAAATAATTTTTTAAAAATATTTATGTTAAACTTTTTTGATGTTATTTTATATGATCTTTTTATGGATAAAATATTTCAATGTGACAATTGTCATAATCGTTCTTTTTAAAGTTATTGAATTTTTTTGACGAAAATAGATTAAAATAAGTATTGATAAATTGTTTAAATAAAAATTTAGTGAAGATGTACCATAGAAAAGTGACTATTGTCATAATCGTTATTTTTAAAGTCTTTTGAATTTTATTGACGAAAATATGTTAAAATAAGTATTGATAACATTTTTAAATAAAAATTTAATGAAGATGTACTCTAGATAAGAGACAATTGTCATAATCGTTATTTTTAAGTTTTTTGAAGCAAATGGGTTAAAATTAGTGCTATAATTAATTTTATAGGTTAAGAAATTAAAATACAAATATTTATTTTTTTAAGCTAAAGATAATTTGATTGATAAATAATCAATTATTAACTCGACATTTTTTTTTCTATTTTTCCATAAAATTTGATGTTATTAATAAATTTTTTTTTATTAAATATTTTTAAAGGTGATTTTTATATTAAGTATTGTTTGGAATTTTTAAATATGATTTTTGTAAATAATTAATTTATGAGATAGCAGTAGAGGTGTTATTTGCATGCCTCTAATTTTTAAAATATAAAAATTTCGTCCCGCCTCCTTTTTTCAAAAAAAAAATTATGCCTGGCCAGGATTTTTAGTCCGTACATTATATATTCAGGGCCGGCCCGTCCTGGATTTTTCTAATGTGTTTTATGTTAAATATGTTATCAATACTTATTTTATATTTACTTCAAAAAACTTTAAAAACTACGCTTATGACAATTGTCACTTATCTATGGTACATCTTCATTAAATTTTATTTAAATATGTTATCAATACTTATTTTAACATATTTTCGTCAAAAAATTAAAAATACTATAAAAATAACGATTATGACAATTGTCACTTATCTATGGTACATCTTCATTAAATTTTATTTAAATATGTTATCAATACTTATTTTAACATATTTTCGTCAAAAAATTAAAAATACTATAAAAATAACGATTATGACAATTGTCACCTTTCTGTACGTTTTCACTAAATTTAATTTAAACATGTTATCAATACTTATTTAAACATATTTTCGTCAAAAAAATTCAAAAAACTTAAAAAATAACGATTATGACAATTGTCACTTTTTTATGGTACATCTTCACTAAATTTTTATTTAAACATGTTTTCAATACTTATTTTAATCTATTTTCGTCAAATAAATTTTAAAAATAACGATTATGACAATTGTCACATTAAAATATTATTCTTAAAAAGATCATATAAAATAACATCAAAAAAGTTTAATATAAATATTTTTAAAAAATTATTTAAAAAAAACACCTCATTTAATAAAAAAAATAGATAATTTTACAAAATTGAAAAAAAAATTATATATTCACCTAAAAGATTGTTTTTTTTATCTAATAAAATTCACAATATAATTCCTCAATAAAAGATGTATGTATTTACAAAGAAGATTGTGAAAATATTAAAAAGAATATTACATTTTACAATAGCAGCATATTATTTTTTTTATTAAAAAACATCAAATAAATTAATTTATTTTCATTTCAAAATAAAACAATATAAATAAAAAATATTAAATTATATCATGTTTATTTTTGATAATAATAAAATATTTACATTAAATATAAATAAAATAAATTGTTTTACTAAAATAAATAAATAATAATTAATGCTAGGCATCGATGCAGAATTTTCGACTAATTTATTTTAGCCAATTTTTAGGCCTAGCCCATTTTTAGGCTTGGCCAATTTTTAGGCTTAGCCGATTATTATGCTTAGCCTAATTAGGCTTAGCCGTTTTATAGTCGGCTAAAATTTGCCGATAACGCAACACTAGTCAAGACTACGACAAAATAAGGCTATTATTTAAACTTAATATTTATTATTTTTTTTAAAAAAAAATAAAAATATATCTATTTTTTTAATGAACATGGTATCCATAACAAATATGGCTTTAAACCTTATGAAATTAAATTTTTTTAGTAGGATATCAACTAAAAAATACATTTATTTGGGGATCAGTCGACCCAAATATAAATATGATACTTTTGACTGATAATTGCAAAAAGATGTTTCAATATATTTGGATATTTAATCTGATTTACTCCACCACTTCAACACTTTTTATGGTTCATTGAACTTTATAACTATTTCATAATATATTTTTTATATTCATATCATTACAACATTTTCTTAAAATATGATTTAATTAATCATTATTGAATACAGTCCACTCTTTTTCGTTACATTTTGGACGTTTTCACGGTACGATATCTACTTTCCGGCTGAGGCCTATGCCCGAGAGATAGCTAAGCTTAAACATACGCTCAATGCCTTAGACGAAAATAATCGAGATGTAAAAAAAATTACAATTAATTGACTAATAAATAAAATTCTATTTGAGATTCTAAAAAAATTGAAGTATAAAAATCGATTCTACAAAAGAGTGAAGATTTATTTATTTGAATTAGATTGTCACCAATGAAACACTCCAAAGGTGAGACCTTACCTTGTTCCCACGTCAGTTTCAATTTGACCAAAACATAATCACTCTTGAATGACCATTTTATTAAGGTTTCTCCGTGTAATACATTATGAAATTAAAGTTGCCTTTATATCTTATTGAACAAAAAAATTTTCAGTCATTGCCGGTGAAAAAAAAGAAAGAAAAAGAGAAGCTGGTATCGTTGGTGGATAAACTTAAGGAGGAAGAAAACGTTCAAAAGGAGCATGTTAAGGCAATTAACGAAGTTTTTGATCAAATCAAATCTGATTGGTTTTATCAACGTGAGCATTCTTTTGTTCTTTTTATATTTCGATTTACTAACCTTAAATTTAGTAGGATATAGTCGAATCAGTGTTGTAAAGTAATTTTGAGGTCTGAATAGCTACTCGTTGCTTTTGTAATTAATTTAAAATAACGTCATTAATAATTACGGTACTCAGTTGTTGAAAATTAAAAATAGTTATATTTAACTATTTTATAAATCCTATAGAAAAAATTCAAATATTAATTTTTGATTATAAGAATTTTTTTTAATAATAATTTCGATCTTGATAATTTGATTGAGGTTGAGGTTCAGGGACAATAAAAGTAAAATCGGAAATGTCATAATTTATTATTTTACCAATACTAAAGATATTTGAGAAATAAAATGTTATTATACATTATAAATATTCTTCTTAGTATGTTAATATAATAATCTATTTAGCTTTATACGTTTACACCACTGAGTTGATGTTTGTAGATTACTTAAATTTATCACAAATTCGTCTCCTTATTCAAATCCACTATTAATTATTTTTTACCTGTATTGCTCAGAAGCGTCTAGGAACGACATGATAACTCAATTCCTCCAGAAATGCATATTCCCTCGTGTCGCATTTTCCGTTACAGATGCCATCTATTGTGCCGAATTTATAAAGCTGCTGCATTGTCTCAAGACCCCTTACTTTGCCACACTCATTTGTTTTGATAGGGTTATGATTTTTGAATGATATTTAAAAAGAGAGAGGAAAGAAAAGCGACTTTTATTACTACAAAATATAATGATACTCAAATGTAATAATGTGTTTTATTTTCTTTATTTATCACATAACATTGATTGTTAATAGCCAAGGAGGAATAATATTTGATCATAATTTAAAAAAAATAGACTAATGATATACTTTCATTATTATATTGTTAAAAATCACCGATTATTCTATCTATTTAAATGGAAGAACTAACTCATAATAGTACGTCTATTTCTGAATATAGACATTAATGCATTTTTATTTTGTTGTATTGAGTTATTAATACAAGAATTTCTGAAATAGACATTAACCATGCATTTTTGTTTTGTTGTATTAAGTTATTATTAGACCTTTGCATAGATTTAAAAATCGAATAAAAAGTTATTATATTGGCCAACAAATTTTAGGAAATGATCTACCTCATAAAAAACAAAAACTTTTTATGACTTGCTGGGCTATTATAATAAAATTAGTTAGGAGGGTATAAAATTTAGTGTTAACATGATTGTGAATTTATTACAATAGTATTTCATCCTAAATAATATTTCTTGAGTTTTTTTTATTTAGATAGCCAATTCCACTCAAATCAATTTTACAAATTATTTTTTATATTTTATTACATACAAGCAAGGTGATTTTTTAAGGAGGCATGTTGAATGTAAAAAGGGACAGAGATAACTGCTAAGGATAAGATGCTAAGCCCAACCACATTGAGTGATGATTTATAAATTCCTTTAATTTTATAATTTAGATATTTTGCGACGTGACATATATCATGATAAGTTTGACCGAAAACGAGGCCGCTCGCTACGGCATATTTTTGAATTCGCTCATGGAAACTGCCCTAAGCTGGCATTCTACCTATGATAATTATAAAAAAGTGTTTATTTTATATATAAAAATTTCCTATCAGGGTCATTTCATATTTATTTCTCAGTTTAAATTTAAAGCTTCTAGTAATTTTAAAAAATAGATCCATTATTAAAAAAACATTTCACATTTTTTTTCACCCATATAATATAATCAAAATTGCCCCACCCCCCACCACAAGGAATGCATCGGTTTTCCAGGTTTCAACGTTCTTAAAAACAACCCTTCCTCTACCATTGATCCATCTTTTCCTAAATTGGTAAACGATTCCGCTCAGACCAGTTCTGGTTCTGTTAACCCGACTTCTGCTGGCATGGACGCAACAAGCACCACTGCTAAAAAACTATCTCATCAATCCCCATCAAATCAACAATACCTCTCTTACGAAGATTTTAGACACGTGTGTCACAAGTGGCACTTCAAGATGACGAAATCGGTCGTTCTATGCCTTGAATCTGGTCACTACGCTTCCATTCGCAACACCATGATCGTGCTAACCAAAGTAAGGGATCACTAGTTTGAGTTCATTTTTTTTATATTCAAGACCCTACCCATGTACCCAGGCCGGGCCTGCATGTCCCTGATAAATATAACTAAATTTTTAAATAATACATTAGAATATCTAAAAAAAATACTAATATTTGTTTAACTGTATAGTAGACAAAAAATGAAATGTTTAAATAAAAAACACGTTATTAGACCAAAAATAGAATTGACACTATTTCGCGCGGAAATAAATCTCCCAAATAAAAATGCACATATTTACTCTTTTTACATTTTTTTAAAATTGCCTGCAAAGTAGCTTATAGAATTTTTTATATTTCATTTATAAAATAATATTATTTTTAAAATTCTTGCTAGGATTTGTTTTTAGAAACAAACAAGTTGTTTGCTTAATACATTTTTTTAATAAAAAGATTAGAAAAGCTACAATACATTGCCTCTTATTTTATTTGAAAATTATATTTTTTAAATATAGGAAATGTCAATAAATATGCACAATATACAGTTTCGATTATTTACACAAGTTTGATTTTGTTACAGCTATCCAAAATAGCGTTAGCAGAATACCATTATACTATTTAATCATATTACTGTTTTTTCTCTGGCTAAAGCCTTATATAATATATAAAAATCAGATTTTACCAAGTTACCCCATAATAGTTAATTTGGGATCCGCATTGGAAAGACGTATAGACAAGATCAAGAATGAAGAAAAAGACAAGCGGGCCGATTTGTATGCTCTAGCTGTTTCGTAAGTATTTTTTTAAAAATACCCTTTTGCGATTTTAAGCAGAATATAAAAAGAAAGATAACGTACGGATAAATATGAGCAAAAGAAGGGGGGGAATCTAATTAATAAAAAAATGAATGGTTATTATTTCATATTTGATTTTTCGATTTTTACAGTTATTCTGGATACCTGAAACATAAGAAGAGCAAGTTTATCTTAGAACAAGATTTTCACATCAAGGAAGTATGCTTCAAATATCGTTATTCATTTTTGCGTCACAACTATTTTATTTTTTACAATTATTTTGGAATTTTAAACAGCAATTTTATAATATCTAGTTACATTGTTTTTGAAATGGAATATCATTACCCATTTATAAGTGACAACTCGCTTTTAACTTATAAATTAATTTTTTTGATAATATTTAAGGAATACCATTTTTATAACAAAAAAATTTATAAAAGCTCAGAACTATTCATTAAATTGCTATGAAATTTATTATCTTAGTACTATTGATTTTACAAATTTGTATATTATTATAAATTTTCAAAAATATAAATTGTTAGCTACAATATCTTTAAAACGGAATCTTTTGTTTTATAAATATGGTTAGCTTAACGAAATTGGGTTAAAATTAAGTACTAATAAATTTTGACACTCATCAAATTTTAAATGGTTTCTTTATAAATGAGTCATGAGATTTTAATTTATCTACATTTGTTATTCATTAATTATAACCACTCAGCCGTCAATTGCCAACATAGGTAGTAAGAGTTTTGTGAGCCTAAAAATGTCTTTACAGATAAACTGGTGTGTCTTAATGTAAAAATTTTGTAAAAGTTTTATTATTATATAGCATTTATTTATAATCATTTAGTTGTGTACTTTATATATGCATTATTAAATCTAACAATCAATATTTAAAAATATATTTTATATTAGGGGTGTACCGATACCACTTTTTGGTGGCCGATCCGATATGATCCGATATTTCAGATATTAAATTGATATCGGCCGATAACCGATCCGATATCATATCTAATTTTGTATTCTGCAAAGATACCGGTTTTAATTTTTAATATACTTTTTATTAGTACAACATCTATAATTTTACTATACCATAACATATGTCATTTAAATATATTATAATGGTCAGTTATAGTTTATATTCAATTCAATTGCTATTATTTATATAATAAGTAATAACATTAATCTATTTACATAATTAGTAATAAAAAAATATATTATGAAATTTGAAATTAATATTTAAAATTAATATATCGAAGATTTCTTTTTATATCAGAGATATGTCGGCGGTGATGAGGACTGTTAATATCACTAGCATCACTAAAAACAGATACTGAAGATATTAATGAACACTTTTTTAAACAGGATGCGAAAAAAATAACTATATTGCAGAATGTTTATTAACTAATTATTTCTATTAAAAAAAATAAACATAAAAATGTATTTCGATTTTATTTATAAAAATAAATGGTTTTTTAGATATAATTTTTTTTAAATTTTGTTAAAAGCGCCATTTTATATCGGATCGGAAAATTTTATAATATTTGCCGATAACCGATATTTTAAAATGAGCGAAATATCGGCCCGATCCGATCCGATATAAAATATCGGTACATCCCTATTTTATATATAGATGTGACATCAGCTCAATAATTTTTTAGCTCACTTCGAAATTTGAATTTTAACAAGAGAATCCTAAATTAAGCAGTATGCACACCTTACATATGTAGATTAAAAATTGTATCTGCACCCAGATACGTTTTTAAAATATGTATCTATAATTAGATCTAATTTTTGCATATGTATCTACTTCGTTTAAAAGGTATCTTCTCTTGTATTTAGAATATAAATTTATAAGGGGTAAGATTTTTTGAGGTGGTAGGGGGTAATATTGTCATTGGCTTAGGAGAGCGTAGAAGTCCTGACCCACTCTCAGATCGATATGCATTGTGAACTCCTTTACCCTATCAATTTCCATTCATATCATCTTCCATTAGTAACCCTGAACATATATTCTGAGTCTAATCAAACTATTCAAAGATTTGTTACTTAATCTTGCATCTTGCTGGCAAGTAAACGTAATAGAGGGAAAAAATTATCGCACATAAGTTCACAAAAGGATTGGGATGCAGCTATTGTGTCATAATCCGCAAGAAATCTACAAGATCACTTCTTACAGACGCCAATGCCATAGGTTAGGGGTAAAAACATCTCAACCCTATAAATGCCACCCTTGTATTTTTCTAAGATACAAATACATAACACATGAAAAAAAATTAAAATTTATTATTTAAAGCCGATTCCTTCACATCTAGAACCGCGAGATGCTTCAGTAATCAATAATGCACGTCCTGATGGACATATTTTAATTCTCTGGGATATTGGCAAATATGTATTGGGAATTTATCTTATATTTTTGCGCTTTCTAATAATAATGATCCACTAGGTATTGCCGAGAAAAGAAAATCACAAAAATATTCACATCTATCCAAAACAGTGATTGTGGTACCAACAAACTGTTCATTCGGAAAAAGGCTAAATCTTTAGTCAAACGAATCAGTTAAAAAGGCCATAAAAAAATTTCGAGGACTTTTTTGATCACACAACAAATCAGCTTTGAAATTTTACTTTAATTATTTGAACATTCCTGGCCGTCGTCAGATGTAGGTGACTTTTTTTAACTTTTTTTAATGTTCATATTTTTCCCATTTTTTGATATGTATCTTAAGTTATATTACTATTTCTAATATGTTTTTTATACATAGTTTATAAGATATTTTTAATTACTTCATTTAATATGAAAAGAAATTATTTTTAATTGAATTTTTTTTTATTTTAACAATTAATTCAAAAAATGTCTCGCTTGATGCTCATGTTTAAAATAGTTAACATACCCCCTTCCCTAACACAAGCTAGATCAGAAGATTAAAAATGTTGATTAAAAGAGCAATCCAAAGATATTTTTTTATTTATCCATATGCAAGGATGTTTTATTCAAAAGGTTTCTTTGAAAAATTTGATCTTTTGATTTATTTAATGATACGGATGTATATAAGTATTGAAAGATCTTTTTATTTTGATTACCATGTCGTGATAGTAAAATTATTATCCACCCTTACTAATACTCATCTTGAAACATAATGTAAACATTCTTTTATTAGCTTTCATTGATACCTATAAACTTTTTCCTGAGACAAAGTGATGGTAACAACTTATGTTAAACGGCCCGATTTGGGATTTTTAAAAATGGCCCGAATAACCTAAAATAATGTTATATAAACCATCAAGATTTGCCAAATAGAGCTCCAAACATTTCTGGCACCTATGAATAAAATTCCCAGGCTTATATGATATTATTTAGGCTTAAATCTTAATCGCGCCATTTTAAAGATCAGGCCGTTTAACACTATTGGCAACCATTTATTCGATATGTCCTTTTATTAGAGCAGGTTTTTAACCCATTAATGGTCAAGATTTTTCTAGTGGATAAAAATGCTCAATTTTTTCAAATTATATTGATTAATGCTCAAATATGATATTCTAAAAAAATCAGCCAAAAAAAATAATCCTAAATAGAAAATCTAGCCTGGTGCATATATGCACCGTTAACCATTAAGAGGTTAAAAAAGATAAAAATTATATAAAATACTATAAGATCAAAAAACAACAAATATCTTTATTCTTTTTTTGTATATAATAAAAACGAGAAAATGTTTATATATTATGAAAATCCTTGAAACATATGGAGTGCGATTTGACATGTTTGGCACATATATCTTGAGTGCGTATGGCAATATCTGCATCTTCGTCTTTTTCCATCTATAATTTTGGATAAATAATGTCCAGATGAATCAATAGGGTTTTCACACTGTAATGCAAACTGGCTGGCGTGACCTGTACTTGAATTTTTTTCTATTTTTACTGGCGATCGAAGGAGGTAATTAGTAACTTCTCGTCTAAATGCAAGAAACTCTTCTTGTCATCTCGATTCGCGAATTTCCAGATTTTCCATGAATTTACCAAAGCTACATCAATAAAATTGGTGAATATTGGCCACCACCATTTTTTTCCTCTTATTTTTATTCTATATGTAGATATTAGATTATCACATAGATCAACTCCACCCATGTGTTTGTTATAAGCAGTTACCATATTTGGCTGAGGAATTTTTATTTTATATTTTCTTAGAATACCTTGAAACATTAGAAAGCAAAGAGATAGTGTGGCATGTCGATGCAACGGTCACCACCGAATTATCATTCCAACGAACTACAAATATTTCGTTTAATTTTTCAAACCTATAATCATAATATCCTCTTTCTTTTTTTGCTACAACCTTTATAGATTCAACTGGGCAATGCTCTATTCTATTGTCCCTCACAGTTCCAGTTGCAAAATATCCCATTTGTTTTAAGTATGACAAGAGTTTAAATGATGTAAAGAAATTATCAAAATATATTTTATGATAATTTGGTTTTTGCAATTTAATAATTTTATGATTACATTTCCACCTAATCCATATTCATATTTATTTTCGCTTTTTCCTTGATATATATCAAATGAGAATACGCAACCGTCGGAAGAAGCCAATATCCAAGACTTGTATCCGAATCTAATTGGTTTTCCTTTTATGAACATTTTGCAAGAATGTCTTCCTCGATATGGTATCATCTGTTCATCTATTGATAAATGATGTTTGAAAATTCCGAATTGCTGAAATTTATTATTCAATATATTAATGTAAGGCCTAACTTTATAAAATCTATCATGTATATCTATTTTAGTATTGTCTGCCAAATGGATATTATATTTCAAATTTCGAAATTGTAATTGGGTCATTGTATCCCGGATTATTGGAATAGAAATATCGCTATCATTAGACCAGTACATTCTTTCTTGTGGGAGAGAATGATATCCAGTAAATAATAGAATTCCAATAAATCTCTGAATATCTTGGATGGTTATGCATATGTTAGGTCTATTCATTTGTTTAGCATAAATATTACTTTGTTTTACAATTAGTGAATATAAGTCTTCGTCGAAAATTAAAGAAAATATATCTGATGGACTTTTACCATGTAAATCATTTTCAAGTTTTATTACATCTTCCTTTTATCCATTGAAAGGACTTGAAGAATATATTGCATCCGTTTTTCTCCATTTTAAATTGTGAGAAATTCGAGAATAGCTTCTTGTAGAATATGGTTCTGGAAGGTCGTCATCAACTGAATTATGAATCTCCAATTCTCCAGCTGTATCTGAAGGCAAAACTCCGACATTTGTTAAGTCATTTTCATCGAAATCTTCTTCATCACTAACTGCAGAGGGGTTTGGCGGAATTATAACCATATCTCTTTCTTCAATTGGTTCCTCTTCAAAAAGTTGAGCAAGCGTTTGTTCAATTGTTAGAAAACGTTTCATTAAAAAATTTTATTAAAAATTAAATATCTAGACAAATTATTTTCGTAGAATCTTGATTTTTTTATTAGTCATCTATTATTTTGATAATTTTGATTGAATTGACAAAACAGGTGCATAATATTTTATATAAATAAAATAAAATCTTCAGAAAGGAAGAGGCTAAAAATAATTTTAAACTTTTGAATATTTATGAACCTAATAATTTCATATAATTTGATCGGGATAAAAAATTATAATAGGAACAATATATTATTCGATTTAATCTCAGGGGGCTAAAAAAAATTTTTAAATTATTTTCAAAAGGTCTTTTTTTGGGTATAAAATTTTTTTAAAAAAATTCTTAGGGGGCTCGAGCCACCCACCCCTCCTCCCCCCACCCTTAGTGACGGTAGTGGTTTTAATATAAAAAATTATAATTCATTATGTTAAATTTCATTTGTTTGAATTTTTTAAATAATTTATACTGCTAGATGGTTAACGGTGCATATATGCACCAGTCAACTTTATGTGGTTACCTATTAAAATTTTAATTATTTAAAAATTCAAAAATGATTGATAAATATTGATATATCTATAAAGAATATATACACACTAGTTTTCATCGAAATAATTTTATAATATGCTTGTGAGATCACTTAAAAAATTTTGCATTTTAGACCTCATAAATTCGCAAAGTTTGAGGGTTTCTTAGGGACATAAAAAAATATTTTTTTCATATTTTTCTTTTCCAGTTTTGAAGTACAATGTCTGAACTATATAAAAATCTTTTTTATTATTTTTTAAAATAAAAACTACTATGTTAAAATAAGGTATATAGGAGGTGGTGCATATATGCACCGTTAACTAGTAACGGGTTAACCCCCATGACCTTGACACAACCACTTGAGCGATATTAGCATCAAATAATCTTTTTATTAGCTATCATTTGATACCATTGTCAAAATATTTTTATAAACAATTTATATTTTCCAGTCTTGTTAACGCTCCTTTTTAAAAGTTGCGACTCCCGCTCCTACCTTCTCAAAAGGAGCGAACTCCCACTCCCGCTCCAACTAATGGAGTGCCACTCCATAACCGCTCCTTTGATTTTCATTTTTTTAGAAGGTACACGAAACAAAATCATATTTTTTTATCAAAACGTTTTATTTATATTATATGATAATCAAAATATTTATAATCTTTTATTAGCTTTTAAAAGTAATAAATTTTCTAAATTAGAATCTAACAAACACCCACGCTTCTCCCCTAAGACCTGTTTTGCGATACTAAATAGGCGCTCCACAGGAGCACTAGAGGGAAGCGGGGTATTGTTAATATAAATATTTTTTAATTCATGGAATTGTTCAAAAATAGTAATTAGGCACTACCTTCTAAATCCACTCCAGCAATCAGCTGTGGTACACACATAAGATACTCCAGAAAGCATTTCTATAATATCATCCATCATTTTATCATAACGCAAACCTATCTTTGCTATTAGTGTTTGGCGTCACATTACCTTTGCTGAAGGGGAAAACGTTTTTATCATTTTGACAAAGCTAGGATTATCTACAGTTGATAAAGGAACTAGTGTCTCAATGACATAATCAATGATTGCATTATCTCCTTCAGTTTTTGTAGGTTCATATGTTTTTTGACTAAAATTTAATATTGACTGTTTTTTCTCAGAAGAGGAAGACTTTATATTTTGGCTAATATCTTTTTTATTATAACTATTGATATGATTTTCAATTTTTGAATATTGATTGATTATCATGTACTCTCTAAATATAAATTTATAAATTAAATTAAAATTTATTTTATAAAAATCAACTTTATTTTTAACTGATAATCTAAAACATCAAATTATTAAGGTAGATTTTTTAAATAAGAAATTGACAAATATTTAATGAGCAGTATAAATATCTTTTTAGGTACTTAATTTTTTTTTTATTATTTTGTTTTACTTATTTTATTAATATAAAATAAAAATAAATAATTATTTTCCAAGTTTATTGATCAAAATAAAATAAGAAAAAATCAAATTAAAATTAAATAAAATATAAATTTTACCATAATAAAATGTATATTTTAAATTTGGATGTTACAATTCAATTTAAAAAAATACTTTAAATTTAGAAAAAAAATGTATAAAAAGGAGGTTGAACAAGTAATGAGAAAATTAAAATAAATATAAAAAAGCATCATATCTGACAACCCAAGCTCAACTAATGTAATGAATTGCCCAAAAATAATTAAAACCATTTTAAAAAAAATTATTATAAAATAAAGAAATATTGATTTTACCTTAAGGTGTTTTTTTAAATTAAAGCTGCTGATTTTAGAGAAAGAAATCATTTTGTTGTTAATGCACAATAGGCATTTCGCCTTTAAGTTGACTTTATCATCTGTATCATCTATAAGCTTGAAATATTTTTTGTATGGTGGAAATGGAAATTCGGTTTCTTCTTCTATGATCTCTAAATCCATAATATCTAAAACTATTTTTTATTATATATCTATAAAATGAATATTAATATGACTTACAAGATTTTTCAAAAAATTTTCAATATAAAAAGGAAAAACTGATGTTTAATGTTTCAAATGATTAGATGAAAAATCAATATAAAACTCGGCTCAACATTTAATAATGAATAAATTTAAATAAAATAAAATTTTATTTTCATTAAATTTTAATTAACAAATATTATTAATATTTAAAAAATAATATAATTTGCTCCTCCGCTCCAGCCCTAAAAGGAGCTACTCCCGCTCCCGCTCCTCATTTTTAAAAAGGAAGGGCGGGAGTTTTTTGGAAAAATGTAACAAGACTGATATTTTCCCTCTTGACTTGAACCTGAGTAGTGATGATTAATTTTAATAGCTCTACATTTTTTATATTCATTTGATACCCTTGCTGAGATATTTTTTTTGGGAAAAATTTACCTCCTTAAACTCAAAAACTTCAAGCGATGTTTATAATTTTACGACTCAAAAATTAATAAATAATGTAAGGTAAGAACACTTAAGCTAAATGCACCTAAAAATATAAAACATTTTAAATAGTATATAAATTTTGAACAATTTCTATTTGCTGGGAGATTGGAAAAAAATTTATTAAATTGTATTTTTAATTCTGAGTGTTAGCCTTTTATTCTGAGCGAAATAATATATGTCTTTTATAATTACAGGTTTAAAATGAAGTTATGATCACATTTGTCAAATATTGTATAAATTTTATTGGCTCTTTTCTTTTTTATATATTATAATAATATATATTTGAAATTGTATATTTTTTAACAGCCTGCTTCGAGTCATAAACAAGACAAACTCAAAAGTAATAACAACCCACCTAGCAATATGGTAGCTGCCGCGAGTAAAGACAAATGTGTCAAAAGTAATAATAGCCTTGTTAACGATTTACTTAGTACTATTAATAATGTTGTTACCAAAACCAATAATAACGATCAACCAATCGATAATTCTTCTCTCCCTGATAACCCCTTAAATAAAGCGACCGAAAAGACTCCAAATAACATTGCCTCATCACCTGCTGCCAGTACAATTTTAAAAATATACTTCTATTATTGGAAACATTGATTTCAATAAGAAATCTTTTTTTTAAATATTGAATTCAAATTTTGCGAATTTATATCCCCAAAGTTTTCGATTTCTATATCATCATTCCCATGATTTTTGAATAATAAACAAACGACACTCCCAAATAGGGTGTACATTATTTTGTTTAAAACACAAACATTGTAATATTTGATGTATATTCTTAGTAAAACCAACGAAAACATTAGCCGATACCCACGTTGAAAAGCTAACCATCAAGAAAGCTAGTCCTATTATAACAGACATTGCAGAAAAACATAAATTGGTGCCAACCCCTCCAAGTCAAAATGGAATGATGCCTCTTGTGCATAAAGAGACAAATCAAGATTCCAGTCATAAGGATGTGGCTAAGGAAAAACCGACAGATGTCTTTAAAGTCAACGCTAAAGAGTAAATAAATTATCATATATGCTGCATTATTTTATAATTGTTAATAGGGTAACAAATGCCGATGTGTTGAAAAGGTTATTATCCCCCCAAAAAAGCTTCAGCAATGATGGAATCACAGGTTTATTTAAAAATCAAAATCCAATATTACCATTTACACCCTTATCTCAACGTACACCTTCAAACAGGTTTAGACCTTCAAACAGGTTTAGATTATATAAAAATGGCTCAAAAATCCCCCTTAATAACTCCAAAGCGAAATTTAAACACAAATTACACACCTACTCACGGCAGTAGAGAAAAGGATAAAATAACGGATGGTTTAGATAAACCTATTCACGTTCCCATACCTCGACAGAATTCAAAGTCTATTAATTTGGCAGAAGATCGCAGAAATTCGGGCATAAATAGTGACTACAAAGTTCATTCCATGAATTCCAAGGCTCGATCTAATTCCCCTGACTTTCAAGCTGCTGTTCAATCTAATCCTTCGCATTTCTTGCAAGAGATTGGAATTAGTTTGTTGATTTAATAAATACTTATTTTTACTTATACCTGTGTGCCTCATGAGGGCGAAAAGGCCAAAGCCGCCAATTGAGGAAATGTATTGGCAGTATACAGCCAACACATTTTTTTTAAAAAGTTTTTCAGTTATTTAAATATTATAATTTATAAATTTAATTAATAATTTTTTAAACTTTAAAACGGTTATAGATTGTTATTCTAATAAAAGAATGATTCAACCCGTTCTTTTTCACAGTAAGTTTAGCGAAAGCTTTATTTTATATATTTATCAGTGTTGTTGAAAAACCCTACTTTTAAAAGTAGAATGCTACGACTTACTATTTGCCAAAAAAGATAGTGTCACCACTACTTATTCAATAAAATAGTACGCTACAAATTGTTTTATTTTTTTATTATAATGTAAATGTATATTTAAATCAACATTTATAAATACTTTAAAAATTCAATTATTGATTACAAAAGAATTTATACAAAATAAATAATGGAAATCACCCAAGGATATTGGCTGAACTATATCAGTGATAAAATTGACAATGACTTTATCAGTCAGTTTCTGAAAAACATTTGAATATATACTAAGATTAATTAATGTGATTTAAATTAAATTCATTTTTTGGGGTATTGCCACCTCTATACCAAAATTATTCAGATATTTTTCTATCTTTGGTTGACATGAACATTCTAAAAATAAATAATACCTTAACTCTTTAGGTTCCCTGATAAAATTAATATGATGCAACGATATTTAGTAATTTATTGTTTCATGTATAGTATAATATGAAACCCACAAAAAAATTTTTTTAAATTTAAAATGGCGGCTCTCTCTGATGGTTTCAAATTCATATCATAGACACATTATGAAAACTTTCGAAACAGTTTCTATTTTTATTTAGACATAGTGGTACGTTGCATGATTTACACGACCACCTTGTTCTTCTGGGATTTAACTTTGTACTACAGTGGGCACACTTTCTGGAGGTTCCTGTCTGAGGTTGATGAGCTGAGTTTTTTAGTCTAATTTCTGGAAGGATATAAGGCTTATTATTTTTTCTTTGCATTGATATATAATTTTTATCATTCTCAATATTATCATCCCTATCAACATTTTTGCAGTGTGCCAATTCACTAGCAATTATTTGTCTTCGGAATTCTTTCAATGAGAGTTTATTATCTGTAAGAATATTGTAGATTATGAATGAATTGATAATTGCCGCATCAATCAGCCAAAAGAATATTGCCAGCCACCATTTTCGCCACTTTCGCGAGATTTCATATAAAGACTTTAAATGGTCGAAATGGTCAACAGACCCCATAAATTTATTATATATCTTTATCATCATTGGACATTTTACGTCAAATACTTCCCCTTTTTTATTTTTTCTCTTCACAGTATCCACTGATCTCGGATCAATATAATTAGACATTATAAATACTTCCCAATTATCTCGCCATTTAATTATACTTATCGTATTTTTATCACTTCTCCAGTCAAACTCACCTCTTGTTAATTTTGTTTCCATATTCTTTATGGGCAAATATCTCCTATTTTTGTTTAATGTTCCGGTAGCATATATACCTTTCTTTTTTAAATCGGATAATAGAGTATAACTAGTAAAATAATTATCGAAAAATATTTTATGATTTTGAAGTCCTTCGCAAAACTGTGTTACAATATTATAACCTAGATTACTTTCAACCTCTTTATTTTTCCCAGTATAGATATTAAAATCATTCATATATCCTGAATTATCACACCTCATCCATACCTAAAAATATAGTTTAGTCGAAATTAATAATGACAAAATTCACATATTACCTTGAAACCGCGTTTAGTAGGTTTCTTAGGCATATATTGCCTAAATCCTATACGGCCTTTGAACCTAATCATTCCTTCGTCAATTGCTTGATATTCCGAGGGAAGAAAATATTTTAAGCAAGAGGAACGGATATTATCAATGAATGGTCTTATTTTGTATAATCTATCATAATTTTCATCATTTCTTGATGGTTCTAATATATTGTCATTTATATGGATGTGGCTCATAAGCCAAATAAAACGTTTATTTTCATTATGGATGAAACGAAATTGTCATGGAATTCTGGTTTAGAACTCCAATAATCTTTGTAATTTGCCATATTTTTAATTCCAAAAAGTATATGAAGACATAAAAATTTTCTTATTTCTGTAGGAGTTGTTGGTTGATATTTAATATTTTTTTGTTGGGCATATAAATTGGTATTGAATGTAATTGTATTTATTAATGAATCATTAATAAATTTTATATATATCAGATGGATACAATGGGTCTTTTTTTAGGGATGATATTGGACCTGATATTTTATCAAATTCTAATACTGGTTCTGAAAAATATTTTTTGCACCAGATAGGATTATTATGGTTTGTACCAGATTGATCATTCCAGTAGCATACGCAGGAATTTGGTGTAGGGGGGGGGATAATTAAAATTTTTTAAAATAAAATTATTGTTATTTAAAAATATCAAGCATAAATTTATTAGGACTAATAACTATTTCTAATATACAAATTTAAATTAATATGAATTATAAAAAATTAAATATATAAACCAATATATAAAAATAAATTTGATTTAAAAAATATTAAACGCATATAACCGGCGGCATATAAATACTTTAAATAAATCTGAATTATAAAATATTAAGTGGATATAACCAGGATATGATGACTATAAAATAAATAATCCATAATAAAAATTTTAATTTTTTTGAGCTTTTAAAATTTATATATAAAGTATAAAAAATCTAAATGTTGGAAATATGAATAATTATATTTTTTATGTAAAAGAAAAATATATAAGACATTAAAAAATGATAGCACAAAAAATATTATAGAAACATTATATTTTTATAATAAATCCAATCTTCGTTGGGAGGGAGCTAATTTTTCAATTATCTCATCCGTGTTTGGCTTCAAATGCCTATGAATATTCAAAAGGGCCAGACCATTCAACCTACTTTCAGAAGTTGTACTTCTTAGGTACGTTTTTAATCTTCTCGAAGAAGAGAATGTTCTCTCATTAGTTGTAGTACTAATGGGAAGAGTTGCTAATATCTATAATAATTTCAATATATTGGGAAAATAATCTAAAAGATGTTTAAAATGATGCAAAGCATCATAGCATTTTTGGGACTATATCAACCATAGTTAATCTTTTATACCATAGTTGGCATTCAGCTAATAAAGCATCATGAGATACATTAATGTCTTCATGATAAAAATCTTCCAAATATTTTATTTTTTTTCTATCACCACCTGAAAAAGGTTCAGAGGGCTTTTGCGGAAGTAATATCTACAGATTGATAAGTGTTTCTTGATAAATTAAAAACCTTTCATTTACTTGGGTTATAAATGTATCCAAAAGAGGTATAATTTATTTTATAATATTCTTCTATTGACCCTATATTAATATTTGGACGATAAGTTTGCCTTACTGTAAGTCGAGGGAGACAAATATTGAACTCCTATAGCTCTGCTTTTGATTCAACATTAACATATAAAATATGAAATTCCTCATCAGCATTAGCTCTAATTTCTTTGAGTTCTAATAAAATTGTCTCTGCTATTCTCATCATCTCAATCAAATCATTATCAGGTTTTTGAAAAGTATTACATAAAATAGTTGTATAATTAAATAATTTATTAATACATTCTAATGCGAAAAAAAAATTTGGTATAAGTATTGAATCCAGTAACTTGCTTGCTTCTGAAGAAATATCTTTTTCAGACATTGTGATATTTCTATAGACTCCATCTTGTTGGACAAACTTTTTGCATTTTTTTTCTCCTTGTTGGGCAAGGAGTTTCAGATATAATTCTGTTCAAAATATTTTGACGCTTGGGGTATCTAAATATCTCATAGATGCTAGATATTTTACCTGATATAAATATAAAAAATTTAATTTAATAATTAAAAACCTAAGCAATTTGATATCAATGGTAAAGAACATTAATCCGATATTGCTAAGTTGAGTGAATGGGCAGCACAGTGGACATATATAGCTTTTGGGCATTTTTTTTTAATAAATGTCTGAAGCCCATTGAATTGTCCACTCATTGCACGTGCTCCATCATACCCTTTCCCACGTATCATATTTATATTTAGCTATATTCTTTAAAATAAATATATAATAAGATTAATTATTACTTTTAATTTTTTAAAATTCACAAATATTACATCAAAAGCAGACCCAGTCATGCTTGAAACAGGAATAAATTGGAGAAACATTTCCCTGATAATGTTTTTATGAGTATTTACATATCGCGCACACAACGACATCTGCTCAATGCCAGCAATGTCCGTAGTCTCATCTGCAAAAATTGAGCATGGGGCAGAATTGATTTCAACAATCAATTTTTCTAAAATGATATTGTTGCAAATATCAATTATCTCATTTTATATCCTAGGGCTGAGATAAGTAGCATTTTTATTGGTACTGACGAGGCTCTCCATTAATACAGGATCTCCTAATGCTTTAAATTTTAAAAGTCCACGGAAGTTACCTTCGTATTATTAAAATTTAAGCTTCCTGAATCCTTGTGGCCACGAAGTGCTAGGCCTTGCAAGCCACAATATAAAATAGCCTCAATAGTTAGTTTTATCTTGCCTCTATTTTCTTTTGCAATTTTAACCCTATTTTTATCAATTATTGATGAAATGGGAATCATATTCCCCTTTTGAATTGATTCTTTTGAGGAAATCATCAGTTCACAGCTTTTGTTATTTAAATTATCATACTATACTTTTTGGCATGATTTTCACCTTCAGAGTTTTTAAAAAAAGTCTAATATCCATGACTAGAAATTTGAAAATTATAATACCGGGAAATTTAAAAATAATAGATAAATATTACGCCACAAGGAAAACTTGAAAATGAAATTAATTGATAAAGTAAATTAGTAAATGAAAAAGGTAATAATATAAAAATTTAAAAAGAAATAGATATAAATAATTACAATAAAATATAAAAATTAATATTTTTGAAAAATATGTCCGGCATCTGCATTTTGGCTTTGGGGGGGGGATTTGTTCCCCTGCCCCCTCCCCCGCTGCGTACGCCAATGGATCATTCATAACTTGTTCCGACTTGTCATTGTCATCAATTTCGATTTGATAACGTGTATCTGATTCATAGTCATCTTCGGTATCAGTGAATGAGTATAACGAAGAATCTTCAGATGGAATATCCAGATAATCATCCATATAACAAGCTAAAATTATTGCTAAATGAATTTGCAAAATTTATCAATTATTTTAAAAATATTGTTGTAAAGTGGCAATGGTTAGTTTAATATACCACATTAAAAAGATCAAAATAATATATAAATATTATTTATTTGAGGAAAAATAAATATTAGAAAGATAGATAATATAGTGAGGAATATATATATTTAAAAAATATTTGATGAATATACTTACTTATAATTAAATTTAGAATTTTAAGAAAAATGCCCGTTGAAAACGTATTTTGAAATAAATGCGCGAAAAAAAATTAAAAAATAACTCCTCCACAAACATATGAAAAAGAATATCTTTTAATATATATTCGTGGTGGTTTCATTTTATATGATTAACTCCTTTAGAAGATATAAAGGTCGTAAGGTGGTTTTATATTTGCACTACCGCCACCGAAAGGGTTAAGGTGTTTTTTCTTAATGTTATAACTGTTTTATTTATTAGGGGATATAATTTTCTTGCATTAAACACTTAAATTTCAAGCTGAAAATATTTTTTAAATTTTGGAAAAAGAAAATTGATATTTTTTTTATCAAGATTATCATATTCTTAATGTAATTTCTTTAATATTATCTGTGTTTGACTCAGATTTATATCCAGCTTTGTAGACATTTTGAATATTTTACACCAAATGGTTAGAGATTATAATATCAATTTCAAAATTAAATAATAAATATAATATATGAATTTTATATTTTTTAAAAGTATTGTTGCTAGTGGTAGTGGCTATTTGGCAAAATGTAGCATGCTATAAGTAGTTCGTTACTCTATACTATAATATTTATATCTAATTTTTAGCTATAAAAAAACTTTAATCAACATTTGGTCATGAAATTTGTTAAAACGCTTGGACCTTTTATCATAATATTAAATAAGCTTGATCAAAATCTCAAAATCTAAGGTAGTTTTTTTATACGAAAACCCCCTGACAGATTTTAAATCCTAAAAAATATCTTTTACTGACGAAGAAACAACATTACTTTTACACTATACTTTTATAAATGATGTACTTTATTAGCAAATCACTAAATATGGACCCAATGTTAGGAGTGTTTAGGAGAATATGAACATCACTTTTATGTTTATGCAATTGTCTATATAATATATAATGATCAATGATATTTAAAAAAAGTACATAGTCCTTCCATGTCAAATCGACGGTTTTTATAATATCAGAGAATATCAAGGGTAAAAGGTGCAAAAAAATCATTTTAACCTTTTTCAGATATTAAATAATTAGTTATTAATTAAAAACTAAATTAGACAAAAATGGAAATTTTTTGTTATATGGACATCTTTTGTTTTGTAGAAAGTATAAATTTTTAATGACTAGGACTTCCAATTTTTTTATTGCTTATTAACTGAATTTATAATATTCCATTCAATAATTTGAGTGGGAAACAAAAAATTAAAGCAAGTATATATTTATAAAGTGATAGATATCGTTATATTTTAATGCAACGAAGCCTTTTTTTATTATTTTATAACATTTAAAATTACAATAAATTTATGGGCAATATATGGATTGGTAAAAAAAAGGAATAAAATTTATTTCTCTAAAAATTGCTTAAAATAAAATAAATTTTATATATCTAAGCGATATTACTCACAAATAAATTTTGTCCTTATAAAATAAAAAAAGGTAGTTTTTTATACAGAACGTTTCGTTCCATAAAACTGTTTTAATCTTTCTACTGAGTTAATCTTGCATTTTTATTTTTCCTAAATATCATTCTTTTACTTAGCTATGAACGGGAACCCAAATAAAAAACTAGAGGACGAGTAGTTCAATATCGTATTAAAAAAAAGGAAATATTAGATTTTGAGATAAATATATTGTATAATTTTTACTTTACACTAGCCAATCGAGTCGCAAACTCGAATTGTCATCGATAACTCAATTTAAAAACTAGAGGACGAGTAATTCAATAATTAACATCTAATTCGAAATAATTATCTTATAGGAATTTATCGACTTTTAGATATTTAATTCATATATCATCAAAAAAATGCCGATAATATATGTTTATTTAATTAATAATTTTCGGGATCTTACCTAAAGTCATAAAAATTGGCTAAGCCTCAAGCCTACTAGATGAGTTGGCTCAGGAGTTGGTATTAGTTAGCCCAGGGTTTAGCTCTGATATTCCCAATTTGGTTCTAGTTAGTTGGCTTGATTTAATTTTGAGCCGAAATATATTTATTTGTTATTAAACCCTAATTCGCTAAAGGATATCTCGAAGATCATTAATTGCTTAATAAATAACCAAAAATTTCCTTCCGATCAAAATAATGTTGGATTATGGCTAGCCAACAAATTTTAATAAGCTGAATTATACACGCTCTTGCGAGTAGTTCTAGCTGCTCCTTGCTCGCAAATAACGGTGTTAGGATCATTCAATGCATTGGCAAATGTACTTTAGATGATAATTAAATCATCAAACTTAATAAAAATGTGTTTATATGGTGATCATTTTTTTAATATAATTTAGTTTATATAAAGGCAATAATTTAAAATAAAAAATAGATAAATAAGAAAAAGAAATTTTAATTCCTAATATTATTATCTGAATGAATAGTAGAAAAAAACACTTCGAAATTTATTTATAATAAATATTTGAGTCAAGGTTTAAAAGAAAAACTTAAATAAAATATAAAAAAACACAATAATTATCCCTACGCTCCTCCCGTAGATAAAAACAAAAATAATTTTTATTCAACATTAAAAATAACCTCTATTGCTGACATAAAATAATAATTGAGATTGTCTTAATTTTTTTTTATATTTATTTAATTTTATGATATAAAATAAAATTGCAAAATAATTTATAAATGGGGGAGGGACATTTTTTGCTAACTGTGTTTTATATTTATATATATTATAAATTATTTTTTGATAATTTCTTTTCACCTTAATGTAGCTATACTGCACATAGAACCACAGGATGTCTTAATTTCGTTATTTTTGGTGCTACAGTGGTGGCACCGCTTTCTTATTATTTTCCCATGGGGTTCAGAATCACTTGCAAGAATTTTAATGGGATTGTGATCCGATACTTTTACTATTATATCATCAACCACATATTTATTTATGAAATTTTGCAGGGGTCGATATTGAATTGGTCTGCAACGATGATATTACTCTCAAATCAATAATTTTTTGAGATAAAAAGTTCTCGATAATTCTTAGCCGAAAAATTTTCATAGCAAATTTATTTTGAAAATCTTACCTAAGAATTTTAAAATGCAATTATTAAATATAAACAAAATATTTTACTTAAGATTCGCCAAACTATTGACATTAACATCGACTAGAAAGAAGAAAAGGCACATCCATCATGTTTCGCCATATGGTGGATTTTATAAAGTGCTTTATAGTTATTCCAGTGATCTACACAAGTCATATTAGTTGTGTAATCCTTAATTTCGGTTGGGCAGGGAACTTGTATAATACCGTCCTTTTCTTTGCGCGAGATTAATTGCAAATCAGAGACTTTATGGAAATTACTTATTAACAATACGTACTTAATAATATAAAATAAAAGGACGGGATTGATAAAATATGAAACTTTTTGCGCGCGAAAATATTTAAATCATAAATAATATTATTTTTTATATGGATATATTTATACTACCTGTGTATTTATAAAATAAAAAAATCAAGCCGGGTGAAATATGTCCCACCGTTTGTTAAAAATTTAAATATATTAAAAATATAATGTTAAGGGATAGGTTCTAAATCGCTAAAAATTTGGGATCATGCTCTCAGAGTTGTACAAAAAATCTTTAATTTTTGTTTATCAAATATGCCCATTTGAGAGTTATGAAATTTTTTAGATATTTGATTTTAAGCAATTGAAACCTTAGATAAAAGCTATTAAAAAACCTCATAATTTTTACTAAAATTTCTTCAAAATAATATATAAATTCACAATATTTATTTTGGGCTGGTTAAAAAACTTCGTGCCAGATCGGATTTAAATTTTTAAATATGATATTACATTTTATCAATAAATTTATATCTAAAATTCTTGCAAGGACAAACCATTATATTTTTTTAAAACTTATAATTAATCGTTTTGTTATAAATATAAAATTATATATATATTAATTGTTCACCATAACTAAAATTATATATATTCAATTGTTAATGGATATATCTAATATAACGGTATTTTTATATCAATATGCCGAGGTTCAAGAGAGGCCGGAAATAGTTTTTTCACCCAGCATTTTTCTTAAATATTAATTAACCATAAAGATATGTAAATAAAAAAACTACTTTTAAATATTTTGAAAAATTTGCATAATCTATTTTTTATAGCACATAAATTTTTAATGGATAAATATAACCCCGGTCTCCCTTAGTATATTTTTATATTGAGATAAAGAGGTTTTATATTATTGGATTCATCCCTGCTGACAGTTATTCCACACCTAGCCCACATAAATAAGACAAGAACATGTTATAAAAAAAGGAATCTATATAATTATTTTTAAATACGATAATTATTTCTATGTGAATATTAAACTACTCGTCTAGTTTTTAATTTGGGTTCACTATCACAACTCGAGTTGCCAATGAGAATATAAAATATTTGCAGATCAAGATAACAACAATCTATAAAAAAAGGAATTTTATTATTAATTATTATGATATTATATGTGAATATTGATCTACTCGTCCTCTAGTTTTTAAATTGGGTTCACGATCACAACTCGAGTTGTTAGTAAAGTAAAAATTATACAATATTTCCAGATTATAAAAAGAGAACTTTTTTTAAAAAAGGAATCTAAAATTATTAAAGATAATTATTTCTATGCTAATATTGAAATATTTGTCCTCTATGCATAAAAATATGATTGAGCAAAATATTCACTAAAAAATATTATAAGTTGTTTTGGGGTTGGTGCTCGGGTCTATGGATTTCGTCGACCAGATTGACCCGTTGGGTTGGTTCTGGTTCATTTTTTCGACCAAAAACCAGAGTCATGATAGTGTAAAACGATCCATATAACCACACTAATATTTGGATTTATAATATACGGCCCGGACCGGCCTGGGTATTTTTTTTTGACCTGGCCTGGGTAAGTTTCTTTTTTAACTTGCTCTTTTTATTTCAAAAATTTTCTATGTATTTGCTTCTTTATTAAATATTCAAATATTATATGTAAAATGTAAAACACACCTCAAACTTTTAGAGTATATTAAATATTAATAATGGGAGCCAATAGAAGATATCAAGTAAATGTTTAACAAAGTTAGCATATAAGCTTTTAACGCCAAATTATGATTCCATTTTGAATGACCTGGAGAATATAAACACTATCACTTACATAAGTGGGATTCATCTTCTAATCGAAAACACCTTCTAACATTGGCTCCAATATTTATTTGTAATTGTTGTTTTTTCTTTATAAAATTTCTCTTTAATTCTATCTATTTTAGTAAAAATAGTTTCATCTGCATGTTTTTGGGTTTCATAGTATTGCTAAAGTTAAGTATATCATTAATATGGTCATTTATCAAGTGAAATGTAAATGCAATATAGTTTCTTCGGCAGAGATAAAATGTGATAGCACAAAATTAATTTGTTCTTAATAGCAATTTGATTTATTGTTTTGCTGTCTGAAAAAGGGTGGGTCTATTTATCGCTCGGCTAACCACATAATAAATCATTTATTACTAAATATCGCTCGGCTAGTAAATGTCGCTCGACAAACCACTAAATTATTTATTACTAAATATCGCTCGACTGGGAAATATCGCTCAGCTAACCACATAATAAATCATTTATTATTTAAATTACGCTCGTCTAAATACATAATAAATTTTTTATTACTAAATATCGCTCGGCTTATATTTATATATTAAATTTCCAAACATTTTCCAGTGAGTTTTCACTTTCCTAATATTATTTGAGAATTAATTAGTTTATAAATAAGATAAAGGTTTGGACAGGTGTATAAAATTATCTATTAGATATTTTAGCTTCAATACTTTTATAAAATTAAAATTGCTCATAACATTTTTTATTTATTAAAGTAAAAGAAATAATATTCTATCCGCTAGATGGCGTCTTTAATATTTTTATTATAAAATTTAAAAATAATATTTTTGAATGTGTTTAATAAATTTCGCCATATTCTATTAAATATTTTTAATTTTTATATTATTATAAAAATATTATTTTTGAATGTCTTTAATAAATTTCGCCATATTCTATTAAATATTTTTAATTTTTTTTATTATAAAATATAAAAATAATATTTTTGAATGCGTTTAATAAATTTTGCCTTATTGTATTAAAAAATTATATAGGATAATCATAATTATCCAATATTTCTAGAATATCGAATATATTTCATCAATATATATCAGAGCCCCCCTCCCCCTAAATGAGTTCGGGTGAGAGTTCAGTGAAAAATCTCTGAATCCGGTTCAGGGTAGTATTGTTAAATAGTCGAGTTTTATTGACCCTGAACTCGAGCCGTAGTCGTAAAAAACAATTCAGACTAGTGCGACTCAATAAGCCGTTTGAGCCGAATCTTTATTTAAAAATATTTTATATATTATCAAATTTATAAAGAATTATACAAACTATTATTTTATATATATGATCCCCAGAGTTGTTAAAATACACTTTTTAAATGGATCTAGATGCAAATACACCCATTTTTTAAGTTATAAATTAAATATAGGGGAAAATAAATCCTTGAAAAAAAACCGGAAAAAAATTCCCGAATAATTTTTTTTTAAATTTTCAAAAATAACCCTGCCGCTAAAATAACGGAAATATAAAAATTATATTCAGTATTTTCTGAAAGTTGAATATTTATTCTCGACGTTTGAGGATTTTTTTTAGCATTATTTCTGTTTTCATTCTAAGCGATATAGGGCAATCTCAAAATATTAGAATTGATAAATCGGTTGGTAGCTTTGATACTTTATAATTTAGTAGATAGCATAAAAAGTATAGATTTGTGACATCTTGAAAAGAAAACATGATAGATTTTTATAGAAATAGATGAAAATTATGATTTCAACTTTTGAAAAAAAAGATGGAAACAAATAATATTTATTATTTAATTTCTTTTGGGGAAAAAAAGGAAAGGGAGGGAAATACAATTGAAAGTTATGCTATTATGAGAAAAAAAAATATGTAAAAAAAGGAAGTTTTTAATATTAAAAAAAATAAAACTCAAATTTTAAGATGCCAGCCAGGCGGCAAAAGGATTCAAAAAGTATTAATAGTTAAAAATTAAAATAACATAATATCAATCACAATTCACTTCAAAATAATCATTTATTACACATCATAAATTTTTTTTTCGAATTCATATTCACAATCACAATTAGGCCTAAAATGAATTATTTGTTATTTGATATTCGATTCGAATTTTACGAATACGAATAACACAATTATTCGATTCGGAATTTCGAATCGAATATGAATAATGAGGAAAATTATTCGAAATTATTTATATATAAATATTCGTAATTATTCGCAAATATCTATCAGTGCGATTGAGAAAATAGAAACTTATTATAACTTAACAAATATTCACACTATAATATCAACAATACTGGATCCTAGACTAAAAATGGAATTTTTTGAGCAACTACCAACTACATATATAACATAGGCACGACAAATCTATTAAAAAAATTTAAAGATGTATATAATGATTACAAAATATAATATCAAATCAACATCAGTTAACCCAATACGAACATGGATAGAATTTTTAAACAAAATAACATCGCATCAGTATGTGAGGTGGAGACATATCTTAACGAAATAAGAATCAGTTCAAATAAGAGTCCCTTAGAATGGTGGAGATTGCATGGGGATCGTTTTCCTATGTTGTCGAAAATGGCAACTGATATATTGTCAATTCAGGGATCTTCGGCTTCATGTGAGCGGCTGTTCTTAATAGGAACAAATATGATAATGAAAAATAGAATGTCTTTGAAGGAGGAAACTATTAGAAAGACTTTATGCTTAAAAAATTGGATATTATCAAATTCGGATTTACTATAATTTTATATTTTTGTGTATTATTTTCTATTTTTATAAAATGAGATTATTGTACATTTTTAGAAAATTTTAATAAAATTTGAATATTAGATTGAAGAAATAGTTTAAATATTTTTTTATAAGCAATTCTAATGCTAAAAATCGGATATTTTGGTCAATTTGTTTGGTTAACGTTATATGAAATCATTGGGTTTATTTCGTTTATTTTCAATAAATTTTTATATTGTAATGACAATTAGTTTAATCCTTAAAAATGTCATCTTTAAACATCTGGTAAAAATTTTTTTGCAAAATATTTTATAAGCTTTAGAAAAATTTTCGAATCGAATCGAATATTCGACGAATCGAAACGAATAATGATTTTATTATTCGTACGAATACGAATAGCGCAATTATTCGATTCGAATTTTAATCGAATATGAATAATAGTATTATTCGAATCGATTCGTTTTTTTGTAGGCCTAATCACAATTCACCTCAAAATATAATCATTTATTTATTACATATCATCAATTTTTTTTCGAATTCATATTCACAATGGAGGATGCTATATTAAGGTTAATATTCATTTACTCTTCATATTTTCTTTACCTATGAAATGATTCACAAAATATAGTCAATTATTTTATTATGGTTTTTACTTTTTATTCAAATAAAGATACATAGGTTGTTACATGCTGTGACCCTATTAAAAAAGGGTTCGAGTTTATTTGCAAAAAATATTTGAACCAGGTTGGGATTCAGGTTCGGTGCCCAGAAAAAACTTAATTTAGTTAAAATAACAGATACAAATTTTTTATTAAAATTAATCTTATATTTAGTTTAAGAATTCACCGTAAAAATATTTATCATTTGGAGTTCTGGTGACCATCATTTAAAAAAACAATATGGAACTATATAATATCATTCTAGGGCCATAATTTAATAAAATTTGACAAATCGCTGTTTTTATTAGGAAATTAGACTGGTAGGGTAGTTTTTGAATAGTTTTAAAAAATATTAATATAAATATTAATTTTACCCAATGTTGTGTGCCGACTCTGAATATTCGCACAAGGGTTCAGACAGAGCACTCACATTTTCATACATCCAAATTGGAAATCAAAGATTTTGGCAATTTTATTTGATATCAAGAAATTTTATTTAGTCAATTTTAATAAAACCTTGATATGGTTACATTTTATAGAAATCTTATTTGATTTAGGGTTATCTTCGTTCTTTTTATTTACTCAAGATTCATCACTTGAAAAAAAATTTTTTTTTTTGCAGATTAAAAAGAGATCCAGCTATGGCCTTAATAGAAAAAAATAAACTAAGAGATCCACAACCAATAACGTTAAAGAAAATATCAAAAGATTCTATAAGTGAAAAAATTATACAAATGGCGCAATCTCCAATCTTAGAAAATTATATTCCGCAGGAAATTGAATCTGATGGTAATTGCTTTTACCGGGCGGTTTCAATGTCATTATATAAAACACAAATACATCATATTTTTTTAAGACTGATAACTGCAATAGAAATAATTATGAATCCTCAATATTATGATAAAAACCATCCTGATTTTTTTCCAAAACTATAAAATTAATCCAAATATATGGGTGAATGAGTATTATGAGATACTCGATTCGGCTCTAAATATAAATGTTTGGGCTGAACAAATTCATATATGCGCATTAAGTGCTGCTCTTGGCAAACCAATTCACGTATTTTGCCCATCAAATTCATTAAAGGCTTTTACCGATATCCTTTATGGCAGGGGTGTAAGCCAGAGTTTAAAGCCTCATATTTTAATCATGTGGACATCTACCATATGTCCAAATGATATATTTAATATTAGAATCAATCACTTTGTATCTCTCATACCAAATAATTATATTAATACATTAACAAAAAAACCCCAACTGTCCAACAATATCATAAAAGATTTATCATTTTCGATAGAAAATATTCTAAAAAAACCATGTAGCGAAGATATCCGATTAAAATCTTTACCTTTTTTTAAACAATATTATAGCCGAAGGAGGTCATCCAAACTATGGGTTTTTTTTAAACATTGTAAAATCCATAAAAATTTTGCTTTCTCCCAATAATATATTGCACGAAATACCTTTAGGTATAAAATATAATATGTATTTTTTAATTTCTAATAATAATTTTACAAATTATAAGAATAAAAATTTATATATAGATGATTGTGGGCCATGGACATGCTCCATGCTCAAAATCAAGCTCAAGAAAATTATATTATAATATATATAATGATATTGTTCAAGGTCCGTATATTTTTAAAGATGGCCTATTTAGGCAGGACACTCATCTAGGTGTTCTAGAATTTTTAAAAAAATAGAACCTCAACCTTTAACCAAAAATATTTGTTCTTTATAAATACTATAGTATTTTAAAGAGAAGTAAATAGTATAAACGCCGAATTTTAAAAATTAATTTTATTGAAAAGCCTAATTACGATTTCAAAGATATATATTTAGTGGAATATATAGGACAATGGCCAGGTCCCGCTTGCCATGGGAATTTCAAAAAGATTGTAAATCCTTATGTACGGACTTCAAATCAGTTATTATCAAACATTAGAAATCAAATAAAGGACAATCAAACATGTCGCAATATTTATAATAATTATATATTTCAAAAAGACCCAATTAAACCAAAAAATATAAAACAAATTTATAACTTAAATTATAAACTTAAAAAAGATACAAAAGTACCTCTAAATTTTGTGGATAATATTTTACAAATTACTAATGATCTACATATTTCGCCATTTATTCAATCAATAATTCACATCAAAGAGAAAACACCATCGATAATTTGTTATACTCATTTTATTATTAAAACTATTAAGTTTTTGTCAAACCAATCTGACTTCTGTATATTAGGCGTTGATAAAACATTTAATTTGGGTGATCTATACCTAACTGCTATAGTATTTAAACATATAGCATTAAGAGATATAAAACAGATGAATCCCCTATATTTTTAGGACCAATATATTTGCATGGAGATTCTGATGTGACCACTTATCATACTTTTTTCTCTCATTTGCATTCTGTATTTAAAATAAAATAAATATTAAAAATATCATGTTTGGTAGTGACCAAGAAAAGGCTATAGTAAACCTATTCAGGAAATATTTAAATTTAATACTCATTTAATATGCACACGTCATTTAAAAGACAATATAAGAAAATATTTGTCGGAAAAACAAGGTGTAAATGCTTTTATGTCTAAAAAAATTATACAGGATATTTTTTCTTTTAATGGGATTTTATTTTCTCGGAATGACCAAATATATAATGATAAATTAAACGATTTATACAATTATTGTAATAATGAAAATTTAAATATTTTTTTGCCATATATAAAAAATAAATTTCAAAAAGTAATTTATGAACATGTTTACATTCCCCTAAAAAATAAAATAATAAATTGTTTATGGACAAATAACAACTGCGAATCTATGAACCATGTTTTAAAATCATATATAAACTGGAAACAACGTCCTTTAAAAGAATTAATCAAAAAATTAAGGATATCACAATGTTACAAGAAAAAGAATTTGAAAGATCCTTCTCAGGAAAAGGAGAATATTTTTTAAATAATGAATATCGCAATTATTTAATACCCGAATCGATAGATTATCATGATACATTAAATAATTTACTTAATAGTCAAAGCAAAGATAAATTACATTCATTAGATAAAACTTTATCTGTTTTAAAACCAAAAGGCTCAAAAAAACCACATCAGCGACGTAGAATTAAAGCAGAAAGGACTCGATAAAATATTTTTTATAAATTTTAATTCCTTATTTTTCCCCAATTTTTTCCTGCTCATAATCTATTTCATCAATATATATAATTTTATTATCCTAAATGTATATTTAAATCTGCCGAACAAATTATATTTTATGAACGCAATAATTATATTATAATAACATTATATATCAATTTGGTAAAAATAATTATGATTTATATATGAATGAATAAAATGAATTACCATCGTTATTAATTTATCTGATTAATAAAAATTGCAAAATTTAAAAAAGACTACTAATTTTTTACCAAAATATAGATAATGCTATAAAAAAAATCATAAATATTTTAGTCATCATGATAGAATATGGCGAAATTTATTTTTAAATATTATAATAAAAAATTTAAAGACGCCATCTAGCGGATAGAATATTATTTCTTTTACTTTAATAAATAAAAAATGTTATATGAGCAATTTTAATTTTATAAAAGTATTGAAGCTAAAATATCGAATAGATAATTTTTTACACCTGTCCAAACCTTTATCTTATTTATAAACTAATTCTCAATTAATATTATAAAAGTGAAAACCCACTGGAAAATGTTTGGAAATTAAATACATAAATATAAGCCGAGCGATATTTAGTAATAAATTTTTTTTATGTAATTAGCCGAGCGTAATTTAAATAATAAATGATTTATTATGTGGTTAGCCGAGCCACATTTCCCAATCGAGCGATATTTAGTAATAAATAATTTATTAAGCTGAGCGATATTTCCCAGTCGAGCGATATTTAGTAATAAATAATTTATCATGTGGTTTGTCGAACGACATTTACTAGCCGAGCTATATTTAGTAATAAATGATTTATTATGTGGTTAGCCGAGCGATATTTTCTAGCCGTGCAATATTTTCAGCCGAGCGATAAATAGACCCACCGCTGAAAAATCTGAAATAGAATTGATGATCTATATCAAAAAAATATTTTTTAAAATTTATAAGATAAATTATCATTTATTTTTTATTTATATCATATAGCAAATACATGTCTATATAAATATATTTGTTAATACCTAGTAAATTTATTAAAAAGGAAGGTAACAAGTCGGTACAGCATAATAAAATTAATATGTAATATATTACCAGAAGCCATTTTATAAGATATGACATAGCTTACGGTATTTTGATGAAGTATCTTTGATGTTATTAGGCATTTGCATGTTTTTTAGAAAATTTTATGTGTTAATGTTTACTGAAGAGTTTGGTTAAGCTGAAGATTATTTTCAAAACTTAATATATTATAATTTTAAGTAGAAATTATTAGGATAAAGAAAATTATCATTTAGGGAAACTTACTATGAAAAGGGATTATTTGAATCATTATCTTTTGCGATAGCTATTTCTAGGCAACAACGACAATGATATTTGTGAAAATTTATTGAATAAATATGAATAAGAATTTTCATAAATATTAATATTCAAAATTTCATACAAATGATACATTTTATTTCTTACTGCAATTTAAATTATTATTTTAATATGGATGTTGTTGCATCCTCATTTATTAAATTTATAAATAATTTCCATTTATTTGTAATTTTTTGATTATATGATGATCCAAATGACAATATTAATAATTAAATATAATAATTTTATACAAAGCAAGGATGTTAAGCATACATTAGAATAACAATACTTTAAAATAAAAATTTATACTGGGAAAAATTTAAGTGCCAAGCTGTGTGTTGCCTTTGTGAAATCTGCGACACACTGGCGTGATAACAATATATGGCGACGTTTTTTGGCTTGCTTATTGCCCATCAATGTCAGGGAGAGCAGCTTCATTTTTTGATCTGAAATCTTTCTAATTAAAAGATTTTTGCAAAATGAAATTTTCCTTTCTTATTTACGAATCATCAAAAAAATTAATTCTGGCAAAAACGGGCCATGTAGAAATACGCATTTAACTTAATTATTGTATTTATATATTTATAAATTTAAGGTCCTAAAAGGGCAAGAAGCAGCGTGTCGCCTAATGGACTTGTTACTAAACACGAGAAAAAATTAAATTCCGGATCTTCGCATAAAACGGTTTTTTAAAGACAAATAAAATGGAAAAAATTATAACTATTTTTTCCCTCGTTTAATTGTCTTTTCTATATTTGACTAATATTTTAGAGATCTCACAAATCAGCTTCGTTATCCTCCCAAAAACGTTCTAAACGTACACCAAAATCAGGTTATATTAAAATCATTTTCTTAGGTATTGGCAAACTTTACCCCTTCAGCTGTATTTTATATTCTAATAAAAATTATAATATTGTAAAAAATCAAATTTTAAGCAGGTATTATTTTCCAATGCTAATTTTAATTGAATATCATTTTGACGAGATGCATCCTAGCAAAAGAAGCCAAATTTTTCGTCAGATGGAATCTCAACTAATATTTTTTTTTATTCATTTATTTATTTTAACCAGAAATTAAACTTTGACCCAATTTTAAATAGAAATTTGATTGGATTTGAAATTTACTAATAATTTTTTTATCGACATTGAGATATAATCTTTGTGTCTTTGCCTATCCCACCATTATGTTAAATTTTAACGGTATATGTAGTGTTGCGTAATCGGCTAATTTTAGCCGACTAAAAAACGGCTTGGCTGAGATTTTAGGTGGAAAAATCGGCTAAGCCTAATTAGGTAAAGCCTAAAAATCGGCTAAACCTAATTAGGCTAAGCTTTAAAATCGGCTAAACCTAATTAGGCTAAGCCTAAAAATGGGCTAAGCCTAAAAATTGGCTAAAATAAATTAGTCAATTTGTTAAATTCAAAAAACTTATAAAATAACGATTATGACAATTGTCACTTTTCTATGGTACATCTTCACTAAATTTTTATTTAAACATCTTATTAATACTTATTATAAAATATTTTCTTCAAAAAAATTCAAAAAACTTATAAAATAACGATTATGACAATTGTCAATTTTCTATGGTACATCTTCACTAAATTTTTATTTAAACATGTTATTAATACTTATTTTAACTTATTGTCGTCAAAAAAATTAAAAAAACTTTAAAAATAACGATTATGACAATTGTCACTTTTCATTGGTACATCTTCACCAAATTTATATTTACACATGTTATTAATACTTATTTTAACCTATTTTCTTCAAAAAAATTCAAAAAACTTATAAAATAACGATTATGACAATTGTCACATTAAAATATTATCCTTAAAAAGATCATATAAAATCATCAAAAAAGTTTCATAAAATCCACCTCATTTAATAAAGAATAGATAATTTTAAAAAAATTATAAAAGATTTCACCTAAAAGATTGTTTAATTTATCTAATAAAATTTACAATATAATTTCTCAATAAAAGATGTATTTACAAAGAAGATTGTGAAAATCACTAATAAATTATATTAAAAAGAATATTACATTTTTACAATATAGCAGCATATTATTTTTTTTATTAAAATAACATCAAATAAATAAATTTATTTTCATTTCAAAATATAATAATATAAATAAAAAATATTAAATCATATCATGTTTATTTGTTGATAATAATAAAATATTTACATTAAATATAAATAAAATAAATTATTTTACTAAAATTAATAAATAATAATTAATACTAAGCATCGATGCAGAATTTTGACTAGTTTAATTTTAGCAGATTTATATTTTCTTAGCCGATTTTTAGGCTTAACCTAATTAGGCTTAGCCGATTTTTAGGCTTACCTAATTAGGCTTAGCCTAATAGCCTTAGCCGATTTTTAGGCTTAGCTTAGGCGTAGTTTTTAGCCGATTACGCAACACTAGGTATATGCTTTTTGGCTAGCACATAATTTTCATCTTCAGAAAGGATATATAAACCAGAGACCTGGAGAGATACCATTTACACGGCCCAGCCCAGATTTTTAAAATAATTTCTCCTCGGCTCGGGTTTTATATTTTCCGTTTTTTAAAATATATTATATTTATTTATAATTTTTATACAAATATTGATTTAAGATATTTACTATCCTTCGAAATTGAAAATGAATATATTAAAATGTTCGATTATAATATCACATTCACTATCAATATTTGCGTGATCTTCATCTTTGAATTTTTTGTTATTTAATCGTTTCTAATTATTTTTTTATTTGCAAATATGGGCACTATTTGATTGGCTAAAAATAATAATTTTTATTAACACATTTGAATAAAAAATAGCTATGATTTAGTAAAAGAAACGAATAGAATAGCTTCTTCCTGTGTTTTTTCTCATACATTTACCATTTCTAGGATATAATATTGACCTAGAAATCGAAAATATTTATTCTGGAGGTAGATGTGCCTATATGGATTTTAAAAAATTAAGTCCGATATTCGCATTGATTTATAATCTTTAACCAAATTTTATCCATATCTTACTTATTTTGTAGGTGTAAGATTAAGAAGCAATAAAAATGTTTTTGTAACAGGGTCATTCCATAACAAACCAACCACGATTCGGCCAACCCCCTTCGATTTTTAAAATTTGGTAAGCAAAGAAGGTCAATGTAACTAAGAAATAGCAAAATTTTTAGCCTCTTAACATTTATATTTTTGAAGATATAAGGATTCAAAGTGGCATAAATAACTTATTTTTATCATTATCTGCCTTCATTTAATTAAGCATATCTTAAAAACTACATAATTGTAAATAACAAATTTAATATCAAAATTTCGTACAAAGATTCTACTTTTTTTTCCCCAATTTCCAGCCATTTTTATAATGACTAAAAACGAGTTTTGGAAATAATACGATCTTCAATTTTTAAAAAAAATTTAATAGAAATTACTAAACTCTTCCTTTATATTTATAAAATGGTCTGGGACGCGGCCATCTTCATTCTCAAAATCGATAAAAATGTTTAGAAATAATATAAATATTTTCCCGAAAGGGGGCGTCTTTGTATAAAATTATAAATTAATCAGTAACAAAAGGGTGAAGAGTGGATTGAGCCCTATTCCAATGATAACTTTATACTTCATCCTGAAGTATAAATCACATAAAATTAAATATTAACCTTCGTATGATACAACGATTGTTGCGTTGAAATAAAAGAATGAAAGATTAATATGCCATTTCTAAGAATACATAGTTTTGCTTGTTACTCTGGTAAATCCTATTAAATCGCTTATCTATTGCTCTACATTCCGTTCTTTAGCTCTGTTAGATCAGTTGTTGGATCTATATTTCGCTCGTTAATCCATATTTAGGATTTTAGTGAGCATGGTTATTGAATGATTAATCAATTTTTATTTATTTTATTGATTGAAACACTCATTTATTGCTATTTTAATTTACAAGTGAGGCTTTATCGATAATAATTTCTATAATTGATTGAAAGCCCCATTTATTGTTATTTTCACTTTTAAGATGAATAATCCTTTAAATTATATCAAATTGTTCAAGAAAAACCATTAAAACTGATTAATATTCTATACAAAGACCCCCTATCGGGAAAATATTTTTACACTTTTTTATACATTTTTATTTTGAGAATGAAGATGCCGCGTCCAAGACCAATTTTTTTTATAAATATAAAGGAAGAGTTTAGTAATGTCTACTAAATTTTTTTAAAAAATTGAAGGTCGTATTATTTCCAAAAAATCGTTTTTAGTCCTTATATATTAAATAAAATTCCCGGAAATTGGAAAAATTTTTTTTTTATCTAAAGGTAGAATCTCTACGAAATTTTGATATTAAATTTGTTATTTACAATTATGTTGTTTTGAAGATATGCTTAATTGAATGAAGGCAGATAATGGTAAAAATACGTCATTTTTTCCACTTTGAACCCTAATATCTTCAAAAATATAAATGTTAGGAGGCTAAAATTTTGGCTATTTCTTAACTACACTAACCTTTGCTTACCAAATTTTTAAAAATCGAAGGGGGTCTGCTGAAAATCTCTTTTTTTGCTCATTTGACGTGGAATGACCAACATTGATTTAGAAAAATTGCAAATAATTAATATAATAAAATTAAGGTATTTTAAAAATTTGTTTCAAAAACATGTATTCAGGCGCGTAACCAATGGGGGGGGGGCCCCTCAATTAAAATTTTACAAATTTTGAATATCAATTTTCCAACATAAAACTTACTTTTTATAAATAAATTATATTAAAATTTCCTTTCCTTGTGAGTATATTAACATTATTCAAAAATATTAATAAAATGGAAATATTTTTTAGTCAAAGAAATTGAAATCAAACGGTTATTTATTTTATTATATATAATTATTTTATTAAATTCAAAATTATTAGTGAGTTAGAATTAATAAGTATTTTTAATAATATTTTAATTATTAATAAATATCTATAATTTTTTAAATATTTTACTTCCATTTTGTAGAATAGAAGAAATTGAAATAAAAAGTTAAATAAGGCTGAGCATGAAAAAAGTAATGTGTCGTCGTCAGAAGCTATATCATTTGAATTCAATTAATCAATCAGAGTTTTTGTAGAAATTTACAAAAACCAAATTTAGATTTGGTTCAGGTTATTGATTTGGCGAAAAATATATAGAACAGATAGATACAATAAGAATGAATATAGATGAATATTTTCATAATATTATCTACACGTTGAATCGAAGGCTAAATTTTATTATATAACACTAATTATACCTCGTCTAGCACCTAGACAATTATTGAGATGTAAAATAAATATGGGCTCAACTGAAGAATATTATAAAATATCCATTTTCATCCCATTCTTAGATACTTTTTTATCGCAAATAAAAGTACGGGTTTTAGATAAAAAAATAAGTTTCAAATTTTATTACCCAAAGATCCTTCTTCGTTTTTTAATGCCACTATTGGTAAAATTAAATATTTAGCAAAATTTTATTCCTATGATATTGATACTGAAATAAATTTAATCAGTGAATTCGAATTGTGGTATAAATATTTATTATGTTTAGCTATTTTACCTGGGCATGCTATTGATGCGCTCAATCGGTGTAAAGAAACCTTGGCTCAATTTCCTAATAATTTGAAATTGCTTTATATTTTTGCATGTTTGCATAACAACATGTACGAATGAAAGAACTTTTTCCAACTTGAGAAGGTTGAAAAATATTTACGAAGTACTACTTCCGAATCTCTTCTAAATGGGTTAGCTCTGTTAAATATCCACAGAGATTTGGTTCCAACGACAAACGAAATTCTTGATGAATTGGCAACATTCCTACGAAAATTAAAAATCACATTATAATTTTAGTATTTAATAAAAATTTTTGTATAATATTGTATTTGATAAGAAGTTAAAAAAAACTTGTTTTTTAAATTATTTTCTAGTCAATATTTTATACACACTAAAAAAATTATATTCTACTTATATTGTATGTATGAGAATTTAAGATGAGGCTAGTTTTTAAAGCAAATTTTATAAAAAAAATGACATTAAAATTTATTTAAACTTTACATTTAAAAAAACTTTATTAAATATAATATACCTGACTAAATAATAAAAAATAGGAAGCCCTCAAAAATCCCCCCCCCCCCCCCCCACCACCATAAGAAAATCCTGGATACGCCACTGCATGTATTTATCAAAATTTGGGTAAGTAACATTCATAACGATTTATTAATATAAGGCAATTTTTTTTTATTGTTTGATATAAAGTATTGTATAGTTTTCGGCTTCGTCATATAAGCAAGTTCGCGTAAAAGCGCCTAGGGTTGGTCAGTAATGCGAAACTAATAGGGCTGTGCCGATATTAAATATCGGATCGGTACCAATATTTAGCATTTCCCAAAAATATCGGATCGGACCGATACCTGTAAAAACCCCGATCCGATTCTTTTACTAAAAATGCAATTCTTAAAACTTTTGAGTAATGAAACTGAATTATTATTACATCATATTTATTATTTTTTTAATAAAAAATATTTAAAAAAAATAATAAATTTTTCCGAGTTTCAGTGAGTTTCTATTTTACATTAATAATATTTTCTAAATAATTTTTTCTTAAACAATGCAAATGTTATTTATTTTTTTAAATAGATTTTAAATTTTTTTTATAAAAATAGAAAGGAACACCCAAAGTTTTATTTATTTTTAATTTTTTAAAAAAATAACACCAATTTTATTATTTATACTTTAAATAAAAGAATTATTTTAAATATGGTTTCTGAAATGGAAGATAAAGAGAATTTTGCAGAATGCGTTATCTGCGGAATTCTAATTTCACGGGGAGGAATACTGAAAAATTCATTTAATACAACGAATATTAGGAAACATTTAAAGTGATTCCGTAAAACGGAATTCGAAGAGTGAATACAAAAAGAACGAGAAATATTAAAAAACAAATCAAATTTTTTAAAAAAGTGCCCTCAAAGTCACCCAACAATATCAGCCATTCTTAATAAAACTAATATTTGGAAATATTCTGATCCTTTACCTGAAAATCTAGATATTTATTTAAAATCTAATACATTATAATTTTATATGTTAAATATTATAATTTTATAAACCAACAACATAAAATGGATATATTATTATATTTATTTTATCTATTATAATATAATTTTTTTAAAATTATAGTTGAAATAAAAAAATTAAATTAAATGCATAATTCTTTTGCATAAAAAATATTGGTTTCTTAATTACATTTGGTTCAAAGAGGGGTGATGAAAATCAATATAAATATCGGATCGGTTTTGAACCAATATCTGATCGGATCGGTGAAAAATATGTGGATCGGCACAGCCCTAGAAACTAGTATTTAAAATCAGGGGTGGCAAGTCAGTCAATTGACCGAGGGAGTTTTTGACCTGGTTAAATACTCAAAAATGTTATCGGTGAATATTAATATGTATTTAAAGCAGGTTTATCAATCTAGTTAGGTTACAATTTATTTTAAATGTATTATCAACATTGATTTAATTATAGTCTTATTTACTAGTTGCAAATTTAGATTACATAATGTTCATTTATTTGGAAAAGATGGGCATCGTCAATAAAATATAAGAAGCAAATCAATACAAAAAAGCTTTGAAATCAGCTGTTGAAGAAGTTAGATACTAATAAATATTTTGAATGAAAAATTTTAAACTATTCTTTAACATTTAGCTATCTTATAGTTGTAAATGCAAATGGATAAATGTACTTTGGCTACGCACCATGCTTAATTTGGAAAACACACAATACAATCATACCCTAATTTTCTAATGTCTCTACCTTAAGATAAAAAATTAAGGGTACGTTTGAAAAAGAGAAATAATCTAAATACATAAGCTCACCTGTTCGTTATTAATCGGATCCCCAATAAAAAGGGAACATCTGTGATAATATTAAGAATTTGGCATTACAAGGTGATTATAATCAAGATATCTTAAGTGTTATCATATTTCAGAAGTAAAAGACCGATATATTTAATAGCTTAAATATGTGGAAGATAATAACTTTCATAAAAAATAATCCCAGACTCAAATTCTTACATTACTTCTTTTTCAGAAAGAAATTGATCGGTTTGGTGTATATTCATACAAAGAAAAGAAATTGATTGGATCTCGACAACTAGAAATTGATAACTGTATTTATAACCTATTGATTAAAATTATTAGATAAAACGATAATAATGAATAAGATCGGAACAAGACTCTGTCATGGAGAAACATTAATTATAGAATTTAAAAAAATATAATTTGATATTACATATTTATTTTTTACTAAGTTAATATTGTCTAAGAAAACATTTATTTGAATCAAATATCGGTCAATTTTTGTTTTACATTTAAGTTTTAGAAAGTATATATTTTTATTATAAACTGTAAATCCACATTCTTTATTTAAATATTAAATTTATTACCTAAGTTATCCAAAAAATTATAAATTATTTTAAATCATATTTTATTCTTAAAATGAGTATTACCGAAAACGAAAGTAGAAGTTTTTTTTTGAAGATGAGGAAGATTTAGTAATTGTAGAACAATAGTTTCTATTAAGCTATTATGTTTGTAAGATATTTTTGCCATTATGATGTGTCAACACCATCTAAATTTAATTTGAGAATATGAGGAAATTTTTTCAAAATATCAAAAAATAATAATATAGTTTGAGCTAAATGTAATATCTGCTCAACTAAAAATAAATAATCATAAATGAAACGATTTCAATTCCAGGTATTTATTATAAGCTCTGCAACATTATATATTTTATGGCTAATATAGAAATATTATTTATGTTGAAATAATTGATAGTAGTGCTAAGATGTTTATGTTACATTCAGTATTGTCATGATGTTGAATACGATTTGTTATGGTCTGTGTAGTATCTAATTCATATAACTGTGGATAGGTAGGCTGGGTAGGTGAGATGTGTGGTGATATATAAAACTGCTATGATTCGCGCTTGTTCTAGCTCGTTTCGCCAAAAGTTTAAACAAATCATCCCTAACATTTATTCTAATTAGGCTCTCTTAATAACTGAGCATAAACATGTAATACCTCTATTAGTATTCTTACCTCCACCACAAATTATCGTTATAACCCGTTACCCCCCACTGTTTTAAACATAAAATTACTATGATTCGCCCTTGCGCTAGCCTTAGTATCTTTACCTCCACCCCAAAATATTGTTATAACCCGTTACCCCCCATTGTTTTATAACATAAAATTACTATGATTCGTACTATCTCTACCCGGATTTGCTAAAAGTTTAAATACATCTTTTTTAACAATTATGCTGATAAACCCTTAATAACTACTTGCGGGCCTATGAATGTAGTTTATCAGTTTTGTTTCTCTTTAAATTTTATAGCTGAATGACCTACTCTAAATTCATGTATTATTTCCATAAGGGGAAAGTTAAACTTTACAGAATCTTTTATCTAACCCCTAAGACTTACATTAGCATTTTATGCTACATATACGTTCCACAATTCAGCTGTAGCGTTTGCTTCTATGGATGCTCAAATAGCAAATATCTGAGTTTACTCATAGTGTACCTAATTGCTTCAAAGTGCTGGCCAAATATATCACTGTACATCTCACCTATACCCTCCACCTAATACTCAGCATACCTATTCACAGTTATATATATTAGATACCACACAGGCCATAGCAAATCATATTCAACATCCTGCCAATACTGAATTCGCCATAGATATAATGAAAGATTTAGATAAGTTAATAGGGGAAATTAATTCTTACACTTCTTTTAAAATTTTAGGTAAGGTTAAACAGTCTGCCTTGGCATTTGCTACCAATTCTAATACAATAATACCTAACCTTAATATGATCTATAGGGGAGATCGTTCTAGCCACCACCGCCTTTATAATCTACTTTCTATGAATGATGTAGCCATATTTTCACAAATGGATGGCGAACCTCCTTTTAAAAGAGATATAAAATTTTATCCTATATTAATGGCAACGATCTAATTAAACTTAACGTTTTAAGTTCAAATTTAGATCCCATGGTATATCCAATACTACTTCCCCGTGGTGAACCAGGGTCGGCGCCTGATATATTTGATGAAGGGTTTGAAATTCAGCAAGGTCGAAAATATCTATGGTACAATGATTGGTTCCATGTCAATTCAGCGATCGCGAATGTCGTTTATCGCGAATGAATTTTATAGCGAAACTTTTATCACGAATCCACATTAGCGAATACTTTTCCGCGAAAACAATATAGCGAAACAAATATCGCGAAACAAATATCGCGAATTTTTTATAGCGAAACTCTTATCGCAAAACTTTTAAAGCGAAATTTTTATCGCTAAAATTTTATAGCGAAGTCAATATCGCGCATGAATCGCGAAGACAATATAGCGAAAACTATTTCGCGAAATATAACGCGGCCTATTATTATTTTTTATTTTTATTAAAATAATTTATTTTATTTATATTTAATGTTAATATTTTATTTATCAACAAATAAACAAATTATATGATATATGTTTTTTATATATATTATTATATTATGAAATGAAAAATGGATTTCTTTTATTTGATATTTTTTAATAAAAAAAATGATATGCTACTATTGTAATATTATTTTTGTTACAATTTATTAGTGATTTTACACGTCCAAAATTTTAAGCAAAAAATATTTTTTGAAGTTCAAAAAGATTTTTAAACATATTTTGATAAAAATTTTAAATCTTTTTTTAGGAATTATTTTGTGAATTTTTTTAAAATGAACAATCTTTTAGGTGAAATCTTTTATAGATTTTTTTATCATTTTTGTAGTACCATATAAAAGTGACAATTGTCATAATCGTTATTTTTAAAAGTTTTTAAATTTTTTTGAAGCAAATGGGCTAAAATATAAAATGCTAACATGTTAAAATAATATTTCAGTGAAGATGTACCCTAGATAAGTGACAATAATCATCATCGTTATTTTTAAAGTTTTAGATTTGTTTGACGCAATTGGACCAAAATATAAATTGTTAACATGTTAAAATAAAATTTCAGTCGAAACAAAAAAATAAATCGATATTTTCATTCTCATAATCGTTGCTCCTTTTATCCTACTTAAAATTTGATTAAAATATGCAAATTAAAGATAGTTGTAACCTATGTTAAATTCTAAACTCCTAAGATATGGATTCACAATCTTATTCCTTTAATTAATAAATTTACCTTGCATTCACAGTTAACAAATATTTTTGTATACTCGTAGCAAAATAGTGCTGAGTCTGAATCCAGAGAAAGAACTTAAAAACCATATGAATATTATTTAGTAATATGATACAATCACAACATCCTATAAATTTAATGTTAAGATTTGATTATGGTTAAAATGGATTAAATATATTTTAACCCATTTACATCAAAGAACTTTAAAAATAACGATTATAAAAATTGTCACTTTTCAATGGTATATCTTCATGAAATTTTAATTTAGCATGTTTACAATCTATATTTTTACCCATTTGCAACAAAAAAACCTTATTAACAACTATTATGACAATTGTAACTTATCTATGGTACATCTTCACTGAAATTTTATTTTAACATGTAAGCAATAATATTTTTGCCCATTTGCGTCTAAAAAATTCAAATAATTTAAAAAATAACGATTATGACAATTGTCACCTTTCTATGGTCATCCTCATGAAATTTTAATTTAACATGTTTACAATCTATATTTTTACCCATTTGCGTCAAAAATTTTTTATAAATAACGATTATGACAATTGTCACTTATCTAGGGTACATTTTTACTAAAATTTTATTTTAACATGTTAGCAATATTTATTTTAGCCCATTTCCGTCAAAAAAGTTATAAAATAACGATTATGACATTTGTCACTTTTTTATGGTACATCTTCATGAAATTCTAATTTAACATGTTTATAATCTATATTTTTATCCATTTGCGTTAAAAATATATAAAAACTTTAAAAATAACGATTTTGACAATTGTCACTTATCTAGGGTACATCTTCACTGAAATTTTATTTAAATATATTATCAATACTTTTTTGGCCCATTTACGTCAAAAAAAGTTTAAAAATATTGATTATAATAATTGTAACTTATCTAGGGCACATCTTCACTGAAGTTTTATTTAAACATGCTAGCAATATTTATTCTAATTCAAAAAACTTTAAAAATAACGATTATGACAATTGTAAGTTATCTATGGTACATCTTCACTGAAATTTTATTTAAACATATTAGCAATGCTTACTTTAGCCCATTTACGTCAAAAAAATTCAAAATAAACAACTATTATTACAATTGTCACTTTTCAATGGTAGAACTTCATGAAATTTTAATTTAGCATGTTTGCAATCTATATTCTTGCCCATTTGCAACAAAAAAATTGAAAAAACTTTATATACAACGATTATGACAATTGTCACTTTTCAATGGTAGATCTTCATGAAATTTTAATTAAGCATGTTTACAATCTATATTTTTACCCATTTGCAACAAAAAAATTCAAAAACTTTATAAACAATGTTTATGACATTTCTAACTTTTCAATGGTACATCTTCACTAATGGTACATCTTCACTAAAATTTTATTTTAACATGTAACTTATATTTTTGCCCATTTACGTCAAAAAATTGTTAAAAAACTTTAAAAATAATAATTATGACAATTGTCGCTTTTATATGGTACATCCTAATTGAAATTATAATTTAACATGTTAAAAATACATATTTTTGCCCATTAGCATTAAAAAAATCTAATATGTTTAAAAATACCGATTATGATAATTGCCATATTTCCAAGGAACATCTTCATTGAATTTAAACATCTTTACAATATAAATGATATTTTTACCCTTTTGAGTCAAAAAATTTCAAAAATCTTACAAAAACGAATATGACAATTGTCACATTAAATTATTTTCCTTAAAAAGATCATTTAAAATAACATAAATAAGTTGAATATAAATATTTAAAAAAATTATTTAGAAAACCCACCTCTTTTATAATATTTAAGAAATAGATAATTTTACGATAAAAAAAACTATAAAAGATTTCACTTAAAAATTGTATATTTATAATAAATTTCACAAAATAATTCCTCAAAAAAAATATATTTACAAAGAAGATTTAAATTTTTTTATCAAAATATGTTCAAAAATCTTTTTAAACTTCAAGAAATATTTTTTACTTAAAATCTTGGGCGTGAAAATTATTAATAAAATGTAACAAAAATAATATTACAATAGTAGCATATCATTTTTTATTAATTCGTAATATATTTATTGTTTCGCGGTAATGCGCTCGCGATAATGACTTCGCGCAAACATATTCGCGATAAAAATTCGCTCTAAAGTGTTCGCGTAAAACGTTTCGCTAAAATGTATTCGCTCTAATAAATTCGCGGTTAAGGTTTTGCGGAAATAAATTCACGATAATGGCTTCACGAAATTGTCTTCGCTATAAATGTTTCGTGATAAATTCGCAGAATTGGTTTCGCGATTTTACCTTCGCGATAAAAGTTTCGCTGAATTGACCTGATACGACAATGTTTAACCTTGCGCCAAAATATTTTAAACTCTCTTAGTGCGGGCCGCCTAACAGCACGAGTATTATTCATAACATTCACTTGCAATCTTACTTGGCCTAAAATAACTGATAATCTTTTTGCCGACCAACCCAACGATCAGACATAATTTGTAGGGGTTTAAAAATTAAATTAAGTGCGTTTTTATCGGATATCCTTAATAATATTTTGCAAATCATTAGCCTATGATTATACCATTGAATTTCTAAAAAGGGACTTGCCCTATGTCCATTTGTTATTTACACTATAGGAAAATAAAATTGAAACATACTAGACAGACATAAAAATCCCAAATTATTCATTATTGTTACAAGTTATATGATGCATGGGCCCTGTGAATTATCAATCCTCGATCACCATGTATGAATAAAGGCATATGTACAAAAAACTTTCCTAAGGATTTTCATAATGAAACCAAATCAAACATTAATGGTTACCCACTATAGAAAATAAGAAATTCAGGTACTGTTTTGATATCCGATAAACCGAAAGACAATCGGTTTGTTATTTCATACAATTTGTACTTCTAAAATATAACGCTCACATCAATGTTGAAACTTGTACAAAGGCTATGATTGTGCCAATATAGCATTAAGTGTAGATTCACCCTACTAAGCATAACGAAAATTAAAAATCACTTAAATGCACGGTATATTAGCTTATGTGAACCTATGTGACCCTTATTATAATTTCCTATGCATGATCGTACCCATGCTATTATTCGCTTAGCTGTTCATATGCTAATGAAACACTCAATTTATTTATGACTGGGTCATGAGAAAGCGACTATGAAAATAGCCCTTTCCAAAAATACAACTCTTACTGTATTGTTTATCCTAAATCAGATTTCCCCATGCGCTAGACAATACCTCTATGTTGATATACCATACCTACCTTCGTTTACTTCTCCATGTTCCTGGAATTTTTAACGAACTTCAGATGGTATATTGCTTTATACTTTTAAGCAGTATGCTACTAAGAGATCATTGTTATCTGATGATAATGAGTGGGAACAGTGTCTTGATTAAACATCCTTATTCCAAATGCCCTTTCAGTTACGCCATACCTTTTATATGCTTTTTCGGGCCCCCGCAAAACTTCTTTATTTGGTCTAAAATAAAGTAGATTTTTAATAGACGATGCTAGATAATACTGAAACAATTGCTACTAACCTGGCTTTTCATGATATTTCAAATACTCTCATTTTCCATGGGTTCAGTTGCTAAGATTTTAATCTCCCTACTCCTGACCCTATTCCTCAATCTAAATTATATGACCCAGTAACGGAAGCAAAAACCACATTATTAATGTTAACCAGGTTGAATTCTTTACAGCGGTATGCTTTTGACCAGGTTATCCAATTGACGATACATCGTGTTTTACTAGATATTTTTATATTGATGGCCCCCGTAGATCAGGCAGAACATATCTGTACAATATTATAATGCATTTTTCGAGGGCAAAATTAAACTGTATTTCCTTTTACTACTACAGGTATATCTTCCATCCTACTAATTGTTGGAAGGATCCACAGCGGTTTTAAGCATTACCTATTTTAGGCGCTTCTATTTCCCTTATGAGACCTATATCACCACAGGCTCCCGGAACTTAAATTGGCTTATTTAATTATAGACGAGGTATGATGACAAAACATGCTTTACAATGTATAGATTTGTTATTTAGGGATATTATGCAAATACCTACACCCTTAGGTGACAAAGGTCTTCTATTTTGAGGAGATTTTAGACAAACAGTTCCTGTTATCCCTAGGGCAACTAAAACATACATAAGAAAGTCATATATTAAATCTTCTCCCCTGTGGTATATTTTTCATCAACTATTGGCCTGGTGGTAAGGTTGAAAATTTAACATTTAAAGGTATATAATCTTTTTAAATTTTATAACTTTAAGTTGATAGGAAAACGATCATATCTTGATTACCGAGATTATATATTAGATAGTTAAAATACATTTTTTAAATATTTTCTATATTTATATTCAAACACATTTTTTTGAAAATTTGCCCAGGAAGCGCCTCCAAATTTTGATTTTTAAGGGCACCAATTTTAAAATTGATACGTGTATACTTCATTTATACTAGAATATTTTTTCATTTAATTTCGAGAAATATTTTAAAAAAATACTCAAAACGAAATAAATTTTATTTGAAAGCGAACAGATTCTTGAATAAAACGAAATATTTTTTCTATCTTTTGGACTCTCTACCCTGCTTCATTCATTGCTTATTCCAGTAACTGAAATTGGTCAGAGCAATAATATTATCATTTTTGCTCCAAAATCATTTATTTTTTTCTGAATAGATTTCACAATATTGATTTTAAAACATATAAATTTAATTTTTATAGATCATTCTGCAACTATATCTCACTTGCATAACCAACCTCTTAAATCGAAAGAAAGGAAACTAAAGAAAAAAACCAAGGTAAGATCAATTTATTTAAATTGTGATTTCTATTACGGTCTATTGTAATAAACCAATTAATACTTTTTAATTTTACTATTATTTTCTATAAAATTCAAGGAAAAAAGGTCTACCTTCCCCTGCACAAAACTTAGAATGAGGACAAAAAATAGTAACGCCGAATCGCTCTTGGCCACCCCTTCAGCAGCTATAACCGATGATATAAAAATTTCGATAAAATCAGCGGATAATCAGTCGAGCCGGCGCCGTCGCTTTTCCCGAACGCAGGAAAATGATTCGTTGACTTTGAAATCTAATCGAAAGGCCTATCGTCGCTCTGATCTAACTGCCAAACAAACTACTGCTCCTGATGCCTTAAGTAAGCTGCATATCATTGCCTAAATATTATGGTATAGACGCATACTTAGATGTTAATTTTTACCAATACTACTAACCAGCGTTTGGATCTTGAACGAAAACGGGGTCGGTTCTGAATATTTTAAAAAAGTGGTTCTAGTTCAAATTTGGAAAGTAAATCTGACGGAGTTCCTGTTCCAAACTCTGATAAATAATAGAAAAAAAGTCAAAAACACAAAGTAAACCCTCTAAAGCCACATCTATATTAATCTCTTTTGTGTATGTTTTTTCAATAAACATTAAGCACTACGTAAACTATAAAAAATATATAAATAGCAGTATTGGCTAAAAATAGGTATCTATTAGTGAATTTATTGAACATTATTAATTAAAATCTTGATGATCGATTAAGACAATTAATTAGGCAATTTTTAGATAGGTAATTTTGATTAATACAAAATAAAATATATGTAGAAAGTTATGAGTCTTATATTCGATTGAAAATCTAGATTGTATGTATTTGTATGTATTGACCTTGAATTTGTTTGCTGATATAATCTTTTAAAGTCTATGAATGAGATAGCGATATTAGTTTTTTCACAAGGTGAGAAACTTTTGTTTCAACTCTTTTTAGGATCCTTCATAATATGCACATTGTAACAAGTATAAAACATATACGTTTTTTTAGATAACAACTCAGACGCGACCATAACTAATACTCTCATCCTTTCCGTTCCTCCCTCCGAACCTTTTAATATTGCCTCTTTAAAATCGGCTCCCAAAAATCGTCATCAGGTTTGTATAAATTCGCAACAAATTTAGAATCATTGAAATTAAATATGTATATAATTAATATATCTGTTTATCATCTTTCATATTAGGTGGTGTCCTTTAACTTTGATAATCAGTTGTATCCTATAATGGTAGGCTTTATTAAGCATAGGTTTGGCGGGCAAAACTATTTTATTTTATAAGATCTAAAATTTATTATAATTTTCTTTAAATATTTTTAACGTTCTATATATTTACATTGGCCAGGTAACGTTGGAACTTGTTTTATATGGGCCCGGCAAAAAAAATAACAGGCCAGGCATGCAAAAATTTGGGATTGCCTGGTGTGCTTAATAATTTATAGGAAAAAAAAATTCTGAAACATAAATTTTTTAAAAAAGTATATTTTATTTTGCTTATAATTTCAATGATTAAATGACCTGCTACTATGATCATTCATAAATAAAATTTTTCTTTCCTAAACTTTGTGTTTTTTTGTTAAAATAAGATAATCATGGAACCTAAATCTTCAGCATTATTGGCTATGTAGTAATAAATTGAAACCGGTGTAACGTGTGATTATGATCTATGAGATTTCGAAATTCACATCATAATCCCACAGATGGGTTGTGAGATTTTGACATTAATGGCCCCCAATGTTTTTGAAGCGTTGAATCTAAAATAAAAATTTTCATGACATAAATTTATTAATATTAAAATATAGAAACATAAATGGTATAAAACCTAACTTTTTAGTAATTATATTCTATGTTTAGAAGAAAATTTTAATAATAATTTCCAAGCGATATATTGTTTCATTTCAAGAGCTCATCTATATATTTTTAGCTTTAGGTAGAATAATGGGAGATATAAATATTTTTAAATAATTATATAGTCAATCATTTTTAACCTTATAACTATGGTGGTCTGGTTGGTGTGAATTTCATTGCTTACCCTTAGGTTTGAATCCACGTACACCCAAAAATTTTTATGGTTTTTTTTCACATTAGATGGGAGTTACTAGACTATCAAAACAATAATTCAAATCCCGTTGGTATCCATTATTTTTTAAATTTTAGTTTACTTCTTTTTAAATTTATCAGCACGGTTTATCTCTCATCTGTATTTTATATTTTTAGTCTGTATTGGCAATATATTAATATTACTATTATATATTATTTTTTATAATTGGAATGTTTGGTAATATTAAGTAAGCCAACTTAAATGAGAGAGGCTCATATATTTATTAACATAACTTATAAACAAAGATCCTCACTAACATTATTCTTATACAATAATATGAAATATATAGAATAAGATTGTAATAGAAATTTTTAGAAAATTAAGAATCATGTAAGTATATTTATAGAGAAAAATAAGTTTCAAATTAAAATGTATTATATAGAAATGTTTTCAGTTTGACAGTTTCATTCAAATCTGACCTTTTAAGTTTGAATTTAAGCTACGCATATTGAAATATATGAGATTTAAAAAAATCCATGAGATTTAGAAATATTGATTAGCCATGAAATTTTGAAAATTTAAATGGCCTCCAATATATTTGAAGCGATAAAATTCAAAATCTCATGAATTCACTTTCATACGATATTAGCCGTAAGATTTTGATGGTGTGAGATTTCAAAATCTCACGGTTTTCACCTTCACACGTTATACCGGGATGGGTACAAATTTAGGGCTGGGCAAAAATTAAATTCCAACTGTGCCAGGCTTGAAAATTTTGCCATTTGCACTATATATATACACAAAAAATAAAAAGGTAAAAAAAAAATAATAAAATAAATTAAATATAATTTAAAAGGTAAGAAAATACCATGTCAATTAAAGAAAATAAATAATGTTAATATAAAGGTTAGTTAATAACCCCTTTGAACCAAGCATTGTAAACATATTACTTGAAAAGGTAATTTATTTGATCTCAAATCTTCAGTTCATATCTAAAATTTCGCAAATTTTGTTTTATAATTTTTAAATTTTTTTGGCATGGGTTATAATTATCCTCAGAATTTTTTATATAAGCATAAAAAATTAATATAAATTTTTAGTTTTATAAAGTTTGAAATATGAAATCTATAAAAAGAATGAATAGAAATGGAGATACATCAATTCGAAATCTTAATCTAAGACTCTACAAGAGTAATAATATTTAACATTCTCCTCCTTAAGATGAATCTTGTTAGTTTTTTTGTATCTATAGAAATGTTTCTTTTCATCTAACCTTGTTCTAACTTAATTTTTGACTAGCTCTTACCTTATCGTTCATTATTCCACGCAAATTTCATTTATTTGAATAGTCAATTTTATTATAATAATTTTTGTTTATTATAGAAGGTAAAAAGATAAAATTTTATAAAATAAAGTAATAATTAATAAAGTTTTGCCTAACCATTTATTTAAGTTATTTTCATATTTCTCTCGAGCAAATATTCAAAATGTTATATATAATATATTACAGATTTATCATCCAAAAAAGGAAAAGTCCCAATCAAAAAAAAGTAAAGGGTCTCATCAAAAAAGAAAAAGTGTTAATCAAAAATGGAAAATTCTCAAAGGCTTAGGAAAAAGTCCGATCTCCAATCAAAAAAGAAAAATGTTTAATAAAAAAGGAAAAGTGTCAATCAAAAAAACGAAAAGCCCAAAGGCTTAGGGTCTGATCAAAAAAGGAAAAGTGTCAAATAAAAAATGCGAAAAATGGAAAGGATCAATCAAAAAAGAAAGTCATAAAAGGAAAGTAAGTGCCAATCAAAAAGGAAAATCATTAATTTTTTTAATATCTTAGTCATTTTTTATTTATCTTTTCCTCTTCTCATTTCTGATCATTCTTTTTTTTAAGATTATTTTTATTTTTAAAATTTCATTTAATTTTTATTTCTCATTAGCATATAAATTTTTTTAAAATATTTTTTGCATATCAAATTATTTCATTACAAAGTAAGAAACAAAAATTTATATTAATCATTAATAATTTCCCCTCTTCTACAAATTAGAATATAGGTCTCCATATTTCTAAATATATTCCTTGCATTCTCCTCAGGATATTCCTCTCTCTCTCCATGCTCTATAAGACGAATTAATTCCTCCTCGTTATTGGGATTTTGATTTCTAAAAAAATCCTTCCATTGAAAAAATACATTTTCAATTGGATTAAGATAAGGATTGTAAGGTAGTAAATATTTTATTGTATGACCTCTTCTTTCTATCGATTCCCTAATTGTATGGTTATGATGAAATGAAACATTATCCATCATAAAAATCATATTCATCATGTTACCTTCTTCAAAATGATTTAATATTTCATTTACAAAGTTGTTAAAGTATATAGCGTTTCAGCGACCATCAAGAACTTCGAATCTGAATATTCCTGCAATTGTGAGAGCAGCAATGATACAGCAATGATAGTATAATTCATTGTCTTTATCCCTTGACTTGAACATTTTTAATAGCCTTTTTATTTATTTGTTAATATCCATATAACCGCCTCATTGATATTGAAAACCCACTCTCATAGATAAATATTAATTTTTCTTTTATATAGGCTATATCAATAAACCAATTCGCGTATTCTTTGCGAATCTCGATATTTGATTCGGTATTTTCAATAACTGAACGTAGTGATACTCTTTTAAAGCTATCTCTAAATCCTGAGAGTAACCATGATACCGTATTTTTTGATATTTCCACATCATATCTTTCTTTAATCATTTCACATAACCTTCTTAAGGATAAAGTGCAATCCAAATTTATACAATTTAATATATATTCTTCCTGTTATTGATAATTTCTTGTGTGCACGTGAATCTCCTTTGGGCAAACTATATTTTATTCCATTTTTGAGATGGGAGTATTTAATATTTGTCACTATCTTATAGCTTACTTTAAAAAGTGAAGCTATATTTTTGATGCTATCCTTTTTAACGCGTCAATTATTAGAGCTTTTGCTTCACTGTTAATGTTTTTTCCCCTTGTTTTTGCCTTCATATTTTTTTTTATAAAACAAAAAAAAAATTTCCTTTTAAAATATATACTCAACAAATGGAATGAATGACAAAAAAGATTAAAATCTTTTAGATTATAGCAATTACCTCATTTTACGTTTGATTATTCATAAATCAAAAAATATAGTTTTAAAAATAATTAGAAAAAAATTATTTACTTGCTCAAAAGTATTGAATGTTTCTTGTATAAATATTAAAATTTTAAAAATAAGAATTTAAATATGTTTATATTTTATTAATTTACATATCGTTTGGTATTACAGTTCAAACTTATTTAATTTTAAAAAGGTACATTATAACCAAACGTTTAATTTAATTTAGCAAATGTTATTGAATAATTTGATATGTAACCATTTTCATGAAATATTAGTTTTAACATGTTTAGAGTTCTATAGACCTCATTATTACTCAGGGTTTAAAAAAAATTGCCTCAACATCATTTCGGCATAGGATTTACCGGTAGTCGCATTTGGAGTATTTCGGTGAGTAATTAAAACATTCGCTAAATTTAACTGGTCCGAAGTTCCACCTCTCATTCCAACACGTCTTTATCGTACGTAAATAACGTCAGCCAAACCATTCGATTTGGAGCTATAAGGGGCTTATCTAAAATGATTTATATTGTTTTTAAAAAGAAACGTATTCAGATCCAGTAACTGACTGAGACAATGTAACGAGGTAAACCAAATCTAGCTAAACAATTACGCAGATTATTTACTACACTCGTCAAAATAATATGTGTTAAAGTTGCAACTTCAACCCATTTGATGAAAGGGTCTACGCAAATTATCCAATACTTTCCAGATACGGACTGCCAAATCAATGTGTATTCGTTCCCAAAGTCGGGTAGAATGTTCCAATTATATAACGGAACTTCTCTGTCTCCCGGTCTTCCTTCCTGACAACTCTTGCAGCTTTTGATGAACTCTTCAACATCAGGATCAACATTCGTCCTAAAGATATAGTATCTGCATAAAGATTTCATCCCCACTATCTCAGGATGTTTTTAATGGATAACAATCCAAAACCTCTTTTTTTAGATTATCAGGAATAATGATTCTATCATTAAAAAATAATAATCCTTCTTCGAAAGAAATATTATCTTTGATGAATTTTTTTAAACTTTCCGAATAATTATCAATATGCCAATGATTTTTAATTAATTTAATGATCTCTTTTAGATTGCTATCATTGATTGTTTCACTTATAACTTTACTTCGAGTGAACGATAAATTTTCTTTTAAATTTATTTTTACTTCTCTAATTTCATCTTCAAATTTTTTTTAACTTCATTAATTTTTTTCTCTCTACCCCCAAACGGGACAGAGCGCCGGCGCATCTGTTTTGATTACCAGGTCTATAAATTATCTGATAGTCGTAATTTAAAAGCTTCGTCTCCCACCATATTAAACGATTATTTGTTATTTTATTAGGTCTCTTTTATCACCTAAGATATATTTTAAAGGTTTATGATCTGTAACCAAAATAAAAGGTCTTCCATAAATATATTGATGAAACTTCTCGATAGCGAACATGATCGCTAAGCCTCCCGATCAATGGTGGCTTAATTCTTTTCATCCGCCGAAAGTGTCCTCGATGCATAAGCAATCGGTTTCTCCTGGCCAGTAAGAAATCGGTGTGCAATAACAGCTCCTAGACTAGTGTTGTTAAACGGTTCGTTTTAAGCCGATTTTTAAAAACGGCTAACTCAATATTTCATCCAGAATAATAATACGCAAGATGGAAGATTTTGTTTGCAGAAGGAACAAAGGTTTGGACATCTATTAGCGAAATCTCAAGGCTTAGTCAATATTTTTCTGGCTAAAATATTGAGTTAGCCGTTTTTAAAAATCGGCTCAAAACGAGCCGTTTAACATCACTATCCTAGACCATCTTCGGAAGCGTCACAAGAAATCACGACGAATATCGGCTGAGTAAGGAATTATTATATCTTCTTTTGATAATATTTTTTTAACTTTATTAAATATTTCATTTTCTTTAGCTGACAAAAACAAACTCACATTTTTACTGGTTAGTCGGTGTAAAGGCGCACAAATAGAATGTTTTATAAACGATTCATGGTAATTTACCATTCCCAGAAACGAACGTAATTCTTTAACATTAGACGGTGTTTTACAATTTTTTATAGCATTAAGCTTATCTTCTATAGGGTGAATTCCGAATTCGTCAATAACATGACTTAAATAAGTAGCTGACTTTTCTCCAATTTTAATTTTATCGGTCGTCGTTGTCAGTCCAGCTTATCAAATCTTCTTAATACTTCTTCTAGATTATCTAGATATGATCAAAATTATTCTCGCCTGCAATAATTAATCGTCTAAAAATACACTAACGGTAGGAATTCCCTTTAATAAGTTTTGCATAAAGCGTTGAAATATCATCGGAGCGCTAGTCAACCCAAGAGGGATTCTTTGGTATTGGTAATAACACATGAGTCATATTTACTAAAAGGTCCCTATGGACTAACTCCGAATTGTAAAAATCCATATTTTGAATCTATCGTTGAAAATATTTTACCACCCCCGATCAGGGTTGCCAGGTCAAAATTTTCAAACTGTGGGAGAAATTCGGTATTTTGTGGGAGTAATATAAAAATTGTGAAAGAAATATGAAAATTGCTAAAAAAAAATATTATCCGCTTATTATTTTTTATAAATATAAAATCGAATCTATTTCCCAAAATAAAATAGGTAATTATTTTTCAAAATAAAATAGCCAACTATTTTTCAAAATAAAATAGCCATCTATTTTTCAAAATAAAATAGCCAACTATTTTTCAAAATAAAATATCCAACTCTTTTTCAAAATAAAATAGGTAACTATTTTCCAAAATAAAATACGCAACTATTTTTCAAAATAGGTAATTATAGTACGACACAAAATTTCTTAAATACTATCTTTATTATTAAAATAACATATTGATTTATTATAATATATTAATTTTGTTTAAAAATAATAACCAACGATCTTTTTTAAATACAAAAGAATGTAAACAAGATAAAATTTATAAAAAAATTGTAATTTGCAATGTAAAAAAATATATTTTATGCTAATGTATAAATAAGATTTTATAAAAAAACAAACAATTTTAAATTTACAATGTGAAAAATAATTATAATCAGTGCGGGGAAGTTGTTCTACAGTATTTAGTTAATACAATGCGGGAAGGGAATATGATAATTTGAGGCATCAAAAATCTTCAAAGCATAAATCAGTACAGGGCAGTCTATCAACATCTATTGCAAAACAAAAATATTCTTCAAAAATAAGAAATAATACAGATGCAACTACAGTTGCGGAAATGGTAAATACCTATCATGCATTACAACATTCAGAGAGCTACTTAACATCACAATGTTGGTAGAATCTTTCCCCATAATATTTAACGACTAATATAAATGAAAAGTATACTTTGTAGAACACAAATGAGCAAGGCTATCATCAATGTTTTAGGATATAAATCCAGAAGGTCAATTCTTGACGATTTGAAAGATGTGCAAACATATGCAATTCTAACAGATGCATCTAATAAGGAGATATCAAAACATTTCCCTTGATCCTTCCCTATTTCAACAAAATTAATGTCATTTCAATAAAACTATTAAAAAATTTTTCTCCAGATATGAAATATCCAAAGACATAGCTAACCTTATATAATGGTAAATATGGCAGATTTGGCATTACCAATGAATTGCATGGCAGCTTTCTGATCTGATAATTCCTCAGTGAATTTGGCAAAAACCAGAGTGTATTTACAGAATTGAGTCAGCATAATGTTGGTTGACAGGTTCCTCCTAATACGCGCCATCGTAGAATTTTAAAATTTTACAAACCTTTAAAAAATAAATATATTATAAAAGCTGTCCTAATATTTTGGAAAAAATTTTCAAAAATAAATGGCAGAAGTATATTTCGGAATTTTACATATAGGAAATACTATATGCTGTTAATATGCAGTTGCAATCAGAAGAATATAATTTAATAAAGGATCACTAAATTATGCTGCAGAAATACCAAAGTAAGAATATTATTACTATTATCGGATAATTATTAATAAGATTTAATATGATGTCATGTTTGAGGAGATTGTAATGCTTCTTTATTTTTATGATTTGCCAAAATATTAATTTTACAATGTAAAAAATAAATTTATTTGATTTTATGCAAATGTATAAATAAGATTTTATAAAATATAGAAAGTCATATAGTTATAGTTAATTATATTTTATTTGAGATTTAAATAATGGAACTAAACGTTTACCGTCGTTATTAAGATAGTTATAAAATTCCTGGCATGACATTTTATAATTTTGTTTAACCATTCACTCGGCCTCTAATGTTGTTAAAGCAATTCGATTTCTCTCCTTTCTCCAGGCAGTCCTCATCAGGCTAAAAATGCGCTCCGATGAGGCATTAGAATGAGATAAGGAGAAAACATACTCGCAAATTTTTTCAAGCATGGGGATTTATCGTTATTACGAAAAAATTCCACCCATTTCTCCTCTGCTTTTAGACCATCTAACTTTAAGTATTCTGGCGAATCATAAAAAATTAAAAAAATTACAATCTCTTCAAACAAGGCTTCAATTTCTATCGGTAATTTTAATATATTTATTAAATTACAAAAACCATCAAATCATGGTTTCTGTTCCAAGGTCAAAATATTTATACACTTGTAAATAGAGTTATTAAAATCAAATCTTGTTAAAAATACATTAATTATAGTCATATTTGAACATTTTAATATGATATTTTTAGCAATAGCGCCATAAAATTTATTATCTATTTTTAACTGTAGAGATGAACAGAGCTGTAGCATGATTTTGTAAATCATTATCAATAAAGAATCTTCTGATTGCAACTGAATATTAACTACATGAAGTAGATTTCCTACATGTGAAACTAATCCCAAATATGCTTCTGACATTTCATCCTCGAAATTTTTTTTTAGCAAAATAGAACATTTTATTACTTAAATCTGTTTGGTATATGGGATATAATATCCACTTCTAAAAGTTCTATTCTTCTAACACAAAAATTTTGAAAATGTCGAGTGGAGCACTGCAATTCTAGATAACGATATAAAATATATTAAGTAATTTAAAATATATTTATAATAATTATACATACTGTTCTAACTTCTATTCTTTCTAACACAAAATTTTTAAAAATGTCGAGTGGAGAATTGGAGAATTTTATAAAAAATATATTTTAGAGCGGAAAAATAAAATAAAAGAACTAGACATATTTTTCGAATAAATATTTAAAATTTATTTTAAAAATATAAAAATAATCAAATACTGCTCTCAAAATTATTATTTATATATTAAAAACATTAAAATGCTAAAAAAAAATTGTCGGAGAAATTAAAAAATTGTGGGAGAAATTAAAAAATTGTGGGAGCTTTTTGTGGGAGATTTCTAATGGTGGGAGTTTTGTGGGAGTGAGATATATGTGGGTAAACTAAAAAATTATGGGAGACTCCCACTGATGGGGGGAGACATGGCAACCCTGCCCCCGATCCTATTAGTCAGGTCGACGAAAGTTGATAGTAAATCGTTATCTATCGCTAAATATTTGTTGATTGTTAAACGAAAATCTCCGCATATTCGCACCGCACCGGATTTCTTTAAGATATTAACCGTTGGCGTATCCCAAATAGTTAGTGTTAATGTTGAATCCACCTACTCGATAACGCCTTCGTCTAAAAGTCTGTCCAACTCATCGACGCAACGGAAATGGAATTCTTCCAGACGGTAGCGCAATTGGCACTGAGTTTGATTATATCTTGATGACGGCTTCCTGTAATTGTATTTGTCCTTAGTATTTAAACTGGAATCTTTCATATTTATATTATTAATTCGTACTTCTTCAGGAAGTTTTATATCAAATTCTCTAAGAAAGACCCTTAACTACCCAAATTAATAAAAATTTTGAAATACTCTGTACTTCGACTTCCACTAAACATTTACCCAATACTTCTATCTTGATGTGGTTATATCCTACAAGTTTATAACAGGTGTTAATGGTGGTTTGCCGCGACTCCAGGTAACCTCATCTATCACACTACATGCAGCGCCAGTATCAAATTCCATACTAAGCTGCAGCCCATTTATCTTCGCATCGATTGTAGCTTTATTAACAAAAGGCAGGCGAGATGTCCATGGTAAAATCATTTGTATCGCATGCGTTCTACACTCATTCGCTATATGGTTTGCTTTTCCGCACCTAAAGCATATTACTTTTTTTTGACTGAAATTAGATTTAAAACTTGATTTATAATTATTATGGGAATTTGTTAGCATTATAATTATTATTGAATTTATTAACGTTATTATAATTATTCTTAAAATAAGTATATTTGGAACCTTTCATAAGCTTATGTTTAATTATTTTATTAACTTCTGCGCGGGTCTTTCTCAATGAAGACAGCGCGATAGCTATAAACACAGTATATTCAAAAGTAATAAAATATTGAGTTAGCTATTTTTAAAAATCGGCTCAAAACGAGCCCGTTTAGCAACACTACATCCAAATTATGCCTAATATATTTTGACCGAAGTTCTTTGTCCAGCTCAGATAACCCTACTCCTAAGATGAAAATATCTCTTATGAGTTCATCAACCGGCGATTTAAAATTACATAAAGAGTAAATTTATTTTATTTGATTGAAAAATCGATAATAGTTTCATTACCTCTTATTAAAGTATAAAAATTATTGCGATGTAGAAAAAAACTCGAAAAATCTTTAAATATTTTTTCTAAATTGTCAAGTAAAATTGAATAATTTATATTATCTAGGTTATTAAGGAAGTAAACATTTTAATTAAATTATCAGTGCCTATATAGGCTAAAAATGAATCTTTTTTTTTATTTTGATCAACAATATTTTTTACTTTGAAAATGAGTTCTATATTTTATAGATAATCTTGAATATTAAGTTTTTCTTTCACGAATTCTAGAATATAAAATTGACGTTTTTCTTCAGAAATATCTTATTTGAGTCTTCGTTAGGCATAGTATAATTTTAACCTTTTAAAAATTTTTTGAATCTCGATGATTTTTGGTATGCGTCATTTTAGGAAATTTTAAATTTTATTTAATTTTAAAACCAAAAAAAAATAAGAATTATCTGAAAACCCTAAATTCGAATTTTCTTTCACTTATCTTTATTAAGAAATTATCAAATTTCTTATCCTGATTTCCATTCTTTGGATAACTAAAAGTAACATTAATATATTGTAATAATACATTTAAATAAAATTATAATGCATTTAAAAAAAAAATAAAAATCTTAGAAAATTTTTATTCTCATTTTCCCACTTAAACTTGGGTCCAAAACATAAAAAAATTATATTCGATATATAACTTTGACGTAAATCTTCATTAAAGTTTAAAAACTCTTATTATTAAAAACAATTTTAAAAAATTTTTATCAAAATGTTTTTACAATAATGATGAAAAGTTATTTAACTATATAAGAATGTTTTTTCACATTATGAAAATGTGTTACAACAAATCATATTAATACTGTATATATATTTTGACTTCAGAATACGCAGGAGAAAAAATATGCTTTTTTAGAAATTAAACAAACCTGGCTAGAAGCACTTCATTCTGAACTGGGATGGGGCCTAGCATAGAGATGTTAATTTATTAAACCTGTGCATCTGAAACACATTTTAAGAAAGTTTCGATGGCCCGTCGATCGGTATGTTATCTTGAATCCCTTTTTTAATACCGGAAATTATTTTAAAACGCAAAAAAAAGATAGGATTTATATTTTGATTTAAAAATTACAAATAAAAAAAAATTTCTAATATCAAATTAAAGGAAAATTAAAAATTTTTTTTATAAATTGTTAATGTTTTATTTATTTTTTTTAACAAAATATTTTTATATAGATGGGATGGGACTTTATAAAATTTCTTAGTTATAATATCGTCAATTATCTCTTCAACACATTATTTTTTTAATTTTGCCATTAATTATAACTGTTTCCAAAGAGTGTTGCATATTGTATAATACCAGAGATCTGCAAAATTAGGCCTGGCCCGTTTAAAAAAATCGGATTCGGGACTAAATTTTTTTAAAAAAATCAGCCAGGTCGAGTCGGCCCTTGGAATTTTTTTAAATATATCTAAATTTATCAATTTTATGTTAAAATGTAAAATATTTTATTTTATTTATAGAATAGACGCTGCTATATAACATATATCTTTTATTTTGAGTAATTATAAAAATTAATTTCTATATTTAAATAGATTCTGGCCGTGCCGGTAAATTTTTTTTAAAAAAAACTCGGATTCGGGCGGGAAAACATTTTTAAAAAAAATCGGGTTAAAGCCGGAAAACATTTTTTAAAAAATTTCGGGCCGGGCTGTAAAAATTAGGCTTGATGCAGATCACTATAATACATTATTGTAATATATTTTCCTCTCGTTAACCAGCAATTAATAGGTAATTACTATATTTAGACCCGGGGTTCAGATGAAAAACACATTTGCATTTTATATATCAAGTAACAATTTTAATTTTTCTTTAATTTCATTAGAAATTATTTTCTATATTTCTAATTTTTAAATCAAAATATAAATCCTATCTTTTTTTGCGTTTTATAATAATTTCCGGTATTAAAAGAAGAAAACAGACAGGTCGACGGGCCATCGAAACTTTCTTAAAATGTGTTTCAGCATACGCAGGTTTAATAAATTAGTATCTCTATGGTTCAGAATCAAATGCTTCTAGCCAGGTTTGTTTAATTTCTAAAAAAGCATCTTTTTCTTCTGCCTATTCTGAAATCAAAATATATAAAATCAATTTACACTTTTTATTTAGTTTTAATTAAAGTTAAATTATCTGAAGTTTTTATTTTCAACATTTTCTTTCAACTTCAAGTTTTAAAAAGTAAATATGTTATTTTAATTATTTTACAAACATAATATTTTTTATCTCAACAATGGGTTTTATTTTTAATTTAATCAACATGTTTATTAAATCGTCACAACCAAGTCACAATAACAATGAAAAATAAAAAAACGCGTGCTGATTGTTAATTAATAATTTATGTTATATGTTAATTGTGAATTTAACAGATTCCAATCAAAAGCACCCCAATTTATACAAATTTTTAAATGGTAAGAAAATGAGATTAATATATAAGATTTAATTTAAGATTAGTAAATTAGATTTATTTGTTCTTAATTTGCATTTATCTGAACCCCGGGTCTGTGGTCTGGGTTCGTGCTCAGAGCTGGTTTGGTTGATTTTAGACCCAAACCCCAGATCTGGGTTTTACACAACCTACCAATTAACAACACTATCTTGAATTCATAGTGACGCGATCGCGATTTAACAGCTGATCGATTTTGTAATCTGTTAATGAGAACAATTTTTATTTATTAATATTAATTTTATCTTTAATCTAATTCATTATAATAATCTAAGGAATTATGATTTTAATAAAGAAAAATTGATCTCATAAACAGATTTTAAAAAACTGTCAGCTGTTAAATCGCCATCGCAATAGCGCCAATATGAATTCAAGGTAAGGCGAAACAAAAGACGGGTAAAAAAACTATTTTTAATTTATATATTTTTAATGCTTAGTAGGACAAAAAAAACTAGCTTAAAATAAAATATTGACATCCATATTTAACAACCAAATATTAATTTAATTCAACAATTGTAATTAAATAAATTGATGTGCAAATTATAATAAAATAAAGATTAAAAATAACTTAGAAATAAAATAAGAAAAACTAAAAATTTAAGAAAAGAAAAATTTTTTATTAGAAAATAACGATTTTCCTTTTTTTGATCAGACCTTTTTCTTTTTGGATCGGACTTTTTCCTCTTTTAATTGACACCTAACCTTTTTTGATTGAACATTCATTATTTTGATGACTTTTCCTTTCTTGAATGGGAAACCGATTTTTTTAAAATTATATAAATAACGTTCTTTAATTTGACACAGATAAGTAAAATATTTTTTTTAACTTATTTAAAATTAAACCGTCATGGTTAGCTGCAGACGAAATCTCGCAACACCAACATCATATCCCTTGTACGAAAAGCCGTAAATCAAATCTTCCCACCCTCTTCACGACAACAACGCCCATCTTCACCCGTTTACCAACCGTCCAATCAATTGCCGACGCGTAGAGCCTCTTCTGTCGAAGACATTTCGGACGTAGAAGAAGGGGGCGATGCACCATTCTCTTGTAACGCTGCTACTGGCAGTCGCGTGGTAAGTTCTATTGTTTTGAGTCGAATTCGCAGAGAAAGTCAAAAATCCGAAAAGCAACAACATCACAAGCATAGACATCACGGGAGGAGGCCTTGAGCATTACTTAAAAAATAAAAAGATACGAGAAACAGAATGGGAAATAAGGTCATACCTGGGAAACAAGAACAATAATCTTATATTTCAATAAGGAAATTTAAATATTGGAATCATTAATGCTTTTTATTAAAATATTACTTTTTGATAATCAATAATGTATACAACTTAACATATATATAATTTTTCTTCATTTTCATTTTAGACCCTAGAATTATTATTATTAATTTTTTGTTATTGTTACTTAAATTATTTGATTTTGTTATGGTATGGGTTTCATAACTAATTATTATCCTCATATTATTTTGAAATTTGGAAATAATCGAATAATATACATGCAAAAAAATTTTTAACTATAATTTTTTTTTATCTTGTTATATGTAAATACAAAATAATATTCCATAAATCTATTGTTAAATTTTTTAACAAATTGAATAAAGTTGTTTTGTTCTATAAAATAAAAGTATGATTTGAATTGGGCTATAATTAGGTAATTAGATTACATTCAGATGGATTAACTAAATTTAAGGGAATAATAAAAAAAGCTGGCTCTATTAATTTTATTTTTGCTTGTTGCATTGATAATCGGGGTTCCTAATGCATTGTGGCATCTTCCATATTTGTAATTATAATCTTTTTATACCATATTTGAGGTTTCTTTCTCTTCTATATTTGGTATGGCATTTATATCTTCATTAGATTGCCCTTTATATTCTGTATTCTTATCGTTATTAGAGATCGGAAAAGCTTGGCACTAGTGACGAAATTCCGCTCAATTTATGCCGATTTTTAAAAAAATGTTAACTTATTTTATCCAGAAAAATATTGCCTAAGACTTTAGATTTTGCTAATAGATGTTCAAACCTTTGTGCCATATGGCAAAATGTTTGGCCCGGTAAGAATTTTCGCACACCAATACCAACTCCATCTCCGAGTCCGATACCGCACACTGCAGCCGATCAAGAAACTCCGGCGTCAAGTATGTGTCCAGGGCTTTCGCTTCACCATTTCCTACCTGATTTCCATTGTTTACTACCGTATCCTCCCCTGTGGAATCCTCATTTACCCTCTTCTTCTAGCCCTTCGAATGTCTCTGTGTCCTAATTTACGCTTCCCTGTTCCTCCCGCGACCAGGATGACATGTTCCAAGTCACCTCGGTACCCTCCGCTTCTGGCCTGGTCACAATTTCTTCCATCTTCTTACTGCTCATACTCCCGTCTTTCCATCATGGGTCATTGACTCACAATATGCCCCCTCCTCCGACAATAATAACAGCGTCTATGTTCAATTCGGGGCGGTGCTCCCATTTGATCATATCTTCCCATCTGCGTCCAGCACAGCATTCTAGGTCTTATCAACACCTGTACTTCGAAATCTTGATCCAACATTGATTCATGCTTATTCTTAATTATAGGTTTAATTATCTTTATATATTCCCCTGCCCTTATATATTCAATAATTCAACCTATAAATAAATGATAAAAAAACAATTTCTTTTATACTTTAGAGCAACCCTCTTATTTATCCAAAATCAAAAAAAAATCCTAACTCACATATTTATCTAATAATATACAAAAAAAATTCTAATCTCACCTATTTATCTAATAATAAAAAAAACACAAGATTTTTACCTTTTATAATTTTAGAATTTATTAGAATTAGAACGAATTTTCCTTGAATTCCAACCAAAAAAATTTTTTTTAAATAAAACTTTTCTTCCCGTACCTTTTATACTTTTCCTTACCCAAAGTATCGTGTCATCTTTATTTTACTCAAATCTAATTTTAACTTTATATTCTTCTTTTTCCAACTAATTTTCTTATTCTTAATGATTTTTTACTCTTTAAATTTTCTTTACCAAACCCAAAATTTTCGAAATATCATCCTCGTTTTTTTTTATCTTAAAATCTAATTTTATTTAACTTTAACTCTCTCATTTTTTCTATTTTATGATTTATTACTCTTCTCCCATTCTTCTCACTAGTAACTTTGACACTATTTAACTTAATCTTACATTTTATATCTTGTCAATACTACTTACATCAAACGTCTTTAATTAAATTTCCCTCCATCTGTCGCGAACATTTCCCAAACATATTTAACTAAACGTATTATTGTCCTTCAACTAAAATCCTTTTTCATTAGAATTATTCAACAAATACATTTACGAATAATTTTTCCTTTAAGATTATTAACGAATACTATTTACCCCGTCAACCTAATTAAACAAACTTATTCAATCTTCCAATTGCGCTAAGCAATTTTATTAAGTGGCAAATGGATAATACTCGCCCCTCCAACAATATTATATATTTTATCCCCCACTACAAAAAAAATTAACCCTATTCTCCTCAATTGCCTCCCATTAAGATAAGTTATTTTATTAAGATAGGCTAATGGATATTACTTCCCCCTCCCACAATACTATATACTTTATTCCTCCCTACTAATATAACTATTTTATCAATTATATATAAATTTTTTTTTATTAAGCCTTTATCCCTGCCTAGTATACTTTAATTATTGACCCCTTTATCTCCCCTTGCAATCCCTCTCAATTTTTCAGGCTCAATCCGTTTGGGGAACTGATCCCTATGTTTAACTCCCTGTCTTCCGTCGACAAATTCTACTCGATTTACCTTGCACCCCATATTTTCAAAAATCACCCCGGCTCCCATTTCTGGTTACTTCCAAATATTCTCGCCCATACTGCTTGCCCTACCATAAATTTCGCTTCATTCCCGGTCTCAGACAGTTTCTTTCCCTGTCTTGTCGGTTTCAGCGAATCCAACCAAATTCTAGTTCTACGACCTAAAAACTTCCCCGCCGGTGACGGCTCATCCCCTTTTTTACTGTTGTTATAGTACGTCACTGCTACCCACATCTCTCCTCCCCCATCCTTTGACTTTCTCAACCAGTTCTTGATCACAGCTACCATCCGCTCTGCTTGTCCATTTGAACTCGGATGATACGGCGCGCTTTGATTCGTCTCAAATCTCAATCTTTTGAAGTCACCCTTTTAATTTCTTTCCATGTCAATGGCCCGCCTCTAGATATTCCAGCCATAGTCCTAATCATTACTTGCTCGTTTTCTTCGTCCTATACCTCTTGTTCTTTCTCCCCTAAATCTTCCCCCATTTCACATCTGGATAAAACGGCCAGCAAATAGTTTTCTCTCCCTGCGATATTTCACTTGGACGCCCAGTAGCAGTAACCATCTTTGTAACCGGGGTGATAGCATTAATTCTTTATTGTTCTTTTTGAAAAGATGTACACGGCTTATAGTCCGTGTAAATAACAAATCTGCTTTCAATTAGATATTCACGACACTATGTTAATTCAAAAATGACGACTAACGATTCCTGCTCAATCACGGAATACCTGGTCTCTGCTGCTCTAAATATTCTTGAGAAAAATAACACAGGCCTTTCTACTTCATCAATATAATGCAACAAAGCTCCTCCCACATTTTTATTAGACATCCACCGCTAATAACACTTCCAATTCATTATTAAAACACACTAAAACCGGTTCTTTTCCAATTCTACATTACAAATCTTTGAATGACTCCTCTTGCTCATCTGTACAATCAAATTTCTCCTATTTCTTTAATAATTGATATAATGGTGCTGCTATCTGAGAAAATCCTTCCACAAACCGATGATAATAACTACCATTCCCAAAAAGGCCTGCACTTCTGCTTTATTTTTAGGTCTTATCATATTATTAATTCTAATTCCTATCATATTCTTGTCCAAGGGTCTCAACTCCTTTCCCTTAATTTTGTGCCAAAGATATGTCTCTTCCATAACTCCCAACACACTTTGCTCCGCGCTGGCCCGCGATCCTATTTCTTTGATTCGAAATACTTCCTATCTCCACTCATGTTGTTCGGGAGTTCTTCCAGTCACCAACACATCCATATAGTAGAAACTCCCTCAACAGCAGCTATCGTACGTTGAAAAATAGGAGCTGAGACACTAAGTCCGAAAATCTACAAAATGCGAACAATCCCTTGGGCGTAGTAATAGTTAATAATTTCTTTATCTCCAGTTTTACACATAGTTGCAGATTTGCATTAGAGAAATCCACTTTTGAAAAATAAATGCCTTCCTTTAAACTAGCCAGTATTTCTTCAATTCTTGGCAATGGATATTTGACCTCCACAACCCACGGATCTAACGTGACTCAAAAATGTGCGCATAAACGGAGTTTTTCATTGGCTTTCTTCACTGTCACAAGCAGAGTTGCTCACTCACTGTATTCCACGGGATAAACAATGCCTCTTTCTACCCATTGATCTAACTCCATTTCCACTTCCTTTCTCCATTCAAACGGTATCCGTCTAACGCACCAAACTTTGGAACATAACCATCTTTTAATTTAATGTCTACTTCATAATCTCTGAGGCATTCCAAATCTTTGTTGAAAATTTCCTGATAATTTTGTACTAATCTCCGAACTCCTTCTTGCACTTTGATCATTCCCAATTTCCTTCCATCTTCTTCATTAGTTATCAACTTCTCTTCACTGAGCAATGTCGTGGCATTCATTACTTCCCGATTTTCTTGCGTTTTGGCATTCATCACTTCTCGATTTTCTTGATGCGGCCCTACCTCCCTTTTCCCAGTCTCTCATTCCTCTTCCCTCTTAATATCACGACATTCTTTAACAGGTCCAACATGCCCCGGGCAATTTTACCTACATTCTTTCTTGAATTATTCCTTCTTATTTTAACCCAGGAATTATTTTTTTCAATCTCCCTCTTGGAATTCCTTTTCCCTATCCCGCTTCTAGAGTTATTTTCCCTCGTTTTGTTCCTAAAATCATTTTCCCTTGTTTTGCTCAAATTATTTCCCCTAATTTCGCTTCCAGAATTATTTCTCCTAATTTCGCTCCTAGTACTATTTTCCCTTGTTTCCTCCATAGGTTTCAATTCCCGGCAACACATTCTCTTTCAAGGTCATAACGGCATATTCCTCACTAGTTATTTTTACAAATACACCCCACCATGAAAATACTCCCCAAAAACTATACCATGGACCAATTCTAGTGCCAGTCCCATCCCAAAACCGCTTCTATACTCCGATCAATAACCCATAAATCTAATGTCTCAACCCTATCTCCCAATGTTGCTACTATTTCCACCCTTCCCATTGCAGGGTCCCATCGAATTGTCTATTCTTAAGCCCTCATTCTCTATCATCTCTCCCGGCCAGATATACTGATATTTATCATATCCAATAATGAAAAAACTGCTCCTGTATCAAACAACATGGTAATTATTTTCCATTTAAATTAATCATCACTCTAGGACGCGGATCATGTACTATTCCGTCTTGTAGCATATTGCACCCCTCTTCATTTATTTTTCCCCCAAAAATCCTCTCCGCTGTCACTTCTAACTGCCTCGCCTCGACCTGTATTGCTCAAATTCTCACAGTCCCTCGCCACATGCCCACTTTTTCGGCATCAAAAACAATCCATATTTTTCTCCTCCGTTTCCTTGACATTAACTGTACGAACACTTCTATTTTCTCCTGCTCAATCGTTCTCACATTTGAAGCATATGACCCATTCCTATCTGTGGAAAAACACTTTTGTTGTTGTAATTGCTCGTATTACACTCCTTCTTATTATGCCCAAACAGCCCACAACCCGCACATCTTAATCTCTTTTGCTTACCCGAACAATCAGGTGCTATATGTCCAAACTTTCTGCAACCAAAACATTTTGCCTCACAGCAATCTCTGAGCATATGACCTGGCTTACCACAATAACAATTCATCACTCCTCTCTCTCGAGACTCAAAATTTTGTATTTATAATCTATTTCCCCGAGAATTCTCTCTTGGCTCTCTATACGGTTTCAACACTTGATTATTATCGAAATTTTGCTTATCAGAATCATATACATAGCTGCTTATATCACTATCCGTCCACCCCTTAATTAACTCCTGAACCGGTAACCAAGTTACTTTACCCATCATATCCTCCTCTACATTATGTCCCTCAATGGTCAAAGTTTGTCCTTTTATTTTTGCGCTGCAACTTCTCCTCATTCTCCTGCCCCAAACTAAACTGCATATCCATATTAATAGCATAGCCAACGCTCCAAAAATATTATACTGTATTTCCCAGTATTAACAAATTTTAAGGTTTTCATTCTGCGTTATAAAATATTTATAATTAATTTCAAAATAAAAATCTTGGTTATTTGTAATGTTAATAAGTTATATTATAGGTAGCGTAAACAAGCCAATGATGCATATATACATATACACCAGAGTTGTTAAAGTAGCGCGCTATCTTTTTAGTAGCTATAGCTAATAGCGGCTACATTTTTGTAATTATTTAATTTTTTTAGCGCGCTACTTTTTTTTTAAAATGAAGGTAAGTATAAACATGAAAATTTAAATATAATATCAAAAATTAAATATGATTTATTATTTAATTTTGAAATTGAAATATATTTTCAATTTGTAATTTATATTTTCATTTGTATTATAAACCTAAATCACGTGTTAATAATTTAAAATGTCATCGCCTATAGATATCCAAATCGTTGAAAGTGATTCAGACAATGATATTAATGAAATGGAAGATACCAGGGAAGAAAATGTTCTTATTAGATATTAATACAAATTTCTCATTCCCTAGATTTGAAAAAATTTTTAAAATAAATATAAAAATCAAAACTGGCTTCAAATTTATTTGTTTAAAAAAATATTTCCTCAAATCAATCCAGTTATAACCTCACGAAAGACATAAAGGTAAATTGTCATTTTTACATTCTAATAGTATTTATTTTATAATACTGTTCATGCCAATAGTTTTAAGGAAATGGAGAAACATATAAATAATTTTGGTATCAGCGACTCTACAACCAAAAAGACTAATTCAAACCAAATTAATTAATAATACAAATGCCAATATTTCTCAGAAATTGGCTGATAAAGTTATTGTTGATTTTATAATTGATACAGTTCAGTTAATGTCCTTGATTGATAATCCCATTTACCATGATGATTAAAACTCTATCCCCTGGTACAACAATTTTATGTCGCCAGACATTAATGAATAAAATAGCAGATAACTTTAAAGTGATGAAAGATGCTCTAATAGTAGAGTTATCAGAGATATCATATATATGTACCACGGCAGATAGTTGAACACATAACACAAGGTAAAAACTTATAAAATGCAACAAATTACCATAAATATTTATTTTTATTACATAAATTTTTTTATAATCAAAACTAACTATATTTTAATATTTATAAATGTTGATTTTATATATTTACTATACAATAACATTATAAGCAAAAAATAAAACAAATTTGTTTCTTAATTTTTTTTTTATAATAAGTAGCTAAAGCTACTTTTAAAAAATAGTAGTTAATAGCGCGCTACTTTTTTTGACTAATAGCGATAGCACGCTAATTTTTTTGATAAATAGCGATAGTGCGTTACTTTTAAAAGTAGCGATTAACAACTCTGATATACACTTTATAGGTTAATATATGACAAATCCCTGTAATTGTAACAGATTTATATTTAACAAAATTTGGGCAGCACTTCCATGTAATAGGTCAAAATAAAACAAATTTGGACAAATTCTTATAACAATTTTAGATTTGATAATATTTAGGCAGCACTTCCGTGTAACTGGCTTTTATGATAAAAATTTATGCAAATTCCGTACAATAGATTTATATATGCCAAAATTTGGGCAGCACTTCCGGGTAACTGGTCTTTTTAACTTAACATCCGACCAACGAGTAATTTAACCCTCAATTTAATGCTTTCTAAATTTAAACGCCCAACAAATGTGTAAACTATAATGCTTTCTAAACTTAAACGCCCAACAAATGGCTAAACTAAATTCTCAAACAAATGCTTTCTAAACTTAAACGTCCAACCAATGGGTAAGCTATACTCTCAAACAAATGCTTTCTTAACTTAAACGCCCAAAAAATATGTAAACTATATTCCCAAAACGCCCAACAAATGGGTAAACTATATTCTCAAAACGCCCAACAAATGGGTAAACTCTATTCTCAAAACGCCCAACAAATGGGTAAACTAAATTCTCAATTTCTAAACTTAAACGTCCAGCCAATGGGTAAACTATACTCTCAAACAAATACTTTCTAAACTTGCAAGTTCGACTGTCCTTGGCCACCACACTAACAAGTTTATCAAGGGATCAAGTTTAACAAGGTGGAGACCGGGAAAATATGTTATTTAATTTTAGATTACCTTTTTTTTAACAAACAAATATAATGATTTTTTTTTCTTACTTGGTTTTTTTCTCTTGACCTTACTTTTTTCTTTCATACACACAATAAAATTTTTCATTTGAGACTAAAATAATGATCTTTTATTTTTTTTTCTTCCTTTTTATTATAATAACAAAATAATGATCTAAAAAAACAATAATAATAATTTTTAACAAAAACAATAATAATAATTTTTAACAAAAACAATACTATTCATTTGTTACTAAACTAGCTACAATTAAAAATAGATAAAAAAAATATATAAAATAATAACTATTTCTTTATTACTAAACTACTATAATTAAAAATCGATAAAAAAAATATAACCATATCATAATCAATGACATTTTCATATTTTTACATGTTTAAATTTGAATGTTACTTTAAAGGATGTAGATAGTATTGTTAAACGGCTCGATTTTTATAGAGGGCTAACCTAATATTTTAACCAAAAAATATTACACAAGCCTGGAAATTTTGTTCATTAAAGAAAGGTTTGAAAATCTATTAACTAAATCTCGAGGATTGTGTACTATAATTTTGACTTAAATTATAATCTAAAATCAGCAAAATCGAGCCTTTTAAAAAATATATAAAATATATTAAAATTCTTATTTATAAAGTAGGGTAAAATTATCGGAAACTATTTAAAGAAAAATTTCATAGCGCACGACTTTAATGCCAAATAACGTTAGTGAAACTCCACTACTTTCAAACGTAGCATTCAACATCATTGTGTGATATTATTTATTTATCCTTCTTTTTTTTGAAATTATATTTATTTTTAAAAAAAATTATAAAAATTTTTATGTTGGTTATTAAAACATATTCATATTTAATTTCATATTATAAATTTGTATAATATTAATTTAATGGAAAAATTGTGAATTCTTCATCTAAAAACTAGCATTGACTTTGCTTTGGTGGCCACTAATCTTCTCGACTTCTCCGCATCTTTATTCGCATTTTTGTTTTTGGCATTAATTCTTAGTGTCTTTTATCGCTTGAGATCCAAGTTCCTTTTTACCGCCAACGTTATAATTGAGGGAAAAATAGCATAAGCCTCTCCTATCCACTGGATCTTCAATCAGGAGGTTTCGGTCATTAAAAGTATAAAGCTAAGATGATTGTTGCTCTTTATTATGTTTAGAGCCATAGTAGAAACATCACGCTGTTTAGGAGTTGTAAAGGGCAGTGGGCACGTAGATTAACGGGATGCCAGCAGATTTCAAGACCATGGAAATAGTATTGTTGCATTTTGAATGTCTAATTAATCTGCCTCTACAACTCTTTCAGTGTAAAGAGTGGTCCTTTGGAGTTGAACGATGTTTGGCAGAGAATACAATGATAGGATGTCTTCATATAGCTGAGTCTAAGATAAATAATGTGACGTAGCTCATTGTTGCTTAAGTGCTGGTCAAGATTTCGCTATGCAAAAGTCTCGAGAAATACTAAATCGCTACCTGCGGAAATGGAGATACAGGATGGTTCTCGGGTTGCCGCCTCGATTTAAGGTATGCACCGGAATTGATAACTAGAGGCTTATTCCACCCTTCTGTAGTGCCGATGAGGGGGGATCGACTAATGAAAAAGATTACCAGAAATCAATTGCCTGCAGAAGCAAAGGGTCAGGTTGTTTTGTGATTGTGCTTATGATGGGCTCGTAAACAGGCAAAAGGATATGAATGCATTAACGGAAAGTAGTGAGGGCGACCTTATGCTAATGCCTCCGGATTTGGTTGGTAAGTAGCCTGTAACCAAGATAGATTTCCAAATTTAAGATTGACTATATCTTCTGTAAGGCGTTTAATCTCAAGCTAGTACGCAGCAAGGATGACATCATATTGGAAGATTCGCGACGATCGGAGTGTATATAAAATTCTAAGAATTAGAAGGTAGTTCTTCTATAGGAACAAAGCTTGGTGGGCTCGCGATAGTGTATTGCGCATGTGGGATATCTCCCATGTATCGGCAAGGAACTTGATAAAGGACTCGTTTCTACCTACTAGAGATCCAAGATGTGTCAAGTTCAATAATGTATGATTAAACATAAGATAGTGGTTAAGGCCAATGATCCCAAAGTGTCTGGATTAATTCGCAGTCCCATGCTGCTCTTCCTGGATTTTATTAGCTTGATTGCCTTCATCAGGTGAGCTGCCTAGTATACCATCGTCGAAATACCAATTATGAAAATTAAACTTGCGTTAATCATTTATGTCTCTAATCAAGCTATTAATGGCCAGGCAGAATAAAAAAAAACGTAGAGGGTCACCTTTTGGCAGGTACCTGTAATTTAATTTAATATGTCAAAACACATATTGATCTATTATGGGAAAATACTCGTGGCATTTTTACCGATGAGGCGGCTACTTCCTTACCAAAAAAAAGGTGGTTATATTAATCTAAAGGGGAAAGGTCATTATAAGAGGAAGGGCGAAATATATACTAGACGATATTAGCCACAAACTCAGGAGTGATAAAAGAAGTACTTAGAAAATCGTGCAGTTGAAATTAACAATTTGTTTAGTACAAATACTTTCAAAGCCTTTAGACTACTGAAATCTTTCACATCTAGCAGGAAACAGTGTATATTTAAACTCTGGCAAGGGAATAACTTGATAACGGATTTCAAAATTCAAATCAACATTTGGTACTCTAATTATTCTAGATTTTTCGGAGTATGTGAGAGTTTTTTAAATGATAAACCAACTCCAAACTCTACTGTTGATCAATGTCCCTATAGTTCAAAGCTTTGGCCCTCAACTTCAACTTATTCCTATATAATTATAATGTCACAACTAAATCTTCACATCATTCTCATCTACACGATCGACCTAATAACTATAATGTCAAAACTAAATCTTCACATTATTCTCATCTACTCGATCAACCCAATAATTATAATGACGCAACTAAATCTTCACATTATTCTCATCTACTCAATCAACACCCTATTACTTCGAAAGTTTGGCCTCCACCAACAAGTTTAAGTAATAATGCCGTCCTTTTCCCTCATTATGACACAACTTATTCCTATAATTATAATGTCACATATTCTCACTTACTTGATCAATACCCTACTACATCGAAAATTTGATCTCCATAAAGTTCAAGTAATAATGTCGTCCCTTCCTCTCATTATAAAAAGATCAAAATACCACAGATCTATCGACCATTAAATTATTACCCATATCTAACTCCATATTGCTATAATCAGTCTTATATAATGTCATACCCCCATCTTTTGTCATACTCCCTTCCTTCTATGCAAAACTTACAACCAATGTCATACCCCCATCCTTCTGTAAATTATGTACAACGATCATCAATGTCGCAAACCTCAAATGATGTTAGCCTGGTTCAACCAAAGAAAGTTGGATTAGTTAGAATAATTAACAAACTGAAAAATCACAAAGCATGTGGTCAGGACTCAATACATAGTAAATACTTGAAGACCGATCCCATATTATGCGCGGAGATTCTTCTCCCAATCATATCAAGAGTATGGCATGAGAGGATCTGTCCGAATGATTGGTTCACCGCTATTTTAATCAATTTCCCAAAAACTAAAAATCCTAGATTTGTTGAAGACTGGAGGGAAATATCACTAAATTCGGTGGTATATAAGATCTTCGCGAATGTTATACTAAATAGGTTAAGACCGATAATGGAACCACATTTCGTTGATTCATTGGTTTCGTTTAGGAAGAGTCGAAATGCACTAGAGGCGATTCTAGCAATAATAATTCAGTTAAAGCGAGCGGTAATACGGAAAAGACAGTTAATAATTGTTGCTCTGGATTTCAAAAAAGTTTTTGACTCAATAATACTTTCCAAACTATGGAGATTTTAGAGGAGGTAGGTACACCCTCTGCTTTGATAAGCTTGATGAAATTAATTTATAAAGATTATTCAATGCAAATTATTCATGCTGAGAAAAAATCTCCCAAAAATCCGATAAATATTGGTTTGAAGCAAGGATGCGTTTTATCACCGCTTATATTTAACTTTATTACCAATCATATCAATATGAAAGTCAGATATATACATTTGGCTCAGTGGTCTTCTGGGAAATTAAACATTCTAGCTTTTGCCGTCGGTTTATGCCTGGTTGGTGAATCGGTATTGGTTATTCAACCAGTCATTAATTGTATTATCATAGAGGCAGGATATTTTGGTTTAATATTAAATATAAACAAAACGAAAATGATGACGTCTTTTTATACTCCTCCACCTATAACCTTAACAATAGAAGGAAAAAAGATCACTGAAGTGTCTATTTTAAAATATTTAGGTGTATTACTTGATAAGAAAGGATGTACAAAACAGGATCAGTAGGCTAAATTAAACAAATCCAGGGTAAAAGATCCTTGATGAAAATTTGGACGTCACGACAACTATCCATTCCTTTGAAGATTAGATTATTTAAAGTTCTAATAATGGCTTCCCTCTATTATGGTGTGGAAACTTGGAAGGATTCCAAGTTGTATAATAACAAGACGCAGACATTTATAAATAATTGTCTAAGATATATTACCAGGACTTTTTACCCACTAAATACTACTAATTACATGTTATGGGCTAGATGCGATATCGTTCCTCTCCATCAGCGTCTACATGGCAGAAAATTTGATGGAGGCAAACCCCTCCAAAATCTACCCATACCCACCTAAAAAAAATCACGCGGCCTTCGGCTGCAAAATTTACAGACCTACGATGGTATAGTGATTTTATTTAAAAAATCTTATAATAAGCCACCATTTATAACCTTACAACATAATTCTATTTAGAATCTTTCAAGCCTATTTAGGGAAAATTTTTTTTTAAAATTTGTAGGTGATAATCAACTTATATTTAAATAATGCAATCTTTTCATAATTTGGTTGATATTCACTTTATTTTCATAAAATATATATAAGTGAATTAAATGAGATAACATTAATATTTCTAAAAAAAGATCTAAAATATTGTAAAAAATATAAGAGGAATAAATTTAAAGAGGTATATTTAGCTTGATTCCACATACCCATATTACCTTTTAATTAATTAAAAACATGTATTGAGCTATTATATAAAATATTAGAATAAAATGAATTATAATATATTTTGCATTGAAATTATAAAATGTTAAATTAAATTTACTTATTTTAAAAGCGTATATATTCGCAGTGAAAAAGATACATTACTTATTTTATTAATAATTTGAATAACCTTATAGATGTTAATGCAAATTGTGTTATAATATCATTATTGTAAATTTTTCAAAAACATCAATTTCGCTGGATATTAACCGTAAATTTTCTAAAAATGGGTCCGAAATTTTATTCCGCATTCGAGTTTTGTTAATATTTACTTAACTCATGGCTCTTTCGGCTGAACAGGAAGTTGTAGGAAGGGTTAATAAATATTTATATAATAAATTTAAATTAGAATAAGAATTAATTGATTTAAAAGTCGGTATGGTAATATAAAAGAATATTTTATCCATTTTTCTAATTTGGTCTTGATTTCGCTGTTTATATTTTCTTCGGTAGTTTGATCGTTTGCAATACCTATAATTATATACAATTACAAATAAAATATCAATAAATTACTTTCATCAATATATAACGCGTCATTCTTCTTAACTTGCAAAAGATCTTCGCAAAAAATGATTGATTGAGACTCCAAATATAAAGAGCGAAAATCATTATATTCATCAACAATATTTTGGACATCCAATTGATAAGTATGACAAATTTCGGATATTTGCCATCCTTCTATTTTTTCATTATCCAAAATTCCAGCGGGAGTAAAAATGGATATTTGTGATAAAAAATTTAAACAATCATAATTAAATCGATCATTTAGTTGGTTAATTATTGTATTTAGCACAGGGAAAAATATTTCCGTTCTATATCTATAACAATAAATAATAATTTAAAATTTTTTATTTATTCAACTTGTTTTTTTTTGTTCAACATAATTATTGAATTCTGTTTGATCCAATTTTGATTTCATTATACAAATCAGTTATTACATTATTCTTTTTCAAAAAACTATTAGATAAGGAATGTAATTTTAAAAATATATTGTCTCCATTAGCTATATTTTAAAATTATTTATAGAAATAGTAACTAATATTAACCTTTTAGTCTTTGTAATTTATTTTTTGTATGTTGTATTAATTTGGTTACCATAGCCAAATCATTACAACTGCCTGCATTTCAATACAAGCCTCATGTGTACATTTCAATATTTCTTTCAAAATAAATAGACTTAATATAAAATTTTCATCCTTAATTCTTGATAAGAATCCATCGGCAATGGAAGAGGTACTTGGGTAATTAAAATTTTTCAATTCAACTAATGATGCTAAAATATGTTCATAAACATCTAAAAAGATTTCTACAGATTTGTAGGATGATGCCCAATTTCTGAAAATATACATTAAAAATATTTTATTTACCTTGTTGTGTTTTTAATTCTTTTAAGAGATTTCTTGGACTTTCTCATTTGATATTTAACAAACACACCTTGACGTCTAACTCCATTCATAATATTATATAACTCATCTAATATTCCCATTGCCTTTTTCATTTCAATTTCGCATCCACAAACATGAGCAACTACTAAATTTAGCCGATGTGCATGGCACCAAATATAGATGGCTTTTGGAGCCTCTTTCAATATTAAAGCCTGCATTCCTTGTATACTCCTCTCATATTCCCTGCACCATCCATACTTTGTCCAACCAAATAATCAAGAGGAAGACCAAGATCATTAAACTTAGAAAAAACATGTTTCTTTATATTTTCCCCAATGGTTTCTGATGTTGTAAAAACTTGTATGATCCTTTCTACAGGATGTGGATGCAGATCATCTTCTATATACTGTACAAGCAAAGCTTTGCATTCTTTTTTAGACACATCATATGTTCCATCTAATATGATGCTATAGGCACGATTCTCTTTAATTTTTTGAATAATGCTTTTTGTTATTTTTATCTTAATAATTTCAGTTATTTTTTTCACGTGGCCATATGACAGTAAATTTATATAAGGTCTCGAAATTTTATCTGATTTTTTTCTCCGAAATTTTTCATTGTTATCCATGTATGCACGTAAAGTTGGAACCGTTTTTGCCATTAATTTTATGAGGCACATAAAATTACCTTCATTCGAATTAGAACCCCAAAAGGCTATATTACATTTTATAAGGTACATAATGGCATCGATAATATTATGAACTATATTACGATTTTCCATGATTATATCAAGCTTATTTGATAGCAAATGATCTTGAATGCGTTTATTTGCAAGCCAAGATGTTTGCATATTCACAATCTTTATGAAGAGAAGATGCTTCGTGTCTCTCTAAGTCATGCTTTATGCTTTTCTAATTATTTACACCAAGTTGAGTCCAAAAAGTATTGGACTTAGGGCCACCAAACATAATACAGTATAGACAAAAGATTTGTCTAAAGTAGTGCTATAAGATAGCCAATTTCTGGGGTTGAGGGAACCATATATATTAACTTTTCTATAATAGATTATATTCATGCTCCTGTTTAAAAAGTAAAAAAAATAAATACTGGTATAGAAATAATGGATGCGAAAAAATTAATGAAAATTAATTATTTAAAACCTCTTGTGAGTAACAGGCATGGGTCTACAGCAATTATGAAATTAATCAAAATATTTGTCATCCTAAATAAATGGGTCATTTGATTCCTTCTTTTTGTATAGCTGAATAAGACTTGGACTTTGAATATCCTCATAATTTATTCCCTTCAAAAGTTATATAAATTTTATTTAAATAAAATACCTCATGCAAAGTAAGCGCCTCACTAGAACTGGGGATTGGATAAGGAGATAATACAATTTGTGAATCTTCAATAACTGAGATTTTCTATAAATAAAGAGGAGTTTAATTTCTTTCCTTTTTAATAAAATTTTAGCCAAATGGTAATTTTTTTCTTAACTACGTTATAATTAAGTTTTTAATAAATATTGGAAATATTTGAATAACCTCATAATCATAATTTATTTCCTTCAAAAGTTATCATATAATTCGTATTTAAATTAAATACCTCATCATACAAAGTAAGCGCCTCACTGGAACTGGGGATTGGATGAGGAGATAATACAATTTGTGAATCTTCAATAACTGAGATTTTCTATAAATAAAGAGGAGTTATAATTTTTTTTTCCTTATGAAAAACTATATTTTTAATAAAATTTTAGCCAAATGGTAATTTTTTTCTTAACTACATTGTAATTAAGTTTTTAATAAATGTCTTAATTCTACAACAATACATGGTTGAGAAAACAGGCATTAAAAATATTATGAAGTCCAACATAAAGTTATAAGGTTACAATGGCAAGATGATACAAGTGATAGATACAGCACAAGTGAATGTAGAATACAAAGGGAATTCACAAATTTTGAACGTGTTAATCAAAAACATTAATAAAATGTCTTTGTTAGGAAGATCACCTTAAAACATTTTGAAAATATACTTGAAAGATTCATAGGCATGATAGATGCAGATTAATATAAAACTGCGATCACATGAAGAAATCATAAAAGAATATTATAATTACTGTAAAAACAATAGTAAACTTATAAATAGAAAAATTAGTATAAATAACATTGTGAAATTCATGATGAAAGTATATTATCTAAAGAAATTCTAATAGCTAAATAAAACAATGTTAATATTATAAACATACCTAATATAACACATAATATAAATAAAGGGGATGAAATTCACACAGATAACATTTTGAAAATAGTTGAATCCAATTCATAATATTAAAAAAAGTAAAAGAACTTTGAAATCTTAATTCAATTAAAGATGAAAAGATTTAAATTTAAAAATTCCTAGAAATTAATACATTATATTAACTTAATAAGTTTTTTTAATACTTTGGTTTTAAATTATTATTATTATTAACTTATTAAACATATTGTTAAATTGAACTGAGATAAAAATAATGTGATAAACAGTTAAAAAAATTATTTAATAATAAAATATATAATTCATTTTCTCTATACCCTGACTACATTAATATTAATCTGGTCAAATTTTAAATAAAAATCTGTTTCTATTAATTCACAAATTTAAGGTATATTTTCAATAATATTTTTTGTCTTTAGTTACAATAATAAATAAAAAATATTACTTTTTGGAAGTAATATGTTATTGTCTTTTTTTTGCAACTGGGTTTCAACTCCATTTGTGATATTATATGGAATATCACAATTTAAGGATACCCAATTATTATTATCTCTTTTGATGGCTATATTGTAAATTTCATATCAGCTGGCTTGACATGAGGATGTTTATAATGTTCATGTATCTTGTCACTTCTTATTTTAGAAGTTTTACAATTAATGTAATTACACTTTAACTTAAATAAGGTTCTGTTACTTGGCATCTAGAAAGAAATAATTATTATAATATAATTTTTTACATATGTTTTTTATTATTCTTTGCTTGCTGTGATATATGTTTTTTAAGCATGACTCAAAAATTACCTAAAATTTATCCTGCTAAAATCTAGAAATTTATTAAAAAACATAATATAAATATATTAATCTCTAAGAAAAGTACCAAATTAGAAATGTGTAAATATTAACTTGATAAATAAAAATGGTTGACAAATAAAGTTTATATTATTTATTAATTGACAATATCTTTACTTTAATTGACATTTGTCAGAAAATCAACGATAGCCATCATAATCGTATCAATTAATGGATTTAAAAAAATTATAATTCAAATTAAAAATTACCCCCCAAAAATCAATACCTACCCTCAAAAAATTAATGCCTACCCCCAAAAAATCAATATCAACCCCCAAAAATACCAATATATTTTGGAGGCATTTGTCTCCTACCCCCCCTTAGTTATGTAGACGCTGACAGAGGATACAGTCATAAGGCATTACCATATCGCAATTAAGTTTAAGACCTATGCCTATGGTGTGACGTAGTTCATCATTGCTTAGGACAAGGTTTCGCGATGGGAAAGCCTCAAAAAATTTCTATCCACTACCTGCGGAAATGGAGAAGAGTAGAGAATGGTCGTCTGGTTGGCTCTTCGGTTGCAAACTAGAGGTTTATCCCAATCCTTCTGTAAAGCCGACGATGGAGGACTAATGAAAAGGACTTCCATAGATCAATTGCCTGTAGGAGTAAGGGGTCAAGACGTTTGGTGAGTGTTTGTATGATGGGCTCACAGGACAGGCGAGAGGATATGAGCGCACTAACGGAAAGTAGGGAAGGTGACCTTATGCTAATGCCGTTGGATTTGGTAAGGTAGCCTGTAACCATGATAATTCCCAAAATTTAAGATTGAGTATATCTTATGTAAGGCGTTTAATCTCCAGTTCGTGTGCAGCGAGGTTGACGTCATATTGAAAAATCCGTGACCATGGGAGTGTATATAAAATTCTTGGAATTAGAAGATAGCTCTTTAATAAGAAGAAATCTTGGTGAGCTGGGAGGCGAGATAGTGTATCGCGCATAACGGATATCTCGTAAAATATCGGCAAATAACTTGATAAAGAACTCGTCTTTATCTACTGGAGATCCGAGATGTGTTAAAGCGTTCAATGTCCCAAACTTTTTTCGCTGGATTTTATTATTTGGATTACCTTCATAACTTCAGTCGGTGGACCGCCTAGTATACCATCGTCGATATACCAGTTATAAAGATTTAGCTTGCATTGGTCATTGATGTCTCGTATTAGACTATTAATGCCCAGACAGAACAAAAAGGAACCTAGAGGGTCACCTTGTTGTATCCCATCGCAAGAAGGAATCTATCTCCGAATTGAAGATGCTAGGGATCAGCATAACAATCGAAGATAAATTGTGATTATTCTGAGTAGAGGGTGAGGATAGGATTTAGAAAAGCTCCACGCCTTAGAGAGTTAAAGGCGTTTGAGAAGTCGATTTTTACTAGGATATCGTTGGTGGGGTCCGTTTGCAGATACATCCGGGTCATGTGAATGGATACCTCACATAGCTTGGCAGTTAATCGGCGCCAAGTGGTTCCAATAGCGATTGGGCGAATATCTTTAATGGGTTTATGGAGAGCGATGAGTTTAGCTCCGCATAGCAGTGGAATAATTAATTAATTGGGTAATTTTTTCTAGAACGTCACATTGTTGTGTTATGTAAGGTGCAGTTAGGTCTTGTAGGAATATTGGGCGAAACTTATCGAACCCAGGTGAGGAATCGCGTTTGAAGGATAGCCTTTCTAACGTCGCTTACGGTATAAGTGGCAGCAATTAGAAGAGTTTCAGGGTACGTCGGTATTTAATTTTAAAATCCTGTGAGTGGTGTTTTAGGAGAAGAGCCTGATAAGTTGCTTGATCATAGGGAGCCAGCTTATTGTCGGAGGTTGCCAGAGGTATGGCGGATTTAACATTCAGGTTATCCAATTTTTTAGATATTAGCCTGGTCTTGTTGAGCAGGTCATTTTTGTAATTTATATTTTTATCTGTGTCATCACTCGTAAAAGATGTGGTAATGTGATTGATAGGTAAAGGGTAGATAGAAGCATCTATAATTTGTTTGGTCAAGGATTTTTTGCTGGCAAGATCAAGAACTTGTAAGGTAGTAAAGGCAAATGACAGGGTGTCTAGCCAGTATTTTACAGAAGAATAATTATTTAACAAGGAAGTCAAGTTTTTCAACAGGTGTCTCGCAACTTGAAGCTTTGCCCCTTTAGGTATTCGTGAAACTACAAATGGTTTTGGTGTCGTTAGAAATATTTCTACATTTGAGTCAGCTGGGTCCAACGTCGAAGCATTTGTGACAGTGAAGGTAGGGATTATTGAGCTAGTGAGCACATCAGCCTATGATGTGGGAATGGTGACTATGGATTGTTTATTTGTGAGGGCAAGGGCAGAGAAAGCATTAAGGATTCTAGGAATTGCTGGTGATAAGATGGGTAATCCAGATTGAGGACACTTTATTTTATGGTTACGATGAGATGGCAATAGCCCCAATTTGGTTACTTTAATAAGTTTATTACATAATGGGCACTTACATTAATTTGAATGATATATTTAAATAAAAATAACAATTTTTTGGTGAAATTATTTTCTTACTATATTTACCAGCTGACTCATTTTTAAAATTATATTTATCTTACTATAATTTTTGCAGATTCTGATAGTAGATAATATTATTTTTCTTTAAATTTAATGAATTATTTTGTTTTTGGATAAGAGCATGTATATATATTGCGAAGATATCTTCCGATTGTAATTATAAATTTATGTTATTGACTAAAGTGCCAACGTTAACGATAATACCTAAATATGCTTCTGCAAATGGCCTTTTTAAACGAATTATGAAGAATGTGGCATATACAACCTATTGGTATATTATCATGTTTTTCAATTCCGTCCAAATACTTTGAATTTTCCCAAAGTTTACAGATGCTTTATCTACACAATGGTCCATTACATTAGCAATATAGTCCAGATATTTTTAAATTTTCTAGCAAGAATCTACATATAACTTTTAGGGTTTCACTGTAGAAGAAAAAAATTTAAGTAATTTAACACTTTTTCCATTCTTTTTGTTGAAGTATTTAAGTAATAATATTTTTATATCACCTTTATTAGACACATATGTTAGTATTGAAAATGGGTTTGTTTTTTTAAATCTTTTATAATATATGCCGGTGCCAAAATATTTTGCATTATTATAGAGCCTTTTGTTCTGCCACATGAAAATATTGATACAAATTCAGGAAAAAGTGTGCATAATAGTGCGCACAAATTGAGCGTTTCAAACGTTATGTTGCAAACGCAACTAATGCATTTGTTAAAATTGCGCACACGTTTTCCAATTACGCCACTTTAAAAAGCGCAACTTGGTTTGCTTTTTTTGAAACTTTTTTCTATAATAATAGAAATTTTGATACGATAAAAAATGGATACTACTTCAAAAATGTAAGAAATCTTTAAAATATGAGATATTTTTAAATATGAATTGATAGACATCATACAAATGGTTGGAGTATATAAAATGGAGCCTACAATTGCTGATAGGCCAACCAGTGAGAGTATTAAGAATGTTACTTCATCCCCAAGTCAAAAATTTGATGAAGAATTATAAATAGAAGCCATCTTCAAACAGGTAAAATTTCTAATTATCTTAAAAAGCTTACATTTTATCAAAATTATTTCTACTTTCATTGGAAGAAGGGCTAGATGGTTTTAGTATACATCACCAATACCTTTTTAAATCTGAAGTAATGAAAATCTTTTATTCCATTACAATGAATAATTACATACAACCAAATAGAACAATCAATAGAAAGTGGTCAAACTAATCTTGATTTATTTAATAGCATTAATGAATAAATTATTTGTATATATATATATATATTATTTGTAAATATATATGATTTTATTGTATTTATATTTTTATTCCTAAATAAAATTTTATTCCTATGTTCAAATTTGTTATTAGATATCTTTTAGTATTTAAAATAAATATTCATAAAGTTTTTATTTATTAAAATAGTGTACAAATTTATTAATAAAGAATTGAAAAATTAGATTTATTAAAATATATGCTTAATTCTAATAAAAATATTTATTAAGTGCTTCTAATTATATAGAAATTATAAATAAATAACTTAAGATTTTATAATATTTTTTGTCAAATAAATTCGGGATTTTAAATTATAAGGTGATCAGAATAAAGATTTAAAAATTTAACCACATTTCTATTTTATTATATAAATTTATTTATTAGGTAATATTCTAAATAATAACAATAATCAATTACATATTTGCAGAGTTGTCAAAAGATACTTTTTAAATGGATCTAGATACAGATACATCGTCTAAAATAATATCTAGATACAGATATTTTAATCAAAAATCTATCTAGATACAGATACCACATTTTTATATCTAGATAATTGTATCTAGATCCTTTAACAACTCTGCATATTTGATACAATTCATTATTTATAACAATGAAATATAAAAAAATAATTAAGACTTTAAAATTTTTTAAATTTGTCTCTTAAAATTCTTGATTCAATTGTTGATGAATTGTTTTGTCTGTCTCTGCCTATAGAGAATGGTTCTCTTACTTTGTAATGAGATTTTTTATTTTATTAACTTTATTTATTCCGTCAACTGTCACTAGATTATGTGATCTATGCCCAAAATAAATGATTGTTATATTCTCCAAGACGAACACTTTTCTTTACATTGGGTCCTGCATTCGTAACCATTTGAATTTTCTTGGACCATATATCAAATTCATTTTCAACTTATACTATCTCGGAAAAAGTAGTTTCAGTGGTATGTTTTTGAGTGACATGATGTGTCGCCAATGTATAAAATACAATATTAAAATTATTATCTATTTCGTTAAATGTAAAAGAAATATAATTTCGCAGTCTGTATTTGTCGGTCCATATATCAAAAGTTATAGCATAAAATTTAGGAGCTGTATTAATTTGTTGGCATATGTATGCCATTAATAAATACACATCATCTAATCTCCGGCTAAGTGCTGTTCTATCTGGTAAATCTTTTGTATCTGAAATAATGCCATATTTCTATAAAATAAGTTAATAAATGCCAAAATTCTAAATGTGGGATGAGATCAGTTTTATTTTATTATTCTATTATAAAATAATTAAATAACTTAACAGTTAAAATAAAAATTAAGATTGCCCTAAAAAAAATTATAATGATTTTACAAATAACCTTTAGAAAATCTTGCATTCCAATATTATTTATAGAAGAGAATGACATAAAATCCTTGCAACACATGAGAACATAATTCCTTACCAGAATTCATTTTTTTCTATCATAGGGTCAGCTGTATCTTTTACAATGGGTTTGAAAAATAACTTTAAATTTTGTTTAGATATTTCTTCTTTACATGATAAGTCATGTTTGTCAAGTAAATGTTTTATTATGTTTGATGTGCTGATATTTTTTGAAAAAGATTTGATTGGATAACTAATTAAAAAATTCACAAATTTTTAATAATCAAAAAATTTACTCTGAAATTTTCATCCTCACCCTCTTTATCAAGTGCTATTTGCAAGCTTATATTACAAAATACTTTATCTGTAGCAACACTGGTTCTCTTATTATTTGTGTCAGTTTTTAATATTAAGGATCCAAAACGTTTCCATGCAAAAGAAGGCGTTACTTGCAAGGATATACTATATTTTGTTACAGGGTATTGCAATGCTGCATCCATTATAATTTTAGTCCGCTATTTTTATATATGTTATAATGGCAACAAAATAAAAATGATTAATTAAAATTTCCTTTTATGATAAAAAATAAATTTTATATAACGAGTTGTAGATTACATTAAGGTTTAATTAAAAATATTTGAAGCATCAAAAATTAATAGAATAAAATATGGATAATATCAATACCTTTTCTATTTTAAAGTCCTAATCTTATTTTATATAGCACGTTGGTCACAGACCTGCCCAAAGTGAGCGAACGTTTAGTATATGGATTGTTAATATCAAATTTATAGCAAATAATATTTATTAATTTTAAAAAATAAATTCGCATTTTTTAATAATTCAAAAAAAAATTTAATATTTTCTAATTATAATTCATAAATAATATATAAAATAAATATCACTTATATAAATAAAAAATATGTATCACGCTGCCAAATCGACATTTTCTTGGCAGCGGCGTCTGCGTGGTCAAAAATCACCGGCGGCTGTCTACATATATACAATATTACGCATGTATATATATAAACCTTTAATATTATTTTTAAAAAAAACTATTTATTACCATTTTTGACTTTCGATTCATCTTTAGCATATGTTTAACATTTAACTTTCATATCTGGGATTTGCATACTTTTTATTTCATCACATATTTTTATTTCATATATCACCAGGGATGTGA